>NC_089978.1:110928785-111553785 GCF_036417845.1 Apteryx mantelli
TAGAGTATGTTAATGAATATCACAACTGAAAAATATAGCACAGCATGAATACAGTGATGTGGAAGGACTTTTTTTTTGCCCCTAATTGAAAGGGCTGATAATGATAGAGTTAACACTGCTGAAAACCTTAGCTTGAATTTGCTAAGGTTTGCAAATACCATACAGTTCACAGGAACTGAGGGCTTTCTTCCCAAGGCCTGTAAAACTCTCCAAAACACTGAAGACTCCCACTGACTTCTAGAAAAATGATCTCTACTTAATGATTATACCATTTGGCCCCTCTGTTAAAGCTAGGATTTAGTTTGGAAAATACCCTCCAAACATTTCATACTAGTGAAAACTCCACTTCTGCTAGATATTCAGCAAAAATATTTGATCAGGACAAAAGGTTTCAAATTCTCGATTTTTAGTGGCAAGCAAAAGTCAACAGTTTCTTCAGTCTGTTATCTGACATTGAGAAGCTGTATTCACATCGCACTCATAGCTAAGTTAATTCACTTATCTCCTGAACTCCATTATGTTTATGGGGGATGGGGGGAAGGCCACACAGGGGAAGAATTCTAAAAATATGTATGCAATTCAGTATGCAATTTTGTCATTGGAGAAGAAGAGTATGTCGGTTTGTTTTTCTATCTAAGTAAGAATTACTGAATAACACTTAAGTAATAAGAACTACCAGACACTATCTAGACTGTTTAGAAGCTAACAAAGTCTATCCTTCTACTGCCTGTAAGCTTGAAATTTCGAAAGGATGATATTTTACTGTATCAAATAATTTTTGCATTTGAAAATCTTGCATTTACACCCATCCTTAAGCAAATCCAGATATGTCACTATCATGTAAATAACCCCTTGGCTTTACCTTTGAACAGTTTTTAACCTTACCATTAAAAAATATATATATATTTAACACTTTGTCACTGGAAAACAGAACATCATCTACATTTGCCAGTGCTTTTCTATAATAAAAATAAACAGCAGTGAAAAATAAAGCCTAGAAGATACAATGAAATTCATTCTTCTTGCTTTAAAGATACTTCATTTTCATATTTAGTGACAGAGAAGCACATGCTTCTTCTGTAGCAGGTTGCATACTGCACAGTAGCTGACTGAAGTTTTGTCTCTATTTGCAGGTGCACAGAGTACAACTTCAAGAATTCACAGAGAACAATCAGGACCGCATCAAAATTGCATGAACATAGGAACATAAAAACATGATCATCTCATGCCTTCTAGCTAAATTTATATTGCTGAAATCTTTTTTGTTCTGGCAAATGATCTAAATTATAGGGGCAGTAGGGATAAACACCTACATTTAGTTTTTCTAGCGTTTCCTATGATTCTTTTAATCTATCTCTAAAACCTTTTCTTTACAACATCCCATTAAAATTCATCTGGGAGAAAAGACCCTCAGTAAGAGGAATGTCTTTCTGTCTCATTCTTATGTAGACTTGACAGACAAACTTTCTTCCAAGGAGTCATCTTTTTTTTTTTTTTTAATCAGTAATTAACCTGCCTAAATAACATAGGAACAAGAACAACCTAATGTAAGGACAACCTTGTACCATAGAGACCTGCCGAAAAAGCCAAACTGTGAAAGAAGAAGAGAGCATCTATTTGGACTTTCTCTGACAATGTCCTGACAATTCTGTGCATGTCCTGATTCCTTTCCTCCCATTTCCCTTTATTCTTCTAGGTTAAGAGCCTTGCTATAGTGAATGTAGTTAAGGTTTGTAGTGCCAGCTGGCCTATGGTGCTGAAGGATCAAGAGTCAGGCTCTCCATCATTACAGAGGCATGTAAGATAATGTATTTGTTAAGACTTCTTTAACAAAAAAATATTATCAAAGTAACAGATTTAAGTGCTCAAAAGCTAAGCGTGAGCTACATTTGTAACCACAATTCATCCCACACGTGTGTGTATATGTGTATATATATAAAATATATATTTAATATATGTGTATGTATGTATGTTGTATGTTACAACTGAATCCTACTAACCTGATCACAACCTTTTTCTTTCCCCAGGACTCTAAGTCTCATTCACAGGATGCAGAGCGCACAGTGAAAGATAAGCTGTTCAGCATTTTCATCCTCATTGTTTGGTGAGTGACTATGGCTTATAGCTAGCATACACATATGTATACAAGTGTGCAAATATCCAAAGGCTATTACCGAACTATGAGAGACAAGAAACATTTATAACGAAAGAGGGATCACCAGTTCTAATGCACCAGTTCATATAAATAAAGGTTAGATACAGAGCTTTAATTCAGGATCGGTATGTAGATTTATGGAGATTTCTCTATCCATTGTCATATTCTTTTTTATTTCCCAGTGGATTCTTAGGAAGTTTTTATGACTTCTTTCATTTTGTACACATACTCTTCATCAACCTTAACAAGTAAATTATGAGCAAATTCAGGTAACAAAATATCTCTATCATCATGATTTCACTCATGCAGGAATGCCCAGATCAAATGGGTTGATTGGCCACTACAGATGCCAATTCATACGCTGTGACCCCCTTTCATGGTAAAGTAGCTAGCTTCCCATCCGTTCCTTCCCTCATCTCCTCCTCTCCCAACATTTCTCACACGTCTGAAGTGATCCTATGCTCTGTTCCCATGCATGTTCTCTGTTTTCCAGTTCCCCTGCCAGTAACAGTCCCCAAAATTGACTCCAGTGACCTATCCAACAGGATACACAGGTCCTTGCAGGCCAACTGTCTAAGCACCTTGAGCGTATTTATCTTCCAGCCAGGTGCAGGATGATCAGTTAGCTGCTGTTTGGAAACACTTTGCCAAATGGCACATGCTTTTTGTGAGCGGCTAGAAGGCTTACATCCCTAAGCCATAAGCTCTGCTGTACACTGGTCCAATATTGAAGCTGCATCAGTGTCTAAGCTCCATCACCCATATCAAGCTGAGGAAAACAAGTAGGGAATGTACGGAGCTGGGAGAAAGACAGGCAGTGGTGGTACACAAGGGCAGTACAGCAGCTCTAGAGGTGCTATGGCAGCCCCAGCCATACCCTCATTTTGTGGAGCCCAATAACAACAGCTTGCTACTACTATGCACTTGGAGCAGAAGCCGCCTTGGAGCTGTCCAGAACATAAAAGCAAAGGCCCAATCCATACCCAAAGGTTTTAACTCATAAATTCTTTTAGATAAAACCTCTAAAATGTGTGAAGATCCTTATATTGTTTTCAAATCGATTTGAATCACTTTTGAGGATACCACTATTATTACAGATATTTGTGTAGGGTTAAGTAACTCTGTCTACAAAGGTTCACTTGTACAATTCATTTATTTTATAATAATTTTAAAATCTAATCACTAAGTTGCTTCTGTTCCATTTGTTACCCTCTACATCTGCAGCAAAAGAAATAATTTCCTCCTTACAGGTTGAGTGCTCATGTGACAATATAACTTCAAGGCAAAACAGAGAAAACAGCAAGAAACTAAGAAATATTTGGGATGAAGATCCATCCTGTGTGAATGAGATGTCTGATGGAGAGTAGTAAGCTTTCTCCAAAAAGCTGTGAATAGTTTTTTGTTCAGTTAATTTAGTTCCTTCTGTTTAGGCACTGACCTACTCTGGATTTTTCCTTTCTTCTTCTGAAGGAGACTTTTATCATCTTATCTGCTATAGCATAACTAATTCAATGTGTTAATGGAAATCTGGAATTGTGCATTAATAGCTAGAAAAATCAGTTGACATTTTAGTGCTCTTCTCAGAGCATGCTGAGATGTCAAGTTTTCAAGCTTCATTTTTAACAGCTTTGTCTCCCTGCTAATTTATGAACTACAAAGCAGAAATAATTTACCAGTGAAAAATGACAGAATGGACCACATATTGTATGGCAGACAAAATACATATGAAAACATTAACTATAAGCTATTTTGCCTTTTTCTAACATCTTTACAGCAGACAACAATCCACTGTTAATGCGAAAGTAACATTTGTTATTTCTACTTCATAAGTTTAATTCCAATTTTCCTACCTTTACCATGAATAGAAACCAATTTTGTATACAATTCTATTGGAACATATCAGGCCAAGATACTACGCAACATGAACAAGTATAGGTAAGTCAGGCCTTTACAGCCTTTCCACAAAATCTGCCCTAAGCTGCTTGGGAGATGAAGTAAGACGAAGGAAAACATTTTGCTTCATCCCAGGGCATCCAGAAAAAGAACAAAAATGTAAATTTACTTAGTACTCTCGAGCATGAGACCAAAGATCCAACTAATGCATTCTATAAGTTTTAAGAATTCATTCTTACTATTATCCCTTATACAATGCTCAGACAAATTGAGGTTTCAACCAACCAATGCCTCTATCCAGCTTATCTGCAGATACTGCATATGAAGGTGGAGTGCTTATATCTTGCTTTTATGGAGTGTACTTTCTCCTAATCCTTAGGCCACCTTCCCTCACCCAAACAGAACAGCTCAGACCCTGGTCAGAAGAAGGCATAGGTATAGGCAAAACATGCACTTGGCTTGGTACCATGAACCCACATCACCTTTTCATCAACATCAGAGCCCTAGAAACAAAATTGCTTTCTTGCTTGTGAAATAATAGTGCTGTGTTGAAGCAATGACTAACTGACAGATGGGGAAACTGCTCTTTGCAGTCTCCCATCTTTGAGCTGGGATCAAAACAGCAAGACTAACTCTCCCCAATTTCCTCACTGGAAGTTTCTTCAATTTTCTTCTCTTTCTCCTTCTCCTGAACATATCAGGCATACCTCAGGCCCTACTCCCTCAGCCTTGGCAATTTCAATTGCCTATACTGCAGAGAAACTTGACTGTCTGAAATTGCCTCACTTTCACTCACTTTCTGTCTCACTGTTCCATTAACAGAAGAAAGCAGATGTACAGGATTGCTCTAAGAAGTGCTAGCCACCATCTTCCTCCATATGGAACAGTTTTCATCCTTGAGTGTCACACAGCAGCTCCATAACATAATGTTTTGATGACAACATTAAAATAAAAATAGCTTTTCATTCAAATACTTGATACTTCATTAAAACATTTCTACAGATACTAATTTTGTGGGGAAAAAAAATCTCCTTTAAGAGAATGAGAAACAACCAAACAAATATTCAGCTGGTATTTCAGTTAATTAGGTCTCCATTATGTTCTCATAATGATGCATCATTAAACAGAAATAATAGGTTCCTTTAGGTCTGCCATGACAGATAAATTAGACCAAAATGTCACTGAGAATCAAAATTACTGTTAGACTACTGAGCTCTAAGACTCATCCCCCTAAGTGGTCCTAACCATGCCCATGGGGTGCTTGAAGTTTGCCTGGGTAAAGAATGCAGCTTGAATTTTTGGAGATCTGGGGAGCTGACTGGCAGAAGAGATGCTCTCCACTAGTGAATCCCGTCCCCCTTCCTTTCGGACCTCGGGAACAGACCTACAGCCCAGTGCCCACTTCAGCTACCATTAGCATTCACCTAGGAGATTAGCAGGGACCAGCAGCTGTGTTCCTTTGTTTTCTCTTTTCAGAAGCTATGCACATACATAAAGCCTGCTGTAGCAAAGTCCATTACATTTTCATACTGTGACACCCACCCCCCCCAGATAATGAATTCAGCAAAAAAAGCAACAGATGAATATTTGGTACAGAGGAATGTGGAATATTTAACACTAACCAGAGTCCCACAGGTCAGAGGGAGGCTGATGGAGGCCTCTGAAAATAAAGTAAGAGAATAAAGACACAGACTTAAGTGAAACTGATCATGCATTAATGAAGCAATAATATGAATGAGATAATAGCATGAGAGAAATATCTACATAAATTAAGCAAAATACTCCACTGGCTATATATGTTTCTCCCCTTGCATTATAACGACTAGGCTTGGACTTGAGCTTGTGTACGTTGGCACATTGACCTCAGTGGCAATGTAACCAGTGCTCAGGATACAGGACACAATTTGTTTTCACTTATCCTTGTTTCACAGAGTGTTCCCTGCTGAGTCACAGTAAAGAATTTTAGAATGTGGCCAATAAGTGGATAAAAGGTGTTACAACTTTCTAGTCACATTTTAATTCAAATCTGATGCATTATATGTTACCTAATCTTTGTATCATCCAGTCAGATTTTGACTGGATTCAGCTGCTGCTCATGCTGTGATATATTATGTTACTGCTGTTGATGTTTTACTGTATCATATTTGTGTCCATCCAGCCTACTGAATTTAATTTGTATTTTTAATGAATCATATTACTTTTTTTCCTTAAATTACTTCTGTGATAAGATTTCATAATTACATACTGTCTTTCTTTATGATAAAAGTGAATTGCCATCTTCTCCACCAAGGTTTGTAATACTGAAGACATGCTGCCCTTTAATTTAGTCATAGTACTCAATTCAAAAATGTTGCCCAGCTCATGCTCCTGACAAATCTAACTGTCAAATCAGTGTGCTACCAATTTTGCCATTTAAATACAAACTGCTACACAGATCATTATGCCAGTCAGTATCTGTGTTAATATTTTCATAGGTAACTTTTCCACACCTTAAAAGGGTAGGCAAAAAAGTATCTACTAACATCTATAAGTCTGCAGAAAGAAGAGCCAGTCATTATCGATTCATACTATTTCTGGTTCAAGGGTTATAGCTAAAGGTCATAATGGTGTTTCTCTGCCATGATTTTTGTGTGTGTGTGCATGTGTGCACGCACGTGCGTGTAAGAAAGTCCTTTAGCAAAAGTTCTGAGTCCCCTTCAAGGGCTTACATGAAGTATTCAGAGGACCACATTTGCCTATTAAGCAAGTACTTAAACTTCATAGAAGTGCAACCCCCCCTCGAAACTGTTAGAGGAAGGGGCAAAGCCTACAAGCCAAAGCTTGTCAGATAGTACAGTTTGCTGGTTCATTTTAGGAAAGAGAATCAGTATCTCTCCCAGCAATGAAGATGGGTTTTGTGTGTCATGTCACTAGTTCATTAGTGCACAGACTATGTCTAAGGTGGCTTAATAGAGTCTGGCTTCAGCCACCTGTAAACCATTCATTGCAGAAATCACCTATTAGCCAGAGTTTTTACAACACTTTTCATAGTGGAGTCCCTTTACTGATAAATTCTTAGGTATTAGCATATTTAAAGTGATAAAAGACAAAGAAATCTTGGTTCTCTCTCAGAGGCTGGACAACCTTTCTTTAATTATTAATCATCTAATATCCTATGGAACAGCAAAGATGATCTGATAGAGATCCTCAGCCACCAGCAAAACAGCTATCTCTAGGATTAATGTAATTCTTGCACAGAAAGAATACAGGGGAAGTTTTTTTTGTTTTTGTTTTTTTTAAATGTACTACATTGACCACACAGAGATTTAGTACAGTTAGGCTGAATATGTAGCTACACAAGAAGCCGTTTGTTTAGTTCAGGTAGATATCTTCATTTTCTCTTTTGCCATGGGGAACTGGTCAAGATTTTAGGTTCATCTATTGCTGAAATTGAGTTTTCATATGTAATGCCAGCCCTTATTTATGTTATGGTATTGCCAAATTCTTTTGGGGACACAGAGTTACCTTGCTCATTTTTGAGGAACAACTACTTCAGCTAACCAGCAATGCTATAGTTATACAAAGCACAGCTATCAGAAAGGAGACAGTTTGGTTTGTAAAGTGGCATCGGGCAGTGCCCATTTGAATATTAGCGTTTTATTTATCACTGCCCCCTTCACTAATACCTAACTGTTCCATGGATTTTGCCATCTGGCTGAATGTGATTAAAATGAAATCTGATTGCTTCCCTGCCTATTGTAGCAACAAGGTAACTAGTCAGTAAAATAGATAGAAAAAGTGTGCACATATGAATGCTGATATTCATCTGAATTGGTTACTATTCTGGGGTTTATTAAAGCAAAGCAATTCTGTCCTCAGAATTTGCACTGCTATAGTTCTTGGGAAGATGGAAGCAAAAGCTCTTTGTCCTGCAAAACGGGCAAGTTTTTCATTGTGCCAAATGAAGTGCTGGAGGGATTTGCACTCCCCAGAGAAGAAACCAAGTTTGTCTTGATTTTCAGAGTCAGAGATGTGGTGCTTCAAATGCTGGTCTGTTCTTGACATGCTGGAAAGTGGAATACCTGCCCTCATGAAAGGCTGTCATTTTCCCCAAGCATTAATAGGTTTATTCATTCGTTTCCCACAGAAAATACACACAGGTTAATTTCTTATAATTAGCTTCACAGCACAGGCTGCAGGAATCTCAGGTCATTGCTAAGAAGTAGCTTGATACCTAAATCTCATTAGAAGCTAATCAACATTTCACCATCCATGATTACCCTTGCAGAAAAACATACCATTACAATAATGTGAATCAATGCAGGGTAAGGATTTTTTTCCCCCTCCAACTGGGATATGAATATTCATTTTTATGAAAGAACAGTACAGTTTTAATCACCCCTTTGAATGATATGTCAGTGTCAGAAAACTACATCTATACAGTATTTTCTGATTAGTTTTTCTGGTCAAACCATTAAAACCATGACAACTTTCCCTTCTAAGAAAAACATACCTATTTTTGACGTGGGTTCTGTTTCAGATACTTAGCATTTCATAAGTTTAAAGCCCAAGACCTGTATAGCTTTTCCTGTCAAAATCGTTTTCTTACTTCTGATCACGTGAACTTTATGAGTATATAGCATAGGGTTGATCACGGCAGACAGTCATTTGCCTGTGTAAATGGCAAAATGGTACTGTCCTTGGGTTTCATCATCCAGGCAAAAGTGTCACAGTTGCTCTGACAATCCTCTTAAAAAAGTTGCTAGCTGACTTCTTTTCCCACATTATGAAGGAACTGAGACTACAATGTCAGACCCATATTTCTTCCCTTCTATATTTGAGGGGTCTGGCAGCATTGTCACTGCAAGAAATGCAGGGCCCTTGGCCTCACTGAACATGAAGAAAACGCACTTAAACTGAGCCCTGGCATCTACAGATATTAGATGACTTAGGTTAGCACTTCACACAGAATATGCACCTTCTCAATGGGCAATAAGGGAACTCATCAGGAGCATAGGATATGAATACATCTTGCAAATGAAAGTGTTTATGCTCTGGCACCTCAATTTCTCTTACAAAGAATGATGTTTATAAAAACAAACCTGCAAAATTACCCTAATAACAACACTCTTCAAGTTTGCAAAGGTTACACTCATGAGGTATGAACAGTCCCACTCACCTCCACAGACTCAAGCAGAGACCAATGATAATACCCAAATGTCAATACAACCTATTCAAAATAAGAGGAAATATGATCTACATATCTAGTCTACTCTGAATTTACCCAAGACTTAATCATATTATTACTAGCAGCTTCAGCAGTAAGTGTTTGTTTTCATTTTTCTGGAAAGTCTTCATCTTTCTGAAGTTTGTTTTGTACTGGTAGTGTGTATATATATACATTGTTTAACATATCACAGCCTAAATCAGGCCAAAAATGTTCTATTATTTGATCTGTTTAACAAAAAAAGCATTAAGTACTAACACCAGAAACTCTGACAAGACTACTGGCAATCTGAGTCTCTTCATCTATAGATTTCAGTGTGGCTGTAAAGATCATAATAGATTTCCTAGACATTTTTAGACAGGAGTAATATGCCTGCATAGTAAGTTGTGGTTAGCATTTTTTGAAAGACCTTTGACAGAACTATAGGGTCCAAATAGCTTAAGCAACATGTGTGACAGCCTAGGGGAACAGGGAATATACTTTTTCTCCTGCCCGAAACCAGCAGACATTTTCACACATACCTAATTTTATATACATCAGTAACTTCACTCAACAGGATTTCTCAAAGGCATAAATATAAGCACTTCTGTGAGCTTTTCCTCATTCCTTTTTTTTTTTTTTTGCTCTCTAGAAGGAAGTAGTTCATAAATCGTTAGTCATTGAAATACTGATCATCAATCATTATTCAGAACAAGCACCATCTATTGTCTGTTATTCATTCAGTGAACTGTGAACTCCATTTATCCTGTTAAGTGTATTTTTCTGGATCTGTTACCATGATACCTGTATTTGCCATGGATGCAAGTAAAATTTATGTATGGAAGTGGAAAAAAAAAAATCATATTCACTTCCTCAGTTTATGGACCTAAAGTTTCCTAGGGTGTAACACCTTACATGCATCTCAATATAGGAGTGCAATAGAGTTGCCATCTTTTTGCAGTAGTTCCATGATGAAAGGAAGTAGTAATAGATGAGTCCTTGCTCATCCACCTTGTACTCAAAATAATGGGAAAAACCTTTCAGACAGGAACTTAGAATTAGTGACAGTTCACCTAAAGCAAAAATACCAGAAGGGTCCTTCAAGGGGCAGAGATAGAGGTTAGAAGAGTTTTCTTCTAGAGCAAATTATTGTAAAGCCAGAAGGAAGTAAGGCATACCTGTTTACTTTATATCACATCTATACAACCCTGTATGGGGAAAAAACTTAAGATACCTAGAGTGGGATTCATCTCACGTAACTTTAGTCATTCATAATGTAGCTGTATGTACCTGATCTGACTCACTTACCTCACCGTATGAACAACTGAGAGCAATAAGCATTCTGGTATATGCATTATTTTCAAGACCTATATTAAGATCAAGTTAATCGCACCCTAGAAATGCCTATAAAGTGAGCCTAGAGTGATTAACTGCATACTGCAGCTACATTTACACCTAGAGCCATGCCAACTGTTTAGTTAAGACTCAGTATTCTTAAGACTGCTTGGAGCTGAAGGTCCTCCTGTCTGTCAGTGGTGGGACTGGGGGCTTCTGAAGCAACAGTCTAATCATTTCAGACCAGTGAGTGCTTGGCGAGTACAGGATTTAGTACTACACATTCTTATCTCTTTTCTGATCTATGAGACTGATTTATGAGTCTGTCATTATAAAGAATGTCATTATAAAGAATTAGTCTTAAAATAAAACTTACAAAATAGTGTTGTAAGTTTACAGATCCATTTATGACTTAAGGCATATTTTCTGCAACAAACAGCTTATGATCCAGAAGTTTCTTCTTCACAAGATCCAACCTGAACACCACGGGAGAAGAAAATTCAAGGTACAGGAGTCCAACAAACAGGCGAGACACTGTTTCATACCTAGCTGCTGCAGTGGGACAGCACAGCAGCCTGGTCTCACTCGGAGTAAGAAAAGCCCCTTAAAAGGGGTGCAGATCATCCATCCTGTCCCACACGTTACAGCTAGGACCATAGCCTCCCCTCATCTCGTAACTCCTTTCATGCTTCCCATCCTAGGTGTTTTCTCTTAAGACCTTAAGCCAAACTGAGGCATGGGATGTACCAGGGATTGCCAGTCTCAAGAGTGAGAATTGCATTGCCTTACTCTGTCTTTGAACAAGTTACCAAAGAGAGGAAATTGTATTCCTGGAAAGCGTAGTTGGTTCACCTGAGCCAAGAGATTAATTTTTCATCATTCTTTCTTCAGCCTCTGAATAGAGCTGCAATGCAGCCAGCCTGCATAACTATCCCTTGGAGGCAAGGCAAGCTTTACAGGGTTGATACAGGGAGATTGTCTCTAATACATAAGTTTGATTCCTGAAACTGATTTCTACCCTGCTATGGTATTCATCTACCATAAAGTATCTCAAGTTATCAAAACTATGTTCTCATCTGAATCATAGCAGTTTACCTAATATAAAATGTCTTTCCACAGGATATAAAGGCATTTCTTGCTTAGGAGCAAGAAACATTTAGAAGAAATACTTATGTATGTATGCCCTAAAGTCATCATCTCATTTCACTTTAAGCACATGCTTAACCTAGATCATTAAGCAGTTCCCAGGAAGTCATTGCTCGAGACAGGTGTCTAAAGAGAGACTTAATACAGGAGTTGGAGAGTTAAGTGCCCAACTTGCCTCACAGTCATCAGAAGGAAGGAAAAAAACAGAACATGTCTTTAGTGATTACAGAGACCTACATTTAAACCAATCAAGCAAAAGAGATCTTGTACCATTTGAATGTCCATTTCGATTAAAACCTTCCTTAGTATGGAACCAAATGCTGCCAGTATCACCTTCATGACCTGGGAGTGAAACTACCATCTTTTCACAACTAAGTATTGTGTTCAATACACAACTGTTGCGTGTCTATAGTCTTTTCTAGACTATACTGGTAGAGTTTTTCTAATTATACTGTTTCAACTTTTCTTAGAACTACAAATATAGCAAAACAGCCTTAAAAATAACAGTCCATGTTCCTGAAAAGGAACAGAAGCTTTCATCTACCAAAAATGCTCAAAGCCTGACAGGCCAAACTCAGGTGTAACAAGCAGGCTAAGCCAATTGAACTAAATTAAATTGTGTCTTTTGAGAAAGGGTTTATGTTATCGCTATTCAATTCAATAACTGTAAAGGTGCATCTTTAATTATCTTGCTTTACAATATTTTATGACCGTCTCAGATCAGGTCATAAGCTACATGAATGAACACATCCATATCCTTAAAGGCATCTGAAGTAAACAAGCCTATAGTTTAAGAGCAGCTTTTGTTGTTTCACAACCCGACAAATTTTTTTCCTCATTTTTGGTAAGTGTTATATATCCAATTATTTTTGCATTCAAAATAGACCTGTATTGCTTTAAAATACTGTATCAGTATTTAATCGCCTCTAGATACTTTGCCATAGTGAAATGTAGAATTTAAAAAGCCACAGAAATACAGAGTGCCAGCAAACAGCCATCAGTAAGGTATAATGTTTATGATTAAGACATAGGTTGTTAAATGGTTAGTAATAAGATTAGCTTGCATCTTTCCTGCCCAATAGATACTTAAAGTAATTGCATCTTTGCAAACTGCATTATCATCACTTCATGCTCTTTATGATGTCATGGGACAGCGAGGCAGACTCAGCAGTTTTTCCTGACCCTGCTTTGGTTTTTTTCCCCCCTTTAAGAATCAATTCTCTGGCAACACTAGATATTCTGATACAGGAGGCTGTGAAACATCTCAGTCCACATTAAAAATTGCAGTCCATTTGTCTTCTATTTAACAACTCCCAAATTAAAGATGGCTGATAAATACCACCCAAGTGTGAAAGATCTGACACAAATAATATATTTGATTATATCCTTGAGAAATTAACACAACTGGAAGAAAAGAAATGGAACCCCCTTAGTTAAAATAATGGCATATTGAAAAAGCAGACCTTCCCTTTCATGCCCTCCTGACACTATGATCAAAATTGCTACAATTCTGTAATTATTACTAGGTCTGATGCAAACTTAAGTAGTTAATGGAAATCTTTCCATGAATTTCAACTGGCACTCAAACAAGTCTGTTTCAGGAACATTCTCTGTGCGAGGGATTATATAGCTTATTTGGAAGAAGAGCAGAAAGATTCCCACTTACTAAGTATTATGGTGACTGAAGCATAAATTAACAGTTTTCCAGTATGTCACACATCTGTTTCTATAGGATGTAGGCTACTATGATTTGAAATGCGTGCCTGCTTAAGACCACAAATTGTTGCTTCTTATATACAGAAAAGCTACACAGAAGTGAGGAGAAAGCAGTAGTACTATCTCTTGTTTGAAAGAGTGCTGACACTACTACTACTATCCATGCACATGTGGCAGGATAAGGGTGTGGTTCTTGCAAGAACTAGAGAGCTCCCCTGTCAGTATTTCAGAAGATACTTGTGCTCTGCAGGCATAATAAATATATTGGCTATTATTGCATAGTACAGATCCCCTTTGCCTAATGCATATAACTGCAGCTAATGTATCTAATAATCCTTAACTAGTTTCTTCTATAACTGGCTTCAAATCCCCTCCTGTATTACATTAGGCAAGTATCAGCTAGCATAGCACAGTGACAAAACAGATTCATCACATGCTTTGAAATGCTTCACAGTGAAATACAAGGTAGAGCCTGTATACTTTCCAAAACCCAAAGTCTCATATGCATCTAAGACTAGTTTGACTTAACAGTATACATGTATATACATTGTTTTAAAAGCTGGAGCTCTGTTCAGTTTGCTATGTATGTCACTTAAACATGGAAGATTCAGCTCAAGGGTTAAGGCACTGTGTTTTCTCAGCCACACATAGTCTCCCACACAGAATTTTGATGCAAAATACAAACCCAGGAATGAGCAGTCTTCACTATTCCTTAAAATAACAAAGCACATGGATATGGTCACATGCAATACAGCAAAGTTCTTATTCTACCTACCTTTGTCATAATGTTAAACTATTTCAGGATATACTTTGAGCAGGTATGATTTTTCCAGAGTATTACTACTTAACTATTGTTTCCTGAAAGGAACGTTTTTGCATTTAAGATCAACAGCACACCTTAGTTCTATGAATGAACCTGCTTCAGATAGGATATCACTGAAACAGTCAGCAACCATACTCCACAGGTGACTAAAAAAAAAAAATCTTAGTTAAGCAACCACGCGCGTTTGCTACAAAAAAAATCCTAAAACTAAAAGCATATTAAAATTTCTTGATATGCCACCGTTATAGCACCTGAAACAACTTGTATACAAATAATTTGTGTTGTTTTGGAACTGGTTTACAAAGACATGTTCCTACCTGTGTATACAGAGATTGGCACACAACTTGCTAATAAGCATTGCCAAGTGTGTCAATCTTTGTTTCAAGACAAGTGTAAGCACTTGCTTGTGCAGCCACATGCATTCAAGAGCCCATTAGCTTCAACTTGGAGGATTCGGCCCAGAGTCCAGTCAGAAGTAGCCTTTCCATTAAGCCTAGCAGCTTCTGAGCTTACCTGCTTGTGTGCCAGAAATGTATAGAGGGATTCTACAGCTCTTAAACTAAGCCTAAGTTCACATTTTAGTTATGGATGATTTCTAGAGTACTGTCTTCCTCTTGGTTTTGTGGCAGCCCTCAAGAGAATTGGAACTATACCCACACACAATAAAATTATGATTTATGCTAGATTTTAAGTTTGCTTCTTTCTAACTGCATTAGAACATGAAGAAACATTCCTGTATAGCTGCAAACAAGTCTCAATGTACTATTATTTCTCAATAAGACACTGCACCAAGTATGCTCTCTTTTGAACTGCTGTGTTCAAATACAGCAAGAACTCTATTCTGCAGGCCAACAATCAAATCTAAAAAGCTATCTGTAAGAGACAATACCATATTGGCAGAAACCAGTTTAAAACACTGCAGAAGTTTGACAGCCTAGGTTTCTATCTCTGAGGACAGTTATTAAAGACACAGCTACAACAGGATGTTTAAAAGATGCCCAGTAAAAATATGCAGTTAGTTTTCACTGTGCACTCCAGAGAAAACTTCACAACAGCTTGCTTTCTATACTATTAATATTAATGAGTAATTTGGGTCTAATTTCCTTATTCTTGATTCATCTTCCTTTAACCGTTAGATTTGCACCTTCATTCTCTGCCTCGATAGCAGAGCCAAACACGCAGTAACACCCAATGCAACACACTCCACGCGATTTAAAGCCGGACCCCTCAGCGATACAGCTCCTCGCCTAGAGCACCATCCTTCTCCCTGAGCACTAGAAGAAAAAAAAAAGAAAGAAAAAAAAAAAAGAAAAAAAAACGCACGTTACCAACACTGCCCAAAAAGCAAACCTACTCTCTGTTACGCTGAAACTCATTACTAGGCAGGTAAACTTCATTATGGCAACAGCGCTGGCCCAGAGCACCCTTTGGGGGGGGGGGGGGTAAGTGCCCAAAGGGGAGCGCGCCAGCAGCAGGGGCGCGGAGAGGGGCCGCCGTCCCGCCCGCCCCGGCCCCACTCACCGCTGAGGACCCGCACAGCGAGCGCGCAGGGCGCCCACAGCACGGCGGCGGCTGCCAGCGCCAGCAGCGGCACCGGCCGGGCCCCGCGGGCAGCGCCCATGGCAGCGGCAGCCCCGCTGCCGCCCTCACCGCGACAGGCGCGGGGCCACGGGGCTGGGCTCGGTTCGGTCCGGCTCGGCTCGGCGCGGCTCAGCGACCAGCCGCGCTCCCCGCCGCGGCGCCGCACATGCCCGGCGGTGCGGTGCGGTGCGGTGCGGTGCGGCTCCCCTGCGCGGGGCTGCGGTGCCGGCGGCGTGCGGACGCCGCGCTATATAGCGGCGGGGCGGCGCCGGTGCCGGCGGGCGGCCGCTGCCTCCAGCAGCCCCCGCCCCGCGGCAGCCGCCGGTCTGGGGGTGCCCCAAACCGCCCAAACTTGAGACTCCTCGGGTCGTTTCTGCAAAATCCCGCGCTGTTGGCGTCGTTCGCCAGTAATAACTTACTGACGTCTCCGTGTGATCAAGACCCAGATCCGTGTGGATTACATATCTATTAACGGCTATCCATATTTTTTTTCTGTAAACTGTGTTTTCCCTCACAGAAATAGGAATAAATACTTTTGCCAACTGAAAAATACTTATATATACGCATACGTACATGTATAAACTCCTTTCTCCCTCTGCCCTAGAAGGTCCTGCAGCCAGCTTCACATTGTTGCCACTCTTAAAACACCCTGTGGTAATTCTTTTGGAGCTCTTCAAAGGACTGCTGTAAAGACTTTGTCCTTCTGAGTCATGTTCTTAAGGGTTAAACATACACAGTTTGTAGATTTCCAAAGGCACATATTCATTCCATGCATCAGTCTATTACTCGTGTGCTTGTGAATGGTTTGATTTTTAACAGGACAGATCGTTACAGAGCATAGGTTTAAAGAACATCCTGTAGGCAAATTCTTCAGTAGTTTGCTAGACAACAACTTTCGCAGAACTCAGCTGGAGATCATATATACATGTCACGTTTGTAAGTCATGTTCCCTCTGAATGCTTGTAGCCAAGTTTGAAGTCAATATATCTCAGATTATTAAGGATTTCTAAAACACTTGATGGATTTTCTAGCTACTTTAAAGCAGGTACCTGCGATCTTGCTGAAAAATGCACATGAAGTTTATAAGCAGTAATGGAAAATTATTTGAAGCACTACAATGTTTTGCTCCCAACTTTGATTTCTTAATAATAGAGTTATTCATTTGACTGATAAACACTTTTCCCCATTAATTTTAGGCTTCCAAGCCAATATCTTTTTTTTCCAGATCTATAGGTAAGTTGAGCGCTGATCTAAAACTGGTCATACCGGTCATAGGTACTAAAATGGAGAATTTATCTGAACTCTCCCTGGTATCTGAAATTCAACCTTGTCTTCATGTGAAGCTGATGGTATTGCAGAAGAAGAGGAGCATAACCAAAAATGTATAACAAATACACAGGGGATTTTGAAAAACATATGGTAACCAAAACCTTACAGCTCTATATGTTTGTAACTTACTTCAGTGCCATAAATTTGAGGGAGTTTAAGTCTCGCTAAATTATCCAGGGTCTTAAATTATGTCCAGAGGAGGTGGGGAAAATTACAAAGATGTTTAAAGTTTTCCAGAGTGCAATAATCTCCTACTCTGTCAGGAATGACAAGTAAATACAGTAAGGGATGAAATTCCCCAGATTGGTGGGAATCTTATCTTGAATACCTGCCACGGATACCAAAAAGATCTTCCTACTTTTTCTTATGCATTTGCAAGACTTAGTTATCTTATCATTTCACAAAGGCGCAGTTTGTTGAACTGAAATTGTATCTGTCTTATATTTGCCCAGCTAAAGAAACTATCCAGGCGGCCACAACACCGTCTCTTTTCCAATGGAATTAACTGTGCAGAAGGAAACATAAAACAAATTCTGTCTTTAGTGAATTATCCAGCACTTTTTTGACATGCTTTATGCTAGTTTATTAGTCAAAATTGTATATACTCTGACTGTTCCTGGCATTGTGGTGATCTTTGTTGCACTTATCATCACACAAGTCTCTTGGGAAAAAAAAAGAGGAACATGACCAGCTGTGTTTTAAGACCAAACAGCATTGCCATACTTTTCAAGCTCTTCTTCATCTTACAGCTACTTGTTCCTGTGGGCCTGCTAAAAGAAAAGAGCACTGTGGTACTGTGTCAGAGGAATTTTCCTTATCAATGCCAGTTCACACCAGGTAAGAAGCTACTTATTTTTCTGTCTACCTTCCCTGGTCCCTTTCATAGTCAAAGTATATTTCTTCTTTCAGGAAATAGTGTTTTCAGTTAAAAATAGTTGCTTCCCAGACCTGGCAATTGCAAAATTTGTAATTGTTTATCTCAGCCTACTAAAAAGCCCCTACAGAGGAGCAGCTGGTTGCTTACCTCAGGGACCACACTTATGGCCTTTATAATACATTCACTCTGTGTTGGTATCCTGTTTTCCTCCTTAATGTATATCTCATTTCAGGATTGTGCATACCGTACAATGGCATTGTCAAGTGACTGAGCAGCCTGGAATTTTAATAAAATCTGAAAAATTGTATTACAGCTCAAACACTAACAACACGTATTTTAAGGTTCTGATACCTAAAACATCTATAACGCTAGTCCCTTAAAAGTTAGGGTATTCCAACTATCTCAAGTTTATAATGATTGCTGCAAAATCCTAATACCTTGTATGTCCATGAAACACCTCTCCGAAAGATGGACTACCTTTTCGTTGGCAGCATTATTTTGCCACATAGTAGGTTTTGCTTCCTAATCTGGAGAAAACAAAATCGAAAAGAAGGTAGTTTAGCTGAACATTATGTTGTCAAAGTATTGCTATCTTCAAATCAGGGCTAGGTACCTTTCTAAGAGGATTTTTAGTCTAACACAAATTATTTGCCAAATCACAGGAGAAAATGGGTAAAATTGTATGCTTTTGTTCCACTAGGTGTGTAAAACATTGGATGACCTAATGGTATTCAGCCTGTGAATTTGTGAATTAACGTGATCTTTAAATGCTGATGTGTGTCTCTTTACTGCTTTTTAACACTTAAAGACCAGATTTGGCCAATCTTAAAAGGAGGGTACCATTTAGTATCAGTAATCAATTTTCAAACAGGCTTAAAAGGGGACAAAAAGCAGTTATGTTATAACAGTCACCCTTTGGGGCTTCTTTTGAATTCTTCTGTTTAACCAATCACCAAAGTAGTAGTGTTTTATACTTTGTTTTCATGAAGTATTATTTAAAATGTCAGTGACACCTGTATGCTCAGTTAATTTGTCATCAAAGATTATTTTCATTTTCTTATTAGGTTCCCCACTCATCTAGCTGCCCCGGTGTAGAGGTAGGAGGAGAAAATAGTACGGTCTGTCAGTCTGATATCTCATGTCTTCCAAAAATGGTTTAAGCTACTTATCTTCTCCTGCCAATTTTCTTGGTATTATAATTTTTATTTTTTTTTCCCTGTAGTAATGGAAAAGAATTTAGTATGGATTCTAAAAACATTTGATAAGATACAGGATTTACTAAAGGGCGGAAGAGAATAGAGAAATTTTAAGTTTTCTTCCCCTCCTCCCTCCCCCAGGAGCATGAGAGGTACTATCCACACTTGGAGTTAATGCAACCCAAAAGAAAAAGGGGGAGGAGAAGAGAGGAGAGGAAAGAAAATGTATCATTGTTTGCAGTTCAGATGTCTAAAAGGTGACAGTGTCACTTAAAAATGCCAAAGCTGCCTGTGACTTAGTGGTCTGTGTAGCCTGGGACCAGCGAGGCGCACTTGAATGCTGATACCCCTGTAGCCCAGTTCGGATGGCATTGTTCCCATGTTAATCCATCCGGCTCTGAAGCCAACTCCTTCAGTGCTAACTCAGGTATTTCTGCAGAGTGCTGCATTGCACAGTGCAAAATACCATTGTGGCTGTATGTGGAATGCAATACGACTGACAGTTACAGAAAGTCCTGCCAAGGAGGACCAAAGTAATTTAATTTCCTTCGATTATAATCCATTTAGGTATAACATATAGCAGAGGTAGCTTTAAAAAAATGAAAAAAACCTTTTAGATAAACAGGGTCTCTTAAAAGCCACAGGTCACTTATTGCATATTACTATAAACATAGTAAATTCACAGAATTTTTAAACATTCTTAAACTGTAATATTGTGTATTTGGTTAAGTAGCAAGCTTTTTTTCTCCTTTAAAATCCTGTTAAAAACTAATTCTTCAGCAAAATCATCATGGCTACAAACCTAATTTATTTATATTTCTTGGTTTTAGTTCAGACTAATCAGTAGAATGAAACTCTGCAAATGTTAATTAAGCCTGTTTCTCAAACCAGATGCAAAATATTAACTCTAAGTGAGCAGCAGTTCTGTCCCAGACTAAGATAGTAAGTCCTGCTTTGAATTGCCAAGATGGACATTATGACAACTTCAGAACTTTTCTAATGAAAATGTGTTCAAGGCAAGGAGTTAATTGAAAACAGCTTTTGTTAGAAAATTCATCTTTCTGGGTAAAAATAATGTTTCATCTGAATTCACAGTTGTGAATTTCTGGTGACTCTTCTTTCCCTATCCTCTTAGAGGAAGTAGCAAGTGCATAGAAATATTCTCCAAGTCAAAAGCCCAGCTTCAAAGTCCTGGTGGCTTCTACCAGAAGGAGATTAATTTACATATCCTTGGGTGAGTGCAAGCATATACCTCTACTTGATTTACTTGGATGAGAACTTAATCTCGATTATTGGTGTTCATCAAATATCACATAGCAAAAATTTGGGAGAGAAGAGGTGTTAAGGTTAATACTATTCTTCCACTGTTTTATCCTGTTTTCCAGGATTTTCAGACTTTTATTTTTAGTGCTTCCTCTTAAATAATGTTTTAAGAACAATTGAGCAAGACAGGTGTGCTGGGAGAATTGCTCAGGTGCTTTTGTGGATGAGTAAACATGTTAGAGAGAGCATAGATTTTATCTTGTACTTCTTTGGTTTAGTTATAGTGTTGTTTTTCCCCAACAGCTATCTGTTTCTAAAGCATGACTGTTAGGTTGACACACCCATTCTCCTGTCTCAGCTGCTTTCAGGCTTCTGAAAAGAAGAGGTGATTAGAAGAAGATCTGGCAACCAATAGAGGTTGATGACAAGTAGGCTTGCTCAGCAATAAATGTGTGTTTGCTGTCTTCCCTTATTTTGCTTGTAGAACCTGAGCAGGTTGGTTGTGCTTTGCTGTCTCTTTTTCCAGTTAGAGGTATTTGTACCTAACAACTGAAGGGTTTCACCTAGGCTGTTGGGGATAAAGGAATGGCTCAGGTGAGTATTGCAGTTATTTGTCATGGTATATAGATAATTGCTTTTATGCACTTTTTTGCAATTATATTTCTTACCTGTTTCTTTAATGGCTGTCTTCTTGTCCTATGTGTGATAACTGTATGACCATTATTGTAAGGGTACTTCAATGTTATTATGCCTCCTTTGTTCTTTCTGTAACTCTACTGCTATTAAGACCAGCAGCTCGTTCTTACTCCTGATACATTTGAATCATGCTCTATAAGCCTTGTAATGCTGTGAAAGCAACACAATAGTGCTGCTTAGTCATGATCTTCTTTGAGCATCAGTAATACTGCCATGTGCAGAACTCTCTGTTCTTTGGTGCTCCCAATTCACTAATAAAACTATCTTTCTTCTCAGGATCTGCTGCCTCCTAATGCTGAGACACGGGATTCTGACATGTCAGACGAAGAGGTGAGAGCCCAGGAAGCTCTGACTGGTAGGGATGTCTTCTCTCTCCCTCCCTCTCTGTAAGGGTTTAGTGGTTCATAAGCAGAATAAGGAGTCCTGCCTGTCACTCAGTGTCTGCTTTTGTCAGTGTTTTTAATGACCTCAGTGATTCTGTTGCAACCCTACATTTGAGTGGAAGGGGAAAAAACCCTATATTTCACTGGCTAGTTCTGTTTCTTAATGTGTTCTGATCAAATTACATAATTTCTCGTCAAGAACTTTTATAATACAAAGTTCTGAAGTTTATAATGTGCCTGCTTCTGCCCCTTCCAAGCAAAAGGGGAGGAGAAAGGGGCAATGTTGATGGTGGCAAGTTGCAATCCCAAGTCTTCCTTGTATAAGCAGCTCTTTGAGTCTCTTCCTCCCGACTTGGATAGGTCAGACCATATTACCGAGGCAGCCTACCTGATATGTTTCTCTATGATATAAAGAGTGAAAGAGGAGATGTTGCATGCTGTGTCTGAGCAGCCAAAATTATGCTTAAAGTCTAGCTGGATACACTAAAAGTGCAAGACATGGGTGATGTGTGCAGAGATAATTTCTTGCATCTCTGCTTGTTGAATTGCATGGACTGTATGTCAGTTGGATGTTAAGATCAACAGAAGCAAAAGTGCAAGAGCAAAGGGGAAGGGACATCAGAAATATATGTGAGCACAGACTGTCCTGTATTGCTCCAGAGGCTGTTGTACTCTGCTTTAAACAGCTGATCTTTTAGGTTTTTCTTGCTGCCCTTCAGATCCAAACGTTCTTGCCAGCAATGTCAATACTGCTTGGAAAACCTCAAAATAGAAATTTGGTTCTTAGAGTAGAAGAAAACTGTTATTCTTCAAGGGTCCCTTGAAAGTGCCTTAGAAGAAAAGGCCTGACACAAGTAGGGTAGCTTACATTAGTAGTATGTAGTGAGTATTTTCCAGCCTTAATTGAACTTCCAGGTTGGTAAGACCTGACTCCTTAGGGCAGAGACTGAAGTAAGAGCTCCCTAAATCTCTGACCTGCAATTCTTTGTTGGACTTATGCAGGCTTATAGCCTGAAACTTTCACATTGCCCCCCAGCTCAGGACATTCTCCTGTGCAGGCAGTAGATCTGATCAATTTTTATCACTGTGTCCAGGTTTCCACTAAGAAAGAGTTTCACTTGCACCTGGGAGAGGATAACCTGAATGATACTCTGGAGTATGACTTCTCTGGCCTAGCCTTGAGGAAAGAGACGCCAAGATCTCAAACCCTGCAGATGGGAGGCTGTAGCCTAACAACAGGCAGGAGCCCCAGGAAACTGAAGGATAAGGACTAAGGTCTTCACATCTTAGATCTTTAATTCCTCTGTATGAGAAGTCTCCCATTATCCTAATTCTCAGACTTCAATGTTGAAAGAACATTGCGTGCTGATATCCTCGTCCCCTGTCTTCCCTTTCATTTCCCCAGCCTGCCCACACACACTTCCTCCACAAAATAGACCTTCACTGTGCTGGCTTTGTTCTAACCTAAAGTTCTGCAAAAAAAGGGGTTCCTGAAAGCTGGGTCATGCCTCTTGCTGCAAGCGAAAAGGTGGCAAGTGGTCTCCGGGTGACTGTGACTGGTGGCATTCCTGTAAAATTCCAGGTTTCTGGCCTACCCTCTTTGTTTTGGGTGCTGTCCCAGACAACTGGATCCAAGCCTTTTGCTGGCTGGACAGCCAGCGTTTCAAACTTGTGTACATTTGTGCTCTATATATAGTTAAAATTTAAAATTAAAAAAGGCTTCTGTAATGAAGACGGATTGCTTGCATACCTGCAGCTTGAGAAAGGGGACTGGGCCTGGGGGTGGGGGAAAAACTTGGAGTTCAGCTGGTAACTAGTCACAAACAAGACAACACCTGCAAAAGCAGACACTTCTAGTTCAAACACACCTAACCTTTGGTGCTCCAATTAAGGAAAGTATACTGTATCTTCACAAGAAGATAATCACTTTCCATTGGTATACTGCATTGCTATGCATATGATATTGCCCGTTTTGTTTACTAGTCTCTTAGTATTTCATTTCGAAGACTAGACAGCATGGCTCATTAACATGATCTAGTCCTCTTTCTGGAACTGAATGGTTTGGGATGCTAAAGCTCCAGAACAGGCTAAACCGAATGTCAGATTGTTATTCTAACCTAACATGTAACAGCAAAATAGTAATCTTGGTGGATTTGCTCTTTTGAACTATAGGTGGTGATATTTTCCAGACACCAGGTCTATTAAGCCTACCCACACCTTAGGGGACTGCTTCTCTAATCAGGAATAACTTGATCACAGATACCTCTCCAATGTGGAAAATTACTATGGTCTTATAACCTTCAGTAATTCAAGTGCTGGTAACAAGGTGTCAGTGGCTCCTCAATGTCTTGTGATTCTAACTCCTGGAAAGTCAGGATCAATTCTGCTGTGGTTCTTAAGAGTTTTACTAATTAGTGTCTTGGGCAAATTTTGAAGAGATGAGGTGGCTGATTCAGCAGAAAACAGAACTGATTTTCTTTAGGACATGTACTGGTATCTCTTTTCACTAGCAAAGCTACTTGTGATCCTACCTTGCAGAAGCAGGAGTGCTAGTTATAACCATTGTTTTTTCATTCCCAGCTAGGGAATCAAGGTTGGGGCTGCCAGGAATTCTGAAGGCTTGGCTCTCATTCTTCTGTCATGTGAAAAGATTGTCTTTGCATTATAAAGACATGCCTTGTAAGTGTAAAACTTCCTTGAAAAAAACCTGACCTTTGGCAAGTAATATCGGCTGAACATGCTACTGATTTTTAAATAGTTTTGCTTTCCTCCTCTTCCTTCATCCCCTTTTCCCTACAACTTCCTGCAGTGAACTATTAAAAAAAAAAAAAAAAGGGGGGGGGAACATCCCACAGAAAAGACTGTGCAGCAGCTAATT
Source organism: Apteryx mantelli (assembly GCF_036417845.1). Classification (NCBI taxonomy): domain Eukaryota; kingdom Metazoa; phylum Chordata; class Aves; order Apterygiformes; family Apterygidae; genus Apteryx; species Apteryx mantelli. The sequence continues at coordinate 110,953,242 of NC_089978.1, forward strand.
TGATGGATAAGTTGCATAAAATATGAAATCATCCTCTAGAAAGTGTAATCAGCGTATTTTTTTTACTCCTTCTTTAAGGAGGAGACTGAATAATCTCATGAGACTCTACATTTTTGAATTAAAGCTTCTGCTGTTTTAAGGGGTGGAAGGACTTGTTCAGGGAGGAAGGGTTGCTGACATCTGCAGCACAAGTGTTTTTTTCCGGAGGAATAAAAATTCCTAGATGAAAAGTTGAATTACTAAAAGTCTGAAAAGAATTCTATAGCTTTGTAGCAAGAAAGTGGACATGCCAAATGATCTCTACAGACTCAAAGATTACTTTTATTACAAGAGTATGTATTACTCAAGATACCACTTCAAAAGCCAACATTTGGGGATTTTGTCTTTGCTAAAATAAAGCAAAAGCAAAAACTGACATTCCAAGAATGCCAGTTATACTTGCTATAATGAAAGCTCTGTGTAGTAAGGTTATGCAATACATATTCTAACTTTAAATATGGAATACCTTAGGGATATCTGCTTGTTAAAATGATTTTTGTCAAACTCTGCATTGCACGAGTTCACCCATGGTTTCACGAATTTCCAAATTTGGAACACCTTCAGCTAACTAGTGTGGAGTTCCAAACGACAGGCTGCATCCACAAGAGGATGGGATGGAGAATGCTTCATGTCCTCTTGGAGGAAAGGCACTGCAGAAAATTGCTTTGGATGTTTATTATTTCTTCTGAAGTCACCTGTGTTTTCCTCTGTATGTAGGCTCGTGTAAACTCTGGCCTTTTAGTTTTGTAAATGGGTAGTGGAACAAGTCTGATTTTAGACAATATATGTAGTGGAATGCAGAGTTCCATTTTGCTCACTGGCAAAGCTTCCATCATGTGGCCAGTCCATAAGTCAGGCAATTAAGGATTACTCCTCACCTTTCGATATCATCCTCCCTGTGAAGGACACTTAAACAGTCTCTGAAAGTGTCTCTGTTCTCCTTTTCCCCAAATCCTGCTACTAAGCACTTTAGTGGGGAATATGCTACTTAACTAAAATGGTAGCAACTCCTCATAGCTCAGTTAAAGAAAAGCATTACATTAAATAGAACAAAACTGGAGCTAAAAGTGAATATAAAATCAGGAGTTTATTACCCTCATACAGGTAAGCAATTTCCAAAGCCTCAGACTTTAATAGAACTGCTTATGTGAGTAGGGATTATACTTAACAGAAACAGAAAAGCTTTTTGTTCATCTTTGAAAGATCACATTAAGGAAAAAAATCTTCTTTTGGAGTTGTTGGTAAAATTATGATATGCTTCAGTAGTAGAAAACTTTTTTTGATACTTTGTTTCACAAACTCTATGTGAGTCAAGAAAACTAGGAAAATCATGTTTTACAGTGTGATATTCCCTGCCATCCAGGTAGAGTGATGATAACTATAAAGCAATAAAGTGCTGTAAGCGTGAGTTCTCCGATTCAAAACAAAGCAAAAAGCTCTTGTATTCTATTTAATTGCTTCAGTCATAAAAATGAAAAAAATCACTTCATTTGGGCCATGTATCCATCCTTGTTGAAATCTAAGGAGAATCTGAGACATCGTTGATAGTCAGGGATATTGCACTGCCATATCTGGCTAACTCAGCTTTAGCCAAAAGGTTAATTGTGGGTAGTTGTCTCTTCTAAGAATTTCCCCTCCCCCCCCACCCCCGCCAAGTTCAGGAAACTAAAAACTTAGCACACACATAACCAAACAAATAAATAATGTAAAAATCAACAGTGTGTATGTTTGGAGGTAGGGGATGGTGGCAGGAAAGAACCTTTGTACTTGTAAATGTGTGGCTACTACTTTCCGATTCCTGTCTCTTATGATTTCCCCTGAAAATGTGAATATGAGGCTATTTTCATCTACTTCTCTTAGATTCTCCTTTTTCTCCTTCATAGATTTTTAGATGAGACCAGTCTGTTTTTCATCTTTCATTGACATTGAACATGAGCTCTTGCACTCTCAACAGAGCCATCTAGTTTTATTGAGGGATTTCTTGACTCCTGCATACATCCTGTTCAACCATTTAGCATTTTTCAAGTTAGTCCTAACTTTCCCACTCACTGAAGATGAGTCCACTTTAACGCATCAGAATCTCTCACCAGTTGAAGTCCTTTGGCTACTGCTTTACCTTTGTTTACTCTTCTTCATTGACATGACTTCCGTTCTGCTGGTGTTTGTTGCATGCAGTTCTCTTCCCGTGGTCCTCTCTCTTCTCTATAGAGAGAGAATGCTAATAACTGAATCTTTCTTTATAAAGTGTTAAAATATGAGGTTATTTAGCCTTTAATGAAAGTAGAAGGTCACTTTGGCATATACAAGGTGTATGTTTCTGTTCTGTGAACAGGGAGCAAAACTGATGAAAGCATTAAGTGCAGAGCTCCTTACTGTGTGTGGCTCTTCCAGCTGCCTAATGTGGAAAAGCTGAGAGCATTTCTTAGTGAGATGGACTAAGGGATTGCCACCAAGTGACTGCAAAGGAATGGTACTAGAAGTAGCTGCCTTAGTTGGTAGAACTGGCTAAAGTATGTCATGCTGCTGAATTAGCTCAGGAAAGGGTTTGGTCTGATTAGAAATCAGAAAAATGTTACTCTACTAGTATTTCCTAAAGAGGCTTATACTGCCATCTTCTGGGAGCATGAAGAGAGGAGAACTAAAAAAGATGGAAATGAGCAACATGGAGCTTAGGAAAATGAATTCTGTTTTCAAAGACTAAAAAGCTCTTCAGTGACTTCTCAAACCAGTTTGCAGAGTTCAGGAAATAAGGAGACTGTTGAACTCCATTTTGCATCTTCTTGACCTCTAAATAACCTGTACACTTGTATAGTTTTTGATCTGGCTTTGACATACAGATGAATAACCAAGATGATTTGCTTACATCTTTCAACCTTTTATTAATATAATATTATGTTTATGATAGAAGCTGGTCAAAATAACTTAAAAAATTTCTCACTTTTTGCTTTTAAAAAAAACTTGAGTTACAATTTCAAGAGATTTCACTCTTACTTTCTAAAAAAAAAATTTTGATTTTTACAGAAACAAATCTTTCCATCAGAAACATCAGTCTGCAGAGGTATATTGGTTGGAAAACCCTCACAAAGTAACTCAGAAGAAACTATGTAGAAAATTCTCATTTGGTAAAATTAATTTTTTTTGGTAAAACTAATTTTCACCTACACTTCTTGATTATAAGTAATATAGAAGCTGGTAGACAAAATCTCACTTTAAACCAGGAAATACTTAGTTTTTCTATTTCTTTCATTCTTTTGTATTGGCTAAAATCACCCTTTTGCCCATTACCATTACCCATTCAATTACCATTGAAATTACCCATTACTACTTTCACATTGACACTTTCACTTTTTGACAAATTATATATTCCAAATTAGAACTTTCTGTGCTCATAGAGTCAAGTCTTCAAAGAATCCTAGTGGCACAAGTAGGATTGCAACCCATATTTGACCAAAAAAAAAAAAGGAGGAAAAAAGTGCTAATAGTATGTCAAAAAAACTTTCAAGGTTTCGCATACTTTTTATAAGTAGTGGACCCTGTCATGAGAGCATCACAGGTGCTCCATATTCCATAATTTTTATTTCATTGAATTTTCAGATTTCAGATTACTTGCATATCCATGAATATCAATATAATTTCTGTATCCATTTATTAAGTTGTGATGGAAAGGACATGACTCATCACTGGCTAACTTTACTTTGTTCAGTATGATACAGCATCAACTTAATAGCCTCTGAACATATCCTCACATTTAGCAATACACCACTAATGTTTCAACTGTTTCTCTTTAATAGTGATTCATATACCCTATGTCTTCCAATGCTGTTAGTATGCTTCCACCTTTAATGACTAGCTTCACCTGGGTAATAGGTGTGCTTCTAGGTGTATTGCTATAGGTTCAAGGTGGTAAACAAAAGTGGTGAAGGAATATAAATGCTGATTCACTTTAATGCCTTGTTTGTCTGTATTTGTGACCAACAAGAAGACTATGTATCTTTCTCCAAATGTCACCCTGATATGAGCTTCAGATGTTTGTTCTAAAGGAGCAAAAAAAAAAATTACAAGGACAATGAGAGGGTCTGCATAAGAAGTATGATGACTTCTCTGCGTTGAGAAAGTGTACAAGTCTTCTGATTTTGTAAGGAGCAGATCTAGAAAAGGTATTCCCAAACATCTAGTTCAAGTTCTAGATTTGCTTACCTCCGTGTTGCGAAAGGAGTGATGCACTTCACTTGTAAGAGGGAAGCAGCACTACATTTATCGCAGTAAGACAGCGACTTAACAAAGTTCAATTGTCAATAAGAACGATTTAGTGAGGTTCGATTGGCAAGGTTCACTCGGTTATTTACTGCATGAAGGACAGGGTCAGATGCATGCACAATGGAGACCCTCCTGTTGAGTCACGAGGTTCAGACTGGACCCCCTTGCTTTCTAAACTCCTTCAGAGAGGAGCCTAGGTGCAGCTGAATCCAGTCCTAGTCCCAGACTTGGGTAGTGGTTTATGTCTAAGGAATCATGCGTGCACTTAGCCAGAGATATAACTCAGCAAAGTTTCACGAAGTTCGCAAAAGTTCAGCATGCTATTAATCACTTACCAAGGATCTGTCACGGTTAAGAAATCTCTCTCTACCTCTAGGAGTAACCTTGAGAGGCGTCCTGCATCCCTGCTCAAGAGGAGGTCCTGCAGGGTGCAGCCTGCTGCCATGCAGGAGAGCTCAAAGGGCTCTGGGCTGCCCCCTATTTATGGGGGGGAGATGATTGACTCATAGTCATATTTGCATACTAGACAGGCCTTAGTTGGCACATGCTCAACTAGTCCCTACATACGTACTGTTTACAGGGAGGTCAGGTTGAGGGGGAGAGAGAGCACATCGGGGAGGGGGAAAGGAGCACATAGTCACACTCTAACTGCACAGGACTGAAAGGGTTCTCTTAATTCATTGAATTCATCCAGTGTAGAAGGAGATAAATCATCCTTAAGAATGCCTTGGATGCCAAAGTCAGAATTTTTTTTAAACTCTTGTGGAAGTAATCCTACCCTTTGACTCATTGATAAACTTGAGAAGCTCAGTCTTAAACATGTGAGGTTGTTGTGATGGAAAGGACATGAGTCATCACTAGCTAACTTCTAGGGCTTAGAGGGTTTAGTTAGTGAAAACCCTTTTGTGTTGACCTAGGCAATAAATGTAGCCATCATAACTCTGTGTGTGCTAGTAAGTTCTTCACAGAAGCTATTGGTGCATTGACCAGATCTGAGATTTTCTTCTTTAGTTGAGGGATACAGCAGGTGAAAGTACACTCTTAAAAGTGAGCTGGAGAAGTTGAACAGGAATCCCTAATTCTTCAGTCTGGAAGTGTGTGTATCCAGTTACTTTGCTGTTGATGCTGAGAATTCCTTACTAAACAGAAAACAAGATCTACTAAAGACACTTCCTCAGACAAATAGTTTCATGTGCTTTTTTTTGTTTTGGCTCTTCCCCCCCCCCCCCCAATTGTTTGAGGCAAAGGATCAAAACAGTCATAGCCTCGTGCAAAGGAGTATGCCGAAGACCAGACAGTCTTTCGGAGTCAGTGGAAGTGTAATTATTAATATCAGTGGGCTCAGATCCATTCTGTAGATCCATTTAACCTCATCTGCATTCATTGGCAGAACACTGTGGTACTTGCAACCAGGGCAGGTGAAATCTGATCTGATGGGGAGAGGGAAGAACTATGCTGTAAGAACAGGACACAGGACCACACATTGCACCAACTGGCATTATTGGAGGAATCCTCATTTGCTAACAATCTTGTTCTTCTGCAATATGCAAGAACCAGTCCTCTTAACTGTTGAGAATTATACCATGTGGATGGCATCCTTGACAATTATACCATAATGAGTATTCTGCTTTTTAAAACATATTTCCTGAATAGTATTATGTGAACAGTAATTAATTCTGCTAGGCTCAGAACAGGATTATACTACTACTGTCTAGTCTATCTAATCAATTTATTGCATCAAAACACCAAATAAAGAAACAGAAATGGGGAAAAATATTGTCTGCAAACTTTGTTTTCTTGCACTGTGAATAAAAATACCAATTCTCTAAGGAGGAAGAGCATTATGCTGAAAGTCTGGAGTAGCATTCATGGCATGACAGCTAATATAATAATCCTCATTCACGTCATCTTCATGAAATAGAGGAAGAGAACAAAGGTGAACTAAGTGGTCAGAATAAGTACTTGAGTTAGGGAAGGTACTTTTGTGCAATACAGACTCTTCTGCATGCTGTGGATTTAATTTTTACAGTTTGTAATACAGTTGATCAGAAAGAAGAATCTTCCCTTGGGAGGTAAAGTCTAATTTTTCCACAATTGGAACTCCTCAAATGAAATGTGAATGAGAAGATTCAAGAAAGATTATAGTAGTTTTGAAGCTATAAACATGGGTGCATCAAATACAGAGGTTTGTTTTAATTTTAAATCTGATCAATACACCTTAATTCTGGTTCATAAATAAAAGTAAAACAGTTAACCTGAAATTGAAGAGTGCAGTGGAACCATCTTCTAAGAACATCAGAACAATTGAACTCTTTCTTCCTGGGAAAGAGTGACTATTTTTGAGCCTCTACTCTTGCCAGGAGTTCTGCAGGGCCAAACATCTTATGACTGATGCTGGGTCAAACTCTCCTTTGTTTTCCCTCCAGATATGTCCTGGAAATGCAGAGTACCGCTACCCTGGTCTTTAGGACGAGAGTACTGGTCCTGAATATCTGATATACATCTATTTTGTGCTCAGGAGAGAGATCTGATTTCTTTCTCTTCTTTCTTGTTTTAAATTTCCCTAATGTCCAAAGGATGTATTTCATTTCATGCCACCATAATTACTGGCAAGCTGACCCTGAATAGTTCTTGTTTCAATTACCCTGTCTCATTTTTTTCCTCTATTGCCCTCTGCCCTCCTCCTTTTCTCACTTCCTTATCTCTGCATATTTGCTTCTCTGAAGTTCACTTACACAATGTCAGTTCACAAAGTGGGTGTTACCTGCATTTAAAGTCAGAATCTAGGAAAAAAGATCAAGATGCGTGTTAAATATTTTGTCAAACATCTGTATGTCTAGTTCAAAATCTGAAGGTCCTTATATCTGTTAAGGAATGCTGTTCCCCTGAGTCTACTGGTCTACTATTTATCTGTAAATTGGTGTCATCTGATGGAAGTTTTGAGGCAATGTGTACATCCATAATAAGACAGTAATACTGCATAAATTTTATTCTCACAGCTGCTCAAAGCCTAACCTTAATAGTAACCGAACATTCCTTATTCTACACTGAAAGCTTAAAAAGACAGTTCGTACTGAATCAAATGATTTGAAATGTATAATCAGCCAACTGGACACCTAGTACAAGGTATCCAGTGTAATAAAAAAATGTTAACATTCAGAAGAAGAACAGATACAGCTGTCATTCCATTTTCAGTTGTCAGCCTTGTTCTAATAATAGTTAACTGAAAAACTGATAAGAAAGAAAATACTTTTGTCACCAGAGCTGGGCTTGAGAGAGACTTCACTTCTAGTTTTCCAGCATCCTGGAATTTATCTATTAGTACTTCAGATCCCAATCAGTAAAGTAAGGATAATAGTACTTGTCTTACACTGGTTATCTATGTTTTCTTTTCAAAGTAGTTTTCTCTTTGAGGCAGGAATGATTTCCTCCTAAATCCTACACAAGAATGTGGTCACAAGAATGGTTGGAGCTTCAGGACACCTTGGCTACACAAACAGTAATGCTGTACGCTAATCACTGCAATGAACAGCTGATGAGCATCTTAGCTTGTACAGAGATTCTGAGGTTCTTCTTGCTTCTTTTTTTAATCATCAGCCATTCGTGTTTGCTGTCTTTGCCAATGCATTGTATATTTAACTGTCTCAGTTGAGGCAGAATGTTAGAGCAGAATGCAGTCTTTTTGTAAACTTCATCTGCAAATTAATCACCTCCTTTTTTCTGCCTGAAAGAGGAAAATATCTATTTCCTTCTTCCATTTGGGTTGGCTGGTGATTAGTGTTCTGATCTGCCTGTTAGTGGGACATCAGGCACTTGGATGTCTTGGCAATGTCTTCAGCTGACAGATAAGGTGGAAGAACAGTTCAATTTTTCTATTGTCCTCAATATTGGAAAATCTCAATATTTGTGGTATTCATAAGTTAGCTGTTCAGTATTCATATATCTGTAGTCACTTGCCTACCTCAGCTCTTTCAACAATGCCAACCTGTCAGATGAAAAAACATTTTTTTATGAAGAATTGCATATTGTACTTATGTCCCTTGTCCAGCATATCATTTGGACAAATAAACTCAGTCTAAAAAATCTGGAAAGTTTAGAAGGAATATAAATGGTAAGAATATAAACTGTTTTATACTAAAAATAGCTGTGTCTTAAATGCTGTGGTAAAAGCTGATGAACGTGCATAGATTACTGTAGAACTACACAAAGAGTTACTAAGAGTTTGTCAGAAAAGTGATCAGGGAAAAAGGCTTCAATTTTTCCTGTATCTAAATGCTTCTGTTGCACATTTAAAGGAAAACAGTTTTGTAGGGTTTGTGGTTTCTTTTATTATCTTCCTAACAATCCAAAAGGAGGGGTTTATACATCTGATTTTCAGAGTTCCTAGTTTCTTCATGGCATGTTTGAGGTTGGAAGGTACCTCTGGAGATCATCCAGTCCAACCCCCCTGCTTAAACAGGCTCACCTAAAGCATTTTGCCCAGAACCCTGTCCAGATTGCTTTTGAATATATCTAAGGATGGAGACTCCACAGTCTCTCTGGGCAACCTGTCCCAGTGTTCAGTCACCCTCACAGTAAAGAAGTTTTTTTCCTCATATTCAGATGGAACTTTCTGTGTTTCAGTTTATGCCCGTTGCCTCTTGACTTGTTGCTGGGCACCACTGAAGAGAGTCTGGCCCCATCCACTTTACTCCCTCCCTTCAGATACTTATACGCATTGATAAGATTTTCCCACCTCAGTCTTCTCTTCTCCAGGCTGAAGAGTCCCAGCTCTCTCAGCCTTTCCTCATAAGAGAGATGCTCCAGTCCCTTAATCATCTTAGTAGCCCCTTGCTGGACTCGCTTCAGTAGCTCTATGTCTCTCTTGCACTGGGGAGCCCAGAACTGGACACAGCACTCCAGATGTGGCCTCACCAGGGCTGAGTAGAGGGGGAGGATCACCTCCCTTGACCTGCTGACAATGCTCTTCCTGATGCACCCCAGGATACCATTGGCCTTCTTGGCCACAAGGGCACATTGCTGGCTCATGGTCAACTTGTCCACCAGCACTCCCAGGTCCTTCTCTGCAGAGCTGCTCTCCGGCAGGTCAGCCCCCAACCTGTACTGGTGCACTGGCTTATTCCTCCCTAGGTGCAGGACTCTGCACAATTCTTAAATGCAAAATACAGAATTTTGAAGTTTGTTCTGATTTTGGCATGCTGCAGCTGTGAAAATCCATTGCCATAACATCTTTGACTTTATATCTGTAATCTTGTTTCTCTCACACCTTCTGTAGAATTGCCCTGGCTGAAGCCAGTACCAGGGATGAGACTTGTACTAATTGAAGTATGGGTGAATTGGGCCATCAGAGACCTCATTACTACTGGAAAAATGCATGAACTGGAAAAAAAAATAGCTTGACTTTCAGATTTAAGGATTCTTTGACAGAGCTGGTGGTAATAAAATCCAAACAAAATACCATTTTGCATGTGAATTGAGCAAATTTGATACGAAAGTTACTTACTCAAAATGCACATAGAAGCCTGAAGCAGTGTGGTGTGACATGAACATATGGCCTTTTTGAGAGAAGCTATTTGCCATACCCAAGTCTTACAAACTATTCCTATGTACTATTTTAAAGAACAGTCTAATAGGTTCTGTATGAAAAACAAACTGTAGATGACTGCGTACTAATGGAAATAAATTGAGGTGAATCTTCCTGATCATAATAAATACATTTGTAAAGATGTATTTTTATATATTATCTGCCTAATACGCTTATGCCCACATTATATACCTATATATATTATGTATTTATAATACACTTATGCCCACTACAGATTGCACTACGTTCCAGGGGATGACTTGCTTGTCCCATCAAAACTTTTGACACAGGCCAGCCTAAAGGTTGTCTAGCCAACCGTTCATCCCATGCACTGAGAGTGAAGTCCACCAAATGGATCTCTCTGCAGTCTGGGCTTTTTAATTTCCCAGTAGGCTATCTGAAGAAAAAATGCAGTTAAACCTTCCTGCCAACTACATTAGGTAGTTAAAGGATCACTTTGTTAATGTAAGGTTCTGGCTCAAACACCTCTCTGTCTGGGCTTAAGCTGGGTCATACAGATGAATGAGAGAGGATTTGCTGCAGGAGTAGCTGTGGGTATCTATTTCACTACTGCTTCCTTCCAAATAATTTTCATGTAGCCATACTGTTTCAATAAGGCTGAGGCTATTTGGAGCTACAGGAGTTCATCAGAGATCTTCTATGAAAGCTCTACTAACTGCAGAGGGCTTTTTTTTCATTTTGAAAGAATAAAATAGATAAAATATATTTCCCATTTTAATTCAGAGGAGTAATTCTATAGGGCTTAGGTTAAAAGAGCCTGAGAAATCTTAGGATATTTAAAAACTGACCTTTATTACAGCATAAAAGCATACCTTTAGTGCCTCACTGCAGAAATTACAGTTAAGGATATTATCTTAGAGTATATTTCAAAGAATTCTCTTATCTGGCATAGTACTTTAGCTGGTAAAAAGTTTGTTTGATGTATATACATTACTTTATTGATTTGCACTTTACTCCATGATAGATTTATTCCTTTAAGTGACACAAAGCAATAAATTATAAGATTTCAAATGAAAAACCTTTTTATTGGTGCAATGGAGAGAGAAGGAAAAAGCAGTGTATAAAATCTTGGCACAAGCAGTCTACAGTTGTGAAATGAAGCCAAATTAGCAAGGAAAACCTGTCAGAAAAGGAGCATCAGCAAGCTGTTCAGTTTCCCATGTTTTTTTTAAAAAAAAAAAAACAAAAAACTGAAGGCATGGCTGTGAATTTTTCCCTGAAGGGCAAGTAGTGGTATATTTCATTGCGCTATGGAGAAGGGTTTCTCATGCATTAACAAGTAGCCCACAGCACTATTTGCAGCAAAGTTCATCATAATATATATGAGGGTTGAAAAAATGGAATAGCTGTGTTTTGGAATGGTATTTTTCATGCAGCCTATAGCTTGAGTGGTTTTCAAAATTAGATTTGTTCAAATTACTGACAAAAAAACAGAAGTCTTGTATGCATAACAAGAAGCTCAAGGGCTCTTTGGACTTTCTTGCTGAGATTTGAAATAAAGGCAAGATGTACAGAGACAGGAAGACTGAGAGGTTTTGAGGAACTGGAATTTAGGCTGTTAGAAGATAATATGAGCTAACATTAGAGCTTTTCAATTCTAGTCCATTAGTGATTTAGTATAATGAGTCTCAAATCAGTTTTCACCTGGGGTAGTTTAAGATCTGTATTATTCAGTAAACCAGTGAAGTCTCCTGATTTTGCTATTACAAACTTGATTGGTGTCTCCATACTTTATACGCCATCCATTATTTAACTCCCACCCTACTTTATTTCATTTCCTCTTCCATCCTTTCTTAAATCCACCACTGTTAATATCTATCATGCAGGCCCACTGAAGTCAGTATAAATTAATCAATGGGAATTAGCAAGCAGAGGTTCATGTCAAAGCATAACATTAAGATGTCAGAGATGCTCAGACTTCCTTTGCTTCTCTTCCTTCTGATTTTTTTTCCCTTTTTTGTCTTGCTGCTCTGTCAACACCTTGCACTTGAGCTGCACCTATGTGATAATACACTTTGTCTCCTTTAGCTCTGTTCTCATCCTCGATTCCTTTATTTCTGTTATTCCTTTATTTCTATTATTCCTGAAAATAATAGATTGACATGGTGTGAACTAGTCAATGAAAGCTTTCAAATGGACAAAGCCAGTATATCTTGGCCAAAAGACAGCTTCTAGAGAACAATCACTGTTTGACATTCCTGATCTATGACTGCTTGCACAACCACTTATATTTTTCTGGTTGGTCTTTAAGAAACCAGATATGTGACCCTGGGGGGGTGGTCAAGGAGGAAGTGTAGATCCTCTTTGTGTAAAAGAGGTCAAATGTAATCAAATGCAAATGGTTCTTATGTTTAGACACATAATAAAAATAAGTATATTGAAAAATTATATTATTTTCTTATAAGGAGATCAGAGTGTATTACTTCAGTAACCGCACATAAGTCTTTTATCCCTTTTAATGTTTACTAGCAAAGGAAGCAATTCCAAAACTTAAAGGGGAAGATGAATGTTCAGTTGGTGTTAAAAAAGCCAAATTTAAAGAGAAATTAAGAAACTGCTTTTCCGTATGACTTAAGAAAGTCTTATAGGTGATATCTTAGGGACAAATATTATCACAGGTCCTCAACTGTTCTAATTCTTGGTTTAGCTGCTCTTCCATCTCCCTTGCAATTTCTGTTTGTTCCTCCTCACTGAGGAGGCAAACTTGCTTGTTTTGTCATGATTATTTCTTTGTTCCTGCATGGCCCTTTTTATTTCAGCTACTATTATCCTCAGAAATGACTTGATTTTAGATACATGTTGCTCACGCTTTGGTAAACGTGTGACTCGTGATGTGACTAGATACTTAAGAACAAAGTATTTTTATGTAGAACTAGGAACCAAGACCAAGAAAGGGAGATTTTTAAGGGAAGGTGACTCCAAAGACTGTTTTAGTGTCCTGTTATCTTTCATCTGGTTACAAGTTTATCATTCTCTGCTCCTTATTGAGGCATCTTATTTGACCTTCTGTGGGGATGTAGCTGTTCTGTTTGTTTGTTTAGAAACATTCATTCAGTGCTTTGTTATCCTGGCTTTAAGGCTATGTGGTTCTTTTTTTTTAGGCTTTTTTTTTTTTTTTTTTTTGGTCAAACCCCTTCTGAGTTAATGGGTACCTTTTAGGGTTACCTGAAATGTACCAGCAATGATGTTTCATTATGACATTTGTGAAAGTTTGGGCTGCAAAATTATGTATGGCATTGATCAATTTATTATTTCTACATGGTGAATTAGTCCTTGCCAAACTCCCTGCTCTTCTGGTTATGTAGTTTCTGTCTTTCAAATCAGCTTATTTTAAAGCTAATTTCAGTGTCTCTCTCTGCTACCATAAAACCTGTACTGTGGAAACACCCTTGAACAGAGCTAAGACTAAGAATTCAAGAATCTAGATTAAATAAAGTGTTAAAAAAAAACCCTCCTCCTACCCATTCCAGCAACCTACCAATTATATTTGTTCTCTTATATGGTCAATTATTTTAAGATTTTAAAAATGACCTCAAAACTGCAAAGAAGCTGCAACATTAAACCGGGAGTACAAAAACCTGTCAGCACAACAGCAGATCAGCCTATGTGATCTGGGGATACTGTCTTGTGGCTCTTTCCATAGCTTTATAAATCTGCCTGACCTACTTGTTCATATTATGTATGAAGTGATATAGCCAATCCTGTTTGTTTTTGCTACAAGTGGTGATGCATATTTCATTGATAATTGCATTTTGACACTCATTTAGGTAGCTAATAGAAAAAGCGGAATACTATCTCATTGGTCATTTCATTTGTTTTTAGTCCTGAATCAGTTTACATGGTGAAAATATTGAAACTTTTATTCTATGAACTGGTGAGCTGATGACAGCACAATTCAATGTTCCCATGGAAAACTATTTAAACAGTTCTGATTAAAATCTCTCAGATTTGAGATGTTGAGATGTTTCACGGCTGAACTGATGAAACCAGACATACTGGTGGTTTAGAGACATTCTTCCTTCACTAAATCTTAAATAACCTTCCTGCCTAGACTAAATCAATCCTGATGCACCAAACAGTATCAGTGAGAGAGTAAGCTGCACTATGGTTGATGAAATGGTAACATCATTGTGGTAGCTCTCCATTAGAAGATCCTGGCTCATGGATGGGTTATTCACCTGAATTACTTTGCCCGTGAGGTCATGTAGTAGCTCAGGAAGGCATTGAGGCTTTTTCTTTAATTGATTCTAGTACCGGTTCTAGTATTGTAAAGTAAATAATGAGAGTCCAGACAGATGGGGCTATGTTATCAGGGAACCTTTTTCCTGTTGATGTCTCTGAGCGCATCTGTATTTCTATCATTCTTCATGGACTTTCCTCCCACTCATATGTCATCAGTCATGGTCTATCCAAACATAAGTTTACAAGCCTGATGGACATGTAATGCTGACTTCTATATATAGACATGTGAATAGAACATGCTTTTGCTGGAGAGCCATAGCCATAGTTAGCAGTTAACAGATCTGCAGTGAGGAAGACAGAAATTTACGTTTATTGAATTGGGATTAAGCTTTGCAGGTGCCAACCCATAGAAGCTTGCAGAAACTTCATGGCCAGCAGCCATGCAAATTGAATATCTGCTGAATAGGGTGTTAAATTAGCAGGGCTGCTGAAGCAGGCTTGCTGATACAACAGTGTCATATTTTAGTCCATCAGAACTGTTTTGTGCATGCTTTTGACAAAAAAGATGAATTTCACATGACAGATCTCTTGTTTAGAGAGATGCTGGGTGATTAAGCTGTTAATACAGTTTTTTTGTTATTCCTTTAGAAGTATTCAAAAATTATTTCTTTAAATACAGCTCAACATTATGTGGCAAAGGTTGAGGCACCTGTGCAGCAGTGAATGAAGGCTATCTAAATATGAATGACTAATTATCATGGAACGGGAAAACACTAGTTTTCTTTCATAACTGAAATGGCTTCATCCTATTCAGAATAATCTGTTGGGAAAATAATTAGCATAAAGAAGATGGAGTTTTCATAAGTAACTCTGATGTTCATAATTATAGTAATTTTTGTATAATTTCTTTCATTTATGCTCATGTTTTATTTCAGTTTTCTCTTTCAGTCATAAAAGCTGATATTAAATTTTAGATTAAAGCTATCTAGCTATAGACAATCTCCTTAGGAAAACTGTTCTTTGTATGGTAACAATAGATTTAGCACAAATTTACTGTTAGGATTTCTTTCCATCTCTCTGAATTTCTCTCCTCTACCATAATAAATCACATAGAATAGTTAGTGTGGCAGGAAGTGTCTAGAAGTATCAAATTTAACAATGTGGCATAAAAAAGAAGCTTTTTTCGCTTTATTTGTATACTATTCAATATTCTAGGCAAAAATGCCAACCAGTGTTGAGCAGTGAAGAGTAGAAATATTTGGATTATTGTGCCATTGGGACAGTAAAGGAGAATCTTCCTGACTTAGCTCCTAAATATGAAGGAGTAATGTCTGTCACAGAAAGGCTGCCAGCCTGTACTGTGTTTGTTCTTGTGCTTAGTGATATAGAAAGCTTGTTATGCTATCCTTCCTTTCTGTAAGGTTTTATAATGTATCTCAATCAACTAATAAATCTAAATTTTTACACATAGCATTTACACTATGTGAAGGAAAAACAGTTTAGGCATCAGTAATGCTTTTCAGATCCATTTAAATATGACTTTACTGAATAATTGCCACATCTCTCCTCTCATTTGTTATCTAAGGAATTAACTACTAGGTTCTCCTTGTAGCTAATTTGGTGTTAAATTGCTCATATTGTTCCCCCTATCAGGAAACAATACCAATAAGGGAGGCTTTTTCTCTTCTTTTCCATTTATTCCAGTGTTTGTGTGCATGTGCTGCTTAGGAATTCATGGAATTTGGAGTACTTACTTTGTGGAGCTCTGTATAAAAACAGCATATTGTTGTGAAGTGTAATTACTGCTTTTTTCACAAATTCTACTTACGCAGAAAAAGTTAGCAGGATCCACATAGTTTGTATAGGTAAAATATACTCCTGGTTGCCCAGGACTCAGTGATTCTGGCTACATTACAAGAGGAAAACACATGAAATGTAGAGGGATTGAAGGATAAATTGTTGCATATGTGGTCTCTTCACCAGCAAGCTCTTCCAGATGCTTGTGCTTAATAGTTAGTTTCAGGGAGGAGAGCTACCAGCAGTGGATGAGGACAGAGTCAAAACTTATGAGAATTTGACCTGTACAAGATCATGGGACCTGATGGACTGCTGCATCTGATAGTGCTGAGTGAACTGGTCAAAGTCATTGCAAGGCTACTCTCTCTCATATTTGAAAGGTCTGGGAAATTGAGGGTGGTCCCTGACAGCTGGAGAAAGGCAAATGTCACACTAATCTTCTGGGGCCAAGGGGAGGAGGAAGGAGGGGAAGGGAAGTCAACCCCGAGAACTGCAGGCTGCTCAGCCTCACTTCAGTCCCGATGAGCATCCACTTGGAACACATTTCTGGGCATATAAGGGAGAAGGTGGTGATGGGGAATGATCCACATGGATTTACCAAGGGTAAATAGTGCCTAACCAATCTGGTTGCCTTCTATGATAAAATGGCTAGGTCTGTGCATGTGGGGAGAGTAGTGGACATTACTTACCTTGATTTTAGCAAGGCTTTTGACACTGTCTCCAATAATATTTTATATCCAAGTTAGTACATTACAGTTTGGATGGGTGGACAAAATTCATTGTATGGCTGGGCTCAGAGAGTGTTGGTTAATAGGTCATACTCTAATTGGTAGTCAGTAACAAGTGGAGTACCGCAGGGGTTTATCCTGGGACCCGTTCTGCTTGATTCATTCATCGATGACCTGGAGGAGGCGATGGAGTGCACACTCATTAGGTTTGCAAATGGCACTGAATTGGGAGGACAAGTCAATATACTTGAGGGCAGGGCTGTCATCTAGAGAGACATGGGCTGGAGGAATGGGCCAACAGAAACCTTATGAAATTCAGTAAGACAAATGCAAGGCCTTTCCCATGGGAAGGAAGAAACCCTGGCGGCCCTATTGGCTGGGAACTGACTGGGTGGGGAGCAGCTCTGGAAAAGTCCAGTAATCTGGACTGATCATTGAGAAGATGGAGCCAGGCTCTTCACAGTGGTGCATGGTAGGAGGATGAAAGGCAATGGACATAAGTTGAAACAAGAGAAGTTCGGACTGGATATAAGGACATGTATGTCCTTTTTCCCCATAAGGACAGTCAAGCAGTGGTGCAGGTTGTCCAGAGTGGTTGTGCAGTCCCTATTCTTGGAGGGTTTTCAAGACTTGACTGGACAAAGTCAGTCACAAAGTCAGCTGAGGAACCAGCTCACAGCTGACCCTGCTGGAGGGTTAAGCTGGAGGTTGGACTAGAGACTTTCATAGGCTGCTTCCAACCTGAATTATCCAATGATGCTGTGATCCTAAGGATAGTTTGGAGATGCTCATTTACCCTAAGTTATTGGCAGATTGATCTTTTAATAGAGTAATTCCATGAAATTCTGCCTTTCTGTGATCTTGATATGGCTTTATTAATTACAAATTACATATTTCCCCTAATATGGCAGAAATAACAAGGATAGAAAGACTTGTGAAAAATACGCTGTCTGATGACCTCTCAAAAAAGTTGGTTCAGTTTCAATTCTTTTCTGATTACTTAGAATTTTCCTGGACATCACAGACTAGGAAAAAAAAATCTGTTTGGCATTTTGAAGACAGATTCCTTAGTCCTGTAGAACTTGCTTTCCAGAAAAATACACGCTTACATTTTCTGGTTCCTATGCATCAAGGTAAAGGACTTTTCTATCACTTGTCTCAGAAGTCTATGGTAATAAGTAACTTTCTGAAAATGAGAATAATTTCCTTAATAACCAGGCTAGGTTGGCTGTTTGTTCTTTTATTTATTTTTTTTATGCTATTCACATCCAGTTGCTACCATAAGTAGAAGACAGAGGGCCGCCTTAGTGGCTTGCTGCTACCCACTAGCTCACTCTCCCCAGTTTGCAGTTGACTTCTCAGAAGTAAGAGCTGTTTCCCCAACATGCCTTTTGGGGTCTGGTCTTTTAAACTTGGAATATCCCCCATTTCTGTACAAAATATAGTTTTAACTTTCTCTTGAGGTGTACAAGACCACAATACTTTTCCAGAACATTCAGTTCTAATTTGGTGTTTTTGTTGTGTTTGAGACCGTTGCACAAGAATGTTTTGATAGCACAGCTGTTTCCTAGGAGTTCCAGATTCTGAACCCTGGAGACAAAGTAAGTCTGGAGAATCTCTTCTGGGAACTAGGCTTATTTCAGGGTTGTTTAGTGACAAATAATAGGAGGAGTCCCCATATAGTTTTCCTGAGTTGGAGAAGCATTTCCCAGATTTATTTACTTTTTAATAGGAGAAACTAGCAAAATAAAGCAGATCTTGATCTGACTACAATTTGCATGTTTACACTTGACAATTCAAAAACTTACTTTAAGAAAATTAATGGAAATTCATCAACCACATTGTTCTGTAGCTTCCAACTGATGAAGTTATTTACACCAGTGCAAAAGAAATGCCATGAAAAATGTGGAGATTAAAAATTCTACTTGTTTTTTTATCAGTTGTGATGAAAAATGTAAATGTCTGATAAACCAAACAGTATCCAACTCTGTATCAAGCCACTGGTCTTTCAAATTTTTTTTTATGATTTGAAAAACAAGATTTGTTTTTTAATTACATGTGATAAAAGAAAAGAATAATCAGATCATCTAAATAGTGAGTCTGTCAGTGATATTAAAGAAACAAAGATGAGATGAAATATTTGAAATTTTTAACTAAATGATAACAGTAAGACAATTAGAAACTGATGTGGCAAATAGCTTTAAGCCTTCACTAAAAGCTGTCACACCAAAACGATGAAAATCTTTCATCTGATTTGAATACTATCCTTAACTTAATTCTTTTTCGGAAAATAGTTTTATTTAATTTAACAGTACACTGAGTTAGAATAACTTAGAATTTAATATGAAATGGTGGTTTTTCTAATGTATCAAAATACTTAAACTCATACTGAAAGACTAGTCCCTGTTGGGAGGAATAAACTTGGTGTAAGTGTTGCAATTTTTTTGAAAAAAGGAAGTCAAATGTGTAAAAAGTTAACAATATTTTGGCATATATCCATAATCTATTGCCTTTATTGGCTGTACGTACTGAACCAGAATCAACAGTTGCCACACAGCTTAGACTGGTCCTCAGTTATATGGTGTTTTGATTGCCAGGAAATCCAATAGACAGAAAATGGATTTGTCATGTCTCTCTTCCTTCTCATTTTTTAGATTCTTTTTTCTTTCTCAGGATCCTTCCACTACTTTCTCCTAGGTACTTCCTACTTCTTCTCCCATATCATTTTATTTCCATGTGTCCATTTTTATCCTCTTCTTTTCTTTCTCTCTCCCTGCCTACAAGTCTCCAACTCCTCTAAGACACGTGCACACAGACTACTTTACCACTTTGATTTCTCCTTTCTCCTAATTCTCAAATTTCAACACTTCTCCAAAAAAATTGCCTCTTTCATTTCATTCCTTCTCCTCCTCCTCTGCATTCTACCATGGTGCTTATTCTAACTGGTAACATCTCAAAAAACAAAAATCATTGTTGTCCTTTAATCTACCCAGATCGATTTTAATTATATTATTTGCTTTCTGGAAATATTTGTAATAGATGCCTTTTTTTAATGCCATCTTGCAAGTAGGGTAATATCCCTTAAAATACAGGGAGACCTGAAGGTGCTCCTGGTCTTCTATGTTTCAGGACCAAAAAGGCTATGTAATGTAGCTAGTCAATATTAACCTTTGGTTTTGTTTTCTTGTCATCTGGGATCTTCACTTTTTTTTTTTAATATAAAAAGCAAAAGAACACAAAGTTCAAAAGCTGTAGGGCCAAATAGGAAAAAAATGTCTGGAATTTGCATGATTTAAAAAAATAATACATCCAAACATAGGCTGTAACGCTTCATGCTTAGACATGCTCTTCAGGTATTATTTTCTGGTACAAAACTCCACCACACAGTTCTGGTGGAGAATAAAGGAATGAAGATGAATGAGTCTGAATCAAAACATCAACACAGACAAATATAGATGCAGGCAGAAAAGACATTGTGCTTGCTGAGGAGGTACTGCAAGGATTATCAGTCAAGAATATCTAGCATTTATCCATGTTGAACTTGTGACATATTAAACCATTGCACAATATAACCAATGCTTTAGTTTTACAGCAAGTCATTATTTGTTCAGATAACAAGATACAAGAAGAATTTTTTCTACTGTTTTCATTGAGTATGAATGAAGATAATTTCTTTGTCATGCTAAAACATTATTGAAACTGCATCTTTAATATATTTGTGTCCCCTGAAAAAATAGTTTTAAACTATCATAAAAATTGTCTTTGAATCATTACGATAAAACAGAGAACTCTTCTCTTAAAAGCAGCAGTATTTTTCAGTCTGAACAGCTGCCAAAACACTCCATTTTGATGCGTTTTACCCTATAATGTTACTGCCATAGACCTGCTGGAGCTGCTTGGTGAATTGTTGCGTTTTTTCTCAGTAAATGACCCTTCCTGAAAGACCCTTAGGATGTTTATATTAGAAGCCTGAAGTTCATATATGTAAATCAATTTTCTCTTATTCTGTATATATATTCTATTTGTCTCAAATCAGAGCCAGATATCAATGATATCAATGATATCATGATGCACCATTGGCTGGGCTATGTAGGTCTAACTTGTGGTGTCTGCAAATGGCATCAAACAGAGCAATTCCAAACTTGTATTATATACTCACAGGAGTTTGGCTCAAAAAATCCATCTAGACACTGTTGCAGTGACTTGTGCCTGAACAGAAGCAACAAAGACAGTCAGAGATTCGTATTAGAATATGACTCTATAGTAAATCATACCTATTTTTCAAAGTAATTCTGAATTCCATGCTGTCAGAATACGCAATAATTTCAAACAAATGATTTGTTGATCATCTGTCCTCCCTGCTACAAACATAAAATCTATCGAACTTTTTGAGGCCAATTTTTATTGTAGTACTAGACATTATGATTGCTATTAACTCTGATATTGTATGGACAGTGAAATAGTCGGTGCTATTAGTTAATGTGCAAGCTTATATCGACCAATAATTTTCAACAATAAATGTAATGATATGAGACATGAGTGTTTGTTCAGCGTTTTATTTTGACAATCCAACAACTAGAGAAAAACTCAAAGTAGAAATTTAGTTATGCATTAAAACTTATGCTATGATTTTCATCCATCTAGATTTGGCAAATCTGACTTTGAACCAACAGTCTAATGACTTTAGCTCTAGAAGAAAATCAATGGTATGCAAATATTTATTGAATTGTCATAGACTAAGCAGTGCGGCTCTAGGATTTAAACAGAAGGATGGGTCTTAATTCAAAGAACAAAGACTTATATTTCCCTTGAAATCTAGTCAGTGTTTGTGTCAGTGGTCTTTTCGTTTGCTAGAGATTAGCATGCTCTTAAAAGAAAATATCCTAGGAAACTGAGTGGCAAATATCTTTAAGACAAAGTATAGCTACTTCTTTTACCAGGAACCATGTTAATTCTCTATCTGATAGAGACAGAAATAATTTACTTTGTGCATGTGAGAGCATTTTTCTATGAATCCTTCTACCATTCATCAGTGCAACAATAGACCCTGTGGAATAGAGCTTCCCTGACAGAAACTCGCATACCTGATTTCAGTGAAGTTATGTTTGTTTGCCTCAGTGAAGGCAATAACTTTAGGGTTGTGCCCACAACGGGGTCAACACTGAAGTATTAATGCAGTTCTGTAGCCCAGTAAATGTAGTTTTGTCATTATTAGGAGAAGAGGACAGGCTTTGTTGTGCCCTGCCTACATAGGATCACTAATGGTGGCTGGGCTTGCTGTGGCCTGAGCTGGGTTACCAAGCGCCTTGTGGGCAAGTGAATGGGAATGGTTTGTTCTGGTAAAATAACACCTAGATTTACGATCATAAAAAGGAAATTCATATTTTTAAGACCAGATAATTTTATAATTAAGTAAATTAAAGATATTTTTTATTTGGTAGTCTCCTTTCAGGCATAAGTAACGTCCTTTTTCAATCTTCCAAGTCTGAGTATTGTCATTAGATAATGTAGTAGTTGGAGACCTGCAGACAAGTGAGAAATAGTTGCTGCCTATTTTGTATCACACAGGATGTGGTGAAATAAAGCAGAAGAATAGCCTGACCTCTCTTTATTGAAAACTAAATGATTTTTCTGTTAACATTAGCCTATACCACTAAAAGCTGAAAGATTTATTATCAAATTACTAGGAAACACAAAGCATTCAATTAAGATTGGAATCTGTGGTTGCATGTTTTTAATTCTTCATCACAGGCAGATCTTCTTGAATCGCTCATAATTTATGAAATACATTATGAGACTATGCGTAATGTTCATTTTTGCAAAGAAGGAATTAGAAGGAAGTCAATTATTTTGATGACTTTATATTATTAAAAAAATTATTTCTCCTCAGTTCTGTCAGTTTTTCTCGGTGTGAAATTAAGTACAGAACAGTTGTATTCAGCAGAATTTTTCTTCTTTTAAATTAACAGTGTTGCATGGTAGCCCAGTAAACATGCTTTTTGCCATTACCAAGGGGAGGCAGCAGGCTTTGGGGCACCCTGCTGGTGCAGGGTCCCGGCGGTGGCTGGGCTTGCCATGTCCCGAGCTGGGCTGCGCTGGGCTGACCAGGCGCCTCGTGGCCGAGTGCCCATTGCCCAGCCTGTCTGAGCTGCAGCTCGGTGAGTGCCGCCGGGGAAGGGTCTGACAGCCCCAGGCAGCCCCTGCCCTGCAAACAGCCCCCAGGGCTGGGTCTGTGGGGCAGCTTCACCCCTTTGCTGGCAGCAGGAGGAAGGAGCAAGCAGAGTATGAAAGGGTATAGAAAGAAATCTAAGTGGATGCTGAGATTGAGGTGAGGACAACATCAGAAACAAGGGTTAAATACTAGAAAGGTTTCTTTTATTTATAAAACGACTTTGTATTATTAATGTGCCTTTTTTTGTATCAAGTAAACTTAGAGTACTTGATTGCTAAAATATTAACTGGACAAACAATAAATGGCATATTCCCATTGCTGATGGCAGCATTTTGAGTGTAACTATTTACCACAGTAGTGGCAATACAACTAATTTACATTAATTACATTAATTAGTACAACTAGCCATTAATTTATTAACAAATTTACATCTATATTTCAGAAAGTGCACAAGTGATGAATTTTTCCCCTCGTGCAACTAAGAATAGTTAAAGCAACCTTATTCCTCAGTTAATTTGGACATTAAGAACTCTTCAGATATGTTTTGCTACCTGTCATCATGTTTTCTTTGAACTGCAGCAACCCACGTTTCCCTTCAGTATCACAAATATCTGACTTTATTGCTGACTCCAGTGCATATATTCTTGCAAAATGCTTGTGAGACAGGAAAAGTACTTTATAACTGAGCCACAGAAACTGTGGTTTAACAGTGTTCCACAGAAGTTTGTGGCAGAATGGGGAATTAAACCTTGACACTGTAAGACTTGAGGTTCAGGTCCTTACTGTCACAAGCAGTGGAGCTGGTCCATAACATTAAGCATTCATAACAATATTACTGACCATAATATTAGCTAGGAGTTACGGGGGGGAATGGAGCCAGCTGCAGATCTTGAATTGATCTTGCTCTTGATTTGTCAATTGCTTAAGAGGAGCTCATCGTCTGGAATTGTATATGGTCAGTTACAAACACAAGATCTGTCTTCAAAACATCAGGTGTGAGATGGTCCATGTCCAAATAATTGTCTGCCTCTGGGCAAGAGAGACTTTTCGTGCACTAAACAGGGATAGTTTTATGTAGCTCTTCTGAGAGGAAAAAAATGCCTAAAATGGAGAGTCAGAAACATTAAGTCACTGTTGATAAGAAAGCAAAATATCCACAATCTGAAAAGATTTGTAATGGTTGTGCATGACTTCCTAACTGCCACTAACTCTCTTCTTCATCTGTCCTTTCACTGAATTGCTTTCCCAACTCCACAATGAGAATGAAGTGTCTCTCCCCATCCCTTTCCCCTGGAATGAGAGAAGTCCTGGTGAAACGAGCAGATTCCATAGGAATCGAGAAGTGTCTTTAGTGCCACCACATAAGACTCCGGAGTGACATCTGTAAGATAACAAATATCAAAGGTGGCCCAGAAAAAAGTCACTAAGCCTGAAAATGACATGAATCCGGAAAGGTATGCTAGTGGAATTTATTTACTAATAGGATATTCCTTCTCTTTCAGTTTGAAAGCTTTTAAGTGCAACAGATGGCAGTACTATCAACCTAATGTAAGAAGATAAGGGACAGTAGCTCATAGTGGAGCACCATTGACCTGATTGATAATATTTATGGATTTAAAAGACTTCTTTTTTTTTTATATGAATTTGATTCAGCCAGGAGTTACTTCCAAAGAGGAACCATTGTAGTTGGAAGTCATCTGGAAACTAAGTGTCACAAAAGTCAAATTAAATGGCTGGTCTTATATGCAGTGAGATATATTACAAACTGTAGGATCCCATCATAGTTGAAGCAATTCTGAACCTTTGCTGGGGGGGAGGAAGAGATTTCATGAAGAATTATCAAGGTGGTTTCCTGAAAGATGAGGTGAAAGGGGTTAAAAGTAAATATATTTAAAGTATCTTCTTGGTGCAGATATTGATTCACTTTTTTTATCTTGTCTGTCCCAGTTTCGTTCTTTATCACTCCAATCTTATTTGAAGTATTTCAGTATTTGCATGATCTTCAAGTCATAAATTTTTACCAGAGCTGCTATTGTGAATTCACTAAAAGAGAAGAGCACATGAGCTAGTACTAACTAGACACACAAGATTAGTGATAATGTTAGACAAAAGGAACAATCCTACTTCATCTCCAGTTAATACACATCACTGAAAAATATTGTCTAGGTTGTAATTGTTGAGTTTGATTTTTCATATTAACCTGTCTTATACATAATGATTGATGGAGCACTGTAAGATCTTTAAATTTTGACAAGTAAATCAAATATCTTTGCTACAGAATCCAATCTAGAATGTAAACTTATTAGCTTTTAAGGATATCTCGCCAGTAGGAAATTATTTAATCTGTTTATTTTAATTCTTCTGCCTGTAGGACATCTCTCTATGTCTTGGAAATAGCATTTGACAAGGACTTCAAGATTATAATGTTAGGATTATAATAATAATTAGATCCATTTGCAGCATTTCCTAGTCATATTATAACATAATAGTACTGTAGTAAGAACTATTCAGTGTTTGGAAGAAAGAGCTTGACTGTGTCCTCTTACAGTTGGTGCCAGATTCTCAGGTGATGTAAATCAACACAAGCTTCCACAGAGCTGAAAATCTTGCCTTTTATTCTTTATGTACACTTTGTTTACAATATTATTTCAGAAGCATTGTAATGATAATTCTTTCCCTGGCAATTATTATTTTTTTCATTTTGCAAAGTTTCTTTCCTTAATCTCATTTTCATTGAAATTAAAATGAAGGAGGTTTTTTGACTTTGGGTTTAGTGTGCTAAATGATTATTTGGCACATGATGTTTAGTTAACATCAATTTTACTGAGGAGAGGAGGGGACTTTTTAATTCTATGTTGTCTCAGGATAATGCTATAGACCCTTCATAGTGATGGTTGTGAATTTCTCAGACAAACTGACAAGTTTTAGACATTATTTCTAGTTGCATGTATATTAACATAGGCACTATGTTAAAAAGGTTTTCTGTCTGAGAACTGACTGAGATTCTTTTAAACTTATATGCATAAAATGAAAGTTTCTACAAGTAATAATAGTAGAAACCTCTGTGATCTCTCTCTCCCTCTCTGTGATCCTGGTCTGCTCTCTGTAGTGAATTGCTTGTTCAGTCAGGTGAGTATTTTCTCCTTTATGCAGAGGGAATCTTTAGTGATGAGTAGCATTTGACGTAACATAAGAAGTATAAAGACCCATGTTTTTTCCACAATTGGTATTGACTTAACTCTGTGTATTTCATGGATTCTATAGTCTTGTTTCAGGCTTCCAAAATCATAAACTGAGCCTACCTAACAAACAAATCATGATACTGACCGAAAAAATGTGTGACACCTTCAATAATGTATTAATACTAAGGAACTGTAAAGATCGCAGAACATTGTTTCTGAAATGTGAGAAGTAAGGTTGCTTTCTGCATATTTGACTCTGATGGGATCATCCACAAGGTATTTCTTCTAGCCAAAGGCTCAACCCACTAAGACGTACCAAAGCAGCACAACACGGCAGTACCTTCTGCGTGTCATGGACTGTGGGTAGAATCCTGTCTTGAACTGTATGAATCCTAGTTGAGAAAGGGTGATTTTTGACTCTGAAATAGATTTCCAGAAGAATAGCAGAAGCCACACACTTCATCCCAGTATGTGTTCTTTCTGCATTTTGAAGCACTGCAGCAAACTATAGAGGTAATGTCACTGTTAAAAGCAGGAAAAATATATTATAAATGAAAGTATTAGCTAGACTGAGCAGAGTAATCTCTGTCCTCTCCACTGTAATAGCAGGTGCTTCATCCAGAACTGTTTATGATGAGCAGCAAAGTCAGTGAATGGATATTTGTCTCTCTGGAAGTACCTTTTCTGGAGCACTACCATAATGCAGTACCATTAGTGTCCATGTGGATCAGACAAGAATGAAGATTTTAAGGTTGCTAAGGCATACTGTCAAGCTACTGGAACATTCTGGATAGCCTGACATGCCAAAACAAGCAACATCTAAGACAAATGTAAGGAACTACAGCTATGGTCTCAAAGGACTTTTAAATGCTTTTAATTATTCAGCCAGCTTTTTTTCAACTGGTGACCTCTGAAAAGCATTCTGTTTGCAATCATCAAATAAGGACGAGTACTTTTCATTAACTAAATTTTCCTGAGATAATCAGCCTGCTTCTTTGACCTCTCACCTGAAAGGCAACCTCTGACAACATGAAGTTATTAGACCATAAAACAATGCATTTTCTAGTACGTGAATGCATGTATTACTCCGTGTTTGCAAAATTTAGTTAGTTATAGGAAAACTTACAAAATTTGAATATGCTTTAGGTTAAATCTAAATTCCTTATCTTGAGCTAATGGGTTGTTAGGTTTTTTGTGTGTGTGTGTTCAGCTGTGGTTGTTTTTCTTTTGAGAGATGTGTGATTTACAAAGCCCTACAAATCATCAGCATTTAAAAGTATACGCTTGCTGTTCTGTTTCACTACTCAATCACCTCGCAAATTGATTGTCAAAACTCTTTGGTACTTGGTTTGTGTGAAATAGAAGTCAGGCCACTTTAGTAATTACTAGGGATGAGCAAACCTACCCAGACAGAAGATATTGCAAGACAGTAATAATAATAAAAAGAACATTGCAAATTTTCAAAGGTTTCTGTAGTATAAAAGAGCCTTTCTAATGAATGAATTGTAATAGCCCATAGTTGTGAGAACACAACTGTTTCCTGTTCCTGTGTCAGGAAAATTTCACAGCTTAAATAATAGACGCATTTTTATAAATCTAAATAAATCTTACTGCTTTTATAGCATTTAGTACCTGATAGTCCATGGGAACAACACTGCCCAAACTGACTATTAACCTGACTTGTGTTTATATGTACTTCTCAGTTTGTGGCTTGTTTATAATCCTTAACCTTCTAATGTGGCTTTTTTCCTTCTTTCCATGGGAAAAATACATCATCCAGATGGAAATGTCATCCAGTCATTCTTACAGAGGCAAGATTAAGCTAGTTGGATTCACAAAGCAAGATGTGTGTTTTCAGTCTCTTGAGATACTTGTTGTGTTGAAGCGCTTAGCAAAAAGTTTCATGCTGAACAACACGGGCAACAGGATGTGGCCTTTGAACTTCAAATGTGACTTGTGTGAGGAACCTGGAATTGCACCCTCTCTTCCCTACTTCTCTTATGTTGACTACAAGGTGGGCAGTAAAAGGCACACAAAAATGGCCATTTGATGCCATTTTCCACCACATTGTTCCGTTCCTTGTTGTCTCCTAAACAATTTCTTAGAGCTGCCTGAGCAGAGATCAGTAAATCTTACTTAAAACTGAATGCAGATTTTAATTGGCATTTTTGTCTAAGCAATGGTAGAGAAATAGAAAGGAAGTCTTTAGCCGCCAAGGTGCCTGAAAACAAACAAAAAGTATTGGAGACAGAGTAGTGACAGCATAGTTTGACTTCTTTTTCCTTCTCCTGCTAAAGGATGGAAAGGAGGGTCAAAGTGTGGGTTGGAAGACATCCAGAAGATGATTGATTCATCTGTTTGGTAGGTCCAGGTATGTGACGTAGCCAGACATCCTGGTTCCCTGATCATGCATCCTAGGAAACCTATGTTTGCTCTGTCCATGCCTATCCACCTAGAGTTCCCTCCTAACGGAAACAGGAGAAGCCAGATCGCCTTCCATCATAAAACTGGGCTGTAGCTATGCAAACACTTTTCCAGTAGTCAGATACATCCAATATCTGCAGGGCCACAGGCAGTGAACTGTTTCTCTACTGTTCTTCAATTTGTGAATTCACTGTAAGAGAAATTTTTACATGATTTTCAGTGGAAAAAAAGAAGTCTGAGGATGGGTTGTCCCATGTGGCGTAGAAGATCTGGATTCATTTCCTAGGTATACTAAACACTTTCACTAAAAAGCGTTCGTCTTATCGTATTCATAAAAACCTTTGACTGTTGCAGATTTCTTAGGTATCCCAACTTGGTATAAATTTTTGTGATACTTAGCATAGCCGTAAAAGGTAAAGAGAATAGAGGAGCACCAAATGGCACTCCTATGGCTCTTTCTGGGCTTAACATTCCTGCTTGTTTCCTGCAAATGTAGCAAGCTCAACTTGAGGGCCCAAAGACAGTCTTTTGAGGCTGATGTTGTGAGACACAAAGGGAATAAAAAGGTTAACCGAAGTCTTAGATATCTCTAGGTCAAAGAAAAATGTTGATATTCCTCATGTAAAATCTATCTCTGTCCTTCACACAATGTGGATGGAACATAACAAGAAAATAGACAGCAACAGCTTTTCTTAGCTGTTCTTGACTTTGGGAGAATTTTTCCTCCACACTGTTTCGCTGCAAAGTAAAAAAAGAAAAAAAAATCTTAAATCTTGTCTGTCTGTAGAGGGAGAGCTGTTTTGGAAGGGGGTAGAGAGAAAGAGGTAAAAGATTCATACAGAAGAACTTAAGGAGTCAGAATCAGAGACCACATGAGTCTGTGATGAGAAACATCTGCCTAATAGTTTGAAGTGGAGTATAATCACTAGTTACCGTACCTTTTAGTGTACAGTATCTAGTAAACTTTCAATGCGGAGGTCGTGGGATTCTTATCTCATGTAAGAGAGATGCAGGAGATTCTATTTCCTGTAAATTATAACTGGTCAGGAAGTAATTCATATCAGTAAAGCAACAGAGAAAACAGAGCATTTCTCTTTATAAAGCAGGGATATCATAACTAAGGTATACTCTAATGAAACACCTTACATGTCATTAGTTATGTATTGCAGATGGACTGTTGCATAAACACACTACGGGAAAGAACAGCGTGAAGACAATATGACACTATAAAAATGATGGGGGAAATAGTGATGGGAAATTGAACTTTTCATTTACCTTATGACTAAGAACATTTTTACACACTGGGACACCTGGTATTCCACCAGAGTGAATTAACAAATCCATATTGGTGGAATATGAGAAAGAGAATAGGAAACCGCATATTTTATTTGCATTCTGCCAAAGCTGATTGGAATAAGATGTTATATACAATACTAGTTGTTTAAGCATAAAGGATATATTTTAGAAAGAACAGGACAAAAATTCATGAGTCCCTGGGTGAATGAGTTATATGATCTCTAGCATAAATATGGTAAATGCCAATAAATCCATATGTTACTTACCTTTACACCATTTACTTGTATTTTCAGGGTGTCTTTTCATGTTTTGACTGTTAGACTTTGCATCTTGCTTTTCATACTGCTGATTCCCAGTCCTAGTTTCACTATCATTTGTCAGAGATGAGGATAATAATTTCAAAGACTGAAGAAGGGGCTGGCAATTTGACAGAAAATAAAATGGAAGGAGGTGGGAGCATTTCCATCCTTTTGCAGAGCCAGAAATAATATAGCCAAATCAGTAGAGCACTGAGCCATAGCTGGTAAGTCAGTCCAAGACTGTAGCGATGTGGCTGTATGCTTAAGGAAGCATATATCTCTGGGTAACATCAGTCTGCACCATATGAATATCCCTGTCCCGTTTGGTACGACTTAGTGGGTTCTTGGAACATTTCTCCCTTGTTCAGTACAGATATCTCTCTAAATCTTTAGAAGTATAAATACCAGTTTCCTCTATTTCTGTGTAAAAACTTTAGGTATTCAGCTTAGAAAATTTGGATTGTAATTGCACATCTAAATACATCTTTAGAAACCTAATAGTGGTCATTTTACAAGATGTTACATACCTCAGAAGATCACTTAGCTCTGTGCTTGATCATAGGTACCCAAGTTTGAAAACTGAGGACTACTCTTTGTGTGGTGGACTCTTTGCTTTATATATATGGAAACCCCAGGCAGAAATAGTATAGCTGTAAGGTGAAATAATTAAACACTGGAAAGCTTAACATTTTAGAGCAAAAGCATATTATTACAAATGATTCAGGTTAAACATTGGTCAGTGCTGCATTAAACATGGCAGTTTCATATAGACATTATAGAGGCCTGTGATCAACTTATTCCAAATTATTTCTTGGTTACAGGCTTTATCTGTCTTGATATGTTAATTTCATTTGCAATTTAAGTAGAGATTTTGGACATTCGTGGGTTAATCAGAATATATTTTGAAGCACTCTAAAGCAATTGCTTTGGTTTTTAGATTTTTGTTGATAGCTTTCTATATGAAAGCAGAAAGTAAGATGATAGTCTATTTTTCTTTAGCAAAGAAACCTGAAGGAACCCTACTCATTCAGTTTCTCTCTGAGCGCCCAAATAGAAATGGCATTTTTTGTGTAAGTAATTTTGCAGCAAAACAAAAAGAGGCTTCAGCTGCAATTTTTCAGAAAAGCTCTCTACAAACTGCTTTGCAGATAATTACTTGCTTTGCACAGGGTCAAAGCAAGGTAACAATAGCCCAGATCTCCTATAATTTTACTTTGTTTTTTCTCTCTGGCAGGTATCTCTCCTCAACTGGACTTTTTATCCACTACTTCTACCATCTAAACCATCCTTGAATCTGCTACATCTTTGCCCCAGCAAGACCCTGCCTTTCTTCTCTTCTGAAGTCCATCTTCCTCATCCACAAGCCCACAACATCCAGTCAGCTATGTTACATAGCTCTTACTAGCCCTTTAATGTGAGTAGTGTTTTTCTTAAAGTTCCAGCTATCCTGTTCAAACTATCCCTGATCTTTAAATGAGATTCAGGCATTTATCTTGAGTTTCACTGAAATTTTTGAACACTAATGACAGTTTTTCCTAATCTCAGAATAAGTAATAGATTTTTTTCCCCTTTAACATTATTTTTATGTGGTGGTAGAAAATCTTAAGATACAACAGTAATCATTCACAACTAATAACAATAATAATAAGAGCCTTTAATTAGTCTTGGGTATTATTTTGTAGAAAACCTGCTGAAACTCCAGCAAGGAATCCAGGTATTACTGGTGATCCCATTCTTTATGGCTATGGAATAATGAGGCACTCTATTTTAACAGTAAAGTAGTTGTATTTCAATGGCATAATATGTTAAAAGCAATCAAGCAGAAATGAAATTAAGGTCAAAATTCACCTAGAGGTGCACATGTAGAATATCCATAAATCTTAAAAATAAAAGGGAGGTGATCTTTGCTGAATGGAGATGACAGAGGGAGAAACTGAGTCACAGCAAAACAAGAGAATTGCCCAAGGTCACCTTGCAACCATGCAGAGCCAAGAATTGAATGCAGCACAAGGCCCTAAATTCTGGGATCTATTGGGTGTCTGCACGACTGATTTTTGCTACTAATGAGTTGAGCTCTGAAAGACCTAAAGAATATGTAAATGGTATATTTGGTCAAAACCATTCAGGATTTTTCCACTGTCTTTACCATGTCAAAATCGTTCTGCAGTTATTTGTCTAAATCCTTACTCTGTTGATGAATCCTTTTGATTCTGCTAGACATTTTTTGCCAAAGGACAAAACAAACTCCGCCTCTTACAGTTGGGGGGAGGGGGGGCTTGTCTGTTTTGTTTTAGGGCAATGGCATGTATCTCAATTATTAGAATAATCAGAGTATTTGATGAAAAAGTCAGATATGTGTAAGCTGAGAACATACAGCTTAATTCCTGTGGCATGTCCTTTCAAATAAATTCCCATCAGTATGCAGTTCAGTGTGTTCAGCAGCATAATAATTTGTGATCAACTGCATTGCTAATACTACTTCAAAAATACTAGAACTGGATCAACTCAAATTTTCAAAATCATATTGATTATACATTGTTAGGTAACGAGCCATAATATATTGACAATAGAGGAAACTCAGTATGTCAAGTTGACCTTAGTAGGAGTAAAAGAAAACATTGTTCAGTTGAAATGAAGTTCCTTCCGCATGATCTACCACAACCGCAAGAAATAGAAAGGCAAAAATATTATTTCAGAACAGAGCTGTTCAGGTTCAATCTGACATTTCATCTGGCATAACATATCCCATATTATACTGTTGACCCACAGTAGGTACAGAATGAGTTAAGGAGAATATCCAGAATAAACTGCAATGGTAGTTGCTTAGGAAAGCACTGGTTTATTTTTGAGTTGCATGATAGAATAGTAAGAGAATAGATCACAGCTCAAGCACCTCTTGGAGAATACACTAAGTGCCGTTTCACATCATATCTCTCTTACTGATGGGACTGAAAGAACTGTTTCATTTACTGCCCATATAGGATGACAACCTGAATAAATGTACAATTTATTACCATCACTTCATTGTAGATCTGAAATTCATAGAAGCAGTGAAGGAAAACTTTTGGTATTCTTAGTCTTATTCTTCAAATCAGCATATGACTTTGGCAAGGGCCAGGTAGTTCAGTGAGCTGAAAGGGCATGCAAAGTGTATGTAGTCGAAGGAGGGATCCGAGAGGATTTGTCTTTCCCATGTATTTTTGCCTCAGAGTCTCCATGTTCTCTTGGGTAGAAGCACTGCGAATCAGAGTGGACCAAAACTTTAGAACTTCAGGTTTTCAGGACAAAAAAGCTGTCTGTTTCCATTTCCCTCTAGCTGTTTGTGTGTGTTCATGCAAAATGTCCGAGTGAACATTAGTTCTTTCACTGCATGCTCCCACTTGCTTAGTTTAAATTGCCAAAAAGGCAGCTGAAACCCACTGGCATGATCCAGACAGCCAATTCTGCAGGGTGGACAGTACCGTCTCACACAGGGGTGGTAACAACCAGCTAAAAATAAGTGATATCTTCAGCATCTATTTGGTTAGGGAACATAAGTCAATGCCATAGGAGGTACATAGTCAAGAAATCTAGACAAGAGGTAATGAGGAAGATGTTGGTAATGAAGAAGAAGGTAGGATGCATGCTTGTGCACTGGGGAGTTCTTGAGCCTTTACATTGTCCTTAGCAGATTCCTATTATCTACCCATAAAGCCAGACGTATAATAGGTTGACAAATTCCTTGAAATACAACAAAACAGACAGCAGTGCAGTCAGGTGACTGACTTTTAAGACCTCAAAGATAAGTGCTCTCCCATAGTCATGGAAACCTCAGGCTGAAAGTCTGCATTATGATTTTGGCTATTTATTGCTGTATTGTGTGAGCAAATAGGGACTGTCAAAGGATTGTTTTCTGTGGGCAAAGTGAGAAATATTCTCCTTGACTGCTTGCTCCAATTGCCCTTCTATAGGTTGCCTCGCTTATAGCTGTTAGGGTCTGCAGAGTGAACTGGCTCACCAAACTGATCTCTGTGAAAAGTAACGGACTTCAGCAGAGCAGGTTACTTTTAGTTCAGTGATCAAGTCAGTTCACTTACTGCATTTATACGCCGGCCAATGCAGTTGTCTGGGAGCACCACTGTGGGAAGCAGGGGCTTGGAGGCAAAGGACAGAGCTGTAGATGTAAGGACTTTTTAAGCTAACTTCACAGCTGAAACCAGCATATTATGAAACACCAGGCTTAAGCCATAGCTTGACATGCAGTAAATCCTATTTGAGGGTTACCAGCCAGGATCAAAACACAGTGACCATGTGCTATAAAGAACTTGACTTA
Source organism: Apteryx mantelli (assembly GCF_036417845.1). Lineage (NCBI taxonomy): Eukaryota > Metazoa > Chordata > Aves > Apterygiformes > Apterygidae > Apteryx > Apteryx mantelli. Next base: position 110,987,535 of record NC_089978.1, read on the forward strand.
GTTTGAGCTCACTCTGCTGATATAGTTTTCTTCAAATAAAATTTTGATAGGTTAACTGAGGGATTAACTTTGCTCCAGCAGGCTTTATTATGGTTGAGCAAGTGCCAGTTCTGCTGCAGCTGGTGTAAAGCCAACTGAAAGCTCCATGTCTTGTGTGATCTGGCTGATTTAACAGAAGTTGAACTGTATGTCCATGCCTCATGTGATCAAATTTGTTCTTCTGATGAGATTGCCATTACACAGATCTGTTGTTTATGATTGCAAAGCCATGCCCTTATCCTTGTGTGCCATACAGAATATGAGGTTGGACCTCAGTCTAGTCACAAACAATACACCTAGTGAAATAGCATATTTACATGTACCAAATGAAGCTTTACTCAATGCTAAATTGCATTCATAAATATGTGACTCTTGCAAGACTTTATATAAATAAATAAATATAGTCAGTGTTCTGAAAATTTCTAGGACGTACTAAGTATTAAACTAGAAGTCAGATGTCTTCCAAAGGAAAGTTGAATTTGGAGACATATAATCTAAGTTTGAAGAATAAACTTTAACTTATCAAATGATTTTTGACACGAGTTCACCTACAGTATTTTTGCTTAAACTGCCTGAAAGTCTTTCTTGGTATAAAGAAAGGAAGTTACTGAACCCAGACAAACATTTATTTGATAATAACTACACAATCTTTTGTCTGACAGGCTATTAAATGTAGGTGTTTAGCTGTACATTGCCTTTTCAATTTTTATCCCACACTGTGTTTTCAGTAAACAAACAGAACTGAAATGAGGATAGTGGATATTTCTCTAAATTACTCCACTTTCCCAAATGGATTCATATTGATTTTGTTAATGCATCTTCCAAACATATAGTCTGTTTCTGCCAGCTAGACATGCCAATCTCTACTTCCACTTAATTGCCACACAGAGAGTGTTGCAGGAGATTGAAATAAGACCTTGCTAGTTGGGAATGAAGAAAGGTAATTCTATCACAGCTTGGTAAGTGTGTCTTCAAGTAGACCATAGAATAACTACTGATTGATTTATATTTGTCCCCCTCTCTCACTGAAGTCAACCCTCCCCAATCAAAATGTTTATATTGTAGTCCATGCTAACCAGCTTTTACAGCATTGCATTATTGTGTTCTATGTGCAGAAGCTATCGTTACTTCTTAATGGATTTATGTTATCTATGCAAATTTCCTGTGATATCTACACAAAACTTGCTTCTTATGAGCTTAGAAATCCCTTAGCATAGTTCTGCCTAAATTGTAGCCTTACTGAAAATACCTTTTAGCTTTTGAACAGCTGCGTTTCAGCTTGCTGCTAATATAAGGTTAGCTGGAGCATCTGGCTAAACTTTTTTCAAGGTTTGCTTTGGCAGTAGCCTAGCCGATAAATATTGATGAATCTGCATCTGAAAGAACAAGTCTTTGTGCAGACGTCTCGGCAGAGAGGGCAGGAAAGGATTATCCTTTGGAATTGTGAAGCCATACATCTCATTATGTGTCATTTTCATGTTTCCATTCTTCACTTTCACTACAGCTGTGTTGGACAGCTTCTGTTTTGTTGCTTTGTTTGCTGTGTAAGTGGGAACAGGGGGAACTTTGCCTGTTTCCCTTGTCCTTTTCTTGTTGCTCCCTGGATCAGATGAAACCTTTTGGTGGAGATTGTACCTTCCCTGGGAGAAGTGAGTGTCATTTTGGGGGGAGAAGCTGCTGCACTGTGGAGCAAGGCAGGTTTGGAGAAAAAAAAAAAGGTAGTACAAACCAGAGAAATACAAAAAGGCAGGGAGTATGAAGAAAGACTGTGGAATCTCAGAAAACAGGAAGGCATGACTATACCTTTTGGGCATTTATACAGTGATTGTTTTAAGGAAATGGACAAAGCTTTGTTGGAACTGCCTGTACTGATTCAGAGTCCTTGTCCCCATCGTCATTTTTAAGGAACACAGGACTTCCAACATCCATCTAATCCTAGATCTTGTGCCAGGAAATTGTCAGGATCAGATTCCAAGAAGTTCCCCAAAACAGGTTGATATAGAATGATCTTTCCCCGAAGTATCATCTAATAAATGGGCCAGTACTGAGATTAAAACAGATGTGAATGAAAATCAGTCTTTGCAAAGAGGAAGCAATAGTACCCAAGGAATGAAAATCCCATTTAAAACCAGAAATTTGTTTTTCTAATCATTTAAAAGAACTTAAGGAACACAGATTTATGCTAGAGTTCCCAGACTGAGAAATACTATTATGGAATGTATTGGGGGGAGGAGAGGAAGTGGGGTATAATCTTCATATTTGGAGAGTGATGCTTTGATTGCTTTTTTGCTAAATTGTAATGCTTAATAATGGCACTATGGTTAACTTCATTGTTTTATCTTTAATCTTGCAACATTGATAGTTTACTGAAAGGTCAAGAGTTTAGAGAATCTAATTCATCTGATTCCACTTTTTTACTTTTGTTAAGCCTCTAGCCAAAATGATTGGCAAAGGAAAGCTTGAAAACATGACCCTCACCACCCATACTCACCAAGTAGGCAGAAAATCATCTCCTCCCCCCCCCCCCCCCAAATTAAGATAACAATGTCTTGGATTGTCTTATGAGTTGCAGCTGGCAATACTGTGCCTATTAGTTTCAAATGGCCACTTTTAGTTACATTGCAGAGACTGAAAGCAGCAGATGTGGTCTAGAGTAAAACTGATGAGGCTTAATCTCTTAGAGTTTTTGTTTAGTTTACTAAAATTCTCTTTCTGTGAAAGATAGAGTTGTGGCCCTGTGGCATCCATAATGCAGGATACAAGAAGATGAGGATCAGTTATTCTAATAATTATTCATCTGAGTCTAGAAATGTTAACAAAATATCAGGTCTGTATTGTACATGTATCTGTGAGTTAAAAAGCATCATCACCTCAGACACGACAATGTAGGGCTTACTGATGACTATGGGAATGTGAACTCAACCATAGGATTCAAAGTCCAGAATGCTAATGATTACAGCTTCAACTGTACAACAGAACAAATGTTGCATCATATTAGGAATGTAAACACATAGAAAGACAATGCTATTTAATATAATTTTACAGATTTTTTTAAAATATTAATTTTAACATCTACCAAATTTAAATATGAAAAATTCTCAAAGTATATTGCATTTACTAAATATTCTTCATTTTGTGAGGGAATCATGCAGTAAAAGCAAACCAAAAATAAAATTTATTAGCTGACAAAGCTAGATTCAGGGATGCACTTTGCATTATGAAATGTCTTATGTGAGTGCAAAATGAGGGTAAAACTCTAGCTTTGCAATTTGTAGCATCTAAAAAACATTTTGCAACACTATTAGTAAGTATGCCTACTGCAGCATCATGGTGAATGGGTGCTGAAATTTTTCAACGGAAAACAAATAGAGTCAAATTCCAACTGATGTTAAACTAATGCAAATCAATTTCCTAGCTGGGCTGAAAATCAAAGCAGGTTTTGAACCAAGTACTGTACATAAATCAGATATTCATTTTATGTAAATTGGCACAGATTCACTACTTCCCTTTCAGTCATATTCCAACAGATAATTTTTTCCTGTATACATATGTACCCCACAAGCTGATTAGTTTAAAACTCAGCTAGCGATATATTCAAATCATTCATGTCTTTAGAAAAAGCAATATGAGTCACGTAAGTGACTGAAGTATCATTCTTGTGGTTGCAGTGACATTAAGTATGTTTAGTGTTTGGGGCTATAAGGGGGTCAAGACGTTCTCTTTTCAGGAGTTTCTATCCACTTACAGATCTCTAAGAAATATAGGAATTGAGAATGTCAAAGAATCCAGTGAAGCAAATAATTAAAAAAAAATTATTTTGAATACATATATGGCATTTATAGCATGGAAGAATAGAATTTAAGATTAGACATGGACCAACTGCTATTTTGAAAACTTCTTCATCAGATGCAGGAACATTGCTATCAAGCCATTTTTAGTTTGAGGTTTGTTTTTCTGAAGCTAAAAGGAATGTGGTTCAGAACAAAAGAAGGTGAATTTTTGATCAGTGAGTGGTAGGTTTGTGGATACTTGTCAGAGGAGGACGTAGTTTCTAAAATTGTATGTGGTTTGACAGGCGGACAAGGCAAGTCACTAAAAACACATGGAAACCATGAATAATACACAGAAACAGGATTTTCTGACATACATAGACATAGGATTTCCTGAACTAGCTTAGGAGGCCATAGAAATATTAGTGAGAAGTATCATATCTATGTTTACTTTTTTCTTTTCTAGGCAACTGCTTAGGGTTACTGTTCTCTAACAGGATGCTGAGCAAGGCAGACATTTAATCTGACCCATTAAGTTAATAATCCTGAGTCTTGTATCCAGCAAGACTCTTGATCTTCTTGAAAAGATATAATCACTTCTTCATGATATAGTTATTAACTCTGGAGGCTGACAATCCTGTTTGAATTTTTAAGGGTATGCTATTTTCAAGCTTTACTCAAGCTCTTTAGTCCTTGCTGGCTTTGTATTCCTTTACTTCTGGAGTCCTCCTCTGACTTGTAGCTATGCACAAGGCTAAACTCCTTCAAAGCGAAGGGTAAAAGCATGACTCTGTCTTTTTATAGATTATATGTGTGGAGATGTGGTTAATCAGTGTGGGATTAGGATGCTTCAGGTTTCGGATTCCAGCTTCCATTTTAGTTGGTACCAAGCCATGGATCTTACTATGAATAACATGAAAGGTGCTGGAACAGATTCAACCCATGCAATTCATTTGTAATGAGGTTAATATTTGGTACAGAACATGAGAAAAAGTACTTTGGCTTCATTCTACAAGAAGGGAGGAAAATGTTCTCCTAAGGAGATCATTGAGTGTACAGTGTAGTTGACTAGTGGTTCGTGGAAACCTGTGAAAAACAGCAGTGTAATTAAAATGCCCATGTGATGAAGATAACATATTTTGATTATGGAGAAGCTTAACTTAACCTTCAGTATTACCTTCCATAGTCACATAGACTATAGTCATAGGAGCAGGTGGATATTGCTGTCTAGATTGTTACAGATCATATTGTTTCCTAATTTGGAAAAATCATGCATAGGTTGTCAACAGGTTTTTTTTCATTATTTTTTTGATAGACCAAACTTGTCTTCTGCACTGCTATCCCACAGGGTCCTGACTCCTTGCTAGAGCATGTTCTAGAAAGAAAGTTGTAGTTGCGTATTACAGGAAAGCCCACCACAGAGTCAGCCATTCCTGTGGAACACCTGAAGGTAAACTGCCATTGAATTGCAGTATAGTGCAATTATTACAGTAAATGTATAAAGACCATTGGACATGCTCTGCATTGCCTACTATATGGGAGAATGCTGAAGGTCCAGGGAAAGATTTCCACTCCTGAAAAAGGAAATAGGTAACTGATCAGAAAATACTTCCTGCAAGAGAAGCTGAGTTAAGACAGTTGAGGGTCTCGCAGCTCCTGAAGGACACTGAGTCCTGTTCAAATGCAGAATGTTTGTTTTGATAGCCTCTGGACAGCAAGTTGATGTGAAAAGCATTCAGGTGGAAGGTTTTTGGGTATGGATGTGACCTGGGTTTCCCAAGTGAGGAAATTAATTGAATGCAGTGAAAGTAAAGTCTTAAGACACTGGGTTTTCATTGACAGCTCCCCTGAACTCACCAGAAGAAGCATGGAGTTGCTGTGCCTCTCAGAGATAGTAGGGAGGGAGAAGGGCAATGCCCACAGATGTGCACCTCTGCGGGATGTGCCTTCCCCTTCTGCTCTACAAATTCAGGTCAGTTAAGCAGTGCCAATCAGTATCCTTCGCATAGCTTTGGTGGAGAAAGAAGGTTGTAGCTTTATGCTGTGTTTCCACAGCATTAGGACTACATTTATGCCTGATCCTAACTCATTTTGCCCAGTGGCGATGGTCATAATCTTTGTACCTTCTCTTTAAGAACATCTCTCTTCTGGAAAACCATTTCACTTCATACTACTAACAACCCCTTACAGAAGGTTTGTGGTCAATTCAATTTGATTTCTGCCCTTGTGTCCAAATAACAACTTAAAGCAAGTCAATAAAGCAAGTAAGCACGGACCAGGTTAGAGAGACAGGAACTCCAGGAAAAGAGCAGCAAGATTTGCGCGTCCTTTAAAGGAAGGGATGGGAAAAAGTCGACTATTTCATGTATGTTTTAATACCTTGTGCTTCATTTGAAAAGAAAAGTGCTTGGAAATGTAGCTTAGAAATTCTAGCAGCATGCTGGTCAGAGATAAGAATCACTTGTTAAGCTGATAATGTTCTTCCTTCCTCTGGGAGCTTTGTGGCCACGGACTCCAGAGAACAAAGCACTATCATATTGAGAGTATGATGCACCTGGATGCCTGCCAAGCATGCTAGACAAAGAGGTTTATCATGTCCTCTGTGCTTTAAATTGGCCTGTTGTTTGTTGAAATAGGGGAGGGTGTTTGGGGCAGTCAGAAGAAAGATAGTGTGGGCTCCATACAGAAATTCTAAGTATAATCCAATCTACTCAAGCCAATGAGAGGTATGGTATTGATTAGAGATGGACAGGTCTCTTCACCTTTTCTGAATAAGACAGAATAGGGTAATGAATGTGTTGGGAAGAATTCCACTTTCTTCTCGCATGATACATTACCTTAGCACATCTTTGGCCTGTTCCCAGATTTTCTTTCAGAGACATTTTCCTCTCCAGAGAGGACGATTCCCATGCTTACTATAGTCTCATTCCTAGTGAGTTGTGATGTTAGCAGAAAGTCTGCTTCATTATTCCCCCCTCATATGACAGAAAAAAATGTGGAAAAGTGTAGTCTGATCATGAGGTATTCACATGGCAGCAGGTGAAACAATTACCCTGGCTGCTGTACTTTCGTGTCAACCATAAAGCTGAATTCTTTAAAACATTTACAGCTAAATTACCACAAGTACAATGCAGAGATTGTGTTTGTATATGAAGGCCTAATTCATATCCAGGGCTTAACTGTTTTTTTTCAGGAACCACACATGTATTTTTCATCTTCTTGGAAAGAGCAGCGAATTAAATAACATCATATCTCTACCAATCTTTTAATAAGTAAATGTTTTTACTGAGTCTGGACACACAGGATGAAAACGAGGTAAAATAGTGCCTGAAATGATACACTGGGCAGGATACTATAGTAAGCCATGCAGAGTACAAGGTGAGAGATATATAGTGGCTGTGATAGCAGCAGTGGCTGGCTTAAAGACTGTGGACATATACTCGGGGCAATTCCTGGTGTGACAGAGAAATCGCAACTAGTGAGCAAGTACCCAGGGTCTTTGTTCAGGGCAGCCACATGCTCCTCACAGCTTGTTGTAGGTCTCACCTGACTGAAAGCAAATGTGGGTTGCAAGCAATGTTCAGGTTTGTGCCATTTGTCATGAGACCTGATAAATGATAGTGTATCCCAGCACATGACTGTGGGCACAGGCCCTGAACTCAGTGCAAGCTGACAGGTGTGCACTGGCCACTGCCATATGGAGCAGGCAGTGGCCCACTGGATGTGTTGTGGCAAGCCTGTGCCTGTCCTGGAGAAGTGATTAGCAGGTGAACTTGTGTTCAGATTTCATCATGCTACTACTTCAGTGCATTTTTGCAGGTCAATGAATTGGTGTTTGCATTTTCCCATCCTGAGAAAGCTGATTACAATCCCTTACCCATGTATTTGATCCATATTGTGAGGATATAACTGTTCTTGTTCATGGATTTTTTTTTTTTTTTAATATATATACCATTAAATGCAAGCTACCATGGTGGAGTAGCTTGCTCCTCTCCTTTTAGAGAAAGAACAAACATTGAAAATTTGGGATTTCTCTTTAGAAAGCCCAGAAAACTTTGCCCTTTCTTTCTGAAATCATGTTTTAGAAAGTAAAGACCACGAGTCAAACAACAAGATTTCTGTTGAGCATTGAAACAAATTGATCTTACTGTCCACATAAAGTGTACTCTGTCTTAACATGTTTACATAGTTCAGCTATTATACTTAATTGAGGGGTTTCTGGCACATGTCAAATTATAGAAAGTAGAGAGAGAGAGAAAGCTATTAGGTCAGTGTGTCCAGCTTTCCACAATCTGAATTATTTTAAGAAACAGTCATTCAGCAGAAAGAAGAAAAACTTGCTGAGACCATTTTCAGAAAAGCTATTGTATTGTCCTTTGGGAAACAGGGGAAATTATTGAATTTAGGTTCTAATGTGGTCTTATAGACATCCCTGGGGAATATTAATAATATAATTGTTTCAGTTAAAACATCTCACCTAACCAGAGAAGTGATGGCTGGAATCCAGTTGTGTCCCACCTTCTAGGTGCTGTTTGAACAATAAAGCTACAGATTTATGATTCCTTTTATAATATCTTTTTGTGATTCCAAAAATTTTGAAATCAGCTTATTGGTTGTTTAATAGCCAAGAGCCAACTGACAAATAGACGACAGATCAATAAATAGCAATGACAGATGGTGACGACATAGGCTCTCTTTTAATAGTGGGCAGGTGAATCTCCTGAAATGTGTAGGTTTGGATTCCCTCAGGCAAGACAGCAAATGTGCCAAAGCATAAGATATTTTTAAAATATAGTCACTAAGTGCTGTCACCAGTTGTAGCCGTGTTTATGATCCAGGAGCCCCAAGTCATATTTCCCCCAAATGGAACTGGAGTTCAAACACCTCCTCCCCAGCATTATCTCTTGATGGAATTAGGTAGTTCTTTGCTTGGTTATCCTGCTGTTCTGCATTTAATTCTGAAGTGTCTGAATAGGGCTATATTGCCTAGCAAATCTGTGGGTATGTATAAGGCATCTGGATTCTACTTAAAGGGAAGTGAGGAGTAGTTAGACACTGTCAGCCCAGAATTCCCTAGTGACTCTAGTCCTAAATTCTAATGAAATGGTGAGGAGGGAGAAAAAAGAAATTAAAGAAATGTTGAGGTGTCAGATCTCAATGGCAAATGAGACAACTCTTTATTGGAGTCCCAGGTAACTGTAATTGGCAGATTGAACACAAACTATAATGTTGAAAACTGAAATCACCTACAGATATAGGGATTAAAACTGTGATTTGGAACTGTTTGTTGGAAGCAAGTAAAAGCTGAGGGAATTCTGTGATGTGAGGCAATGGGAGCACTGAAGTACCTGCATAGGACTATAGTCTGAAATGTAACGATTGAGCAGACACATTTCTGCATGATCAGACGTTTGCTAATAGTCTTCTAGTGTAATTCCAAATCCTTATAGTGAATAGTCAGACAAGGCTCCCATTTGATTTCTGGCTTCAATTTCAAATATTGAGTTTAATGTATAACATCTTTTAAGGTTTACATGACTGGACCGCAGGTGAAAAAAAAGTAAATGGAGAGGAGAAAAAAAAAAGGCAAGATGCCTTGTCAAAGTAAAGCTTTCCTGCCAAGTATGTATATGAACACTTTAAAAAGTGTTTGCAGCATATGTTAGGGAGAGAGAAAAGTCTTTTTTGAGCAGCAGTTATAATATAACCGAAGAAATCCACTGTCCTCTGGCAAGCCAGAATAAGCGGAGTTACCTAGAAATCTTAGACTATGAAATAAGCTGGATACATTCTAACATGTAAAGCAACAACTATCTCCCTTAGCTTCCACATCCAAATTGTATGACTCTTTGTTCTCAATAAGGTTGAGTGAGACAACTAAGGTTGTCCAAACCTTTCTTAGGTAGTCACTATAAGCTCAATTTGTAGAGCCTGCTTCAGTCCAGGGAAGACTAGAACTGTAGTAGTGTCTTAGTCCCAAGTGTATGGCATTTTGGTTTCTACCACATTCGCTTTGCTGTCCAGACTGTCTACTTGCAATTGCAAGCCTGACTTTTAACATAATTAGTGACAGAGCTTTGCTTTTTAATGTCAAAAGATTTCTTGGCTGCTTTTCCTACTCTGCTGCTCCTAGTTGTTTGGAGCTTGCACTGAGCCTGAAAGCCCGTTACTGGCTGTCATCAGCAAAGTAAGATATCAGAAAAAATTGCTGATGCCTCATTTACTGCAACTGGAAACCACTTAATTAATATACTGGTTTTCATGTATTTAGTAATTAAAATTTAATTAATTCCTTTTCCTTATGGGTGTGCTAAAGGAGTAACTATTCCTTCAGCAAATGCTTTACTTATTGTTTTAAAGACATTTGGACATTGTCTTATGAGATCTAAAACATTCCCTTCATAGTCTTCCTTTTTTTTCCTTCCAGCTAGCACATGAACTAAGAACTGAATCAGTAGAAATTATGCTCAGAGCTGATGGCTCATCTATTTCTTTTCTTTGGCTGCTTTTACAAGTAGGCAAAGAAGGTGCTGACTTGGCAGGTTTCAGAGCCAAGACTTTTTAAGACCAACTAGTGATTTGGAGCTCTTATGTTTTATACGCCTGGCTTGAAATGCTATAGAGGCAATTGATTTTCAGAGGAATGGCACTCAGCACTTTGTAGAAATCCAAGCCCTTTCTAGCACTTTCAGAATCACTGGTTATTTTTGAAAATCTTAGCCCAGGTCTTTGAGTTCAGGTTCCGACAATGAAAATCTGGGGTACAATTTTGCTCCGACTCCTCTAAGGGGTCTGGAAGTGCAGATGTCTCAAACCTTTTTGGAGGAGTGAGGTTCTCTTAATCTCCCTCTGTTTCCACCTTCTCATTCTCTTTTTATTTCCTGGTCTATTTAGGAGCAATAAATGGGTGACTGAGAGGAAATAACACAGCTTTTCTTTCTCTAGATAAAAAAAAAAAAATCCATGAAGTATGCTGCTTGGAACTTCTGTCAGTACTCTGAAATTCAGTTTGAGTTCACAGATAGTTTGAGTAGCTCACAGTAGCTCAAAATAAAATGATGGAGCATTTTGAACTTTTCAAATTTGTTATTTGGAAGAAATTATAATAAAAACCAGGTAGATTCATAGAAGAGGAGGAGTTCTAATTTTTAACCAGTGCCTGATGCAGTCCATGAGTCAGAGCACAGGAAAGATTTAAAGCAAGGCCATGAAGCCAAAAGAGCCTATATTTATCCTCTTTCTCATGGATGAAAGTGATTTTTCTTGAGTAGTGATTCATCAAGCAGAACAGGCAGTGAAAAGTGCTCTTTCTGCCTTGCTTCCTGGGTTATTGAGGAAACACTGGTTGACTTTTCTGGCTTTCAGCAAGATAGAACTGCAAATGCTGTCAGCTGCAGCATGGGGATAGTCAGGAAGGAGTAAAACTATAGGCATTTATGTCCCAAAACTCGTTATCTGAAGGAAAGCACTGAGGGGAGAGCAGTTCCTGCAGAGACAGGATGAAACTTTTTTTTTTTGAATTCCTAAAAAACAAAGGCCAGAAAATTCATTTCATCAAGCAAAAACATCTCCCTTTTTATTAGTAAGGACTATTCTGTAGTTGATGAGCAGGGTCTAGCCTTAATTGTGTCAAGTAGAACAGCCTGAGACTGAGCAAGTACAATATGAATGGACTGAGATATGAAAAAGTGTCTTGTGGATATTTTTTTCTGCAGATTGTTTAGCTAACGTCAACAGCTGTTGTCTGCTACCAAGCTGAGTAACGTGATGCAGATATTTTTTGAACCAGTTAACTAATGAAAGCACCTCAAAACAAACATCTTAATATCAATTTTGTAGTCTCCTTAAGCAACATTCTGGTGCAAAATGGGAAAGGGGAACAGGGTATAAATTAAGAACACAATGTTAATGATCTATCCTTAATGATCTACTTATAAAATTAGGTAAATGCACAATCATTTTAAGAAGAAATCAAGTAGATGAAGTGATGCATTCCTGTTCCAAATTTCCAAATTTCAAGAGCAAATAATTGTTCTGATTTGCTTTTCTCACAAAACTACTTTTTTTTTTTTAGCTATAATCATTTCACCCACATGTGCAAATTTGGAAAAAATTTAAAAGCAAAAAAATCAGGTGCAAAACATCACATAGCAATTGGTATGCCAATAATCCTCCTACACTTTAAACATTCTTCCAAAGAAGAACCACTTGTGAGGGACTTGACTTAATCGTATGACCAGGACCAGGAACATCCAAACATCCAAGAAGTTTCCTTTAACACTCCATAAACGCTAGGCACTTGCCCCACCAGTCAGGTGAGGGAAAGCAAGCCAAACATTATTTGGCTTTTTTTAGAAAAAAAGTTAGAAAGCATACTGTATCGCTCAGACAAAACAAGAGGAAAGACCAGTGTATCATGGATATTACAAAAAGTATATGCTGTTTTGGCTCTTGGGATTTTACACTGTGCTAATTTCTAATGAGAAGTAGTTATCTCAATCTCCCTAATTTGCTAATTTAATACTCTGTCACACCCTCACTCAGATGTATAGTTTGTATCTGTTGTGGTTGAGAATATTTATTGGGAAAGACTTCAAAAAATGGACCATTAAAGATTCTATAATTGAAGTGAGGATGAGGAAGAAGGAAAGGAAAATGGTTGAATATGGCAAAGTGAAATTTGAATTTAAAAAGATAATTTTTGCCTAATTCACAATCTCAAAAATCACGTCTGTGATCATCTTGAATTATGGTAGACATATCTTGTGGTAGATGTATCTAACGAGGTCATATGTAAGAGTTTATTAGTACCTCAGCATGATAATGCAACTCTTTGGTAATTCTATGAAATCTGCTTGAAGTAAAATAGTAACAATTCTGCATATCTCTGTTATAGGCAATTTGAAAGCCAGCTGTAACTAAATAAAGCTCAGACAACTGAGAGCATTTTAGGGCACCCTTCTCTTCAAAAGTACTCATCCTCTTGATCTGATGAAATTCAGACCAAACAGGCCTGCATGTAATACCAGCAATCTCTAAAATATTGTAAAATAGCCATAAATCCATTATCATTTTGACCTATGAGCAACCTGACTGTGACTCTTTTGTAGGTGTAAAAATGTTAAAATAATATATTATAACATAATTCTTATGGTTTTTCTTATAAAAGATAAATTAAACCTGTGAAATAATTAATAACTGTATAATCTATATGTCAGAAATAATCTTTAAATTTGTATAGTTAACATAATGGCTTCATGCTCTCTGGCAAAACAGTCCCACCCAAAATTTCTGCCAAAATGAAACTTCTCAGACCTCTGAGAAAAGATTAGAAGTAAACACCAGGCCAGAGATAGGAGCAACATCTATATTTAAAGTTTGTTTTATCCTCTGCTAGGACCTAAATTCAATTCCACACCAAGTGGTTGAACAAAGGCTTACGCTCAGGTATGCTTTCAAGCTGTCCCCTGAGCACTTGCAAGGAGAAAGTTTAAGTTCATATTAAGCTATAGAATAAGTACAAATACATGCCAGCCTGCGGTGAGCATATACATAACTGTTTTACAAGGGATCAACACCAAGCGCAGTGATGGATTGGTGGGATATGAAAGTTTCTGCTGCCCTGAGGAGGTTGTGGAAGTTACTTAGATGCCCAAGCAATAAACATCTAAAGACTGTCAATGTGAATGAGGAGAGCACATAGGTCTGATGGCACAGTGTGATCTGGTTTGTCTTTTAGCCTGTGCATCAAGGAATTTATACGTATCTGAGTAGATCTATGTCTTCTATTTTGTTCCCAGGTGTGAGGTGCAATCAATAAACAGTATTAAAATTAAACCAGCTCATTTGCCAAAGTCAAGTCAGGGGATTGTGAAAGCAAAATATGAAATAAATATTATTATTAGAGCTGCTTTAAATATTAGAAAATATTGTAAAATTGTTAACTTTTTGGTAAAAGTAAAAAAAAAAAAACCTAACTACTGAAATTCTTTTAGAAAACTTGATTTTAACAATTCCCATAGGTTTCAGTCTATATCACTGTTCTTTCTGTGCTAGACTCCCTGGCTATATTTCATTTCCCATCAAATATTGCAGTCTTCCCATTTGCTGAGCTGACACTCAAGTGCTGTTCATGAAAGAAGGTAGAGTTTCAGGTGACTGATCCATAGAAAAGAAGACAGGCAGGAGGTATCAGAACTAAAATTTGCATGAAGTAACATGACGTCTCTCCTGAATCAGAATTTGGGGGTTTAAATATTTTATTTTTTTAAATTCGGGGGAAAAAAAATCTGTTGTGTATTTTTATTCGCATTCAAAAACCTACAAAAATCAGAAACTTTTAAAATAACCAATTCTGTAGAAAATCTAACAACTTTGCCAAAATGTTTCATGTGATCACTGCTTTAATGTTTAAAATGTTCAGCAGCCATCAAGTTGAATAGACCAACTGTAAAACTTCATTTTCAATAATTTTGGTCACATAGCTTTTGAAATTTGTTATCTAGCCAAGCATTCAAAATGTTACCATGCAAATTTAGTGATCAATTATGAGATGGTAACACAAAGTCATCAGAAAGATAATATAAACAGACATTTTTTGAACAAACCAAAGATTTAATTAATTTGTGTGAACCAATCTGGTCAAACAATCTGGTAAACAAAAAAGGAAATAAAATTCTCAGATGTTCACAAGAATAATTGAGCCTGTTTTATGCACAAAATATGTGCAAGGTTAGAGAAAACGAGAAAGAACGACTGAGTAAATGAATCACTAACTCTTCAGTGCTGGCTGACCTACGCCAATCATTAAACCTGGGCATCAGTTCTGATGAGCTGTGCATTCAACAGAATGATATATGCAGCAGCTCTGATTAAGTATATTTCATCAAGTAAATACTGCAGGTGGTATAATCAGCAGAATTAAAGCAGTTAGACTGTGTAAGAGGCTGCCAAAAGCTGTGCTTGGTGGTTCACTTCTTCTCTAGCTTTTCCAGCAAGCGTATAACTAGTACTAAATGGTTTGGTGGCTGCTGCTGCTGCTTGAGAAGCCGTAAGAATATGCTGAGCTTTGTAAATATGTCCATTTTATACAGTCCATGAAATTTGCACTAATTGATCTGCAAGAAAAAGCAACTACCCATTCCATTACTGTATCTTCCAAGTGCCTTTTAGGAACCAGCAGAATCAATACGTTTCTGTAAATAAAATTGGAACTATGTCAGTGTGGCTATAAATTTGACAAAAAAGCTGGCAAATTTAAACTAATAACACCTTAATAAATTACACATCTGTATATCAGTAATTATTTCCCTGTGGTCACATTTAACTCGAAAGAAAATAAGATACTTATGAAAATATATACTTTATCATTTACTATTGCAAGAGAGGTTTTTTTTTTCCTCTGCCTTTTACTGTGTCCTAAATGTCTTTGGGTGTTGTAGCTTTAATTATATTTCAGTTGTATTGAAAAAAAGACACTCTCAGCTTAAAGACCTATGAACATGCATGAGCAGGTGCTGGCAGTCACTTGGTTGCTGCAGCTGCAAGCAAAGGTGGCTGTGTTTAAGCTGTCTCAAGCTGTCTCCAGCTAGGAAGCTGCACAGCCATCTTAGCTCAGCTCTGCTCCCCAACAAGCCCAGCTCTCAGCACCACACCGACACGGGTGAAGGGCTTACATAGGGAGATTGTGCAAAAGAGACACAGCTTTCCTGCCCGCTGCCCATATTTCCTATCTGAGAAGCTTAATCCTTAAAGACTTAAGGCCCACACCTTTTGTCAAAGCTCAGACTTAGTCGTGCTTTAATGAGATATCCTTTCAAGTTACATTGACTCTATTAATAAGGTCCCCAGTGTTGTTCAGTGAGCCTCTGGGGTGGTTGTCGGCTGGCTCTATCGATCTCTGGAGAAGCTTGTTGGCTATGGTGACCAGTTCATTGCTTCTGGCTGTCTCAGCTCTTGCGGCGCTATTGTTTCAGTGCTGGTTTTGACTTTTCTTTCTTGACTTCGGAAGTGATGTTTCTAGCTCCTATGTAGTGAGTCCATCTAAGAGAATAATCTCTTGCAACCATGGAGCAACCTATTATAACAGGCCTGTTACTTTGCAAGCTTTGTTACCCATCATGAAGTATTCCTGCCTCTCAGGCACAAAAAATCACATCAGGCACTTTTATTTTGGTTTCTCTTATCTATTTTTTACACTATGCAAGTCCCCAGTGACTATTCCAGGTTAACATTCAATTTGCATCCATTTGTAGCTGGAAAAAAAATTATCTCTATTTTTGGTATATGATAAGTCTGCCAGGTGCCTTTTGGCTGTGGTACTAATCAGTTTATGGGAAGTTTCAGCTAAGACTGGCCTCTCATAAATAATGTTATAGAATTTTTATATGTGTAGATGAAGGACAAAAAATCACCTCTTTGGGCAAGTGGCATTTTGCTTTGGCTCACACCAACTGATATACAAGCCACCAGTCTCCAATGTTGACCATATTTTGTTAAGACATGGACTCAAAACAACCCCTTGAAGTGTCTACAGATGGTATAGTTCTGTGTCTGCTGTTATAGTACCCCAGCAGTGTTAAAACCTTAAGCGCTTTATTAAGACTTGCAACACAGGCGCACTGAACAGCTCCGCGCATCGATGCTTTTAAGGTACTTATGGGCAGCTCTGTCACAGACAAATACCTTGCTGGTTTCATTTCTCTCCTGTGGCATTTCACTTCTAACACCCAGAATTTAAACTTGTTTATTTAGTTGTGGGGCTGATGGTTTTAGAACTGGCATCTCAGCATCTTTCATCTTTTCAGAACTACCAATTCATGAACTTTCACTGCTTTTCCCAACAGGGGAAAGGAGGTTATTTCTGTATTCATCATACTCTATCGATACAATCAAGTTGTTGAATTTTCCAATGAAATATCTTGGATGATGTACCCAAATGGTAGTCCTTTGAAATGATGCTTTCCAAAAAGGTATAAAAAAAAAAAGTAAACTTGTGCTCTGGTTTTATACGGTAACAAGCTAGAGCCCTGGTGATACTTTAGGTATGGTAGATGATATCAGCTAACTCCCCAGTAATTTTGCCCCTTAAGTATTGTAAAATCATAGGATAAAATAGGTTGGAAGATTATTTGGCACTGGAGGTTGTGTCATGCTATCACAGAATTACAAAATGTTCTCTTTTTACATAGTCTTTCTTAGAGGAAAAGAAAAAGGAACAGAAGAAGTTTCATAAAGCGTAAAGTATGAATCTGTGGTAGAACTCTAGTTATTCTAGTATTTGCTCTTTCCAAAACTCACCTGTTTCCTGAAAAACACCTTCAATGTTTTGACTTTCTGCTGTTCCAGAAGTGTACCTCCTTAACAGGAAGAACAGGCTTGCTTGAACCTGGCATTATTCAGTTCCCCAGATACTGTTACAAATTGAGTATCTTTTTTTTTTTTTTTTACCCAACTGTCTGTACTGTACAGAAACCACATTACAATGTTTGTTTTATCTTTTACCCTGTAATATCTATAAACTATCTGCAAATTTTATCTTCTAGTTACAGTACCATTTTTTGGCACCAGGTCTAGCCTTTATATTTATGTTCAGCATAAATTAATGAACGTCTCACTTGCTTTTATTCTGATATTCATATCAAGTCCTGCAGAAAGATTTTCTATTGCTCCTGTGAAGAATTCCGCTGTCATTGTCTGTGTATCCCGTGCTGTGTTTGTGAGGTAGTATAGGTAAAGGTAAGCTAATATATTGCTTCTTTTGGCATCTTTTTGCATATGATGCACACAGTCTCAGCTTATGCAATGGATATGGATTTCTACAGTCCTCTTTGGAGGTTGTTTTTGGCCTTACTGCCACAAGTCTACTTTATTTGTAATATTCTGTACTTTCCAAAGCTTCATTAGGCTCTGAGCAAGACTGTTGGGCTCAGAATTTTCACATCAAGATGTGAGGTTAGAATTCAGAAACAGGTACAATACCAAGGGGTAGTGACTCTGATTACAAGGTCTGTCTGTATAATACAGACATGATGATCCTGATGTCTGCTGAATTAGAGCACTAATCACTCCCATTAGCAGCGGTCTGTCTTCCTTTTCTTGCCAAATTCTAATGGGTTCCTAAGTGATTATTTCTAAATCTTCTAATAGTTTCTTTGTGGGGATTTATCTGGTCAAATGAGAACTCTGCAGTAAAGATATCTACAACCATGTTAGTCATTTAGACTTTATAATCAATTAGAGAAAATAGGCACTTCTAGGGAGTAATTCAACTTACCCTAAAGTGATTTTCTAAAACAGATGAATCATATTCTAGAAGATCCTATTTATCTCCAATGGCTTTAGAGAAGTCTATACAAATAGTTGAGAGTGATAGCAACATTCTAGGTGTCTAAAGCCAAATGAGGATTAATATTGGCCTTTAAATCTTTCCAGATTTATATGAAGGATTCAGCAAGATCAACTACTACCCTTATATCTTTAATGAGTTCTTCTGTGTTTTCACCTTTCGCAAGTCTCGTGTTTCTTTTTTTTTCCTTTTTGCACAGAATGGATAATCCAAAGGTTTTTGTAGTATAGCTAACTTCCCTACCTGTTTTAGCTGAAAACTGTTAAACATATGAGAGTGTCAGAATCAGATACCAACAAAAATAAAATTATTTTTTACCTAGCTTCAGTTTTGATTGCACCAATGGCATGAAGGTGCAGTATGAAGTATTACTTAAGTTCTCTTCAGCTGTGCTTCACACTCCAGAGTATATTTTTACTGTTATATTCCTACTACTTTGGTGTTAAGTAAACAGTTGGTCCCTAAGACATCTGCAGGAAATATGTTATTTTCTTTGTAGTCCAACTAGCTGAGCATGTGATAACAGCAAAAGCTACACTCCCTCTGGGAAAACAAAGTCTTTGGCCCCCTATGCCTACCTGTAGTTTTGCCAGTCTAATCCTAAGGCTTCACTCCTGAGTTTTTAAGTAAAGTTGTTAGCAGAGCTGTGAAGGTGCTGAGATCCTTCCTTGCTGAACTGATTGAATGGCTTCCTGCCCAGAGAAACGGAGCATAAAAAGGGCTTTTGCTGCTCCCGTGGCTGAACAACAATATGCTCACTATCTAGATCATGTGCAGACCAGCTAACTTTTTATTCTGTTGGACACATGACAAGAAATCAGAAAGAATGCTCCAGAATATTAAATGGGACAGATGGTCTGTTAAAGAGATTTGCTGTTGCTAATACTTTTTAAGTGGCAGTTGGGATCTGCAAAAAAACTGAAAGAACCAGAGAAAGCTAAATTACTGCTGCTATTCCAATTTTTCTGCGCACAGTTGGGTTGGCCTTCAAAATGGAGGGCCAGAGTCTTCCCTGCATTTGTTTAGGTAGAGATGCCAGCAGTGAATTTAGCAATCAATCAGCAGTCAACGCAAGCCAATCCAAATTTAATGCTTCTATTGAATTTTCTGTGGGAGGCATAGGTAAGATGAGGTTGAGGGTTCCTTCTTTCTTTTTTTCTTCTAATTTAACTGTTGGAAGATTCTCAATGCAATTCATCTGCGAATATGGGAGATGTGATGCTTAGCAACAGAAAAGTATTAAAGCTGTTGTGCAAGCCACTGATAAGGCCTCCCATCTATATATCTCTTTAGCCAACCATGCTTAAGCACACAGAGCCAAAGGGGGTTAATAAAATTATGTGGAAATGGAGTACCTGTCTTGTGAAAGCAGACTATGACTATGTCTAAACGCTGAGACAGAGTATCATTTCCCCACTTCTGCAGCACCAGCAAGGTCCAATTTTGACTATGAATGTTTTAATTCCAATAGTTCTGTTAACAGAAACTGCAGTCTCCCATAGAGAAAAATTTTGGTTGAATTCTGTGACAGTGGCAATGGCCTCACTGTAGCGAGGTAAATTGTAACATCTATACTTGATATAAAGAATGATGTAAATGGCAAGACTATCATCAAGACTTGCGAAGAGGCAACTTCTGAATCAGCAGCACATAGTTAGAATGAGACTTCAGGGTTTGGACCAGAAAGGATGGCACTGGCTGCTGAGACAGCATGGACAGGGTTGGAGGATGAATAGAAAAGATTTGAGAATTTTAGGATGTGTGGGTGGGGAGGAAACTGGGGAAATTTTGTGGAAGCTGACTGAACTCTCAAGTGGATAGAACAAGATTTTAGAAGACAGAATCAAGACCTTTTTTCAAGTACAGGATATATTTGAGAAATTAGAGCCTGTGCACAAACCACAGTAAATGCCATAGCAGCCTGCTATGATGATGACAGATGCAACCAGCAGGAGGAGTAGGTATCTCCAGGCATTTGAGCTGCCTAGGGAAGCTGGAGATGACTGCTACTTTATTATCTTAAAAAGAATTCCTCATTTGGACCCAGTGGTGTGTACTACTACTTCTGTGCATGGTATCTTGTTTTTTGGACCTTTATTTTTTCTTTTCAGTAGAAATCTACCCAGTCCCACAAAAATTGTTTGTTCCTAGAGGAATGCAAGCTGATGGGAAGCCTCTGCAATTAACTTTGAACTGCACCAGTTAAGAAGAAATCCCTATTTCAAATTAAAATACGTTGTTATACCAATCAATCCTCAAAAAAAACACCACCACATGTGAAATAACTGCTTACCTTAACTGAGAAACCTTTGACTAGAGAGGAAGAGTTGGAGATGCTAAAGATAAACCTGACAATAGAGAGGGACAGGAAAGTGACACACAGGAAGCTCCTAAAAAGGATTAAAAAAATAAAATAAATTGTGGAGATGCAGTGAAACTCATGCTGCTCTATTTACATTTGCTGACCGCTAAATCAATTCACAGTGAATTTCTACTTCCAGCTTGCTAATGAGGCAGAGCACCAGAATCTCACCACCTGAAACCTAATATGGAAAACTGCTCCTTAGAAAGTGCCTTGTCCTTCTGGGGATTTTAATATTCACACCTTATGTATTCCTGGCATCAGTCTCCTTGCCAAACAGACTGCATTTTCCTGGACAAGTATCACTTTATATTCTTTAATACAAACACCAGGGTCATTCTGTGACTGTTCTTTATTTTCTACTCTGCTCTATTCTGTGCTGATGAAGCCAGAAGCAAAAACTCTTTGAAATTATTAAGCAACATTTTCTCTGGAAATGCTGACTTAGATTTACATAGCTAGGGCAGTGGACCAACAAAAGACATCACAGTGTAGAGTACGCAGAGAGGTGCTCTGTGAAAAAGGAATAGATTAAGTTAGGAGGCTAATAAAAATATATGTATTTTTTTTCTTTTTCTCTTTCCCTATCCTTTAGGAATGACAGGCGAATGCAGCAGAACAAGAGGAAAAGAGAATCAAAGAATCTCACGTCTGTCAGGCATTGTCCTTCGGAGACAAGCCGGGGTGGAGTTTCTGTCTATTAACCATGTTGTGATCAGCTCACTCTACTGTGCTGAATCTCTGAGAGACTTTACAGGTGAGTGAAAGTTAAATCAGAATTGTCTCTTTGAGTTGTACAGCCTGACACTAAGACCATACATCTACTGTATTATTGTCCATATAAAAGAGAAACCCAACTTGTCTTTTCAACTTGACCAAACCTAAGACAAGGAGATATGCATATCTGTGGCTTTGTTCTCATTTGCCTCTCTCTCTACAGAACTTGTTCCAGAACATCTCTCCCAATTCATGTTTCATCTTGCCATGTAAATATTTCTCTCCTCATACCTCCTTAAATTTTGATCTAGAATATTTTTATTGGAATCAAGCTAGCTAAAACTTTGACCTGATTTCTCTTAAAAGTTTTTAACCTCTCCAGTTTCTTATAAGACTAAATGTGTGTGAAGTTTCTAAAGCACAAACCCATACTAGAGGAGAATGAAACAGCTCTTGAAACAGCAAGAAGCATCTGAAAACTTCGATCCTCCTTTCCAGCCAAGAAGAAGCTGTAAGCCAGTTCTGCGCTTTCCTAATCCTGCAAGCTTCCCAGCATCAGTTCGCTCCAGCACCAGTTCACGGAGGAGGCGCAGGGCTGATCTAATTTTCACTGATTGCCAACAGCCTCAGGGGGCTGGCTGTTCTAGCAACTGGAGACCAGCCAGGAGTAAAGTAGCACTGGCCACCATCCCCTATGCTGATGGCTGGAAAAAAGAGGTGAGCAAACTACTGCAGCAACTGCTTGGGGATTCCTGAAATGGGACAGAATCCCAGCTGCTGCCAGCTACTCTAGTTCTTAGATCAGCTTTGACTCTAACAACTGTTGCAAAACTGTCCCGACAGTTTGGTAGGTCTAGCTTCATGCATGTACCACTTCCTGACGCTTTTTTTGTTGTATCGCATCCCAAAAATGGCTGACTGAAGAAAAAAAATGATGTGTTTACTTATTTTTTAAAATCAAGTGAGCTATATTTATCAATTCAATTTAAAATCTCTGAGTACTGTGGAACTGTAAATGATCTCGAATACAAGACAGGAAATGAATAAAGCTGCAAGATGTCTTAAGCTAGCTTCTTTTAAACCTCACTTGAAGCAAGACCTGTACAGATTTTAACACCTCAGATCATCTTTAGAGAGGATAGAGAAGGCAAGACCTTGTAAACAATGTATAGGAATTCTTCAGTGATGATAATCTGGAAAAGTACATAACTAGCTGTGACACTTATCAAAGCACAGTTGAGCATGGTACAGAAATCCCTCCAGCTAGCAGTAATCTAAGCCAGTAAATCAATGCGGTATGGCACAACATACTGAAGACTTGCTAGCTCTCAGAAAGCCAGTGTGGTGAGTCTGAAACCATAGTATAGGCACAGCATATACAAATACTATTCCAAGTGTATTTATCATAAATATCTCTGCATAACATAAGATCCACAGATTCTTGCTACATATATGCTTACCTACAGATATACCTTTTATTATGCCAGACAATAAAGCCAGTACAAGAGTATCTGTATTACTTGCTTACATGGAATTGTTATAGGGGCTAAAATGTTTTCACTTTTGAATGCCATGTTTTGAGGAAAGTGGGGGAAAGGCTTCTTTTCTGCTACTATGGATTCACATACTCAATTATTTTTATTGAGAATTACCAGTTACTAGTAAGAATGGCATTTTTAAATTAAACGGTACCACAGACTAGATATAGGTCAGTATGAGAATTAACAGCAGTCTTGCATCAAAAAAGGTATCCAAAATAGGTAAGTTTGTTTATATAAGTAGGTTCTTAATAGATCACAAGATAAAATTACATTATTGTAGTCAATGGGATGAAAAATTTTCAAAACGTTATTTGTCAGAATTTCACTGTTTTTGTAATAACTCCTCTGCAGGCCTAGGGGAAATGGAAGGAAAACTCCAAAATACACAGCAACCCCACATCTAAGCCATTAATGAGAGATGTGGGAGATTTAAGCAGCCTGAAAGTAATTTCTCTAAACCTTGTTAATAACCTTAAACTTCTGCAGCAAAGCAGCTCACCAGTGATACCCCAAACAAAATCAACAGTGGAGAATTTTAGGGACAGTTCATTCCTCGAGTTGGTTTGGCTTTCATTTATTTTGTGCATATTGACATAATCAACTGTCACCCACCCTCGGAAAAAGTTCTCCTAGGTTTTAGTCTGTTTTGTTCTTGTTTTTAATAAAATTTGCCCTTTTTCCCCTTTTTTGACAGACATGCAATATTAAGTGTTACTACTGTTAGAGCCATGGCAGAAAATTCAGCTCAGGATGTAGTCTTAAAAATGCTTGTTTTGCAGTTCCAGCTATGATGGAATTATCCACATTTTATTCCAAACTGTCATTTTCACTAGGAATACAGTAGCCAACAGAGAAAAGATCTATTATACAAAATCAACAGTTCAGTAATATATATCTACCTTCTAACCTTCATGACACCTCTAAGTAAATTCCCTTGGAAGAAAATCTTGCCTGTAATGGTTATACACAATGGAATTTACTTATACCTGAATTTATTTTTTGTGATAGTTATTTGAACTAAATAAGAGAAAAGCTCTATAAATAATGGAAGATTTATTTTTCAATGGATAATTATAACAGGACATTTCCCTCCTTTTCAGATAGATTGTTTCACATAAATATTTTCCAAAATAATCTGTTTCACTGAAAATTTTAGGCACTTCTTTGTTCAACATGCAGACTTTGATAAATGCTATAAACATTCTAAAAAGTTACTCAAAATAAGCTGAGGGTATGCCATGGTTATATATATCTTAAATTTAAAAATAAAAAGATGTGCTTATTAGCCACTAACAATACTGATTTATGCTGACTCAGGAGTTAGTCCTTTACAGATATTTTCTGAGTGTATTCCCTGTAGGTTCAAAAATGTTGTTAACACATTCTTAAATGGAAACATATCAAAAGATTAATAAATGGCTTCTTTCCCTCATTTATGCACATACACAAACAAGGCAAATATAGAAAATGGTCACTGAGGCTTTCAAATTACAGAAAAACATTTGGTTGTAAAATCTAATGTTTTGTCTACCTAGACAGATGAAATCCGTAATGTCTCTGGGATCCAAAAATTTCTAAATACCTTTGTTGTCAGAGGAAACCTACACTTTCAAGTTACCCTCCACATCAGACTGTGTACTTCAAAGGTTTCTATCTACCTTTTGAAGTATCTATATCCATATCCAATGGTAAAGCTTTTCTAAGTGGAGACTGGCAGCTGCAAAAATAGACTGTAAATCTGGTTTCAGACAGACTGTAAGTAGATTTAAAGAAATATTTTAAAATGGCCTGAGAGCCTGTCTTGAATTTCTACCTTTACACTTTCACTCAGTAACTCCATTCCCTAGTGGCCCATCAGAAACCTCTCTGCTCCTCATCACCTTCGCCTTAATGCTTCTTAAGAAAAAACAGTGCTGCATATGAAGTCCCTAATGTATACAGACTCCAACAAAAGGCTGGAGCAAATGGTCAATGCTTTATCTGTAGATAAAAATAAAAGTATTTTTTCCACGTGCTGCCATATTGATAGTAATAGAAAGGAGATAAACACACTGTGCTTTATTGTTTAATTCTGTTACAACAAACCACTGCTGTGGACTGTGTTCTTCCATTCTTACCCAAAATGAACAGAAACTTGCTCTGTTATTTCGGTATTCACGCTTGAGTCTTCAGTCTATGACATCTTGAAGGTACAGAGCAACATTAAAAACTGGTGAACCTAGCTAACTCATCTTTCTCCATATCTGTAGATGGCAAAATGCTTTACGGAGACAACAGTCATAGTTACCCTATTGTACAGATGGAAAAACTAAAGTTATGTCATAGAGGTACGTAACCTCTCTAAGGCTGAAGTGGTCTTTTAAGGTCATCAGGCATGCCAGTGTGAAGGCAAGGAATAGGACATTAAAGCTCAGATACCCAAATGAGTTGCCACACCAATTAATCCACAGTATTTTTTAGTCCATGGCATCTGATATTTGGAAAGAACAGTTATTTGTTATAGCTGTCCTTTACCACAAGGTTTCTTGTGTGAATATCTCAACTTCTACTCTTCTGAGCCTGAGCCTAGTACTTACATTGCCAGCCTTTTCTACAACATGAATTTCTGTTATTGTAGAAGGCATTTTAGGAGACAATTTTCCTGTGCAGAAGGAGAAGGGATTTTGCAAAGCACCTAATAATGACCATGAACACCATTCCACATTGAGAATTCCTGCCTGTAAATGAGAGGAAAACACATAATGACTTGTGTCTTGCTTATTAAGTCTCAAAGAAAAAGAACTTCTGGAATCCTCTTACTGGGAACTGATTTTAATGCTACATTTAAGAGTTTGTTATGGTTCTCTATTTGATTGTGATGTTTGGTAAAGCTAGATTCAGCATGTTCCTAAAATGTATAATTATTTTGAGCTAGATCATCTTAACAGGCCTTCAAAGGAATGATGTCAGATAATGTCGCAAAATATGGGTCCCACTTACATCGAATTTGTCAACGTTTAAAATAGATAAGTGTCAGTGCTGGCAGGAGACTTGCTTTCTTCCTGGAAGAGTATTTTACTTTCTTTTTTCTTTTAAGTAGTAAAAGAGAAGAGAACGTGAGCATGGGAAGAGCAATAAAGACACTCTGGGTAAGTCTGCAGTATTTTGAAAGCTCGTTTGGTTGTTGATGGGATGTTGAAATGCTGTTTTTTTCTTCAGTGAATGTAAGAAACTGCTACTTTTGTACCAGTGGCTTGCTGCCCTTGCTCCTCACTTTTGCCTGATCAATGTTTCAAAGGAACTGTTCCAATCATGTTTTTTTAGAGGTATGAATTCCTTCTTTGGCCCTTACTGTTTCTCTGTTCAGGAACATGGGTTCAGTAGTGCTGTATGGTGGTGCAGGATTTATTCCACATGAAATTACTTGTAACGGAGGTATATTACATTCATAGAAGCTTTGTATTACTTTTCCTAAAAACTCACAATGCTTCTTTAAAAATGTAAATATGGGAAAAACAAACCAGCCTCTTTTCTTGTTTCTTGTTCAGGCTTACTATTAAATCATATGTACACTGTTTTGTGCTATAGTGTTTTCATAGGGAAAAAATGTCCTAATATTTAGACAGTACATAGTGATTTACCAGTAATAATATTTACATATTATTTTATTAGCAGCATCATAATGCCAAAACAGTTATTGAAAAATAATTATTGATAATGAAATTAATAGTAATAGGAATTCACTGGAGTAACAGTAACATCTGTCTTCCTTCTTTATGATTTCTATTGTGATTAGGCTGCAAAGTCTAAAAAAATTTAATCAATAATAAAAATAAACATTGCAATATGTTCTGTAAGGTGCAGTTGCTATACTATTACTGTCTTGTCTAGGGCTATTTTCCCTAGTTTCCCAAGTTTGTTTATTGCATTAAAGTGTAACAGATGACAGTCATGGGAAGGTAGTCTCACTTGAAAAATATTATAAGACAAAAATGTAGCACCCTTGTGCTGGGCTGAATTGCTTTCCTGAATAACAGTACTTTTTCTATTCAGGGCTTCAAATATTTGACAAATCTGAAGCATGTTTTGAAGCCTATCCCTCTTTCTAGCACACCATTTAAATGCAAGGGCTCAATAAAAAATGATGCATTAAGGATGAGAAAGCACTAAGCTGTTTTTTTGAATAACAGGCCTAAGGTCTGTCCAGTGTTGGTACGTTAAGGATGAGGTACACTATTGGACAGAAAGCACAGGCTTAAACTTCTATGTGACTTCAGCTGTGATTCACTACAGAGCAGGGAGAGTAGTCTGTGTATTTCCAACATCTAAGGTGTCTGTTACTGGTACAGCTTGTAACTGAGAGACTCTTTGGGGAGAGGATTCAAGATCCATGATGTATATATCCTCAGAAGAATGTCTCCTAGAAACTTTGCGGAAATTTTAAGTATCCTATTCCAGACTATGCTGCAGTAGGGTCTGTGTTACAGGCCTGCTAGAAAGTTTTGCTTATTCAGCATCTGGAGGTGTCAGCTTCAAAAATGATGTTTTAGCTCAGGGGCTCAGCAGTTAGACCCTGTTCCATTCAGGTATGCTAGTTAAGAGCTCTCAGCACCCACTCCTTGCCCCCTCCCCAGTGCAGTAACAGGGGAAGTATCAGGGCTCTCTGCAAGAAGTGTGCAATTCACCTAACGGTATATCAAATCACATGAGCCCGGTTCTCAGCTCCATGGAGTTAATTGAATTTCATGTTAGCAGGATTCTTTTACATCATAATTGATTGTAAGGTTTCCCTCACTTTTTTCTTGAAGTCTTTGATTATACTTGGCTTTCTTCTGCATTTTATATTTAAGGCTTTTTTTACTATTCCTAGCTGGAAAATTTCCAAGCCTAATAGTTGTGTTGCCCATTAGAATGTGAACTCTGTTCCATTTCCACAAGAGATGCTATACCATAATTCATGAACTTTCTTTGTCCTGTAAATAAGAGCGAATTTCTTACATGAGTTTCCCATTAGGGAAACACCACAAACAATCTGATGTTCAGGAATACTCTTTTTTTGCAATAGGCATTACAGTTGGATGAAAAATCTGGAGGAAGGCTTTTTCTGAATTAAAAAGTCAAACTTAGTGACTTTTTTTTTTTTCCTGAAGTTTGTGGCCCTTTGTCAAACTATTCCTGGTAGGAGAAGGGGAACCTCTGAAAAGTTAAAATACTAATTTCAGAGTTTTCTAATGGAATATTCAGGTTTTATATTCAAAACACCTTTTCATGCTGAAATTTCCTAAGCTATTTTTGTTTTAGAAATAATAAAAATATTTAACCCAAATTAAATACTTTTTTAATACAGTTAAATTAGGGGGGGGGGTTTTCAGATTTTTAGACTCATCAGACAACCAAAGAAATCATTTTGTCTCAACTCCATTTTGCAAGAGTATTTCTAGGCAAAGTCACTTTGGATACTTTTAACATATCTTATTGTTAATGTATGCCAAAATTTTTCATTTGAATGATTCTCAAAGAAGTATAATTGGTGAAAATGAATAGAAGGTGGTGATATTGAACCCTCTCAGAAGGAATGAGAGACATTGAACGAGGACTTAATCAGTTACTCAGGGCCTCTGGGTTTAGTTTTATGAAAATACAACATCTTTATAAGTTATTTTACCTCAGATCAGTGCAGTAATTTGATATACCATGCAGTCCCACCAAAAAAAAAAAAAAAAAAAGTGGAGCTGTTATAGTTAAGAGGAATAAGCAGCTGGTGAAGCTGGTCTGCTTTAACACAGCACTGCCACCAAAAACATGGTCATGAAACTAAGGCCTACCATGCTATTGCCCAAAATTTTGCTTATCATCAGGGATGTCTGGAAATCCTTCCTTGAATATCTTTGGAAATACATGGTTGAAAACACTAAAATTGCAGCAAAAGTAGAACTTTTACAAGGTAAATAAATGTCATATCCTCTAAGGTTAAAGATACAAAGGTTTTACTCTAAAGTCTGTATTTTAGCTAATATGTAGAAGGAGGATACTGAATGTTGTTATGGATAGTCTGTGGTTGTTACCAATGTAACAACAGGTATTTTTCCCAGAGACACTGATGTTTTCTAAAGCCCACCAGTCAGAAAAAACATTGAACCTGCTCTGGGTAAAGCACCATCTTTTCTCTTTCCCTCTTCTTTAGGAGAAACAAGTACATGCAGCCCACATAGCGCCTAGAGCAGGAATAAAACAGTTACCAATCTGTCAAGCCCTCAGTGGGTCACAGAGAGGCAAGCACAAAAGCACTTTAATCTCATTTGCATTCTATATCATCAGAATGGCCCTTAGGGGTGAATAGATTACAGTATAACTAATCCTAAAAAGTTTTTTAAAAAGTAGGGCAAGACCTGCAAAAAATAATCATATTAGAGCTGAAGTGATGAGATATTTTTGCTTAAGGAGGATCACTTGGATGTTCTGAGCTTTTACTCTGCATTTCTTTAATGCTTTCAACTTTTCTCTAATAGCCAAGAGGGTAAAAATCTTTTTATTTTTTTTTCTTCCACTGACATTTTTTGCAATCTTTTGACTCCATGACCTGGGCTTTAAGAAAAATGTTACATATGATGAGAATCATAATAAAACTGAGAGAATTACTTTTAAATTGAGGCTTCATGGAAAAGAATAAATCTTCTTCCAGAAGGACACAGGAAATAGTACACATTTATAGCTATATATGTGTGTGTGTGCGCACACACATGCGTGCATGCATATACCTACATATATGAATGACTAGCTCCTGCCTATGTCCATTGGGGGCATTAATATGATTGTTTTCTTGAAGTACCCAAAATTATTTCAATTGTGGCTTAAAGACTATATTTTTTATCTCTGGGATGCAAAGTTTGTCAGTCAGATACATCACTTCTCAGTATTTTATTTTGTCAAATAAATCAGTACTGTGTGCTTTCAAGAAAGGTTTCTTGCAAGTTAATTTGCAAAAATTTTCCTAGCCTGCTTTAAAAGTCTGATATATAGGTTCAGTAGACTTTGTTCTATTATATCAGTTTCTAGACTCTGTAATCTTTTAATAACCTCTTCAACTGTTATCTATCCTGCTTCTAATTCCTCATTTTACAGCCTTCATAATCTGATTCCTAGAGTAGGCAAATCTCTACCTTCCTCACTTTTTAAAGTCAATGAAATAATGATTTATTTTTCCTTATCTTTTGTGTATTACTCACCATTTCCTCCTAACTGGATTTTTTATCCAAGCTTTTTCCTTGTACATTTATAAAAATCATTACAGCAGAAATAGCTCAAGCTGTTGCTAGCCTGAAGCCTTATCACAATGTACTGCCAAATCTCAAATGTGGAGAAGGGAAAACTTAGGGTCCTCTATGACTTCTTGAACTGTCACAAGAAGTAGTAGTTCAGTTGATAGCACTGACTCTTCTGAGTTGGTTCCAGTTCCTCTTTCTAGGGACCACTGAGCTGAAAATATACCTTTTGACTGAATACCAGCCTAAAATACCAATAGCTCCATTTGTTAAAGGTCCCATTGCAGTTTTCCTAAGAATAGGTTTGTTCAGACTGTTCCCTGGCTGTAATCCAATTCCCTTTTCCCTTATACTGTTCTTTTTCCTAAGTATTCTTCTAGTTCTAACTTAATACACAAATCAGCCATGTTTCAGTGCTGCTCTCTGGCCTGATACAGCCACGCTTTTCCACCCCTTCTCTGGCTTTTTCAGGGTTCCACTGAAAGGCTCTCACAGATCCTTTCCTTTACAAGTGGCACTTCCTTGCACTCCTCAAGAGGGCAACCATCATTAAAGTCACTGCCAGTGATGGTGAAGAGAAAAATAAGCCCAAGAGAAATTTTTCTGGGGCAATTTTTCTGAGCGCAGCGAACAGAGGCAGCGAACAGAGGCAGCAGTTTGCGCAGCAGTGGTTGGGCTCTGACTAGAACTTGAGGATCTTGTGGAAGTTGTGGGCTTTCTGAGGACCCCCGAGGACCTAGAAGGTGATCGCTGTGAACAGGAAAGGGGAAGCTAGGCAAGGACAACTGCAGGAGGCCTTGACTTCTCCTGGGAAAAGCTCGTGGGAAAAGCTCCAGCTAGGAGTGGCTGCTGCTAACGAGCTCTCTGGGTTGCCCCTGACCAGAGGGGGTTGGGGCCTTTGATCCCAGTGGCCCTTGATTGGGCGGTCAAGCACCCTGTGAGTCAGTGCTAGGGAGAGGCCTATATAAGAGCCAGGCCTAGAGCGCAGCTCCCAGAGCGCAGCGAACAGAGGCAGCGAACAGACGCAGCAGTTCGCGCAGAAGGGCGCGCGAAGGGACGTGCGAAGGGACCTTCATTTCTGTTCCCTGTGGTGTACACTTCCTCAAGTATGGTCGTGACACGCCGCACAGCGCGTTCCCCAGCGGCTGCTGGAGTTGCTGTGTCAGAGGCTTGGACCCAGACTGGCCCTCTGACAGTAGATGCAGCTCTACAGGTCTCAGGCTGCAGGGAGTGCTTGGGGCCTCTCCGGGAGGCCTGGGCTGGCAGTCAGCTGTCCTGCAGGAGGTGTGCTGCTGTTGACGAGTTGTGTCGTCAGGTAAGGGAGTTACGGGAGGAGGTCAGTAGGCTGCGCAGCATCCGAGAAGCAGAGCAAGAGATAGACAGGGTATTCTCGGAGACTGTACAGCTCCAGGAGTCCCAACCCCCTGCAGCAGTGGAGTTGCCAGAGGGCTCTGTGCCGTGTGAAACGGTACAACATAACATCATAGAAGAAGGCTGGAAACTGGTCACTGCTCGTGGGAGGAGAAAGGCTCCTACTCCTCCTGAAGACCTGAAGCTGAAGAACAGGTTTAGTGCCCTCCAGGATGAGGAGGAGATGGGCATGGCTGCCAGGGAAGTAACCGGGACAACAGACCCTGTGCCCTACCGGAACACCCGGAAAAAGCGGCGGGTGATTGTTGTGGGGGACTCCCTGCTACAGGGGACGGAGGCATCTATCTGCCGACCTGACCTCTTGTCTAGAGAGGTTTGTGGCCTGCCGGGGGCTCGTGTGAGAGATGTCATGCAAAGACTGCCAAGGCTCGTCCATTCTTCGGACTATTACCCACTGCTGCTCTTCCATGTGGGCGCCAATGACACCAAGGGCAAACTGCAGACCATCAAGCAGGATTTCAGAGCTCTGGGTATGGTGGTCAAGGGTCTGGGAGCCCAGGTCATCTTCTCCTCAATCCTGCCAGTGAGGGGGATGGATGAGAGGAGGAGGAGACGGACTTTCCAGGTTAACGACTGGCTGCGCCGCTGGTGTTGGCAACAGGGTTTTGGTTTCTACGACCATGGGACCCTGTTTGAAGATCGACAACTGATGGCGAGAGATGGGATCCACCTCACGAGGCGGGGCACGCGGGTCTTTGCCAACAGGTTGGCCAACCTGGTAAGGAGGGCTTTAAACTAGGAAAGATGGGGGAAGGGGAGAGTTATAGTGACAGGGTAGTTGGCAAAAGACTGCTCAAGTCAGGATGCCTCCAGCAGGTGAATGCAGCCAGGGAAGTGCGCATGGGATGTGGCTATGGAGGACCCTCTTTTACCCCTCCTGGGAAACCTGCATGCTCGATCACCTCCCTAAAATGCCTGTACACCAATGCACGCAGCTTGGGGAACAAACAGGAAGAACTAGAGATGTGTGTGCGGTCGCAAGGCCATGATCTCATTGCCATTACAGAGACATGGTGGGATAGCTCGCATGACTGGAGTGCTGTCATGGATGGCTACGTACTTTTTAGGAAAGACAGGCCAGGAAAGCGAGGTGGTGGAGTTGCTCTTTATGTGAGAGAGCAACTGGAATGTATTGAGCTGTGCCTAGGGGTGGATGAAGAGCGAGTCGAGAGCTTATGGGTAAGGATCAAAGGGCAGGCTAATAGAGGTGACACTGTTGTGGGTGTTTACTACAGGCCACCTGATCAGGAAGAGGAAGTCGATGAGGCCTTCTACAGACAGCTGGAAGTAGCCTCACAATCCCAGGCCCTGGTTCTCATGGGGGACTTCAACCACCCCGATATCTGCTGGAAAGACAACACAGCTAGGCACAAACAGTCCTGGAGATTCCTGCAGAGCATTGGTGACAACTTCTTGACCCAGGTGGTGGAGGAGCCAACAAGGAGAGGTGTGCTGCTGGACCTCGTACTAACAAACAAAGAAGGACTGGTGGAAGATGTGAAGGTTGGGGGCTGCCTTGGCTGCAGTGACCATGAGATGGTGGAGTTCAGGATCCTGCAAGGAGGCAGCAGGGCACCAAGTAGGATCGCAACCCTGGACTTCAGGAGAGCAAACTTTGGCCTCTTCAGGGACCTACTTGGAGGAATCCCATGGGTGAGGGCCCTGGAAGGAAGGAGTGTTCAAGAGAGTTGGTTAATATTCAAACATCACTTCCTCCAGGCTCAAGAGCGGTGCATCCCTATGAGTAGGAAGTCAAGCAAAGGAGGTAGGAGACCTGCATGGATGAGCAAGGAGCTCCTGGCAAAACTCAACCAGAAGAAGGAAGTATACAGAAAGTGGAAAGGGGGACAGGCCACTTGGGAGGAATATAGGAATGTTGTCAGAGTATGCAGGGATGCGACGAGGAAGGCTAAGGCCCGTTTGGAATTAAATCTGGCTAGAGATGTCAAGGACAACAAGAAGGGCTTCTTCAAATACATCAGCAGCAAGAGGAAGACTAGGGAAAATGTGGGCCCTTTGCTGAATGGAGTGGGTGCCCTGGTGACGAAGGATGCAGAGAAGGCAGAGTTACTGAATGCCTTCTTTGCTTCAGTCTTTACTGGTCAGGCCAGCCCTCAGGAGCCCCAGACCCTGGAGGCAAGAGAGAAAGTCTGGAGAGAGGAAGACTTTCCCTTGGTGGAGGAGGAGTGGGTTAGAGATCATTTAAGCAAACTTGACACCCACAAATCCATGGGCCCTGATGGGATGCACCCACGAGTGCTGAGGGAGCTGGCGGACATTATTGCTAAGCCACTCTCCATCATCTTTGAAAGGTCATGGAGAACAGGAGAGGTGCCCGAGGACTGGAAGAAAGCCAATGTCACCCCAGTCTTCCAAAAGGGCAAGAAGGAGGACCCAGGGAACTACAGGCCAGTCAGCCTCACCTCCATCCCTGGAAAGGTGATGGAGCAGATCATCCTGGAAGCCATCTCCAAGCATGTGGAGGAAAAGAAGGTGATCAGGAGTAGTCAGCATGGCTTCACCAAGGGGAAATCATACCTAACCAATCTGATAGCCTTCTATGATGGAATGACTGGCTGGGTAGATGAGGGGAGAGCAGTGGATGTTGTCTACCTAGACTTCAGCAAGGCTTTTGACACTGTCTCCCATAGCATCCTCATAGACAAGCTCAGGAAGTGTGGGTTAGATGAGTGGGCAGTGAGGTGGATTGAGACCTGGCTGAATGGCAGAGCTCAGAGAGTTGTGATCAGTGGCACAGAGTCTAGTTGGAGGCCTGTAGCTAGCGGTGTCCCCCAGGGGTCAGTCCTGGGTCCAGTCTTGTTCAACTTCTTCATCAATGACCTGGATGAAGGGACAGAGTGCACACTCAGCAAGTTTGCTGACGATACAAAACTGGGAGGAGTGGCCGATACGCCAGAGGGCTGTGCTGCCATTCAAAGAGACTTGGACAGGCTGGAGAGGTGGGCGGAGAGGAACCTCATGAAATTCAACAAAGGCAAGTGCAGGGTCCTGCACCTGGGGAGGAATAACCCCATGCACCAGTACAGGCTGGGGGTTGACCTGCTGGAAAGCAGCTCTGCGGAGAAGGACCTGGGAGTGCTGGTGGACACCAAGTTAAGTATGAGGCAGCAATGTGCCCTTGTGGCCAAGAAGGCCAATGGTATCCTGGGGTGCATCAGAAAGAGTGTTGCCAGCAGGTCGAGGGAAGTGATTCTCCCCCTCTACTCAGCCCTGGTGAGGCCACATCTGGAGTACTGCGTCCAGTTCTGGGCTCCCCAGTACAAGAGGGATGTGGCACTACTGGAGCAAGTCCAGCGAAGGGCTACAAAGATGATTAGGGGACTGGAGCATCTCTCTTATGAGGAAAGGCTGAGAGAGCTTGGCCTGTTTAGCTTGGAGAAGAGAAGGCTGAGAGGAGATCTTATCAATGTGTACAAGTATCTGAAGGGAGGGTGTCGAGAGGATGGGGCCAGACTCTTTTCAGTGGTGCCGAGCGACAGGACGCGAGGCAATGGGCACAAACTGAAACACAGACACTTCCATCTTAACATGAGGAAAAACTTTTTCACTGTGAGGGTGACAGAGCACTGGAACAGGTTGCCCCGAGAGGTGGTGGAGTCTCCTTCTCTGGAGATATTCAAAAGCCGCCTGGATGCAATCCTGTGCAATGTGCTCTAGGTGACCCTGCTTGAGCAGGGGGGTTGGACTAGATGATCTCCAGAGGTCCCTTCCAACCTCAGTGATTCTGTGATTCTGCGATTCTGTGAAAAGCTGCCAGCTCCTAGGGCTTAGCCCAGCAAATTCAATGGGAGTCACTCCGCTGTTATCAACCAGCAATATATCAAGTCTGTAGAGCTGCAGGATCTACTGAGCCCAGACAGTGGCTGTGCTTCTTTGCTTGATGTAGAGCTGGTGCTTGAAATCCCTTGACACTGATCTGCTTCAGAAAAGAAATGCTCAAATTCCCCCAGAAGTCTGTGATCTCTTGGTCATATTGCAACTCCTTGATTTAAATTTGTATAACGTTTGCTTACATTGTGTTGATCAGTGCTAGAGATGTGTATAGTACAGATAATGGGAGTTTTGCAGCCTAGTAAATAAGTCATTTCTGTATTTTGACAATAACTGACTGAGACCAGAAGAACATCTGGAAATTCTCTGGCATATTACTTCTCCGTGTGCAAGATCTGTAACATTTTCACAGAGTGAGATCAGCCATGATTTAAAAAAAAAGAAATCCTGGTCAGGTTTTGGGGAATTTTTTTACTCTAACATGAAAGGTTCTGAATCTTTTAACTAACCTTTGTCATGTTTTACCTTTCACAGCTTGTAATCATGTGCCAAGAATTCATAGCTTTCTTTAACAACAACAACAAAAAAAAAATAAAAATCAAAATTGAAAGTCTTCACTTGATTAAAGTCTTTGGACTTAGTGGTCAGTACAGCTTTTTTAGGATTTTATTAATTTCTTAATAGATTCAGTATAGCTTACTTCCAGTAATGAAATTTACTGTAGTTTTCTTGAATACTTCTCCCCCAGATTAACTGAAGCACCAGAATATGATCAGCTGATAAATTTGAAATAACAATGTGCCTTTATCAGCTACTGATTTGCACCTATTTAAAAATGCTACCACTGCACTCTAGTTAAAAATTAGATTCCTTTATGCTTTCAAATAATTAACCAATGCCCAACCTGTTTTTCAAGCCAAAGAACTCAAAGTGTTATTACCTCCTGCATTCAATCAAATATATCTTCAAATATTGCTTAATTCGCTTCCAGATTAAGTGAGTATCTCAGTGACAAATGTCTTTTAGCTGTGCTGAAATTCTGGTATTCATCTTCCTTCTTCTAATATGCTGCATTTATTTTAACAGAGACACTTTTCTTTTGAAATATGCAATCTGAGGTTGAAATCTCTAAAAATGCCTTGCCTGGGTCCTGGTCTATTCTTCTTCACAAAATCACAGTTCTTTGTGTGTATTTTTTTAGCATGTCTCAGACTTTGTTCTCACTATTTTCCTCTCAAATTACTGGTTAGTCTGGTAGATACTGTAGTTTGTGAGATGCCTGGAGCAAATAGCTTGTCTCAGCTATGAACTAGTTTGTGCCTTACTCTGCATGCTGGAGAAGGAAGTTCACAAGGAAATTCTTTATGCATGAAAAGCTACCACTGTCATGTTGACTGCTGTCCTCAGAGAGGCAGGATTTACAACATCATTAAATATTCCACATAGGATGTAAACAGATTAAGCTCTTGGCACCAACCTTTTCCAAATTAGTTGACATGCAGAATGAAAGGGTATTAAAAGGAGGTAACAAAGACGGTCAAGCCATGCTCATCCATGACCCAACACCTATCAGGCACCACACCAGCAACTTGTTCCACTGGTGTGGCATTAGCCCATAATTGCATGATTTGAGTCCCTGCCTGTTATGGAAGCCTATATATAGGAGGACATGGTGGGCTGTCAGCATGGTCTTACCTTATAGAATATTTTGCCAGGGAGGTGTCAAAGGAAGAAGAAAAAAGGAAAAAAAGAAAAAGGAAATGACCCTGTCAAGATTTAAAAATGGTTTGAGTATCAGGGTTGCAAGTGAGAGAATGCCAGAATTAAGGTCACTCAAGAGTCTTTAATTCACTCACTCTTTTTGCCCATTTGTTTTGTCATAGCCTTAAATTACAAAATCAGAAACTTTTTCCCAGGGATTTTTCCCCTTAAATTGTGCAGGATTGACTTGATCTGAGTACAGAAGTGGTACAGAGTTATCTCTACAAAATGCAGGACTTTCTTGCTGCATCTGTTGAAAGATGCATCATAAACAGAGGAGAATACTTCAGAAAGAGAAAGGATGGTCCCAGCCACAAGGAGAAGTTTATGTGTGATGTTAGATAATATAATCAAACAGCATTTTTACAAGCATTCACCAGTTGTGTCCTCATCTTCTAGCTGCTTGGCTTGCAATTTGGATGTTTGCTTTGCAGAAATGCTGAGCAGTTATTGTTGCAACTGGAATCAGTGGAATAAAAACTGTAAATATTTGATTTACAATGCAGAGTGACAGTAATATGTGGCCACATTCCTAATCCTGAGCTAATTAACCTTCTGAGAGGTCCTACCACATAATGCTGTATAGACATATGCACAATGGGCTTAACAATGCTACATGCCTTGAAAAGTCAGGTTGTAAGTGTCTATTATTGGGCACTAAAATTAATAGATAATCAATTTCCTTCTCAGTCTCAATTCCCTTATCTGAAAACTGAGACTAGTAGCAGCCCCTTATCTCACATGAGTAGAATTAAAGTTTATTAATGGCAGTGAAACACTATAATACTCTACAGATTAAAAAAAAAAAAAAAAGATGACATTCAGAACAGAAGATGAAATTAATGATGAAAAGGATCATTTTATTTTCAGTATTCCTGCTTGACAGCATTTGGGAGCACACACTGATCAGAGAGAAGAATGATGCAGAAGAATCTAGAAAGAAAGGTGTGTAATAAATTAAAGAAGACAATAGCATTTGCAGCTAGGAAGCAGTTAGAGTGGGTGTTGAAATGGCTCTGTTAGCCTAAATTCTGGTATTTTCTAACTTTTGAGTATTTAACTTGACAACGGTAGCAATATTCTTTTAAGGCCTTTTCAAGTGCAGATTCACTTCAGGGGAAAGGAACGACTGAACGTATTCTGGACTGTTCCTCCTCCACTGGCACCATCTATGTGTATTTGAATGGTACCCTATGAATGCAGGGTGCATTCTCCTCCAGCTTTCCAAAGGTGCGTATCTCTGCTCTTCACATGTAATTACAAAAATTAAATGCTTTTGTTTTTCCATAGCACAAGTATATGAGAAGCACAGTAGAAAACAATCCTTTCCTCATTGGTGCCTTCTCTGGGATTTTTTGGTCGTTTCTAAAGAAACAGTCTTTTCTAGGGATTTCTTTCCTTGTATGCCTTTTCTGGCACAGGCAGTTCTAGACAGAAGGTAGCTATTTTATAACTGGCAGCTTAAGTAAGTTTTCCACCAATTTTACTATGCCTTCTGGTAGGTGTATTTTCCACAAATTATGCTTCTCTTCTTACAGGAGAGCTGGCACATCCTTACACTACTACTTGAATTTTTCATGATTTCTGCCAATCCAAATTTCACAGTATATAGGAGCAATCAATTCTGCCTTGTAATAGATGACTGGAATTTGAATTGACATTTGGCTTTTAGCCCCTACACTCATCAGCATTAAAAAGTAACTACTTGCCAATATAAACCATGAAGTTACCATAGCTGTTTTCCTGCTCAAATGTAGACTAAAGATGGGTATTTCAGTACTGAAAGGACAAATGATGGCCTGTTATAGAAACTTCTGCACCCTCCAGCAGTAATGTTCCCTTCTGAGTGACTGGTCCCTAAAGCCGGAGCAACAATTAAATCAGTCTGAGATCTCTATATAACATAGCTCTCATAAGTAAACTGGTATTTGCTTGTATGATCTATTTAGTTTTGCCATAGTCAGCCACATTGGCTTGTGTTCGGACGCAGTGATCAGCAGCATCAGTAGCAGGACATGCTGAATAGAGGTGGAAGTTGAGGAGCATTAAGTGCAGCTGGGCTCCCCCTTCCCTCTTCACCCAGTTTTGTCAGCTCTACCTTCTCTCTACCTTGTCTCATGGATAAGCATTTCTGGTAGAGTACAATGCCTCATCTAGGCAAAAAGAAGGACCAAACGATTACAACTGCTACAGCTGTGTTCTGCATGCTCGCCTCTCGGACATGATCCTTCCCTTATCCATATCTGGTATTGGCTTTTATTGCCTTTCCCTCTGCCCCAACACACACACACGTGCACATGCGCACGCCCCAGCATCAAATCCTCATTATGCTATGCAGAACTCATGAACTCCTCATATGCATATTCTCCTTCCTATATTGCCTCTAGACAGTAATTTTCCCACCCATTCTCATCCTCCTCTTGGGTTCTTAACCTCTTTGTCACAATCCTGTGCTGTTCTTAGTTCAAGCTTCTGTACTACTTGAGGTGACATTTGATGCTTCTCTAACCTCACCCAGACAGCTTCAGCTATTTTACTGTTGAGACTTCTAATTGCATTGCTGCTCAACCGTTTGCTGGCAATGCTTGGCAGCAAGAGCTGATACTGTTACTCTTTATTACAGAACTGAATATCTCTGCTATAAAATCAATAAAAATACTGGAGCTGTCGATTAAGAGGGCAGGCAATGGAGATAAGATGGTGTATCAGTAGTATATACTAATACATTCCACATGCTTCTGGCTCAGATACTATTTTTAAATGTATGTCGTCTTCTGAGTGATCTCTTTGTTTTATTATACTAGGCATTGACTCAGATTTTATCCATCCCAAAATAAAGGTGTTGCAAAACTGGAAAAGAAGTAAAGAGTAACTCTAATGCAATTACACACTGATGTTATCCTGTTCCCAATATGAAAATACTAAGTTCTGAAAAGAAGCTTTTAACTGCAATCTGTGGGATTTATCTCCAAACATGTAGGAGACACAATTAGGTGAATACTGTTCATCTGTTCATTGTGCCGTTTCACTCCTACTAAGTCCTTTTTCGTGAGGCATAAATCTTTTTATAGCTATCACTGCAGTATATAACTGAACTGTTCATTATCTAGCTTGACTTATTTATTTTGCATACAATCTTTTGGCCATCAGATTTAGCTGTACATGTATAACCTCCAAATCACTTGGCATGGTCATCTTAATTGTCATTGCTTCTTCACTTTTTTAGGCAACAAGGACTGGAAATGCTGGGGATGAAGAAACATTTCATATAACTCTGCAGCCAGCTGTCTGCCTGAGTTAGCAGTGATGGATTCCTCAGAGAGCAAGCCTGACCCTGCCAGATCTGCCTCCTAAACTGTCAGGATGGGAAGTACAAAGTTAAAAACAGAGAGGTACTTTCATTCTCAGCTCCACAAAGTAGTGTTTCAAGAAATAGCTGAACTTGATTTACTGAAATAGAGAATGAAAAAACATTTTGCAGATTGTAAGTCTCACAACAGTGGAATATCTATAACTCTACCAGTTGAGAAAACCCACTTGTGCACAGAATTTACTTTTGGACAATACACCACTTCACACTTTAAAGAAAAGAAAAAAGAGAGAAAAGGCAAAGAAGCACAATTCAATATAGATTGCATAGACTATTTGAACAGGCAGCACAAAAGATTAATTATCTATTACTCTTATTTCCTAATTTTTTTGAGAACTATAGAAATAGGCAATTGAACATATCTTTATGTTATGCTCAACAAAAGGAATTGCTGCCAGTATTTAAGGATTTGTTATGCCCCCATAACTTCTAGTCTAGTACTCTGACCATCTCTTTTTCCAGGAAAAAAGAAATTTGTTAAACTCGGAAACCAAGAAAAAAATAATCACCCTCCAGGCTTTCATGCATTTAAACATAGTTGTTTCTGGTATTTAAAAAGAAACAATTTGTCATCGTTATTCATTGGCACTCCAAGGATTTAGACAGTTTTCAAAAACTTCAATCAAGTGATTGAATCTTTAAATCCAAAGTGATCAAAAACTTATCACAAATCTTGTCAGATAAGCATTTTGCTGAGAGTTCATAGCAAATAAATAGGATACTATAATAAGTTTTGGCTCATTCATTATTACAGTGTTATCATGGATTGTATCAAAGAGTTGTTTGGGAGTCCAATCTCTTATATGCAGAGGTCTGGCATTTCAGATACCATGATTCACATTCACATTCACATCAATGGTAGGCATTCAGCCTAGGTGGTAATGGGCTTTCCATGGTACACTCAAGATAGACAGAGTTCATAGACGACTTCTTTACTTTG
This sequence comes from Apteryx mantelli, assembly GCF_036417845.1. NCBI lineage: Eukaryota > Metazoa > Chordata > Aves > Apterygiformes > Apterygidae > Apteryx > Apteryx mantelli. The sequence goes on from NC_089978.1 coordinate 111,028,846, forward strand.
ACACCTTGTGTGTATTTCCAAATGTCTAACCCTGCAGCTGATGAATATAAGCAGTATTCCATGTTAAGTGAAGGAGGATGTGCTAGAAAAATTGCTTTTTTGAAAATCCCACAAGGCACTTATTGCTGAAGGGCTCTGTTGAGGGAAGCTTATGACAGCAGTAGAAGAGGCCTTATATATGTCTGATTAAATTATAAGGTTTTGGACAAGGGCTTTATATAAAAATATTTTTGTACAATAAAATCCAGATTATTTTAAATTGTTCTGGATTCCTTAAGAGATTATAACATTATTTTTTATGCATTAATTGGCTAATTTAGACTAGAGGTTCAATAAGATGGCTACTCTATTAGATTTCCAGAGAGCATCATGATGATGAATATGGTTAGATGGGTTTATTGAAAGAAAGACAATACCATAAATAAACATTCTAGGACAGGGACTGTTATTTGTATTTGTTTGTAAGGGCACCTGTCCATCAGGTATATCAACCCAGTCAAGGCCCTTTAAGTACTAGTACAACATAAATGCTAAGTAGTAACAATAACTTCTAGGACAGTGTGTGAATGTATTCACCTATTAAAAACATACAAGTTGGGAAATCAACTGCTATGAGATCACTTAGGCTGCCACATGACCATTGCTAGTTGCCTTGAAGGAGGAGACTATGAGAGGGAATAGTGGGAATACACTAGGTGTCACGTACCGTATTCCCTCACTTTGTCACCTACCACGACAAAGGAAAAATGAAAGACCCAGTACTTATTTTTCCCCCATGTTTAGTGTACACAAAATCTAGCTCTGTTAGTCATTTTCTCATATGGCTCTCTTTCATTGAGCTGACCTTTCAAACTCCTGTATACATGAGATCAATCACCTGGATTTTGGAACACACTTCCTCCACCCGTCCATCCTCCCTAGAGAGCCAGTACTGAATAATAGGAGAGGATTAATCCAAAAAAGCCAAGCAGATGTTGGAGAAATATTTCCTCCCACTCAGTCATCTTCTGCCTGAAACTTGTCTTTATCACAGATGTCCCTTTCCGTTTGTCGGGCGCGTTAATTTACTATTTAAATATGTATCATTTATCTAGTACTGAAGACTTTCCCAAAATTGTAGTGAGGGAGTTAGAAAAAGACTCAAATAGTCTTAGTGCATGCAAAAGAAATTTGAAATCAAGACAAACAAAATACAGGTATAAAATTTAGTTTTACCGATAGACCATATTTAAGTTGCAGGCTTTAAGAATGATGTTCTTGTGACAGTGTTGCTATCCTTGAAGATAAATTTATGTTTTAAGTTTTATGTAGGCTTTGTTACCACAGTGTAGGGATTTTGTAATACTAATTAAAAAGCATATTTGTCTATGTTCTAGGCATATCATGGACAGACCACCCCAGGAAGACACCTTGTCTCTGTTGAATTGCATGGGAAAGTACAACAGACCTCACTGGAACCAGCGTTTCACCTTTTACATCAAGGAGAAGGGGAGGGGAGAACAGGGGAGGGGAAGCGAGGCAAAAAGCATAAGGAAGAATATCTGTCATATCTGTTTATCCCTTAACTCTGGAGGGCCAATAAATGATAAAGCAGGAATACAGACCACAAGATAACAGCAGACAGAGAGGACTGAAAGCAGACGTTCTTAGGAAGTGCCAGAAAAATCCCTAGGAGAAAATCTATAGACGTCTAGGTTTAAGTTGTGCATAAAGGAGCAGTTATGGAAGGAAAATGACCATAGTTTTATGGAGCTGTTTTGGAAGAGTGGCCGTCTGGAGGCTGGCAGTGTCAGAGAGCAGCGTTTGTGCTGAGCAGTGCAGTGGCAGAGTGCCAGCCTACGTGTATTCGGACTGGACGAGGTGATGGATAGGCCCATTAGTTTTTAGCTTCATTGCTGAGAAGTCACAGTGCTGCGTTGTTTTGTGATGTGATGCTCATCCACTAGGATCTGTGCTGTGTCAGTGAACTAATTCAATATTTACTACCTAACATTTGCCTGATATTGCTTAACAGTCAGTGCTTTCTGGTATCAAACACCCTCTATCAGTTTAAAATGTTAAGCTTGAGATGAAAATCATAAATTTCCCTCACTGCTACATCCAGAAAATTTTCTGCTGCCAAAAACCATGAATAATCATATTTAGGCAGTTTCATAGCACTATTGTGAACAGAAAAGGTTGTCTGCACTGAAAAAACTCATTTCCTCTATAAAGTTAGTTTTACTACCAAAAATTGAACAATGGAAAAGTCTTTGCAGCAGGTAGAAATTCACTTTAAAATGACATTCATTTTAAATAGTTTCCTTTGGAATTAAAAAGGCTTCTGCTATCTTCACCATGATTAAAATACATACAAATATTTATATATATAAAACAATTAGACTTTCTTCTGGAGTAGATAAAAGTTTATAGATGAAACACTGCAAGTCACTAGCTGATTACTTCTTAACCTAACTTGGTGTCCCACTGCAAAATTCAGTTCCCCATTGCAAATACAGCAAAGCTTAGAGATTTTCAGAGATAAGAATATGGTTTTCATCACTTTTAAGTGTGGAGATATATATATATATATATATATATATAAAGGGTATATATAATATTTAACGGTAAATATTAAGGTTTTGTGTAGGTCAATTTTGAATAAAATTTACTACAGTATAAAAATGCAAACACAAAATTTGGAAGAGCTATAAACAATTGCTTAATTTTGGATGACTCAGGAACAGATAATGAGATGTGTTCTCCACATATTCCCCAAAATGACCCTCTCAGCTTGGAGGAGCATGAGTAATTTCAGACCAAATGTAACAGAATAGGAACTATGCAGACCACTGTTATTTCAGAGTAATAGCTTTCACAAACAAAACAACCGGATTACAATAATATTAAATATCTGGTTGAAGATACCCAATTTCTTCCTTCATGACCTACGCTACAGCAGTTGATAAGTTTTGGTAGTGCTCATAGCCTTCAATGGAGAAAAGCCAGAGAAGCACTTTATAAAAATTGGTTTCTGGGTATAAACATATATTGTTGCATGATGCCATGTGAAGATAGTAGGGATCTTGAAGCGGTATGGCATCCCCAGCAAGGGTAGTTAGCCCAGGACAAGTGCCAAGCTCCTTTCTGCACCTAACATAGGTAATTCAGAGTTAGTTCAGCTGCCTTTAGACAGCGCTAAATCCTACCATGTAGATATACCTGTCGCTTCTTATCTGTCCCTGTGTTTTCCAAAAAGTACAAATAGGTTTGCAGACACCACAGGTAAAATAAGAGCTCATGTAAACAAGTATGTCTGTGAACATGCTGCATTTATGTGCTATCTGCCCCAGACCTGCTGAAATATCAAGGCACAAACTAAATTAAGAACTGCATGCGTTTTTCCTTAGGTAAACTGCATGATTAATTCACTGATTTTTTTTTCATTTCCAAATTACATGACACCTGTTTATGATCTACTGTTCTCTTATTATAAATCAGTGATATATTTAGTGCTAGTTAAGTCATACAAATAACCTTTGCTTCTAGATATTACAGAGTCAAGTGAAGACTAAAAGACCAGTGAATGCACAGACTTAGAAGGTATCTGCGCAATTACATCCTTCAGCCACCTTGAAACTAGCTTGTTGAAACATGCTGGTAGTGTTTGTTTTTCAACAGAAATCACTGAAAGATTCTGTACACATGATCTGATGTGCAAAATGGATTGACAGACAATTGAATTGGTACAGGTGGAGGTCAGTGAACTGGAATTTGGAGGACAGTATAAGAAGACAAAACTGAGGGACATGTGGAGGGACTGTAGGAGATACACAAAATATTTGCATAAATTCAGTCTCAGAAACAGATAGCAACATAGCTTCAGCAGCAGCACGGTGCTCAGTGCATATTGCAAAAGTCCAACATGGTGGTAAAATACTCAGATGGGTTAGCCTGCACCAAGCTATGTCCTTGTATGTGTTGGTGGCACACAAGAACATAGTTTCATGGGAGTGTTGGTGGTGATATCATCTTAAGTAGGTCTACATTACAGTCATAGCATACTGTTAGATTTATTTCAACTATTCTGATTTTCCTATTATGTTGGCTATGTTGGCTATGTTGGCTGGAAAGCTTCTTCCTTCTTTGTTTTGCTATGGGGATGCTAGCAGCAAGCAGCTTTTCATGACCAAGAAGTATAAGAGCTGTTTTGCTACCACTGTGGCAAGGGACATAATGGAAGAATGGCGCATACAACCTTTCTCCATTTGTGCACCTGTGCAGGCTAGATTTTTCTATTATGCTATGTTATGCTTGTTGCTGACAAGTTTATGTTTATGGATCTCCTGAAATAAGGGAGTCTTTCAGAAGGACTGCAGTTAGTATGTAAATAGTGAGGGTTCTATCAGCATTATCATGATGAACAGCTAAAGCCATAGGTTTAGAAATTAGCCATTAAAAAATAACCCTCTGGTGAAACCTGGAAAAACTATATCCTTAATGTTATTTTTACAGAGTGATATATGATGTTTACGAGCTGCCTGGTGGCTTACCTACCTTACCATTCTATATTCAGCCACTAGTCATAAGCAGTATCTTTACTGCTGAAATAAGAGATGATACGAGGAGATGTGACAATAAGAAGATAGATAAGATGATTGTGAGAAATCTTTTTTTTTCAGTTCAAAATAACATCTCGTTTAGAAATGCAAACTGATTCTAATAAAAAGGAATGAAAGTTACAATAAAAATAAACTGTTTCTAAAATATCAAAATATTTCCAGCAATACAAACCAAACATTGTTTGAGATTGTTGGTATTTGAAACTGGCAATTTTTATTTTTCATTCACTTTTCAATAACATCTAAATATGATGTTATTTTGAATTGAAAAACTTGGACAGACATATTTACAGAATTTTGCAAACTCTTGTGACGCTGAAAATCTATTTCCCACCAGCTTGTACTGTCACAGTTTAAACATACTAGCTTAAATTTTTTTACTTCCTCAAAAAAAATTACAAAATAATTGATGCCTGTTCTCCCAATATATTTCATTTGTGAATATTCCATCCATGTCCAAAAAAATCCAGAGTTATCTTTGCCAAGTGGCTTTTGGCCCCTCACCATGACAAGGATTTTTCAGCCTAGGGAGTAGGATGCTATCCAAGTCTGTGATCGACAGCAGTATTGCCACCACTTCAAGCACACGGTTCCTCAGGCAGTACCTGACTATCAACAATGGGGAAAGGAGAGGTGCAAAAGATATTTCCAGAGTTCATTGACATTTTTATGTATTTCATTAATAACCTTTGATCTCTCTCTAGATTCTGAAGAGAGAGTACATTTTCTTTTCCCCTGTGCTTAGTAAAATGGCTGTGGTGGCCTATACCCTTTGCCAATGGTAATGTTACCACTGTCTTTATGAACAAAGATTTCTGACAGCTGCAAGAATCATGGGCACTGCTGTTCCTGTCTCTGAAGCAGGTGAGCAAGAGGGAAAATACGGATGGGAGATTTATTTCAACTCCTTTATGCTCCAACATGCTCAACAAAGTAGTACAGATGTCACAGTGAAGACAGCTCTCTGTTAGCAGTAAAAGTAAACTTTTCCACCCTAGAGATAGCATACTAGACCAGTTAAATATAACTATGCCTCTCTAAAAGTGGTTCCCTTCCTAAAAGATTCCTATGGGTTTTTTGCACAGCTACATGCTACCCATTATACAAAACATTTGTATTACTTCAGATCAGCCCTATACATTAGAAGGATAGAAGGACTTGGAAATATTAGTACCAATCTATAAAGCATCTATCTTGCAAGGAAATCTTGATTGCTTTCTTCATCAGAGTTATGAAATTAGTAGGGAAAGCAAAGACTATGGCTTTTTTAGGCTGAAAAAAAGCATTTAATCCAGTGTGTCATGAAATCCTCTTCTCAGAATCATTTTAATTGGTTAAGATATGAACAGAATCATATAGGTCAAAAATTAGCTGAAGGGATATAAGCAAAGGAGTGTATATGAGAATCCATTGTGCTGAATGCAAAGTAGAGAGTGATGTTTTTTTTCCCCCTTGTACAACTCCAGGGTTCAAATCTAGAGCAGTTATTTAACTTCTAGGAAACCACATGTTAATGAACTTCAGCAAGGATACTAAATTAATGGTTGTGGCACCAGAAAGGTGAGAGAAGGAACACACCAGAGCGAAGGCACTAATTCACAAGTCAGTTACAATGTGCCTTAACCCTCCAACCTTCATGGGCTTAAATTTAAGCACACACTTAAAAAAGCCTCATCACAAAGGGTCTTTTCCATCTCTCAGTCTTCTGAGCCTCATGTTCCCTTATGTTCTACATGTCAGAGGGGAGCGAAATGGCCCTCCAACAGAGCAGCTCATCAGAAAATGGGGAGTTAAGGTGCAGAGCTAATGCTGAGTACTCTTCCCTCCTCTTCAAATCTGGCAGTGCTCCTTCAACAGTAGAGTGTGACAGGAGTGGAGAAATGTGGCCAGCTGGAGAGGAGCAAAACTGGCAAGCGCTGTGGCATTTTTTTCTTGTGGAAAACATTTTGGAACTTACTGTTGCTTTTCAGAGCCAGGAGAAAATGCAGCCACAGAAGGAGGCTAAAGAGCAATGAAAAAAGTACAGTGAGGCACTGATGTCTGAGTTGCTCTTTTTAAATTCTGGGCTCTTTCTGATGGGAACAACCTCTTCTCTTGCACAGGGCTAAGCACAAAGCCAATGCTTAAAAATTACAACTGTCGGGAGTCAAGGATCAAAGTCCCTTCAAGCAAGGTCTTCCAGGAAACAGCTGACAGCTTTGGATGAGATGAGCACAAGGGGTTTGTATTCTTCTTCTGCTGGTTTTGTGTGGAGAGGGGGTGGTTTTGAGCCTACTGTGAACTGCATCCCAGTGACTGGGATGGAGAGCTGCTTGCTGGAGTCTGAGTTTCCCCAGGATAAGGTAGAGACACTAAACTGTCCACTGGCAAAGTGGAGAAGAAACCCACAAGAAGTTGAACATTTGTCATTTTTAGATAATATGCCAAGTCTAATGACCACAACACATCCTGAAAATCTTTTTGTGTTTGCCAAAAGCCCAGCATCCACCAGAGACTAAAAACATTTTGAAGCAAAAACATTTTGAGGTAAACTAAATGATTTCCTGGGTGCACATGTCTGGAACTCCAGATGAGATAATGGACAACAGATTAAAGCATTAAGTGCACTAACTTCTTATTATCTCCTAGCATCCTAATGTAGCTTAAGTACTTAGGTTGCTTATTAGTGGTGTAGTCGATATTAGTGTAATTGAAGTTAACATTCAGCTTTAGGTGACAATGTTAGTGAGGGTTTACTCTTTTTCTTTTTCAGCTTTCTGTGACAATTTGAATACTTTGAGTTGCTTATTGCCCAGATGGAATTTTTTACATAAATTCTAGAGTCTATACCTCTTACTAGAATCTTACTCAGATACCAGTGAATGATTTTTCCTACAAAAAAGATGACTGTAAGCATCCATATGTATCAAATACCATCAAAACCTTTATAATGTTTGTATTTTGTGTTACCATGGGATTCTCTTTTGCTAAATACAAATGTCTTGATGGTATTGTTTAGACAAAGGTAAAAATATTTCATTTCCTATCTATTCAATAAGATATAGTCCTGAATGCAAGCCAGTATGGCTGGAAAGCTTCTTCCTTCTTTGTTTTGCTATGGGGATGCTAGCAGCAAGCAGCTTTTCATGACCAAGAAGTATAAGAGCTGTTTTGCTACCACTGTGGCGAGGGACATAATGGAAGAATGGCGCACACAACCTTTCTCCATTTGTGCATCTGTGCAGGGCTAGCAACAATCTGGCCCTCAAGATTATCATGGCAGTGACAGAGCCTAATGTGGTGCCTAATGTGTCATCTGTCTTGCACATTGATATTATTTAAACAAAGCAGAAAATAGCCTACAGTCAATTTTCATTAGTTATAGAAAAAAAAAAGTGAGTCTGTGAGCGGTAAAACTAGTGATTCCTGACATTTTTACCTGAAAGTCTCTCTACCCTCGTCCTCTGATGCCTGTTGAAGGGTGAGCTCATACTTGCGTCTTTTTCTCAGTAGGGATACTGATTGTAGACAAGTAGCATCTCTTACCTCTTTTCAGCCACTTGTAAGGACTTAATAACTTAATAACTTCTGTCAGATTTGATCAAAATTGGACAGGAGATTCTAAAGATATTTCGAGGGAGAGTAGCAATAGACACACATATGCCTGCATATATAGAGTAATCATATAAATGTCATTTCCTTATTAAACCAGAATAAAAACAGTCATCACTGTAAAAGACTGTGCATGTAAGATATATCTCATATGCTTCTGCTTCAAATCTAGGAGTTGCAGAAAGATTTTCAAATATGTTTAGGTACCTGCTTAGCTCTACATGATTTCAATATTTAGGGTCCTATGCTCTCCAGATATCTACCATTGCACATGCTGTGATATCTAAAGCGCTTATAGCTTTAGAAAAAGTATTTGCTTTTATTGTTATATTTTTTCTGAGTTTGATAACAAAGCATCAGAAAAAACGTTTACAGGATCCACTACATGTATGTCCAAACTTCTATATTTGTATCACATATTGTTTTTAAATTTCTACTTAAATCTCTATCACTGGAATACCTACCTTGGACAAGGTGCAATCATTTTTGCTACTTATATTAAGCATGAAAAGGTCTGGCTGCATATGCTAAAGAGATGATTAAGATGATTAAATTTCACTGTGCACTATCCACCACAAACGGTTTTGGACAGCAACAACATTCATTTTTCATGCTTAAGAGAGGAATTTGTCTCTGCTTTTGACCATTTACTTAGGAAAAACAAGCAAAAAAAAAAAAAGCCTTGATTTTTCAGCCAATTTCACTGTTTGAGGAACCATTACCCATGACTGTCTTAATGTTTTTGTCAAGCAGTACTTCATTCACCAGGAGCAGATGCTGGTTTCATAATATCTGAATGAATCCTGGAGTAAACACCATTTCTGGTGAGGAATTGTGTTGTCCTGCACCTTCAAGGATATGCAGTCTCCATTGCTTATGATGTCACCCACTTATAGCTGGGCTTCTGGAGGTCAGTAACATGAACACTTGGTAAATGTTCGCTTGTACTATGGCATTGCCTCCCATGCTGTAGCTCTAGGAAGAAAACAGTGTTTCTGTGTGTTCGCATCAGCTCCACAAATTACAGTGCTGGGCAGGTGTAATTTGATGCAGTGTATGAAGTGCTTTCTTCTGACTCAAGTGGGCTGGGTACATATTTCAGAAATAATGACTACTCTGGAGACAGTGAGACGATGCCAGTTTTACTGTGGCTTAAAGAAAATTAGATGAGGCCCCATGCTCCCCAAGTCAATAGGCACTATGATAGCACCTGGAGGCCTGAACTGGAACAAGATCCCTATAGCACTAGGCACTGTTGAAGCACACAATAAAATATAGTCCTCCTGACACACAGAGCTTGAAGTCGAAGTGCAGATGCCGTATTCAACTGCATCTTTCTAATAAGAAAAAGAGTAAAATTAATAAGAGGAATAACAACAATATATACTGAAATGGATTTAGGCTAAGACTGATTTTTCTGACCCAATAAAATCTTCCCTAACTAGCAGTTCTGAAAATATTATCAGATTCTAAAGAAAGCTTGCATATGCTGACACCAAATTGTAGGAAAAGACGTTGCTCTCATTATAAAACACAAAAAGTTTGGCTCTTCGTAACACTTTTATAAAGGAGTAATAATGTGTAGTTTATGAGAAGTAATTTAAATTATACCTGCAACCCATTAAGCTCCCTTTTGTTAAGAAGCTCTGAAGTACTGATATAGTCCTGGTATCAGCAAATCTGCCATTTTATTGCAGTTATTCATGGCCCATAGCAATTCAACAGAAAATTAATTAGCATCACCCCACCATAAATCTCAACAGTATTAACTAAAATGCCAGTTCTGTAATCACTTTTCATTAAAGCCAAAAATACTAATTAAAATTGATTTTTGCCTGTGCTTTGGTAAACTGCTGCCAGTGTAAGGATCTCAGCAGTAAAGCTGGATGAAGGGAGACCTTTACTTGAGTGGATTTTATATATTGTCTTATCCCCTTTATAAAGGCAACAATGTGTGAAAGGATAAGGGTTTGGGGAGCAGAAACTGACAGTTTCCATGAAGAAGGGGAAAAATGTGAAATCATATAGGGAATATAACCTTATTAAAACTGTAATATCCTATATTTTCAATCTAGACCATGTCTGTCTTTCAGGCAAGTGCCTATTAATATACCTCAAAAAATAAGTTGATGGAGGATTCTTTTAATGAATAGTTCTGGCCATTCTGATACTGATTAGAAATATGTCAATATGTCAGTATAGACAACTCCTAAGAGTTTTTCTGTATGCCTGAAAATTAACATACTGCAGCCTGGTTCAGTTCAGTGGACTATAGTTTGTCCCTGTATGCTTCAGGAGATGTGGAAAAACAAAGCCTGTTTTAATGAGTAACTTCCTCATTATTCAGCATCATCCTCAGTGAAGGAACCTTCTCAGTAACACTAAATGAGGCAAAATCCAGTGGAAAAAAAATATAGCAACTAGTCATGTAGCTAAAGACCAGATCATGCTGCATATACTCAGTCAACAGGCAATGCCAGTGCTGAAGTTTACTTATTTTTAGAGCTGAATTTGCAAGGTGAGTAACTTACTTTCAGTGTAGATTGTATGCCTGTGTGTATGAGTGACAGCTTGTTTTTAATGATAATTTGAAAACAAATTCCATTGTTGAGAATCATTTTAACACCCAGGCATTAAGCAGCACTGGAACATTCTCATGAACAGATTTATGCCACTTATATAACAAAGGAAGCGACAGTAGCAGTAGACTGTCTCTCCTATGAGTAAACATATATTTCAGCAGTGGGTTTTACTGATGATTGCTGGTACAAGAAAGCTCCTGAGATATGGGAATTATGTGTTTTCTGCCCATTGTCTGCTGGGGAATGTGCTAAAATGGAGTTGGTTGCAAGCGCTAGAAAGTGGAAGATATAAGCATAATCATGCTTCTGTCATGAAAAACAAATGCATATGTAACTTTCCAGTAAACCTGTGCCTGTGGTGAACAGGCCTATTTTAACATGTTCCTGCCCCCTCTCCTCCCCCAGCTTGGTAACTTCTTTATTTTTTCTTCCAGCTCATCACTCTCCTGATCCTGTCCCTCACCTAACTCTCTGTTTCAAAGCCATTTGGCTTCCCTTTCCCATTCCTAATCCTCATTTTTTCTCATTCCAGCCTCAGAGTCCACACCCAGCTCACGGTCCAAGCCCTGATCTCCTCAGCCAGGCCCAGCTCTGCCACTTCATCCCATGCTCCTTTCCCAGCTATGTCTCAGCACATTCTTGCACAGTCGGCTGGTCTCATTTCCCTTCCTCCCTCATCACTACCCGGATGAGTTTCTTGCTCTCTGCCCAGTTTCTTAGCCATTGTCATGTTTCCCAACCTTCTTCCCCAGGCCAAATACTTCTTGATGGGCTCCTCGTTTGTTCACACCCTTCAGACCCCTCTCCCCTCCCTTCATGGCTCTGCACATCTTCTCTCCAACCGGCCAGGTCTCCCCCTTCTCACCTTCTCCCTGTCCTCCTCCTTGCTATACCTGCACCCTCGGCCCTCGCAGGTATCACTCTTGGCAGGCAGGCAGGCTCCATCTCTAAGAAGTTTTTGCCTCAGGTGCTCCTGTTGTAACGTTCACTGCATCCTTGGGGATGCTACGCAGAAGTAACCGTATGTCAGGGTATAGTTTTTCACAGATCCATACCTTAATGTTACAGAAACAAAATTTTGCCCTCTTTAAATATTTTGTTTAGAGCTGATTACCACAGGTGAACTCCAAATTCTTGTATTTTTCCTTGACTTGGAAAAAACTGAAAGAATGTTTCCTGAAAATAAGTTGTTTTCATGAGAAGTACAAAAATGGAAAATGTACTGTCACTATTTCAGATGTCTTAACAAGGGTATGTAAATTTAGTATTATAATGAGTGAATAAAGATAGTGGACATAATATTATCTTTATATGGTTTTTCTTTTTCTAATTTGCCTTTACCAGTGTGTATAATATTCTGGATCAGTTTTTATGTGTCACAGTTTTACTAACTCAGATATACTAAATATATAAGCATATCCTAGAATTAAATATAACTAGTGTCAATGCCAAGAATTTCATTATAAAATATATTATCTTAAACATAAAATTATTTTTTTTCTAAAATTAAGATAAATTCAATGCTTAGATAATAATAAGGAAAATCTGCAATGCATTAGATAAGCAGGAGAGATTGCTTCAATTCCAATCCAGTGCATTTTCCAAATTTTCAATACTTGTAATGGAGAAAAAAGGCATATTTTCTTATAACCCTGCCATAGAGTGGGGATATAATCTCATCATGCATCTGCTCCATTTGCCATCAATTAGTTTGATGAAAACAAGCTAAAGCTGTGCACGGATCAGCAACAGAGATTAAATACACTTCAGTCTTGATTATAAATCTTGCTTATCCATTTTACTGATGATGGGGTACCCCTACCTTTTGTTATAGCCCTGATAAAACCTTAATGCTTTTTATTTCAATTTTCAAAAATTTGTTATACTGTACTTTTTCCCAGGGAATATTATTTGCTTTCAATAGATGTAGAAAGAACTAAAAAATGTATTAGGGCTGATCCTGAATCCTTTTGAACATGGAATCCTTTTTCAAGTATATTATGTGAAACCGAATAGTAAAGCAATTGCTCATCCAGTTCTGCATAGATAACTCATCTCTCAGCAAGAGAGAATAAGTCTTTGGGATAGGCCTTAGTACTTTAAAATAACAACTGATTTTACTGTTACTGCCTGATATTATCATTTTAGTTCTGTTTCTGAGCAACAATGTAGAGCTATAAAGCTAGTCAGAGACTTCAGTCACTCCCTACAAATGTTTCTGGAACTTGAAAATTCTAAATACCTTAAAAATTTTTAAGGATTAATATAAAAAGGAAAGCATAATATATCTGTAAACCATCTATCACTTAGAAATGACTGCAAAAAAATAAAAGAATATGTGATTATGGGTGATTAGATATTTGTTTTTCTTTACAAAAAATTGAAAGTTAAAAACTGTAATTAGTGATGACCATGGTCATCATATCAAATGTAGTTTTCCATATATGATATTCTTAAATTTAGAAAATTTTGCTGAAACAATATTTCACAACATCCTAGACTCTACCTCGCAATTCTGTCATTAAAGTATTCCCACTAAGGTAATAGCGGAACTTCTCAGTTTTCATCGATGCAGTAGAGCTAAGAAAAAAAAAGGAATTTCAACACAGAGACATTGATCCCTGTTTTCAGCAAATGGAAATTTTTCCAGAATGGAAATTTTGTACTGATTTTAAGAATTATTTGTTTGATAACTATCCCCCGTAGTCCAAGTAATCAGTCAGCTGGATATAGCAAAGAGCCTAATACCAGCCTACTCTGGACTTCACCAACAGTGAAGGCAAATCCAAGGCAAATATCCTTGCATAGAAAACTTCGGCAATGAGCCCTAATCAAAAAACATATATTTCAAGCAATTTCAGGCTTCAGCTATGATTCAGCAATTATTTAATATAGCATCTTAACTTCATGAATGGCCTCTTTTAAGTGAGAAGATGATCTATTTAAACAGTTACTTATATCATAAACAATAAACCAGTCTTTTCTTTATTTGTATTTTTTAACTTTAAAGGCAAAACTTTGGGACTACTGTTATACCATTAAATATTAAAACCCCAATTTAAATGTATAACCCTCCACCTTCTAAATTCCAAAATACCATACTGCTCTGTTCAAGCTTTTGTTGCCCCTATGCAAGTATTTTTAATTGGCCCCGCAATTTAGCACATCCTTAATACAGTAATGATCATTTTATTGTATAAGTCCACAGACTGAAATTGTCACTCAGAGCTGGGAAATGCCCTCCTGAATGAGTTCAACCACACACTGAGAGGTTTCACAAAACCTCTTAGTATGAAAACAATACCCAATCCACTGCCAAGATGTTAAGTATCTTCCCTTAACTCCTCATCAGATTTGAAGGTATCCATTTTTTGGGGGGGGGGGGGGGGGGAAAGAAGAAAAGGCTTTCCTAAAAAAAAAATGGACCAAATTCATCTCAGGTGTCAATCCCTAGGTTTTATCAAGGATTGATTTAGCCACTGTGCCAAATAAATTAATAGCTTTTCTAGTTCAGCCAACATTTTTTTCTTCATTTCAAACACTCTGCAGTTATTTTAACTCTTAGTTTGAAAAATCTTCATTTCCATTTGATTAGAACTTATTTCAAAATAAAGGAATGAGATACTGTGACAGGAGTGAGCATCTACCCAGAGGTTTGGTTAAACATCTATTAGGAAGTTAAAAATTGGTGAACTGTCAAAAATACAATGTTCTTCTTTATGTATCTGTGCATCTTTCATTAGAGCATTAAACAAGGGGATTGTTTCTTGTCACATGTTTCTTGTTCTATCTTATTCTCCAATGGAAGGAAGCTATATGAAGGAAAAGTCAAAGAAATGCACCTTGCTGAAGATGATGAAGGTGTTGCTGATGAAGTTCAGGCTACAGCCCGGAGCTAGTCCTTCTAGATTTTTGCATCCTGCAAAGATGGGTCTTAATCTTTTTCTACGACAAGCCGTTGTAACAAAAACCTGTCAAGCCACATATTTATCCTTGAATTCTAGTAAGTTCTCATGTCAGGAAGCCACACATGATATTGAAAAGAAACATTCTAGTTGGGTCACAGTTTCATGCAGTATTGGAGACTTCTTGTGTAGGTATATTTCATAGCTCTAAACCACCCAAAAATTATGATGCTAGGTAAACTCTTTCAGAAGGAGACTGAATTTCTGAAACCGTTGAAGACTAGAAAGTGTTAGTCAGTGATAGTGCTATGGGAGACCTTAGTACCAACTGTGGAAAAAAAGGAGTGGCTTTCAATCAAAGGAGATTTCAATATTATTTAAACCCCTTCTAAGTCCTTCTCTTGACCCAGCCAGCATCACTGCGATCATGCATGGACTCAATATCAGCCATGAATGGTTCTTACCCAAACACTGAATAATCCTGGGGAGAATGATCCTTCTGAGACTCAGCCAGTAAAAGATCAGTTGTGTGGCCTTAGTTTCCCTTCACGGTTTCTTGCATGTTACAGACTCAAAAGGTTTCCATCCATTTTATGCTGCAGCCAGGGGCCTGCCACTCCTCTCAGGTGAAATGGCATTATCTAATGACCATCAAAAACAAATGTTTCAAGAAATCAAAAATTATGAGAGTAGATGTCTGCCCTCTGTTCACTGACAACTGAGGTCATCTATCACTGCCAGTAAAGCATTTTTGTTTCTATGTCCTGGCCCAAATCCAGACTTTGCCAGGTCTAGGAGATTAGTTTTGATTAGATGATGTTATAGTTGGCCTTCTGTTAGGTTCCCTTCTTGCTTATCCTTAGCATTCAAAAATCAGGATTTAGATCACAAAAATATAAGATTGGCTTTAAAAACATTATGATTTTTTAAAAGGTATGCTCTAGGATATCTTAATTTGTCTACTGCTACTTACATTTTTGAGGTGCACTTCAGCCAAGCTTTCCTCAAGGAGAGTTTTCCTTTAAGGCTTACCTTTAAACTAACCTGAAAATGGAAAACTTGTCTAGTCTCATGACTCAGAATTTGTCATGTAAGAAGAAAGTTAGATGTAATTAGACTCAAGAAAAATCCTTGAGCGTTGGCATCACAATATGTATTTTACATTTTGCTCGCCCCTGAAATCCTGCTTTGTAATTGCTTGCAAATGGAAGCCTTTATATGCTTGAGGAAAAGTTATTGTAGTATTTCTGGTTTGCTTGTAAAAAGATAGTAGCAAAAATTAATTTATTGCTATCAAATATCCAAATCAAATAAACTGGAGAAATATAAAAAAATAATGGGTGCTTTGTTTCTCTCATAGAAGTTCATCCTTTTATAAATGTACTTTGATATTAATCAACTTTGTCATTCCTACTTTCTACATAATCTTTATGACTCAAATTTTAAGATTAGAATGGAAATAAAATGCAAAGAATAAAGGGTACCTACAGATGGTGATGCTTGTATAAACAAGTAAGTCTTCTGGAACTAAATCTCTCCAATGAAATACATCTGTTTCATTTAGTTATGAAATCATTTGGTACATATTACTTTTTATTCACATAAATAGCAGCTGTGTCTATGTGGATGATTTTTTTCTTAACATTTCCCACTCTTACTATCTAAAAGATTTCTAGGTGGATCAACAAAGACAAAAAAATAATATAAACCAGTAGCCTGTGTTTTATGCACTGTCTCACCTCACTTAATGCACAGTTAGACAATAGCAATTAAGATAGTAATGATGTTCAGGAGATTGTCAATATTAGCACTTCCACCACTGGCAGAAAGATTGAAATATTTAAGAGAAAATTTAATGTAGACAAAACCACGGAGTGCAGTTGGTATGTTTGTATATCTGGTCAAGACCATATGTGCATTCAGGGAGTGAAAGCCATAGTCTTGATTCTGCCAAAGTAGTTTGGTAGAAGGATTTTCTACCACCAGAAAC
Source organism: Apteryx mantelli (assembly GCF_036417845.1). Lineage (NCBI taxonomy): Eukaryota > Metazoa > Chordata > Aves > Apterygiformes > Apterygidae > Apteryx > Apteryx mantelli. Next base: position 111,045,515 of record NC_089978.1, read on the forward strand.
TGTTTTTCAGCGGAGTACAGTTCACTGTCGTTCTATGAAATGGAAATGGTGAGTGCATTGAACCTCTTTCCTGTGGCAATCAGTTGGTCAGATCATGGATGTTTCACAGTGTCAATTTTCCTTCAAATAAGGACATAGAAGCAACCACAGCACAGAAGCAAGAGGGTAGCTTCAAGCAACCCTCAACTGACAAGAACCAGCATTAAAAGATTTATTATAAATAGATCATAATGGTAAGAAATCTCTATGGGGAAATTCAACATGGGAAAACCTTTTTGTAAAGGATGTTTTCTCCCATGGATCTTTGGTTTAAAAACACACACAGGAATGAAAGGATTTTACACAGACAAAAAAAGCATTCAAACAACATATTTTTACATTTTGAATGATTTTGTGATTTGAATTGTAATTAGCTGTGTTAAAGAGGTACACCAGAGGTGCAGCAAAGGGATATAGAAGATGATGGAGCAAAGTACCACTCAAAAGGGACTGCAGTTGGATGCTTCTCTCTTCTTTGCTCCAGCCACAATAGCAGATGTAATACAGTTAGGTCACTGAGGGTCATGAGGAGGATAAGGGTTGAGGAGGGGCGTAACATAGGGCATGCAAATCAGCCTCTCAAGGTGTTATCAAATGGCCTGAATGTGGCTTGGCCAGTCAACATGCAGGTGAATCTACATACTGATTTGTTTGGGTTTGCCTCACACTCCTCCCCTGTTTTTCTTCCAGAAATATTGGAGTAACTTGTTTGTTTGTTTTTCAGATTTCACAACTTCAGATACACTTGGGCTTCATATATATGATTAAGATAACAAGGACATAAAATACTGTAATTTCAAAGAGACTTCAGTCTTGGGGGTGGACTACAGGATGATGCAGCTCAGATTGTGTTCCCTGGCAACACAAAGAGGGCTACAAGCTGGTGTCAGGTGCTCAGGAAAAGATTCACTCAGCAGAAGAATGGGTCATGTTGTCCCAGCCAGTGTAAAGGTGAGGGAACCTGTGTTTTTAGGAATTCATGCTTTGAAATTCAGAGGCTGGAATGAAAAGAATGACTACGCCATGTAGTGAGCAAAAATAGAAAATATGTGCCAGGAGCCATTCAAGCTGGTATTATAGTGTTATTATAGACATTAATAACAAGCTTTTTTGTGGGTTTTGTTAAGAAAAAAGAATCAAATGAAAATATTCAGAGTAATATACTGAGTCAGTTGTTTTTTTACCTCTGGAAAAAAAATGTTTTCCAAGGGAACTTGTTATTCTTGAAAAAATACCATTTTCCAAAATGAAAATACTATTTCAAAAAATGTTGAGTAGCTCTTTCACCCAAATGTCACAAATCAGCAAGTAATGTGTTTCACAGAAATTCGATCACAATGTTCCATGCAAAAAGCTTTTGCTTGCATTCCAATGGCAAAAAAATCAGCTTCTATAATCATCCTGCTGGACTATGTGTTTGACAGTAGAATACTTTACAAGTCTAACCTCTCCCAAATCATGCTTGACACCATGGACCACAGTAGAACACAGTCTTTCCAAATTTGTAGATATAGTAAAGTAGTATCTTGGCTTGCTGCATAAATAATGCATAGTTGTTTAAAACCTGTCTGAGCTTTCATGTACTCTGGGATTGGGATTCTTTGGAAAGATGGAGGAAACTTTTTATTTTAAAAGAAACGTATCAAAATTTGCAGCGTGCTAAAATAATTATAAAGGTTTGACATTGAAAACAGGTATCTGAAAGTCAATGAAGACCCCATATGTGTACTGTTTGTTCATTTTCTCTATTTTTCTTTCTTACCTTGTCTCCATTGTGCCTCTCTTTATAGCCATTGTGGACAATCAGCAAATCATCCTCATCAGTGAGTCAAGGATGAAGTTTCAACCTTAATTCCATGTTTCCTGACTTGACGATCTGTAGCCAAACATACTCTTAACCTAATTTCAGCCCATTTTGGTACATAAGAATATGGCACATATAGATTGGAAAGTTCTATTTGGCTATTGAGTATGAGATAACAGAATAATTATGCTTTAAAGTATTCTGAATGGTGAATAAATGCAGAGATTTTTCTTCTCATTTCATCAATAAGGAGCATTTCTTAACATTCATCACATTTCATCCCATACAGTGTAGTGGGAATATACATTCCTACTGTATGTTATGGAAATTGCATAGATAAATCATTTTGGTTATGAGGCTTTGCTCTTTTCTGGCCCATCAAGGTTTGATCCTGGAAACTGGAGGTGCTTAACAGCTTCCTGCAGAGCCCAGTGCCTTTGCAAAAGACAAAACTTGGTGAACCTTACATCTTCTTGCTCTCTCTGGGTTTCGTGAACAAAGAGGTAGGTTGTGCAATTTAATACCATTTTCATGCTTTTCTTGAGTCTGTTTGGCTGAGATTCATCTCCCTAACTTTAGATATCTAAAGGTGCAGTAAAAATGTGAGAAGACTAGTTGTCTATGTTCCCTTGAGGCTGTGGAAAGTCAGAAATCTCTCAGCAGCAGTTCATCCCATCTGTATTATATACTTACCTTGGCATGGAATGAATCACCTTCTGGAGGTGCATATATCTCTTGACAATGATTCATTTCAGCCCTGAGTAGGCTGAACAACCATCTTCAACCAGATGTTCAACTTTTGAATAAGCTAAAGTGAAGTCTGATGAATCCCATCTGAAGGCACTAAGTAGTCTTTGCTGCTTATTTTGCCGTATTTAAAGTCAGAGGAGAAAGAGGGTTTACCCACTCAGGCAGTCATTCTCCCTGGTGACTTCATTTCATGTTCGTGCTATCAATATACCTACTTATGTGAATGTGTCCAGTCTGAGGAAGATGATTCAGTGGCCCAGATAATGTATATATCATACTTCTATACTTAAAACAATGTGAGACAGGACCTCATAGCTGTCTCTGACTGTAGTCCCATTCACCTGAAAGTTAAATGTCGTATGATCATATAAATGTGGTTGAAATTGTAATAATAATCAAATTACCTTAGAGTGGGTTTGTTTTCTTTTGCACTTTGAAAAAAAAAGGCATATTACATGGCTTCAGTGTCAGTGCTATTGCCTTATGACATCAGACCAAAGATATTTCTTATACATGCAAGTAGGATTTTTGGTAGATACAGGTAATATCATTAGCAGGTATCAGCAAAAAGCTACATATAATTCCATCATACCCAAAGGAAGACAAGGAACAGAATTTACAAAAAATAGTACTTTAAGTAAGCTGTGTAGCACCAATTTCCTTTCTACTTGGTCTTAAAGTAGTATGGATGGAGGTAAAGCAAAACATAGAACAAATGAGCACGTGAGGGACATACAAAAACAAGGCTCTCTATTAAGAGGATCTGTTTGTAAAGGGACCTGAGATTTGAGCATGAGAGTCTAGACCTCACATTTGATTTATAAAACATGCAAAACCCAAATATGTTACTGCATTATTTCACTTGTATATGATACCAAAAAAATACAGAAAACATAACCACTATTGAGGGTTCACGGCATAATTCTTATTGAACCAAGTAGAAAATACCATTATTTCAATGGTACAACAATATTTTCCTAATGTACCTAAACTTCATCTGATACTATTTTTGGTAGTAACCTCATGCTTTGGTTAACGTTCCAAGAAACAAACCATGCAGGACAGGACAGAAGGATACGATAAGAATCCAGAGTGCTGCATGTTTGGCTCTACAGTCTGTAGACTACAGGATCAGTCCCCCTCAATGAGTGAAAATGTCATTTGTCCAGATAGTTGACTTGTCTGCCAGATTCACTAAAAAAAAAAAGAAAGAAAGAAAGAAAAAAAAAGCTCAAACTGAGGGAGAATACACTTTCATGAGCACTGAAGGCTACAGACTTTCACCCAGTTTCAGCTCAACCAAGTATAAACACCAGTTAGGCAGAATAGTGCAGGTAATGTTGAAGTAGTTTTCTTACTCTCAGTTGTAATAAGTTTTATGAATAAAAGAGATTGTTAGGACAGGCCATGATCCTTATTCCCTTGTGCACTACGGATGCTCATTTTCTGAGCAACCTAGATGACACAGGCACTTAAGTTTAACTTGCAAAAGATATTCATATGCGACAGACCTTCATAGGCATTTACATGTTCAAAGATAGAAGCCAAGTGCTCTGCAGATTTTCAAGACAGGCTTAATCAAGTTTGGTGACTAAATCTTTACAAAATCAAAAATGTTAACAAACCCAGCCTAGTTGGCCTTGCTTGAAAACTGTAGCTCTCAGTCTCTCAGATGCAATACAGGAGCGGTTACCATTTGTAACAGAAATTATGTACCTTCAAGATAACTGAGAAATACCATCAAGAAATAAAATGGAATCCTAGTGAGGAAAGAGTTGCAATGGCTGCTTGGAAATATTTTTCATGAAATGATGAAGAACAAGACCTTCTCCTCTATAATTGATACAATTGTTCTGCTAAATCAATTTTTACTTCAAGATTCCATTAAAATGAGTAGATTAGCAGGGGTACAAGTAATGGCAGAGTAAGAGTCAGTGACTATAATGATAAGTCAAAGTGAATAGTATTTGTCCTTTTCAACATTAATGTTAGAACATACACATTCAGTGTTGTTCATGATCAAAAGTTATTTCCATCTACTCATTGCTTGTAGAAGCCTAGACACTGGACAGTACCTTCAAGGTCCAACTTCTGCATGTTCCAAACATTTCTGTATGCCATGAACTGCTTTAAAACACATATAAACGAAAGTATGTGCTCAGGAAAAGTCAGGCGACTCTCTGAACACAGGGCTGTACTCTAGCCCATCTGCCCTTTTGGGTTCTTTGGCATATCCCTCTTCAGCTGAAGCTGGTAGGTAAAGCTGAAAGTGGCTCAGTCTTCAGCCTGTAACAGCCTTCCAGTCCCTCTGCCAGGCAGCCTTGTAAGTTTCCCTAGGGAGTCACAGATCTCTGCCAATGACTGCTTTGTCTTTCTGGCAACCCAGTTCTTCCCCTGAAGAGCTATCTTATTGTTCAGGATGTTTGCATTTGAATTATGAAGTATCTCCATTTAATGCCCCTTTGGGATTTCAGCTGATGTGAGATGAAAACACAACAGAGAAAGTAAAAGGCTATGTATCCAAAATGGTGTTGGCAGATTGGTCATGTTATATACAGAGTTCATACTTTAATATGAGGTTCATAAATTCTTTAGACAGGTTGCCTCAAATCATTGTAGAGGTCGACTTGTTAAAAATAATGAATGGTGCTAAGATAGCAAGATACTCTGTTCTCTTATGGGTAAGAGTTCTTATTGCTGAATTTTGGGGGAGGAAGTTTTTTTTGTTTTGTTTTGCTTTTTATTTTGAGGACAATATGTCTCCTCAATCTAAAGAAGTTCTGCACAAAACTGGGCCTGTTACCAGTGGAAGATGAATTCACTCTTAGTGCAGAGGGCTGGCAAAAGGCTACTTAAGCCTCAAAATGGAAACTCTTAAATGCTTTGCAGATGAGCTCCTAAGTGCTTTGCAGATAAAATCAAAAAGTGAGGATAAGAACAAAATAAAAGTGATTAGGAATGGCATATATTTAAAAATCTTAGTTCCTGTTGTCTCTATAACTTCAATGAGTTAACAGGTAAATTACTTTCAAGTGACTGAAAATTAGATTGTGACAACAGTTTGATACACTCATCACTAATGTGGACCATTTCTTCCGCACTTTGTAAACTTCACTTTTAGGCTCCTTTTCCCTTCCTTTCTGCAATGTGAATTACCACAGACATTTCTGTTTGCTCTTAAAAGTATTCAGAAAAAAATGATTCTTGCAATTTGCACATTTTTTATTGTCACTCTTGTTCCCATAAAACTGAAGTGAGATGGCTGAAATAGTGCAGAGTAGTTTCATGTAATATGCCTGAAAATCATTCTGATCATTTTCTCCAGTCTTTTTCCCCCAGAATTATTTTGTTTCAAACATATCTCCTTCATAATGCTTTCTCAAATTGCTCCCTCACTCCAGCTCCCAAGAAAAGACGCAGCATCAGAATTGTCAAATATCTAATAAATTGCCTCAGATCAGGCTGAATATAAAAGTGACAGTTCCTGCCATGTGCATATGCATGTGCCTAACAGCCCACTGGCTAGAAGAGTAAGTTAGGATGTTGTCTGAGGATCGTAGGCTCTGAGCTCATAGCTGAGGATACCATGAAGTGGCCTCGTAGCAAAAATTCAGATGTTGCAAAGCTCACTGTTGCAATACCTACCTACCTTTGAGTATCGATCATGTAAGCAAAAATTAAATATTAGGGATACATGTCAGTATATCACATAAATATTAACACCAGTGCTTTCCAGGGTAGTATTTTGGATGTAGTCAAGATCTCTGTTTCAGTATAGCTCTTATCTTCACCAGTCCATTCATTAACAAGCTGTTCAGAGGCTCTGAGTTCAGTCCAATAGTTTCATCTTCAATCTATGTCAATACCACGGTGGTGTTCCCATCTTAAATACTTCTTATACTATTATTTACTCATCCATTGTTAACCTAATCAAAGTCAGTGAGATTCAAAAAAAGGCTTCAGGATTGTGATGCTCACTTAAATATTTACACTAGCGATGTGAGAGCCTTCTTACACAAAAGGATCTGGCAGTCACCAACATTTTTAATGTCACGGATTGTATCAGCTCTATGAAAACAAGAATTATGATTCTCTGTCATCTCTGAAACAGGGTCACAGTAAAGTTTTCCTTGCAGTTCAGCAGTGGCCAGTGTTCAAACCCATCATATGTATTATATAGAAACATCCTTAGGATACCTTTTCAGGGACCATTTCTTTCACTGGTCAGATAAAAGGCAACTAAATGGTTTTATTCAGGGCATGCTTCAGCTCATAACCAGACAACATCACGTTACTTGCCACTGTGCTTACATGAAGCTATTAATGGAAAACCTGAAAGCTAATAACACGGCTGCTCATTTTGTGCCATATAAATGGCACACTCTTAATAGGTTCCTAAACATTATCTCAGATCTTAATTTTTATTGTAGGGAATTGGTAAGCTATGACTTTTATTTCAAATCCAGGCTCAATAAAATAGTATATTATAAGAGTCAGCATAGCCAAAGTGGCAGGCAGGAAGGAAAGAATAAAAGTAATATCAGTAAGTTTCTTAAATTAAATCACATCTTATGCTTTCCAGATGGAAGCAGGAGTAATTCCCAGCTGGTTATAATTTTTACCTATTCAATATAATTGAAAAGAGTATGAAAAAAATATGTGTCTCTCCAGATTTACGTGCTGAAATGAAATTATTAGATAATTCTTACCTCTCAACAAGAAATCTCCTTTTCTGGTAGCCACTCTGACTGAGGCATCTTAAGGCTAAACAACTGTAAGTCATTGTCGAACTAGGAATTAAAGTGAGCTGAAAATTGCCATTTATATTATAATCATAATCAAAAGATCACCATTGTCCATGTACAATACCTGGAGCATTGTGCACTGTACTTTTCAAGAGTCTGGTAATTTATAACTTAAAAACATTTCTCATGGAAACTGCTGCAGTCAGTTTGCCTATGATTGAAAATTAATAGTATATACAGTTAGTAAAGGTTGGCAAAGACTGGGATTACCTTAGTTCTGCTGTTTCTGTTCTTCAGTTTTCAAAAAAAAAACCCCAAACTCATATCGCAAGAAGAGGTCACAATTTAAAGAAAGTGTGATGTATCTCTTAATTTCTGGCCCTCCCCAAAAGAAGGTTGACATCAAACAATCAAAAATTGTTGAAACTGAAGAAGATGAGCAGCAGCAGTGCAAGATGTTATAAGATCAGTTCTGCATAAGAGAGACTTGTAGCCTTTGTGGTAATTCAAAGACATCTGTTTTCTAAGCAGGCATTGGGCCAAATCCCAAGTTTACAGTTTCATTTCTGAATGTCACACTGGTGATACATAACAGTTTTCAGCTTCTCTAATTGGTCAGCTGAGATTTTTCCCAATATGCCAGTCATGATCCATACTTGAACCCAATTCTCAGTGAGACTTTTGAAGGTAATGAGGCCATCAAAACCTGAAGAATTTATATGACCTCTAAGGCGGGCCATCAGACATTAGGTAGATTGGGGCCTAGGGAAGTGGAATGATGTTGAAAATTGAACTGAGCTTGTTTCAGTTCTGTACACAGTAGAATATAGTACAAAAAAGTATGACAACTGCCAACCTGTATTTAAAAGAAAGGAGCTATTGGCTGTGCTTTGAGGGGAGGGAAGAAGAGACCCGCCTAACTCTAGGATTCAGGACTGTGAATTGCGATTGGAGGTATGCCTGCCTGTTTGCCCAAGTCAGATGTCTAAGTCTTGGAGAACTGGAAGGCTCGCTCACTTGGGAGTCCCCATTCAAGGTATGTTTATTCTTCCCATGCCTTTTAAAGATCAGCTAAGTATTAACTCACAGCCATTTTTCTTGAGGACATCAAAAAAAGTTAAATGTGATAACAGTGAGCACCACAACCCTGAGGTCTTTCTGTGGATCATACTCACTTTGATTAGGTTAACAATGAGTGAGCAAAGTTGATAACCAAATACTATAAAAAACATAATAAAAGGGAGTTTGCGGGAGTTAATAAATGAAACAGCTGTCCTGCATATCAAAGAGAGTGGCTTTAAGTAAATAATAAAAGCAATAAAATGACCAGTACAATTTTTCAATTAAGGTTCTAATTAAAATAAAGGAATGGTTCATGATCCTTAATCATAAATGTAATTAGCATTAGTTGGCAAGACTTAGCTAAATGATTACTATTTAACAATGCACCTCCACTAAAAAACTGAAAGTGATAGGAATAAATGAATCTTTGTGAGCCTGATACTCTGTCTTTGAAAATTAGTGTTGCTCCACTGGTGCGAAAGGACTCTACATTACACTATTATCTGAAGGTCTAGTCCGGTATCTCTGAATGTTTTCTCAGAGGTAATATCTAACTCTTGAAAAAAATCTTGCTACAAAGCAATGATAAAAAAGGCTTTGCTGATATAAAAGTATAACATTTAACAATATTAGCAAAAATATATTTTGTGGTGAAAATGTGGATTACATATAGATATACCAGACAAAAACAACATATAGAACCTTGCTTATCATATCTCATAGTGACCCTATAAGATTTCTGCATTTATAAATGTATTAGTTAGTTGCAAAAAAAAGTCTTTATGCAATACCTATTTAGATGGCTGACTGCTAAACAAAAACTTAAATACCATTTGAACTGAGTCCATAGCAATTGATGTGACTCCAGAAGACAAAGGCAATATTTTGAAGAGGGGCAGGAATTTAATGGCAGTGATAGAGCAGAGGAAATATGGTGAGGGTATAGTTTAATGTGACAGCTGAGCAGATGTAAAAGTTTGCTGCCAATGGAAACAGTCTCATCCACACCTTCCTCACCCTACACTTCCTCTTTTTCACCAGTTCTTGACTGGTTGATTACCCCCCTTTCTTTGTTTGGGCTGTGATGTCGTTAATATCAAACCAACCCCAGGGAGGGGGCTCAAGAGACATATATGAGTGGGGAAGCAAGAAACCAATTTCAGTTTTAGACCAACTCAGCTCTGTTTATCTAACCACACCTTCAGAGAGTAAAGCAAAAGGAAGATACACTGTTGAAGGAAGAAGAGGTGGTGACAGAGAAGAACAAAGTATTTTAAAAAAAGTCATCTGGAATTTGGGCAAGAGTGAAGAGACTCTTGTCCCTGTCAGACTGTTTGGAAAAGAACAAATCTTTTCCTTGGTGTGTATTTTTGAAGAATCATTTAAATAGCTGACAACTGAATCTTTTGAAATCTCTGTGCACTTTACTGAAGGACAAATTTTTTGTATAATCTGGCCTGAGCTATATGAGTATATTTAAAGGTATCATGTAATGTTCATTTGGTGAATATTCAACATCAAGGAGATTTTCATTTTCAAAATATCCTTCTCTTCTGTTCAGGCACTCCAGTTCTGATTTGGCTGCTATTTATCTCAGGAAAAGATTATCCTTTGTCTAATTTATTACTAAAAAAAAGTGGAAAGCATCCAAAGAAAATTGTGCTTTGGGATAAAAGTGACCCTTTTTTGATGAAATCTTCCTTTCTTTCTTAAAGAATTTTCTGATGCCAAGTCCGATGTGACGGTGTTTGTAGCACAAAGCTATTTTTAAAGCTAGAGGGAAACTGGAGAAACAATTTCATGCTATTGCTAAGAAAAGCTTTGTCTTTTCTCATTCACAGGACAAATGCCTAGCAGATGTGAGAGGATTTTTCTCTGAGATTAAAAATGCTGATGCTCCCACACACCCCATACAATAATAAGACAGGCATCGTGAAATGCCCAAAATACACATGTACACAGAAGTCCTTTCTGTATAGTACAGCTTCCCCTTTCTAGTTCTGTACACCTCAAGCAGGCGACTAACAGTCAATTAGCACCTCATCAGAACCTACCGCTCCTTGCGGGTAGATGTGTAGGGAGGTGAGTAACACTTCATTTGCAGTTCCTTTTGTCTCACTGCTGAGACAAAAGTTGACAAGCACAGGCCTAGCAGAACAGGTTTTTTGGCATTTCCTTGCACTGAATCTCTTCCACTGTTAATTGGCAATGATTTTCAAGGACCCACCTACCATTTATTTCAGAAGGGCTATCCATTTATATAAAACACAAACAGGTTTATATAGTTCTACATGCAGTTTCTTAAACTTTCATTAACTTAGATGTGAATTGGCTTTTAAGATATTGTTTTCGTTTCTTAAAGGAATGATAATTTGGCAACAATACAGAAAAACAAGCTTTAGTTAAAAAAATTAACAGAACAAGGATGACAAAACTGAAGACTATATGGAAATTATTTTCCATGGCTGTCTCTCCCAAACACTATTTCACACAACAAGGTTCCTAATCACAGTTCATTATAAAGGCAGCTTTCCCCCTAGCACCATCTGTGAAATCTTTCTTATGTGCTTCCTCCTGTTTCCATTCTTGTTCATGTTGTCTACTCAGAAGAGCACCAAAAATAATAATGAAAAAAGATCAATTTTAAGGATGAACTATTCATACAACATAAGCATAAACAAATCTTGTTTGGAGATCTGAGAATCAGGGGGCCTGTCCATTCAATGATCAAACAGTGTGTACAATGCCCTTGCAGTAATATGGTAAAACATAAGACAGAGTACTAGATCAACTTCTTTACACATTCCTAAATTAAATAGGAACATTGACCTCAAAGACATCTGTTATGATGTGCTGTAAGTTCTCTAAGCAAGGTTTTTGCAGTTTGCTTGTTTATGATAAGCTGTCCTACATGGCTGTGCAGTCAATAAAGCAGCAGTCAGGAGAAAGGATATGTTCAGACTGGGGTTCAACAGTACAATACCTCCCTCTTAAAAATTCTTTATTCTGAATTAAAAAAACCTCAGTAACATGATATGAAACTTTGATTCATTATGAACTCCTTCTGATGATTCAAGTTTATTGAATGGGTTTGTAAAGGTTTTGTGAACCATGAGGCATTACATGAGGTCAGGTATTGTCTTCCCATCACTCTATAAATTTAGACCAAACCAGATATCATTTGTTCTCCCATATCTCTCATACAATATCGGGTCTACAACCTGCTATCCTCTCCTGCTTGTTGTGCTCCTGCCCTTCTTGACTTTATTCCTTTCCATTTCCCATCCCTTCTCCTGCCCCTTCGCTTATACTGCCTCCAGTGCTCAGCAGACACTTCCTGGAACTAATTTAATGCCTTAAAAATAGTTTATTCTTTAAAAGGAGAGGTGGAGATTTTATGTTAGTTTCCTGCTAGGTTAGTGAGTTAAGCTGGTTAAGATCTTAGAAATCACTGGAAAATTTAGGCTAGAAGGAACCTTTGGAGGTCATCTGGTCCAACCCTCTTCTTAAAGCTGAGTAGCTTCAAAGTCAGATCCGGCTGCTTAGGACCTTGTCCATTTGAGTTTGGGGTAGCCCAAGGATAGAGCTATCACAGACTCTCTGGGCACTTGTTCCAGTGTTTGACCACCCTCATGGTGATTTTTTTTTCCTTATGTTCATTCAGAATATCCCTGTTGCAACTTGTGACCATTGCCTCTTGTCCTTTCATGTTCACGTCTGAGAAGAGCCTGAATCCATCTTTCCTGTAACCCCCCCATTACCCACTGGAGGAAGATGTCTGACAAAGGTAAGGAGCACAAAGCCAGGAGGAGGGCAGGGAACTGGGATGAAGATGATCCGCTCCCTTTCAGCCATGTCTCACCTGGCTGATGATTCTATTGATTTCTATTTACCTAGAAAGACTGTTTTATAATGAAATAAGGATAATAGCATTATAATGATTGAAGTCTTCATCAAAAATGCAAACGGAACTGGAAATCACCAAAGTTAAAACCGGGAACTTCAAATTCTGAATCAAGGGCCCATGTACTTCATGTAATGGAGAATAGAAAGGAGGTCTCTGGGATAGCATCTACCTTCATTGGTACTTTCACAGGGCACAGTACAAAGCCAAACAGATGTATCAGGCTGGCTTGCAAGCTCTTTAATTGCATTCATTTGAGAAAGTAATAAGTCTAATGAACCCAGCTAGATTGTTTCCTGTTTCAAAATTAGCTTGATCATTACTAGTTTGGTGATCTGTGCGTGGCTCCTAAGTTCAGTGTAGACAGGCCTTAACAGTCAGATCCTCAAAGGCATGTAGGTATCTAATTCCTATTTGGGAAAGTTGTGCAAGTAAAAAGAATCTAAAAAGGAGTTAGATGTCTTAATATTATTGAGAAGCTCAGCTGAGGAGCCACAGTCAGTATCTGTAAGTAATTTCCAGCCTCAGTGTTTGAGGGAGGTGGGAGCAGCCAGGAACACTGTTTGATAAACAAAAGCATGTGAAATGCACTTGCTGGAAAAAGCTCAGGATTTTTCCTGGTAAACGTATTAAATGTAGCAATAATGTGAAATATTGTGCAGTATATGTGCAATTAAAAAAAGGGTGGGGGAGGGAGGAACTGTGGGTCATTTTTCAAACATGTGCCTGTGCCAAAGCTCAGTGTTTTACTGCTGGGAATCACTAAAACTCTAGCAAGGGTGACCTGGTAGTTCAAAGGGGAGGAAGTGAATGCTAACAGAGGAAAGAAAAGCTCCACAGCAGCTCTTCGTTTGGTCACACCCATTTGGGAATAAACAGTCTCAATACCTTGGAATATGATTCATACTCTAGAGAAGTCCTTCCTTTACTTGACACAGGAAAAATATTGTTTAGAAACTACAGATTGTCTCAGATTGATTGGTACGGACTGTTTCTCTATCCTACAGCAACATTGAAAATCAGTTTATAATATGTGTATGGGACTAGGAACACTGAACTTGCCTTAGTGGATCAGATCTCACATCTGTCTGACCAAAAATCCTCATCAGTATTAGGTATTTTGGAGGAAAATAAGATTGCCAAAGTAGGTCAGTATGTGATCTCCATATATATATTTCATCATGATTTCTGCTGATTTAAGATTAGTTTAATATCTGAAACATAAGATTTAGCATGTTTTCAAATTTTCTATTCTTTTTAATTGTAACAATATTGGAGACACATGGGAAGAGTTTCCCTCTGAAGGTGTCTTTTAAAACCATCTATATAGCAGACTGCAGACTTAGCAGAGATTTGTCGGCTTTATGTGTGAGCATCCCCCATATTTGAGCATGCCTGATTTACGAATTCAAATAGACCCAAAGAGATCATGTAGATACCCATGTCCTTTCGGTGCATCGCTAGCTGTGACTATGGCTAGTAATGATTATAATATCCATACACTGCACTAGGTGTCTGCACACGAAAGTTGTATACACACAAAAGAATTTAAAAAATGGGTCTGGCCCAGATTTTCCAAATATTATTGACAAACTCACCCAGCACACTTTAGCAAGCCTATACTGAAGTCAGTGAAACCAGATTCATGACAGCTGAGAGACTGGCCCTATGTCCTCTGTGAATGGGGACTCTAATCTTTTGGGGAGTAGAAATGAGCCCTTTTTCCTCTCAGGAGGTGGCTGACGGTTCTCCAGCTAAATGTGCAGCCCTGCTGCCCTCCTGTGGGCAAACCTCCCCCACTACAATGCAGCATTTCTTTCATTTTCTTGCCCTCTGCTATGTCTCACATCAAAAGAGAAGTGCCTCTCTGGACTTAACACCTTTAAAAAAATAGGCGGAGACAAATTTTTATATGGAAATTTTCCATTCAGAACAAATCTGATCTTCGAAAGTGCTCTATACCCTTCTGTGACTATTCTGTGCATAACAACCTAGCAAAGCTATGATGATACTGCAAGTTGGTTCACTATTAAAGCCTTAAAAAAAGCAAGCTATGTTGTTGCAATGTTCACATCGCTGAAATTCAAGATATCTTGATGTCATTAAAAACAAAACTAAAGCTGTGTATTTTCCTTTAACATATCTAGTTAACTGAATGATATCCTTTTACACGATGCTGCCTATTCCTGCAAGTTTTGTTCAAACAAAGGAACAAAGATAGCTAGGCTTTTCTTAAGTATCTTGACCTATAGGTCTGGCATAAAGATGTCAGAGACTGATCCATAGTGCAGACATCCTATCCCCAAATATTTACTCTGATTTTAATTCTGGGGACCTATACCTCTAACATTCAAAGTACTTCAGTAAGAATCATCAAATCACAGGATATGTGGAGACTCGGAAAAGTTCGCTTTTTCCTATCTCTCAGTGTTCTTATATCTTTGGATTTCTTGTTTTTGGAGGAATACCAAATCTGAAATAGTATGGAAAGCTATTCCTGATCTGGCCAAGATATGATTTCACTTGAAGCATGGCAAGAGAATCTTTTTCTTGAGCTATTCCTAGGCCAAAGGTGTCTGAATAAGCAATCAGTTTGTTCCAAGCTTATCTTGTTTTTAAACTTCATGCAAATAAACCACTGTAGTACTGATAAACCAGGTACAGGAGCTCCTCACTTTTTTGAAAAATACCACTGGCATTTTACAGCTGCACTGCTTTGAAGAAGTGAACCAGTTGATAAAAACTGAGAGGCTAGTGTTAGTTAGTGCTTCTTTTATGATTACTTATAAACAATATAGATGCGCATACTTGATTTTATCCTTCTTCCTTACTGGTCAAGGAGTCCTTGGTGTTTTAAGAACCTAGTACTACAGAGTAATTTAAACAGCCCATACTAGACCAAAGGAAAAGCTGGCCAGTGGCTAGTGGAGTGGCATATTACAGTCTTGCTCTTAGCAGACACACATGTGACAACACCAATTCTTCTTATCCTTCCATGTCTCTATTTCTGTGTGTGAAACAATGAAGTTCAAATATCTCCTTAGTTCAGGGACCTTGCAATGTAAGGTACATTAGAGAATGTGAAATTGTCAGCCTAACTGGGGTGATTTACACAGATATTGACAGTGCAAATTTACAAGAACTGCATTCCTTCTGTGTAAACTGTTAAAGCTGGGAGGGTGAATGTGTGCTGCCTAGCATACAATGGTACTGAGTACTACTGAGGAGGAAATAAGAAGTAGTTATTAATATTCTTTGGCCATTAATATGTAATGTTAAGAGATTTCTCAAGTTATTCAGTTGATTGAGTAAATTGAATCCTTTTAGATTAACTTAAATTTAGCAGAAGTGAATTGCTATGATGCCAAAGAACTACTTAAATAAAATAAGTTCTCTTACTAGAATGAAGTAACTAGTTTTGTTATCCACATAATCAGCAGAGGGCAGAGCACAGCTTGCAAAGCACAGTATAGGACTAATAGTGTTAACAAGATTGCTTGAATATTGCAGGATTTATAAGTCATTACTGTGGATTTTAAGTTCTACTTTTTCTTTCTCCTTTTAACATTGTCCATTTATTAATGAAACTATAATCTTATTGTGATCCAATACTGAACAGGCCCTATGTGTGCTTACAAGGATCAAAATGCATTAAATGAAGGATGAAACTCTTGCTATCGTTAATGCCTATGATTTGGTTGAAGAAGTATTAATCAGATTAAATGCTAAACAGCAATTGAATTAAGCTCAAGTGACTGTATTAAATTGCTGAGTTAATTTGGATTGTTTTTTTTTTTCTTGATCAACTGGAACTAATTTATGGTTGTGTTGAATTATAGAGTTCACAAAATATTTAAACAGAAATGCATATGACTAAAATGTGCATCAAATCTTTTTTAAAGAAAAATAAACCCATATGTAACTGAAAAAAATAATCCTCCCAAAAGATACAGGACAATGGAAAAAAATATTTCAGACTAACAGGCTACCTAATCTATGTGCAGGTTATTCTGTGTTTTGGGGTTTTTTTATTGCCTTTCCCAATTTCATCTTGCTCTGAAAAAAATGTGAGGACTGCCAGAACCACCTGTCTTATTTTTACATGTCTCTCAAATGTCCTTTAAATCAATAGCACTATATAAACAAACGTATAATTCTATAGCTCTGCAGAGAAGATTGAGTGAAACTAAGGGAAATAATACACTCTAATTTAACATATCATCTTTGCCTTTGCCTTTGTCCACATGCATTTATGAATCTGCTCTGCTCTAACACTTTTTTATTTCAAACTTTAATGTATCACATTGTTTGTGTACAACCACAACCCCAAAAATGTACATCAAAGTTTGGGGGTCCAAGCCCCAGACTTTACTCCTGGTTTCTCTGGAGCTTGGGTTTCCAGTTTTGATGAAGCCCAGTATAGAAGGAGAGTGGTAATTCACACAGTCGAGTTTGAGGTTGGAACTTCCCTGCAAATCAGACAAAATTCTAGCCTGAAAGAATTCAGAGGTGAGAATCCTGGGGATCTGGATAGAACCAGAAACATATCCAGATATGAGACAAACCTCTTATGAATATGTCCATCACTATTAATAGCTGACTAATAGCTCACTTACTACTGTAAGCCTGATCTTCAGCCCCAGAAAACTGATGAAGCTCTATTTGTGTTTCAGTGCAACCATACCAAACTGTGACAACTTTGTAGAAGACTTTGAATAGTGTCAAAAAGATCTCGAACACAAAACCTGTACATTTGCAGTCAGCATTTGGGTTCCAAACTCCTTAATGTGCTTTCTTTTAAAAAAGTATGAGTTCTGACAAAATTTACATGAAGAACTTTGCTCTGTTTCAAAGTTGCTATTTTGAATTATGACATGAGATACTCTGACAGTTCATGCCACTGTGAAAATCCCATCTTGTTGCATAAGTGATGTTGCCCTCAAGACTTTTCAGACTGGAAAGAGCAAATGTAGAACAGAGGTTTTGAGAAAGGGGGCTTAAGCGATTAAGAGAGAAAATGAGACAGTAGGAGCTATTTTTTGCAGTCAAGTTGCTTATCTGTGGTAAACACCTTATGGTTTAGTTTTCTTCTCTCTTTTTTTTCTTTACTTTGTTAACTTCAGGTGGAACTTCTTGTATTATTTCTCCTTTCATCTTCTAGTGACAAAGTGTTTTGACAGAAGCTCTAAATCCAGGAATCTCCTGGATCCAAGATTCAAGAGGGCTTTTTAATCAACTCATCCATCCTCTGTTATGGTGACATAAAAGGAGAATTGAAAATTGTTCAGCATCCTGTATGGTAGAACAAAATGCAGTTTTAAGGTCTGTTTAGATAAGCCCAGTGTTTTCTGTCATCCTGGAACCTGTTGGCCTTGGAGCAAAGGTCCTCTTCATATAGTTCAGGCATCACCAGCTTAGCCTAGCATTGATATGCACCCTCTAAGTGTTTTGAACTCCTATATGGATTTCCTCTAGGGATTTAAAAACACTTTATTAGTTTTATCTTCACACCCACCGTTCCAGTTGCTTAATTATTGCCTATGCAGAAAATTCTGTCAGAGATTAGAACTGTTTGCCTAGATTTCAATAGTTTTCTTGAAGAGGGAATTCATGTCCCAAGACAATCAATCCTCCTAATTTCTTTGGAATTTACCTTCTGCTAAAGCAGAAGTAATTATTTATTTCCTCCACAGGAGGGCAGCAAGAAGTTTAAAATCCCACATGATACCTATTTATGTTGCAGAGCTATTCAAAATTCCAATTTACGTTGCAAAGAAAATTCCATTTTGAAACTTCTTTTCATCTCAGATCAAAATGAAGAATCAAAACACCCTTTTTTTCCTGAAATGGAAATTTAGGAGAAAATTGAACTTTAAAATGTTGAAATGTTTCATTTCATCTTGGTCTGACAGTTTCTACTCTTGGGCATATCAGAGTTTGAGTTCTAGGAGCTATGGTCTCCTAAATGGAATAGATATTCTGGATTTTTCTTCCATGATGCAGTATGTTGTTTTAACAATAAAAGAGATGCAACCAAGACAGTCAGCCTAAACCATAAAGGACAGTAGGAGCATAGGAACCCAAAACTGCATAGTTTCACGAGGTGTTTCATCAGGTCACACTGGAAAGACCAGTGGAAGCTGTCTATGAATCCAAAATATGTTAACTCAATCTGTTTGAATCCAGCACTAAATATTTTCTGGATAGACAGTTTAAGAATGGGAGAAAAAGTTAAATGTTCCTCAAAAAAAACTTTCATCAGTGAAAAGTGCCCTGTCCATTGAAAAATGCAATGATATAAAATTCCTAAAGATGTCCAGTATAGAAAATGAGTTTCACCATTGTTCATTTAACTGTTCTTAGCAAAAGTTCTGTGATCCTGTGACCACCAGTGTCCAGGTTTATTTTAATAAATGCACATATGTAATTCCTATAAGGAGGAATTCCAAAAAGGAAGAAATTAAGGCATTATGGCATGCTGAGATAAAAGGTTTAATCTTTTCATGTTTATAAAAGGTCTCCAATTAAACCCATATGCTTTTTAAAGAAAATTAGACTGGCTGGGGATTGTTCAAATTGCTCAGACTGAATTTTTTATTTGCACCTAATTAATTTGGTTTTATGTGGTATTTTTAATGAAAAATATTGGGTTTACTGTGGGTAAATGAGAAATGCTATATCATGTTACACCTCAGTCTAGATCAACTTCTTACCATTGGTATTTCTTATCCATGTCAGTGAGTTGAGGGAAAGTAACTTAAGGTATACTTAAAAGAATGTGGAGGACTTTCCAGGACCAAAATCCACGTTATAAATATTTCAGAGATCTATCAAATCACTTATTTAATCAATAAGTACACACATTAGAAAGGGCTACAGCTTAAACATTGTTGCATATTATCCAAACTGATATTATCTGAATTGCAACGGAAGTACAGCCACTACTTCCAAAGAGCTATGGACATTCAGATGCATTTTTTATACCAGTGTTAAAATCTGAGTGTCTCTTAGGTTGCTGAGTTTCAGAAAAACCACAAGCAGTACTCATTTATGTGTTTGAGCAGGAGGGAATCCAGGACTTTTATGTTTCTTACAGGTCTTTCTCTCATGTACCACGTGTTAAAGCCCACATGAGATTTATTCTGAAATTTGGTCAGTACAGCAATGACTTCAGTGTGTCTTCCACAATATTATGTGTCCAGGCAAATAGTACCTTCTATATGAGTCCAGTCCCTTAAGATAAATTTTGAACAGTGACCTCATCACCTGCAATCTGATACATTGAAAATATTACCATTCATTAATGAGCCTCTCTGTTCACAATAGAAAATCATGATTTGGCCATTAGCTTTGGCTGACAGTGCAAGACTGGTAGAAGGATTCTGAAACAAAGTAATAGTCTGTTTCTCACTGAGAACTGCTTAAGGTGTAGTACCCAGAGTCATCCTACAAGACAATACAGTGCCTGCGTGCCCTGTTTTCATTCAAGTAATGTGCCAGTCCCTCACTTTGGCTCAGTGCACACCCCACTTTGATGGCAAAGGGAGCATTCAAGATCAAGATCTAGCATTCAAGATCAATTTTGTCAAATGTTTTTAACCACAGAATTTGGCTTCAGGAACCTGTCAGAAAAAAGCCACATAGCTTGCTATGTAGAGTCATCATCTCAGTTTCCCTTGCTATTTATACTAAACTGAAACAGGGGCACTAAAATGACACAATATATTTCTTAGGACCATGAACATTGCTACATTCTGCAGCTGCTGACACAGAAGTTCCACTCTGGCAAACAAAGATTGCTGGACATTTTACATATAAGCAACTATCTGCCTTATTTTACCTATGGATCAGTCACCTTCTAGGAATCGATTTTTTTTTTTCTTGTATCCTCTACCCAAGCAAATACATAACATGATCTTTAAGAAGTTTTTGCCTGTGCAGTAGGAGAAAAGCAGCAATAGACATTTTAAACTGTTTTTCTGGCTGGTAGTGATTGATCCTTAATCCCCAAATCACTGCCAAACAATGAGGGAGCGCATGTTTGCTATGCTTGGATTGATAATTCTTAGTTTAGACAGCAGCATTTGAAGCTGCATTGTCAGTGGAAAATACAATAAGCTTAACTCGAAAAGTACTGAGCCTCTCTAATGAGTCCATGAGGATGTCGAACATTGTTTGTCCATTTCCCAGGTACACACTCTGACATATCTAATGGCTGATACTTTCATCAAAACATCCAACTAAAATCCCCATGGGGCTTTCCTATCGCAATGTCAGTGCTTAGCTCCAAGCGCACAGGAGCTGCCATAGCAGATCAAACAAGTGGTCCACCTGGTCCAATAGCCTGTCCCTGGCAGTACATGGTACTGGAGGCCTCAGAGTAATCTCTGTAGTGGACAGTTTTGAGTAGCCTCTCCAGAAACGTACTGAAGTATGAGTTTCTGTCCCACATACAGAAGCAATTTAAGATTTGCTTCTTCTTTTAATCTCCTCTAACATAACTTGTAGATCTCTTCATGATTATTATAAATAGAAATGTTTTGTTTAGTTCTTTTGTTTTTAAATAAGTGGTGTAAGTGCCTGGACATGATTATATCTTTTGGCAATGAGCTCCATAGGACAACTATGTGTGTGTGTGTGTATATATTCAGCATGCAGGTTTTTGAACTATCATGTTCTTATTCTAAGGAAGGGGAGTACCTACATCATCCTTTATTACACAGTATGCCTTTGTTCTGCCTTCTCATATTTGTTTACTTTATGGTGTAAAGCATTCTAACCTGTTCATTCTCTAACTGTAAAAATTTAGTCTCTTTATCAAGCTTGCTGCATTTTGCTATATCCTTTTATTCTGAATATTTTATTATCTATTTTTGTTTGGATTTGAACAATGTGACTAGAAGTTAGCAGAATACTTGGGGTAGTATAGGCAGAAGTGGAGCTATACATAAAGCTATAAATGGAGCCCATGGAACTAATTTACAGAGGGAAATAAACTTTATAATTCAGCTGATCTGACAGAAGTAAAGGAATATTCACTGATGTAGTTATTCTTGTTCCTCAACTTGATAGTCATTTTTTCTCCATTGCACTGTCTTTCTGCTTCTTAGGTAAATTCTTGGCCCTGTTAAAACCAAGGGAATTTTGCAATTCAGCAGAGCCAGGATTTCACACTTCAGGTGCAGGTGCTGTTGATTCTCATAACTAGCAAAGAAGCTTCATCATCTTTTTTTTTCAAGCACTGTCTTTGGAAACTCAACTGCAGTTGAAGCAGCTAGACACGTACATATAAATCCATATAGCACCTGAGAGAAATATTGCATATAACTAAAATTCCCCACTCAATTGCCCTTTGAAGCACTGAGACACCTACTGCTGAAGGCACCTAAAAGCACACGTACCTGGAGCTGCCTAAGGCTGTACTGTGCAAATGAGCATCCCATTCTAAATGTGAGCCAAGACCTGTCTTTTCACTCCATTTCTCAGCTGCAGAGCCAAATGGAAGTGATGACTTCATAGCATACCTATTACATCAGTTTCAGGCACTGCTTCAATTAGTGTTTATATGTTTTATGTTGAACAGGTATCATACAGAATATTGACATGTCCTCTGGGTAAGGACAGAAACCCAGGTATTTTCCCTGTGCAGGGCAGTGTTCTGACACCAAACTGGAGAATCATTTGCTTTCTCCCTCTTTCTCTCAGCTTTTCATTGGGACAAATGCATCTGTAATTATTTCCTTCAAATTGAAACATTTTCAAGGAGAGACAGGAAGAGTCCTCCCTTCAGAACTGGTCTGATTATTAAACCATTTGCAAGAGGTGAGATATATGGGTTTACAGTCCCTCAGGCAAAGGAAGATATTGATCCTAGCTTTCTGATATCCTTGGTGAGAATTTAAATACTGAGCTACTGGATTCAAGGAAGTAACTGTATCTGTCTCCTTAGATGGGCTTTACATAATAGTCTCTTCTTTGTAAAGTAGAGACATGGACATTTAGGCTAAGGAAGGAGAATCAGACTTGTGAAGCCCAGAATAAACCCACTTGTTTTTCAGTGTTTCCTGTGGCCATTTCCTGCTCTGCATGCATCAATATCATTTTAGGTATTTAATTCTTATGCATCATAGAGGAAGCCTAGGCACCCAACTCAGGACTGATTTTTCTGGGAGAGACCAGGTGCCCTCAAGGTTATATGTTGCACTACTAAGTGTTGTGTAGCCAGACATCCTCTTATATTTAGCTCTGAACTTGTTTGCAGTGTAATAATAATAATAATACAAAGAAGAAGCAGCCAAGTTTTATTAAACCGATTGATATCACTGGCAAAAGAGGCCAAACTCCCAAACCCATAAGCTGTCCTGGTTTACTGTATTTGTTCTCCTCACAAACCTTGCTTACTATATCCTTAGAATCATTCACAAAGGTGCAGTCTCACCAAGAGATTCAGAACAAATCTAAGCGAAAGAGTTACTGTTCTTTTTTAAATCTGGCACAGAAAGATACTCTTAGCACCTAGGACAATCACAGCTCTCTCAGCACTTCTGTTACTCATTTAAAATATCTTCTAAATAATTAGAAGTAATTTTACCAAGATTTTAAATTGATTCACTCACCTTTTCTTATAAATGACAACACAAACTATTAATAATTTGATTAGGACAAAACATCTTGGCCGTACTATTCCTGGATGCTGTTACATATCCACATAGTTATAAGATCTGATACTAGAAAGAAAGCACTTATTTTATGTTGTTAGGTATACAATACTTAATCCTTTTTATAGAGAGCTTGCATTTATCTCCAGACTAATTACCATTAGCTGCAGTGTATTACTGGATGATAAGTCACAGTCCAGAAATAATGTAACTGAATGGCCGAAGTGTAATTTAGTTATGTTAACAGCAAGTGAGCAATGCTCAACCCCAGAGTAGTAATGCTATAAACATACTATACAGAATGTTTATACTGTAACTATTTTATACTATATACAGTATAAAATAATTCTATAGATAGTTTGGATTAAACTCCCTTTGTATTTGCATCATTTTTGCAGTGGTGACACTCTCGATTTGCACCAGAACAAGTGAAATCAGAATTGCTTGTCTTCTGCTAGATGATTAGGAATAAACAAATTAATGAAGTCTGTGTATGTATCATTGTGCATTCATGCACTGAAAGACCATAAAGGAACATTTGCATTCAAGCCAAGATCTTTCCTTGAATGAAAAATTATTCCCACTGGAAACAAATGAGGCTATCTGATATAAGTATAGAAATCAATTTAATATCCATTTCTGCCAAGGGACTCTGAGCCCAGGCCTGCTGCTGTTGAATTCATTGGCTAGGTAGGGCTCATTATCCTGTCCTTGTAGGAGATTATGGACTAGTTCTGAGGTCCTGCACAAGGCTTCTCATGGGCACTAAAACCTAAATGCTCTGTAAGACACTTCCATTTCTGCACAAGCATAACATTATAAACACTTCTAATGCTATTTCCGATTCTGGAGCAAAATCCTGCCCTCAGAATCATGCAGCGGCTATGGGATCATGTTGCCACTGTGTGAAGAGCGTTTATCCTTGATTTGAATTTTTCCCTTCCCACTGTTTCAGTGGGAGGAAATAACAATTAATCTGCTTCAATTTCAAAAGAGAAAAAAATAATTACAAAAAATTATAGTAATTGGGGCATTCAGCTGCACTTCAGAGGATATTCTTAAGATCCTTGCTGAAATGTAGTTTCATATTTCATAATGAAATGCCCCCCCACACACACACTCCAACCTACATTATTGGTCTTAAAAAATGAATCTTTTAGACATGATCAGGGGCTAATTCAAAGAATATGAAATCACTGAAATCAATGGGTATGAGTCAATGACTTCCATTTTATTCAGTGGTCCTTGATCTTAAAAAAACAAAGTTTTACATAAAATATGATCCATATAGTTGATGTTGTAAGTGGAAGTATCTTTGAGTTTTCTGCATACCCAGGTCCTGAACTGAAATTCCACTGAAATTACAGGAAATCTTCCTTAACTTAAACAACATACTATAGTAACATAACACTCACAAGTTTCATGAGAGTGATGTATTATTCCATGAACAATGGAACTAATGAAGCCAGGCTTCAGCCCCATTACAGAAATGGGTCCTTTTCCTTTAAATCATCTCTTATCACTATTGTAGCACCAACATCTCCCCCATTCCTCTCCAGTTCCCTGAGCCAGTGCACCGGGCAGGGGATAACATGTTGTGGCTAGTCTACAATGCACTGATTGCTGCCAAACAAAACAGATACTGTAATAGCAATCACAGTTCTCTTGCCTTTTCCTCAGCAGAAGAGTTAAGGTCTCACCTCTGCTTAGGCACTGATTTGCACCAAGCTAGTAGGGGTTCAGTATATTTGAGACTTTTCTCAAATTTGGTCTAATAGCTTCAAAAGTTACTGGAGGGTGATAATAGACAGGCAATACTGTTATGCTCAAAATCTTGTTATGGGCAAAAAGGAAACATACTTTATATATAAAGAATAGAAGAATTAATTACTATCTGAAATCTTAACAGTCTAATCAAATAACTGTTATCTGCCCTGATCTAACTATTACAGAGAGGAAAAAAAGGAAAATAAAGGAAATTATAGTATTACGTAAAAAAAACTCAATGATAATAATATAAGACAGTTAAAATTTCTATGCAAATAGTCTTAATATCTACTCCTTTTCTGGTGTTGTGCTACCCTTTCACTGGCCCTCTGAATCCTGAGGTCAGTGGCATCCTGGGTCTTTTGCAAGGAGGAGTTTGACATTTATGTTGATGGTTTCTTCTTCCTCCCCTTAGGGTCAACTTAGGGTCATCTTTATGTGTTTTCTAATGCACTTTCAAACCTTTCTTTTTTCTTCATTGGTCTTGAAGCTTGTGTTAGTGATATCTGAGTTTACTATTTTCTGCATAGCTTAGATACTTGTTCTTTGTTCTCTTTGTTACCCTAAAACTAGTTGTGTCCTCCTCCTTCTTTACCTGATCACAGGTGAGTTGTTTATAACCGTGGGGCCTCCAGTGGCAAGGCTGTGCCCCATCTCCTATCATGCCATGCCTGCAACTCCTCCACACCGCATCCTGTGTCTGCAGTTCTCAAGGCCTCTGCTATTGTACCAGACTTGTATTCTTCTACACTTCATCATTGTGCTAGTCATAAATATCTGATTCTGCACAGAATAACTACTTGTTACTACTACCTATATAAAATTATAGCCATACCGTACAAAGATAACCAAAGTAAAAGAAATCAGGCATAGCCACCTGG
This sequence comes from Apteryx mantelli, assembly GCF_036417845.1. Taxonomy (NCBI): domain Eukaryota; kingdom Metazoa; phylum Chordata; class Aves; order Apterygiformes; family Apterygidae; genus Apteryx; species Apteryx mantelli. The sequence continues at coordinate 111,071,125 of NC_089978.1, forward strand.
TCATTAAAAAGTCATTACATCCTAGTCATTGCACCTAAACCAAGCCAAAAACAAAGCTCCAGAAAGGTCAAGACAAGTTTAAACAAGGTATGCCTGACGAGTCTCAGTCCTGAGACCTTGCAAAGTCAGTACAAATCCTGTGGCCAGTTATTAGCAATGGCAATATTGATTTTGCCAAGCTACAAGGCTGCAGTACTATCACCTAAACCTTTTGTCTTTAGAAAAACAAGGGAACATGCAGAAAGGTAGGAAATGGTTAATTTCATCTGAATTTTCAGTTTTCTTTACTGTAATTCAATATATCTTTCATTTTTAAGTGATTTTCAGTGAAAAAAATATTTAAAAGGCTGGCATAGATAAGAAGCCAGCCCAAGTGTAAAATGAAACAATGCCTAATGGAGGTCTCAGAGCTATGGCAATAAGACTATAAAACAGCATGAAAAATCATTGCAACAATTCCCCTCACTTTTCTTAAGGTTTTGTATTTGTAGGTTCAATGATGTTCAGTCAGCTACACTCTTCCGTTTTCGTCTGCAGGGGCTGCTCCCTTGTTTCACAGAAGGGCTATGCAATACCAAAGAGCCCTTCCTGGAACCACAAATCTTACTGGACCAACCACTTTTGCTCACCCTGGTCAAGCTAACTGCCTCGATCCAATTTGATCATATGTTCAGGCATAGCCCAGACCACCCATCAGGTGCCATGTGACCATAAATCACGTCCTGTGCTGGTGAAGGGACACAGGGCACTTAGAAAAGAGAAAGTGAGAAAAGCAGTGAGCCGTCACTAGCTTGGAGACTGCAGGCAGCTTACTGCAGCCCAGGAAAGGCTGTGGAGGCCCAGGTGTGCCTAGAGGCCTGTTTTGAAAAACAGGGAAATACTCCAATAAGTACAAGCTGGCGTATCGGATGATCGTGCTGTAAATATGTCTTTGTGCACAGAACCAGCTGAAACAGCTGTTGACCTTCTAGTTGCAATGCCCTGGTATCCTTAAATTTCCTTGCAATCAGAGTGAGCCAAGCAACAGACAGTCTGGAAGTTAGGACATGCACTGCTTTTGGAACATTTGTTTCACCAGCACTGCTACAAGCCCAGCCTGAACAACAAGGAGTCTTAGTCAGCCTGTCCTTCCCAGGATGTTTTATGTCTCAGCTGTTAGGCTTTTCTTTTTGCACCCAGGCGTCTAAAGTGTAACTGGTCGTCAACTGGAGATGTGTGTTGCCTGTGTGCTTTAGTCTTTGTGCTGCTGACCCACTGCCTTCACTGACTGATTGCTGCTGCACGCCGGCCAACAGGGTTTTCCCTTTGACACGGGTCACTGCGCAGCACCTCTGACAGTGCTACATGGATAATAAAAAGTAGCCGCAACAAGGAATTTGCCCCCTGGGGAACAGGCACAGGCAAGAGGCTCCTAAGAGTCTCAACCCTTGAAGATCAGGAGGGCACTGCACTTGCATGTGATTAATTTCCTACTGAATGCATTTCCATAATTGGAAGACAGATCTGTTGGCCCTTAATACGGATTTTTATGCTAATCCTTTGTAGAGACTAAGACAGCTGTATAAACACTTCAGGTAGGTGATGGCAAAGGAACTGGCTAGAGAGATCCCTGCAGAAGGCAGCTGCATATTCCCTTGGCATTCATTTCATTTTCTACCTGGAATGTACTTAAGAACTAAGAAATATGAAATAAGCAAAGTTACAGGAAGGAACCGCTGACTGTGAAACTATTTAAAATTAAGAGAGACTGCTTTTCATGGCCTTTTGTGAGATGTAAGTAACATTTTTGAGGCTTTCAGTATATTCAGAAGGTCCATTTAGAATGAGAGCTAACTTGCCGTGGTTTTATGGACCCTGAAAATCTGATTTCTAAAACTAGTGAATAACCAATTAAAAGCAGTAATGGCAACTGCAGCCAAGAAGACATGACAGGTAGTAATAAGATCTTTCTTGTTTAAAGAAGAAAATAAAAAGTGCATTTGCTTTCAAGAAATGGTGATCTTCCTAAGACATTAAGAATATCTTACCTCAAGCTCCACGTGGAGCAGATGGGATGAATAATAATACTTAAGCTTTGGGAATAAGTCCCCTGTGGGGCTGGTCTGCTGGAAAGATCTAGTTCATTATCTGTTGAAATGTAAATGTTATGTCATCACTACAGGGAAAAAAAGGAGCACTCCTTTGTTTTAAAGACAGAGCCCCATGTTTTTTTAATATAGCTGCAGTAAAATTTGCTGCAGTCTTTATTCCATGTTATAAGTTTGTGCTCCAAAATCTAAGCATTTATCTAAAACAATAGATTATGTTTCTACACTCCTGCTGTGAAGAAAGTATTCAAAATGTCAGCTTAGTCTAAACCGATAAAATATCATTCTCCTTAACCACAAGCATGATTTTAAGAAATAGACCTGATTTTCAGTTTTACTAAGGTTTTTTCACACTCCTGACGTGTTGTAAAGGCTCCTCAGAGCCAAGGAAGTGGCCCCTGCACCAAAAATTTCCTGTTTTGAGCTTGGCTAACTGCTTTCTACTGACTTTGTCTCAGCCAAGGGACAGAACAAGTTTGTGTCTGAAATATAACTGGAGTACAGTGCATTATAACTATGCCTGCTGCCAGTGGCCCACAAGCCCTTATTTTGCAAATGGGTATCATGAGGCACATTATTGCTTAGATATATTGAACACAAAAAATAGGACTTAGAACAAGATTTTGGGTTGCTTGTCTCTTGCTCCCTGTACTTTGCCTCTAGATCACTTACCCAAATCTGTCCCTCACCTTCCATAAAAATAAATGATCACATTGGTCTATCTGATCTTGTAACTTATCCTACCAATGGCTGATAGCTAACTATAAGTTAATGACCAATTTTAAAATGCAACAATCACTTCTCCTGTGCTCTTATTTTTATGCACTATATTATGTAGAAAATCTGTCTCATGAATTTGTACATCTTTTTCACAGGCAATTTTAAATAAATATATCTCTTTAAAATAAAATTAAGAAATAGAATGTAGTGTTATTTTAAATTTTAGCTCAGATTTTCCCAGTGTTGTAAGGATTAAATTTAAAGTTACTTTATAATAAATTTTTTGGTTTAATTGTTTGTGGTATTTTTTAGGTTATTATTTTTTATTTCTCCAAGAAGGTTGTGTTCATAAAAAGAATGTTTATTATGTCCCTGGCCTGGTGCCACACAGATTTTGAGGAAGACTTCATGTGAATGACAATTGTAGTGTTAAAATTGTAGGAAAATGCCACAAATATAGCAGCTAAACTCAGAGGCACACCTGTTATTGTGCTTCCAGAATTTAATCCTCCTACAAGATGCTAAATACTATGAAGCAGAAAGCTCACAGAGATCATCAGACATTAAGATGATCCGTGCCTATATTGCAGAGTGAGCGGTGGGTGAGGGCAATACCACTGTTGCTGCAAAACCCCTGAAATGTGCTATTTTGATGCATATTGAAACTGTGTGCTGAATTCTGTGGCATGGCTCACAGTGCTTCCTCCTCCATGATAAAAATAGCCCTGTACAGAAGACCAGAAGAAGGTTAGTGAACCATACCACTATCTCCAATGAAATGTAAGTGGCACATAAATGCAAACTTCACCTGTAGTGTTTCCAAAAGCACCGTCTCTTCTCAAAAATCAGCTCCCTTGGTAACTGCCACAGTGAAAGTTCCCTCAAAAACCAATATTTAAAGACACTGTCTAGAACTTCATAGAAAATTCCCTCTCTTGGTACCTCCAAAAGTTCAAAAATTACATGTCAGGCCCCTCAAGAATTTTAAGACTGAATAGCATTTAATTTTTTTTAATTCATAAATACTGTTTTTTGTTTTTTTTTTCTTTTTGGCCTCTCAAATTTTCAGCCAGTACAGTGCACTCATGCTTTTCATGCTTTTCACTGGAATTTGAGAACCTGCCTTTTAGATTAAAGAAAAGCCAATATCACATACATCCCAGGAACCTGAATTTAAAGAAAAATGCCACGTGCTGGAGACTGGGAATGCTGAAATGTGAGAAAGAATTGGTGAAAGGGATTGTGCCTGTTTTGTTAATCTCTAAACATATATCGCTTGCACCGTTGCTTCATCTCCTTTTTGTGTGTGTGTATGTGTATGACATACTAACGTTAAGGACAAAAGAACACAAAAATAAAACCAGAATGGAAAATTTCAGTCACTGAATCCAGTCCCCTACTCTCAGAGATAATTATGCTATATCATTTCTTTTATAAACTTGTGAAATTCCTTTCTGAAAACTGTCTAGGTTTCTTGCCACACTGCTTTAAGTAACTTATTTTTTCTGATGATTATAAGCATTCTGCTAGATTTGAATTCACCTATTCATTGTTTTAAAAAGGAGCAATCATATGATTTCAGGCTTTCCTATTGCAAGCTGAACAGAACAGAGGCTTTTTTCATGCCTTTTAAGAAAGGCCACTATAATTAATAGAAAAGGAGACATATAGGGCAAAATCCTAGTTCCTTTTGTAATAACAGCAAAACTCTCATTTATTTTACTGTTACCAGATTATCTATCATACTCAGACAAATGGTCCATAAAACACTCATGGGTTGAATAATCAAAAGGCAAAACAGAGAGCCTGTTAACCGCAGCATAACATTCATCTCATTATGAGGCTGTGTTTCATAATTTCTAGCTGTATGGAAAGAAAAGGGTAACCAGCCATATGACAGAGGGCTTCTCTGCTAAGTGAAAGGTTAAAACCTTTATGAGTCATATGAGATGAGCGAGTTGTGAATACTTTTTGTTCTTTTTTTTCCCCCCCAGGATAGAAGCATGGTGGGAGCCTTTTGTTCTCCAAGGAGAACGAGGGTTGGGCCCAGGCAGTTCCATATGAAGACTATGCCATGCTTGTGTGGAGCACACAAGGATCACACTCAAACTTTTGTTCCGTTCATGTTTGCACTACATGCAATCCAAATGTATTGTGTTCAACACTATGTATTCCAGTCATTTCCAAAGATTTCTTGTATTTTTCTGTTATTAGTCGCATGGGGTTATTTTTAGTTCTAAGGAGAATTTTGAATAATCAAAAATTTTATTTGTAAAAAAGAATAGCAGGAGAATGTGTCTTGCATCTTTCATAAAGAGAGGCTAGCATGCTCCAAGCTTTAAAAAGATGTTAAATTATATAGTATGCAAATATTCCATAAATAATGGAAGCTGCACAAATCTGTTTTTCTTACTTTATAGTTACATTAGCATTTATTGTAGTAATTGAGAATGTCATTAGGAACTGTAAATTCACTCAGGAGCTAAAGAGTGTCAGAGAGTTTTACAAAACTGATTGGAGGAATATTTTGTGGTGGTCACTAGTATGTCAAACTCACTGGCCATTGTGCGCTTTATTGCCTGACAGGGGCCTGTGAAACCTACCCGGAAGTTTATGGAGTTCTCATTTCCTAGGAGTGGAATGAATTGCATTTAGATGAAATCCATAAGGGACTTCCAAACTTGAGGAAACAGCAGAGGTTAGGCAGTTAAGAAATAAAACAAGAGAAGGTGGACATAAATAAAAAGCTGCTGGCAGAACTGGATGTAATAGTGCTTCATTATCCCTTTCCCAGGGAGAAATATTTTTGTACAGCAGGTCAGAGTTGAAGGAGGAAGAGAAGGTAGGTTGATCTGACTTTCCTCCCATGAGTATGCATATGTCATCTCGATTTAAAATTAACATCATTTGGGGAGATTAGCTTGTAAGTTACACAGTGCTTTATACTAATCAAAATATGTGAAGAAAATTAACACAAAGTCTTTAGTTCTCCTCAAGGGAGACACTTCTTAGCATTGTTTCTAGTCGATTTAGCTTTTAAATGAGTAAGGTTATAATTGGTAATTAAGCTGGCTGCATTTTGGGCATACAAATGAAGATAAAAAGTGAAGCTACAGTTTCTGAGGGGAAAATGAGAGTAAGCATATGGGAAGCAAATGAGGCTAATATGACACAATTCACAGCTTCATTAACATCAGCACGCAAATCAGGCCAGTTTCTCTTGTTGTTAACACTACATTTGCTGAACTTCATAATCAGATGACAAGTTCTGTAACAAGCCTAAAGAAAATGAAGAGGTAAAGCATAGTTACTAGGTGAGCAAAAGCCTAAGAACAGAATACACATAAGCCTCACTCATACTCTGAAATGTAAAGATGAGCCTGATTCACACCACTGAGATACAGAAGAAGATATGGAGTTCTTATTAAGAAGTTCTTCTTAAGAAGTCCTGGAGTTCTCCAAAGCTTAGGTGACATGTGCCTCATGGTTGGGTCTGCTATAGATATAAAAAGGCCTCAGATATTATTATTCCTTCTGTTTTGTACTATAAGACAGCTTAGTTTTCCAGCTTTGGTCAACTTTTCTGTATTGACGTGCTAATTGAGAAGCCAGATGATTTGCAGCAATGTAAAACAATCTCAGATTAAATCAAAAGAAACAAAAAGTTCCCATACATCTAAGTGACATAGCATATAGAAAACTGAGAAAGATAACAGCTGGAAAGATTGCCACCCTTTAGGCCAAAACCCACTGACATGAATGTCTTTTCCTGAAATGCCGTTCCATTGACTTAATTAGGATCTGTGTGAGTGGGCTGCATGAGTATTTGGCAGCACTAGAATTTGGGATACTCCTGATTGATAGGAGAGGTTGCCTTCCAAAAGCTGACTATGATTTTGACTTTCTTCCAGTTACACCTTCCCTGTCCTTCCAATTATGTTCTAATAATTTTAATTCTTCACACCTTTATTCGCTCTGACAGTCCTTTCTAGATTTTAGCATTATTGGCTCCTGAGTGCTGTTCCCAAAGTGAACAGTCAAGAACAGCTGCATCCTGGATCACACTACATAAAAAAAACCTGTTGCAATTCAGAAGAAAACTACAGTACCTTGGTCTCTACTACACTCAGTAATACTTTGATTCTACTTACCTAATAAATTACTGAAGGCTAAAGATCCATAAAATCTCCAGGTCAACAATCTTTTTCTGCTATTTTTTTAGAGTGTCTACAAGAACACACCTTAGATAAATAAATCAGGAATGATAATGAATGAGTGAACTAGATTTTTTTAAAAAGCTCTAACCAGAAATATTAAAACCTGTCAGAACATCTGGAAGACTTGTGAAATGTTAGGTCTGAATCCTGCATGTACTGTGAATATAAACAACATTTAAGTAAACCTGCGCTGAAAAGTAAGAGAAACTTCATTCAAATTTTGTTCATTGTTCTCAAGTTTTCATCAAAACCAATTGTTACCTTTCCCTTCAAAAAAAGAGCAGCTGTGCTATTTTGACACACCTGTTTTCTAGTTTACTTTTCCAAGAAACATTCCAAGGAAAAAATTTCAAAATATTTCTCATAGTAAGACCTTACTATAAGGGCACCATATGTCAGTGCTGACACAAAGGTGCCAGTCCACTTTTTTTTTCCCTCTTACAATAAAACTATGATTTAAGGTTATTTCTATATGGGCAGGAGAGGAGAGAGAAAGACAGACAGACAGACAGACAGACAAAGAGGGATGGCAAGTGAAGTAAGGAAGTGAGACAAAGAAATAGTGAAAATATCTCACCCCTGTCATGTTTGTGTCTGCTTCTTGCAGTCAATGGCCTGGGTTGGCACAAAATTGACCTTCATTTAGTAGATGTTGCATCACTGTGATGTCAGAGGTGGCCTTCTGGGATGTAGATAAAGTTAATAATTTAATAACTGAGTTGCAAAAAGATGTGTCTGGTCATTTTATACTTCAAAATGCATGCTGATTTGGGAGGTCACTCACTGTTTTGCTGAAAAAGAGCCAGAGCTGCATATTACTCAGTATACAGCTTGGTCAAGTAGGTCAGCACTGCTGTGCTACTACTATAACATACACATTCTTTCAGTTGCTCTAGTCCATACAGTACGTTTTTTGTTTACTGAAATACAACTTTATAGGTGACATATATTTACAGACTGCAGGTAGGTAGCATTCTCCCATAGCTCCATCTACCTTTAAGACTTCTGATAATCATGACAACACAGCATTTGCAAACCTTTATTCTTTTCTGAATGTTATACTGTACATCTTAGGATAATGGAAATTTGTTATGTTTATGATTCATCTATCTGAAATGGTTTGTCTTTTAAGTTGTGCATAGAAGAATGAAGAATCATTCAAAGAATGTGGAAAATTAGCAATGGTTTGGGATGACGATAAATATCCCTCTTGGATTGGTCACATATATAAGCTGCTGACCACAATATAGGAAGTCTAGAATACATGAAAAACACAAAAATTGGCATGCTAGTATTATGGTTTTTATCTCATCAATTATGTGGTGAAGTGACTAAATGCACTGGCCATATTTAATTAACCTTTAACAGAGAAGTCACAATTTTTCTGTTCATGACACTGACTGTTATTAGGACATCATGCATTTTTGGAAATAAGCTACTGCAATTATCCTGCTATTGCGTGGGCTATTTTGGCTGCTTGTATATGATAATGGGCTGCCCTGGCTGGAAGATTAAAAAAATAAACCAGTGGAGGATGGTGAAGACAACATCTTGGATGAAGAGGATGCCGAACTAATTGTTACTGCAAGCATTTCCTCACATGGACAGCTGTATATATAGGTAAAAAAATTTAATTAAGTCTCTGCCCATTTTAACATGTTCCATTGTATTTTAATGTATTTAAATGTATTTCTAGACTAATATGAAGATATTTTTTGGATTGAGGTTAATTTCTTCCAGGAATTCTAAAACAGACAGAAAACTGATGAGGATAGTAGTAGATGCTGAGAGAATAAGCAGTACTAGGACAACAGTTGATGTCTGTAAACATTTCAAACTACTGTCTTATAGAGAAAGGACAGGAAACTTTGTGGTATAGTAGTTCCAGGAAGGAACACAGGGTTCATTCTGCCCCATCCCTCACAATAGCTGAGAACAATCTTGTAGAAACAGCACTGTCCACTGGTCACTCCCAGGCTAGAAAGAATACATTGAAAATCCCACCCTGGCAGAGATTTAGTCATGCTTTGTTTATCTGAGGAGCATTGCTGTCGTGGAGGTGGAGCTGGGTGGCAAACATTAAAGAGCCAGCTTGGGGAAGCTGCATCACAGCAGTAGTTTGATCAGTTTAAGAACAAGCCTTGGATCAAAGTTTGCCTCAGCATAAAAATGTTTACAACTTTCTTTAACAGCAAATATGCTCATTCTCTGAAATGTCTCTTTTTCCAGCTGATGCATATATAATGGTACAATTCAGTTCTAGCAAACTGATCTTTGATTACTGCCAATGTATAAATATAGCACTTTTATGTTTATACTAATATTACATGCTTTACATACTACACAATACACTACATTAAATAATACACATTGCATAAATATATTTTTCATTTCCTCTTGTAAGCTAATGTCAATAATCAATAGAATCAGATCATGAAAATCTAATTCTTCGTTATCCTGGACTGTGTGCAAGCATTAGTATCAATGAATACAAATGTTGCCAAATTAAAGCGTCATGTTAGGCACCCACTCATTTTGCCAACATGTCCTGTGGCACAGAGTAATGATAAATGGTCCCCCACTATTGTTAATATTCATTTTTGTAGGTTGCCTACTATTTATTAATTGATTCTACTACCTTTAATTTTTATAACAAAACAAGTAAGTGTGTCATGGTGACTAAAAAAGCAGCATTCAAACACTGTTAAAGTAAGTCATGGGGATTTTGTAGTTTAGGTCCTTTTCTGAGGTTCCATGTAGGAGTGAGACAAATTATTATAATTTTTGATACACTAAATCCACCCAGCAATATCCAGAAGCAAAAACTAGGCATTTTAGGTTAGAATTAGCATATTTTTAACAGTGATGATGGTTAACCATCAGACTATTTAGTAAGTGATGCTTCTCCATAATAATGGAGAAATGAATGTCTTAATAAATATTGATGGCCTTTCTAAAATCCAGAGCTCTAGCAACTAAACTAAACCAAACTAAATCTTATTTTCCGGAGAAAATGAGACTTATGTGATCTGAAGACCTATCATTCAACCCTAACAGTTTTAGTAGCCCTAAGTATACTATTTAATATAATACAGGAAATAGGGTATAGTAACCACTAGTGACTACATGTGAATAGTACTATGGCATTTAGAGTAACTATTACAGAAGCCTTAGACAATTTAGCATTAGCTAGGCTAAGCAAAAGTTATAGGATCAGAAAACATCAGAGGTATGAGACAGTTGTGAGTTAAGGCTTCCCTTGACAGATTAGAAGCAACAGCCTGAGGGCCAAGTAGACAATAAACTTGTAGCCAATTTGCCATGTGTGAATTTACCTCATTTTGTTTAAGATGGTCTAATTGTATTGGACCACTTATGTAAACTAAGATATTTTTATACTAGTGATTAAGAAAATAAAGAACAAGTCTAGTACTCCAAGTGAAGTTAGATAAATTAGGTCATATTTCCATCCTAGCAGGTAATTTTCCTCCTAGTGTTTCACTAATATTAAAATTTTTACTTTACAAAAATTTTTACTTTACTCTTGATTTTAAACATCTACCTTTCTTCCTTCACATTTTGTTATTTTCATTCTAATTTCACATAGCCATCCTTTGATTACATTTCATAGTACTGAAGAACATCAATTTGCCATGTCATATCTGTATGACACAAATTTTTACTCTCATTATATTTCATGATTGTTAAGTAAAAATCTTTTTGTCTGTTACCATGAAAGCCAAATGTCTTCAGAGAAGATTTCCTGAACACATGTGATTTCCCAGTTAATTTCTGGGGATCAACATACCACATTACTTCATTGTATGTTTGTGTATAGTTATGTCTACATGTTCAAAAAATGCATCTGTCCATTCATCCTCCAAAACCACAATTAATAATTTTTAGATCTTTGTCCAATTTCAGTCATATTTTGCAAAGAAACAAAAATCACATTTTTTTTGCAAATTTAATGAAAATGTGCAACTAGAGCGGTGATATCATATCAGTGCCCTGATTCAGGAAAAGAGTGCAGTGTTCAGATTATTAAACATTTATTAAATACAAGAGACATATGAGAGAAGAGATGTTTTGAAGTTTGGCATGCAGTTTGGCAGTTAAGATGGTAGTCAGCAATCCATCTCAAGTCCAGTTACAGAAGCAAGTATCGTATCTGAATAGACGACACATCAAAAGTACAATGAAGAAAATAAGGCAAATTCATTTCCTTTTATTTCAGAAGTCTGTCTGTGATATGACAAGACAAGTGGGTATAGTTATCTGTCTTGAACTTTTTCTTATCTCCTAAAAGTGTTTTTAGAACTGCTGAAAAGTAGAAGTATCACTACAGACCAGATTATTAAACTAGATGTTTCTTGACTTCTTAACCCAAGATATCTTTTATTCTCTTCAATAGTCTGACTTGTACATCATTGGATATATCTGTTTGAGTATTTGTTCAACAAATAAAGATTTGTTCAACAAAAGTCGAGGGCTTTTGTAACAATTAGGGCCAGGTGTTCAAATGTAAATTTAAGTCATCATTTTAAAAAGGTTGCATCCATATGACACTCCCAAAATGTCAAGAAGAGTTGTGGGTGTCTGCTGCTACTTCTGACAGACGAATCAAATTATCTGTTTAGGAGGGCAAGACTAGGTAATACAGGAAATCCACTGGATTGCATACTTTCTTGAGGAGACATACAGTTTCAGGCTCCATAGCAATAGTTACCACAGCCCCTTTTCTATCACAAAGAATTCTAATGAATAAAAGCACAGAGAGCAGGGAACTCGGCATTTCTGGAGTCAGTATTTTCTTCCCTGAGGCTGTAACGTTCATGGTGATGAGAAGGTCAGCAAATCTCTTCCCACATGACTGTCAGACATCGCTCCTGAAGCTTCAAGGGAAAGAGTGACCACTAAGTTTAATTTCCCTACCACAGATTCTTATTTGAACTTTCTATACAGCCCTTCATCCAGTCAAATAGAAGTGATGATCAGGCCCTGCAACATTCATATCATAATGTCAGGAATCTAACTGTGGCATCTCAATAGAGAGAGAAATAGAGAAACATCCCCCAGAAAGAGGTTCAGATGAATCAGGATTTCTGTAGAAGATTTTTTTTAAAACAAAATAATAAAATCAGAGTATTTTTTTCTAAGTATTAAGGTATTTTAGGGTTAAAAAAGAACTAGACATGATGCTCATTAAATGAAACCAGCAGGCATCTGATTTGAAATGGGATTACTTCTCTGATCCTGCTGTGCTGTTTTCATGTACATGGAATAGATTAACAAAACAGGTTTTTGGTTTTTTTTACTCATTCCAGTTCAGAGCTATCAGTCACTACTTTTTCCTGACTTTGCTGACTAAAACTTTTAATGAATCCATCAACAGAAACTAGGCCACTGTCAACAATGAGCCTAATACTATCTGACACTCTTTAGAGATTAAGGCTCAGACTGCACATACAGTGATGTGTCATTTTAATTTTAATTAAGTAAAAAGACACAACTAAACACAGTCTTAACTTCTCATTAAGTTTAATAGAGAAAACACATGTATTTGGCAGCTGCATGGGCCACTGCCTACATTTTTTAGAGGCTGATAAACTGGCTTGATATAAAGTTAGTCAGAAATCTGGCATGTGCGAGGATGGAAAGCCAAAGCCCACGTGGAGTTGAATCTAGTGAGGGATATGAAGGGCAACAAGAAGGGCTTCTACAGGTAAGTCAGCAGCAAAAGGAAGAATAGAGAAAATGTGGGCCTAAAGCTGAATGGGACAGAGGACCTGGTGACAAAGGTCATGGAGAAAGCTGAGGTATTGAATGCCTTCTTTGCCTCAGTCTTTACTGGTAAGACTGGCCTTCAGGCCCCTGAGACCTGTGGATAAGTCTGGAGCAAGGAATACTTGTCCTTGGTGGAGGAGGATTAAGTTAGGGAACATTTAAACAAACTGGACAAACACAAGTTCATGGGACCTGATAGGATGCTCTCACAAGTGCTGAGGCAGCTGGCTGATGTCACACTGAGGCCACACTTGATTATCTTTGAAAGGTCATAGTGATTGAGGGAGGTTCCTGAGGACTGGCAATGGCAAATGTCATTCCAATCTTCAAGAAGGGCCAGAAGGAGGATCCAGAGAACTGCAGGCTGGTCAGCCTCACCTCAATCCCTGAGAGGGTGATGGTGCAAATCCTCCTGGAAGACATTTCCAAATACATGAAGGGCAAGAAGGTGACTGGGAGTAGTCAGGATGGATTTACAAAGGGGAAATCATGCCTGAGAAACCTTCTACAATGAAATGATTAGCTTGGTGGCTGACGGAAGAGCAGCGGATGTTGTTTATCTTGACTTTAGCAAGGCTTTTGACACTGTCTCCCATAATATCCTCCTAGATAAGCTGATAAAATATGGGCTAGATAAAGGGACAATGAAACTAGTAAAAACTAGCTGAACTGCTGGGCTCGAAGGACTGTGATCAGCAGTGCAAAGTCCAGCCAGAGCCAGTCCCTAGTGGTGCACCCCAGGGATCAATACTGTTTAACATCTTCATTAATGACAAGCATGATGGGACAGAGTGCACCTTTTGCAGGTTTGCAGCTGATAAAATCTGGCAGAAGTTGTCAATACAACAGACAGTTGTGATGCCAGTCAGAGGGACCTCAACAGGCTGCAGAAATAAGCCAACATGAATCTAATGAAGTTCAGCAAATGGAATTGCAAAGCCCTGGGAAGGAATAACCCAATGCACCAGCACAAATTGGGGCCTAACTCGCTGGAAAGCAGCTTTGCAGAAAAAGACCTGAGGATTTTGGTGGACACCAAGCTGACAATGAGCCAGTTATGTGCTCTTGCAGCAAAAAAGGCCAGCAGTGTCCTGTGCTGCATTAGGAAGAGTGTTGCCAGCAGATCGAGATCCTTCCCCTCTCCTCAGCACTGGTGAGGAGTTGGAGTGATGTGTCCAGGTGTGGGATCCCCAGTAGAAGAGAGGCAGAGACATACTGGACTGAGTCCAGCAATCTTATCAATGTGTATATATATATGGCGGGGGTGGGGAGAGGGCAGGGAGGAATGATGCCAGACTATTCTCAGTGGTGCCCAGGAGGAAAGGCAATGGGCACAAACAGAAATACAGAAAAGTGTGTTTAAACATAAGAACTTTTCTTTTATGGTAAGGGTGGTCAGACACTGAACAGGCTGCCCAGAGAGGTTGTGGAGTCTCCATCCTTCAGATGGAGACTGGAGATGGATATTCAAAACTCAGCTGGACACAGCCCTGAGCAACCTGCTTTAGGTGACCCTGCTCTAAGCAGGGGGTTGAACCAGGCTATCTCCAGATGTGCCTCCCAGCCTCAACTGTTCTGCATAATCCTGTGTTTGATTGGAAATGTTACAGAGTGTATTGTACCCAGAGGATCCAAAACTGACAGCCTGCATCTATTGTGCAAATTGTCTTGATAGGGTTTTCCTGTCTCATCTCCTATGTCTAGGCATCTAAAAGGCACTAACAAGGCTTTCTTCTAATATTGCAATATGGCACTAACTGGTTCCTGCTGATATAGGTAGTTTTGGAGTGTACAGTTAGTGTAAATGCATCAAACCATATCAATCAGAAATGGAGGAAGGCAGGGCTGAGCCATTTACCTGGCCACAGGGATCAACAGCACTGATGCTACAGTGTAACTGTATGTATATAGACAAAAAGTCTTCATAGCAGGTAACCCTAATGAAATGAATATTCTGACAGGATCCCCATGTGCATATTACTGCTAAGCGGTGCTTGCTTTTGCAAGTATATTTCCTCTGATGCCCACTGTTTTTTTTCACTGAAGCAGTTTGTGCATCTATTTATAGATCTATAGTGTATATATACAGTATATAAACTATATACTGCATATATATTAAACATGGAGATGCTGACAGCAACAAGAGGCAGGAGTAGCAGCAAACAGTGTCACTGGATGAATGAGTTTCAGATTCTGCTGCACCAGTGATTGGAATTAGTGTTGTAGTGAACTACTTGAGTATTTCAGCTTGGCTGTACATTTCTTAAGACAAGCCCTATCATCACAGAGACTCTGTACCACTTGGAGAATTATGATCTTTGGAACACAGAGTGTGGAGAAGATGTAATTCAAACAATAGCTTTTGAAAGAAAAAGTGGTTCTCATTTTTTTACAAGCTTCACTAAAACATTTAAAGTTGTATGATTTTACACACTGTACAGATATTGATTTTTTCCCCATTTTTATCTTTTTTTTTTTTTTTTTTTTTGTCCTCTTCAGTTTTAACTCTAGGAAATGAAAGGGGGAAAGTACCACTTAACAGCTCAGCCCCTACTGATAGCCTATCAGTGAGCAGTTTCAGGATTAAAAAACTGGAAGGACAGTAGCATCGAGATGTGATTCTCCTTGTGTTTTCTGCTATATAAGACTATAGTATGAAGACAGAATAGCCTGTTTTGTATTCTGATAAAACAAGTAACGTTATCAGTTCTCTAACCAAGTATAGAGCATTTGCTAAGGTCTTGAAACACCCACATACTTCAGAAGCAGTACCTCCATTTGTATTCTCCTTCATGCTACTCTTTTTTCAGGGAATGCCTGTAACTAAAGGAAATTAAATTAGGTAATTACTGTGAATAGATAGTGATATGTAATAGTAGATAGTGATATATGTCTTCCTGTTCTCTAAAATAAATAACCATCTCATTCAATATTTTGCAGGTTGATATTCCAACATGTGGAAGGCCACTCAAGTTTCATAATGCTGTAGATAGAAGGTTAGCCCTGCAGTGTTGCTGTTGTTATAATGCATTATTACAAAAACTTTCTTTATCAAAAATCAGGGCTTACTGTGCTCCTGAGTGGTCCTCACGTTTGGGAAGCCAGTGAAACTCTGGCACTTCCCCAAACTTCTTGTGTAATATTATATATCTTTATTAGCCAAACCTTTAATGAAACTTGTATTCAAACAACATGAGACTGCAGACTACTTAAGACAGCTTTTAGCAGGCCACAGTTAGGAACCACAAGGTTTTGTTAATGACTGCATACTCATTTGTAATAAAAAGAACAATGTTTATGGAATAGGTTTACAAAAATACAAGGTATAGAAGAACTGGATATTGGTATTGGCGAAAAGAATGAAGGGTATAGAAGCAAAATGATTGTATTTTACACGTTCAACTCTAGTCTCTGTGCAACAATGCACAGTTAAGTTTTGGGTGAGATAAGACCATGAACTAATTCCTTTAAAGTTTACAAGGAAATTACAATAAAGGAGGAGGTATTTTGTAAAAAGGCGAAAGGTGATTGTGTAAGAAATCCACTAATGAGGCAGTGAAGACTAGTATTACATGAGGCCTGATGGTCAATGAAACAATAAAGCTGATTCAATTTAGAGTAAATCAATCAGAAGCTTTTAAGAAGACAATATGTTTGTCTTTGATTCTGATGAAATGAAGAATACAGAAGAGAGACACAGACACATTATGTCAACATGGAAGATAATGCTCGCGGTGCAATTTTGTATGAGCTTTAGAAGAACACAGTGAAAGTAGCAGGAATTAGAGAAAGAAGCTGATAATATCTGAGGTGTGAAATGACAGGGGCCTGGAGAACAGTAGCAGCTAAGACAGTCAGCAAGGCTGAATCTTCTGACTGATAGGTAGGAAGAAACAAGATAATATAGACACAGTCTTCATGTATAGAACCAGAGAGCGCGCTATGCTGAAAGCGTTGTTCAAATTAAAGTCCTAAATGACCGGAAGGATAGTGTGGCATTCACAGTAAAAACAGGTAGAAATGGAAGTTTGTGAGAGGAAAATCAGGACCTGAACATACTGTGCTGAGTTTAAGCTGTGGTAGCTGCCCTCAAGGAGATGGCAGAAAGGCACTGATTCAGATTGAGCGTGGAAAGACAGGTCAGCAATAGAGATGAAGATCCATGAGTCGCTAGAAAAGGATGCAAGTCAATGCCAAGTTAAGAGAAGGAGAGATAGGGCTCACAGCTGGCAAGAACTTTGGCAGATGTATGAAAGTTCCAGATTAAAAGCTGATTAAAAAGAATCAGCTGCTTTAAGAGAAATAGGAAAGAAGTAGAAGGAAAACTAGACAAAAATCAAAAGCCAATGTGAAGATTTGATTTAGAAACAATGGAATTAATTATGCTATCGGATGATATTGAGAAGTAAGGAAATATTAAGGTAGAATCCTGGAATTAAGGAATCCTCTGTATTAAGGTAGAGTCACGGAATTTGGGCAGGAGGAAGGTGTGTTGAGCTTGTGAGAACACTTTCAATGATTTGTTGAAATCCAAAAATTTGTGGTTTGTGAGGATCAAAGAAGAAAACAAGGCTATTCCAGAAACAAGACTATGGCATTAGACAACACATTCAGTTAACCTGAAAAGTGTAAAAAGCTTTGTTGATCATTAAAGGGGCAAGACGCATTATAAAGGACATCATTAAATCTGTGGATGAAAAGGAATGCATAAACACCACTTAGAAATCAAGCACTATGTCATCATTATTATCAGTCACTGAAAACTTGTTTATGGGATTAGGAAATCTTGTAAGTGTGTACTTCCAAATAGAAAATCAGGATAAACCACTTACTAGCAAATTTTTTACCAGCATGTGAAGAGACAGAAGTCATTCCTCTCCTCTGTCTCCCATTCATGATTTGTTTGAACAGCCACATACAGATTTATCACATCTCTGATCCACTGTAGCCAGCAGCCTGCTACAAGCATTTGTAAGACACACACCGCTGTTGCTCCACCCTAGTTTGCTGTGACTCAGGAGTAATTTCAGGTTGGCTCAGCTTCCTCCTTTCTGTGGCCTACTAGATGCATACAATTGTAGATGTGCTTCTTTAACCTCAGATACAGGACATCACTTTTTATGGACTTTTTTTCTTTCATTCTAGTTGAATTAAATTTTCAGGGGCAATCCTGAAGCCAAAAAATGTAACATTGAGCAATCTCTGCTTTTCTAGCTTGTATACTAAGATAACATCTGTGAATAAGACCAATAGTATTGAAGTTAGCTTTTAATATTTTCCTTAGCAGTGTCTCTTCAGGTTTGGTGCTGAGATTACCTGGGGTCACAATATGACTACATCTTCTTCTGTTGCTGATTAATGAACAAAACTAAACTTCCACAGGAGCAGATCTCAGTTTAATGAAGGCACACAATTCAGTGAATGCAAGAAGGCAGCAGTATAATGATAAAGACTAGTGGCATGATAATACTTTAAAACACTTTAATGTCATAGGTAGTCTGATAAGAATCTATAGAATGAGCAGCGGAGAAATTGCATGGGTTTATATGGCAGAATCAGAAAAATACAGAGGAAAGTGACTGGAAGAAACAAGTAATAAAGGGTAGAATAAAAAAACAGAAAAAGACAGAAGACAGACTGATACCTTCCCAGGTGTTCTTGCAGTTGGTTTAAATAGTCTCTACTACTGCCTTCTACTCCTCATTCCTGCCATCTTGCCACAATCACTGTTGTGCCAAAATAAATGTCTGGGCAATCATGCAGTGAACTGGACAGGGACGTGACAGATATTGGTTACTTTTCAGCACATTTCCCAACAAAAATTAAAATAAAAGGAAACAAACAGGTAGGAGCAAGGAATACTTAAACTGGCACTGCTGCCAAAAAGAGGATCATAGGATCATAGGCTGAAGGGAGGACAGACAAAAAGGGACTGCATAAATGAGCAGAAGGACTAGGAGCAAGAGCTAAGTGCAGTGATATTCCATCTAATCTGATGTAATTTCAGAGTGCTGGTGGAAGGGCAGTCACAATTCCCACCCCAAATTCCCTTACACCAAATCTAGCAATCATGCGGCTGAAGGTATAGACATTTCAATGAGCTGATCAAGAAAAGTATTTTTTTCTATTGGATCCCCTCACTGACTCGGTTCACCTTGCAGCAGCCGTAAAATGATCAGCTACAACACAAAGGAAATGACAGGAAAGTGGGACTGCCTCTTTTGGATTAAGTTTAATACCACACACTAAGGGGGGGGGGGGTGGTTAAGAGCAGTCAACAAAGGTTTAAAATAAAATGGTACAGAAAAGGCTGAGCACTGAGTGAGATAGGAAGAGGACTGGAAGAATAGGAATAGATAATAGATTACAAAATAGGGAACTAAAGGTAGGGGGTAGAGGAAGGTATTCCCATCTCTGTATATATTCAGCCTTCCAGGGCTGAAAGATAAAATAAACTAGGAAAGGTTAGAGAATACAGAAACGAGAGAGCTGTAAAAAAGGCAGAAACAAGAAACTAAAAAAAGAAAAACAACAACAAAAAGGAAGAGGTGGGGAAGATATATCTGTGTTTATTAGCTGCAGACAAAGAATTGCCTGAGGAACACTGAGTTCTGTAGAAGTGACTGGAAAAGCCCCAGTCATCTGACCTACAGAGGAAAAAAATGGGGGGTGGGGAATAGAATGAAGAGAGCAGAGAAGAAAGAAGAATATGTCAGACTGATTTTGGAATGATACTGCTTTCACATTACAGCATGTTACTTTTTAGATATTTTCAAGGGTGCAGACCTCATCTAGATTACGAGTTTCAAATTCAAATTCTCTATAAATATTTTTCCTTTCCTGCCTCTCTTTCAATGTATACACACACACAAACCTACACAGATAGTTTCATGTGAGCAGTGCCAACACTATTCATTATCTCTATTGCAGATTTGCTGCAGTATTTTGATAAAGCCTAAGCAATCCCACCTCTCCCTTCCCTCCTGTTTAATATTGCATATTTCAGTAAAAATGTCTTTTAAGTCTAGAACTTTTAAAACTTTTAAGCCTACATCTCCACTTAGGAGGCTTGATATCAATACATCCTTGAAAGATTGACATAAGCTTTCATGTCCAATTTTTAGCTATTTAGGGCAAAGCTCCTAATGAAGACCAAGCCATGATTTCATGATACAGGAGGGACACTAATCATTTTCATCTATGCATTATCCCTTCAACTGCATTCCCACTACTGCAGTACTGACTGTACTGTGAAGCAAAGTAGGGAATCAATCTGGGTTAGAGTTAATTTTCATTCTTTTAAATCACCGATCAAGTTCATTGTGTAGTCTCATATGCACTGAACCACAGTGAGGAAATAGTGTGGGAACATGACCAAGCAGCTGGGGGAAGATGAAGCAGTGGGGATTCGTTAAACCATGATTACTGCCAGAGACTCACTATAATGAAAATATGATCTCAATGGGGGAAAAAAAAAACCACAGCTATGAAAATATTTTCCCAAGATAGTAAACCATTAGCTAGAATAATGTGCACTGACTAAGGGTCTTGGGGAAAATGTGTATATGTCTATATACACATAAACCATTTCACAGCACTAACTAAGACTGCACAATCTTCATCTTAGCATTTGCCTTTTTTTTAATTTTGCCTTTGAAACATTACTTTTATCTCACTATTTTAATACAATGTCCTCAATTATTTTAAAGTCATTTTTAAAAGGAAAGCCATTCCACTATTTAAAGCCATCCCATCTCCCACATGTAGTTTGTTAGCAAGATTCATGACTTTTTTGCCAGTGGATTTCACAGCTGATAATGCACTGTGGGGTGAGGAGACTCAATAGTCTTTGGATTTACATCAGAGTCTGGATGGAAGAATACTGCAATATTTATAGAACTTACAAGCCCATACCATTGTCTGTGAAGTCTCTCCTTCCTGTTTTTAAATCCTTTACCCCAGGCTTATGTCCTTTTTCTGTCTTAATATTGCTTTTGCAATGAAGTCAGGCTGTTTCTTCTTTGCCACTCTGTGTATATCAGAAAAGCAGACAATGAGAGCACAAAGGAAATACAACCCCTCTCTGAAGTCTTGTGTCAGCCAGCAGAAGCAGCAATTTGAGGAAGATTTCTTGAAGATCTGGAATGAAGTATGCTCACTCATCCTGCAACAGAAGCAAATCTTAAGTCTACTCATTGTTTAAGAGTGAGCTGTGAGGGAATGGAGTCTAAAACAGAGTGGGATTTCTTTTTTGAAAGAACTGAAGAAAATCCCACAAGAAAATACAGTGAAAGAGATAATAAATACTGTGGAAATAAATACTGGGTTTCAAGGGAGAAGATTCTGGAAAATTATTTAGCTCTTTCATAAATAATCCTACTTTGATATGTAGTAATGTGATATAGGTAATTTCCATGAATTGGGGAAATTCTCAAGAAGATATGATCTACCAGTTGTGGTTTATCCCACTAAGTGCAAGCACAGAGCTGACTTGGTTTTACTTTCAGTTTAGATCATACTTTCAGCCTGTACTTGGTATTTTCCATCACGTCAAATGTGTATGCATGTGGCTTTAACCTTGTTTCCCTCTCATGCATACTCTCACCTTCTGCTCCTCTTATTCCTTTTACGCACAAATAACTTTTAATCTTGTTCAACAGTAACTTTTTTATTTCCTACATCCTTAGGCACATAAAATGAAAAATAACAATCCCAATTTTTTTTTTCCTTAGAAAGCTCAAGTTAGAATACTCCCATCCTGAGCCATGAAAAAACATAGTTAAAATTCAGCATAGATTTGCCAGTTTTGTGTATGCACACGTGGCGGCAGATCTTGACTTTATTTTCTCCCTGCCATTCAGCATTCGTTGGTCTCAATTCCTATACACAAATGAATTTTTGCATTTCTAACCCAGCCTAACATGAACCCCAAATGTACTGTGTATTATATATCACCAGTTAATTAAATGTAAATGTATACTGAGATAACTGTAGGCTTTGGCCCCAAATGAGATATGAGTAGCACCAAATTGCTTATTCCCATTCTGTTTCTGTTCACTGATCAGGGCAGTGTACCATGAAAATAGCATCCAAACTGTAAATTCAAACTGTAGAGGAAAGACACCAATGCATTCACTATGCTATTCAAGGCATGGTTACCCTAAAGTAGCAAAGAACATACAATGTAGCAAAAAAAACAGGCACACAAAAAATCATTCTCCTAGAAATTTTAAAATGCTATAGAAAGTACCTTTTACTTAAAATTGTTTTCTCCTTGCAACTTAATTTTCATATTATTTCTTACATAAACAGCTTTCAAAAAGGGGATACCAGACACTGAAGGGATCAAAATGGGTAGTCATACCAACCACGCAATTACAGAAAGACATGTGGCATGAGCATGCTGATGAATACAATAAAATTTTTACTTGTCTTTCCTCTGATTTTAACCCCAGTCTTAGATGTGTGAATGCTACTAGAAACCAAGCTGCTCTGTGCTACTGTGCTTCAGCACACAGCTCACCCTGCCCTGCTTTGCAGGATACACTTTGACAAAATCTGTAATTGTAAATGAACAGCCCGATTCCAGAGATTGCTCTTTTGTACTGAAACCAACTGGCAAGGAATAGCCCTATGCTCCTTACATAGTGCTAACCTTTTAGCTTCCACAACAGGGGACTGAAAGCAGACTCCCAGCTGGAAACGGTCCCTGGCCTGTGCTAACTCCCGAACCATTCCTGGAAACTCTCTGGAAAAGTGCTAGTTGGTGACAGCCAAAAACCATACTGGGACTCTTCTAACAGTTAAACAATGCAGATGACTCAGTTTCAGCATGCTTCATTCATGGGTATAAAGGTAACCTCTCTGCATCTTTGCTAAAGTTTAATAATAGATCTGCAGAATAATTTGTTTGGCTCAACAGTACACTAGGCTGTCGCTGGACACATGAATTATTGCAAGGGTGATGAGTTTGTGGCAAGGTGTCCACTGCTCCATGGTAACAGCTCCAAAATAAGCAGCAATTACAAAGGTGTCTAGACTTAAATGAAGAGGAGGTCAACTACCTCGCACTCACCCAGGGCCACAGGGGAACTACGAGGAGTGGCCTGCAGGCGACAGCTCACAGACTTGTAGGGACTTATTTCCTAGAAGCCCCATCTTTTCGCCCCGCTGTGCGCGCTGCAGTGTTGTTATGTCCAGCCATTCACCCACGGCCTGGACCTGGCCCCTCCATTTAGTAACGCAAGCAGCGGACAAGGCGGCCTGCCGCCCTGGCCAGAGGGAATGAACTGCGTGGCCGAGCACTCAGGGAAGCCGAGGCCCCCGGGCCGGGCGTCACTGCCGCTCCTGCAGCCCGGCGCCCCCCGGGGAAGCGCTTCCCGCTGCGCCGCCGAGGCGGGGCCGCCATCAGCCACCAACGGCCGCTCACGGTGCCGCTGCTCTCCCCCACCCCCTCCCCGCAGTAATTCGCCCCGCGTGTGGGAGGCACCGTTTCAGGGCTCCGGGAGAGCCCAACTGCTGCCGGGGGGGGGGGAGTTCGCAGCCCCAGGAGCCCCGCGGAGGCGCACTAGCCCAGCCCGCCTCGCCGCCGAGCCCGGGGCAGCTTCGCGAGAAGCCGAGGCGTGGCCCAGCGCGGCCTTGCCTCGCGCCCTGCTCCTGTCGCCACCCACCCTCCCCCCGTCCCGGAGGAGCTGTGGTCTCGGCCGGAAGCGGCGGGCGGTGCCTGGCGCCCAGCTCTGGCCGCCGCGGCGCTCGCAGCCGAACAATAGTGGAGTGCGGCGGAGGGCGGACGCAGCGGTGAGGGGCTCGCCGGCCAGGGCCCGGGCCGGGGGCGCAGGGGGCGTCCCGCATTCGGGGCGGCGGCGGCGGCGAAGCGGCCGCGCCGCCAGTTCGCGGAGGGAGCGAGGGAATGAGGAGTATGAGGATGGAGCTTTGGAGCGGGACGGGACTGGGGCAGCGGCCGAGGACGGGAGGGGGCTGCGGGTGTGGCGGCGCGAGGGTCTGGGTCCGTGCCGGCGCCCCCGCCGCGTGGCGGGGCTGCCGCCTTCCCCTGCGCTTGGCTGCGCCGCTCGCTAGCTGACTGAGCCTAAAACTTTCCCGGGACACGCCCGCTCTTCCCCCCTCCCCAACCCCCCTAGGCTTGTCGGGGCGCTGCCGCGGGCGAAGGGGCAGCGGGGCGGGGGGTGCGGGCGAGCGCTGGGTGCGCGGCGGGGGCCGTTAAACGGCTGAGGCGGGGGGCGGCGGCAGCGGCGCGTTGCTCCTGCTCATACTCGCCGTGGTTGTAGTTGACGCGGCGGCTGGACGCCCGTGCTTCCGTTTGCAGCCTTAAGAGGTGCGTGGTGACTGAAAACTTGTCGGCAGGCGGTGTTCAGTGCTTCGTATTGATGGCGTTTGAAATAACGGTTTCGGTTTTTATCACCCTTCTGAAGGGCACTATGAATGAAGAGCAGTTTGTTAACATTGACTTGAATGATGATAATGTCTGCAGTGTCTGTAAACTGGGGACTGAAAGAGAAACGCTCTCGTTTTGCCACATTTGTTTTGAGCTGAACATCGAAGGTAAGATTTTAAGTAGAACTAATTCTGCATACCTTCATAGAATGCTTAGCTTCGAGCTGAATGCAAATTAAGCGTTTTCTTAAGTTTTGGTAAAGTTTTAGGTTTGAAAACTTGTATGTTTACAATTTTTCTTGCTGACCAAATTATTCTTTTAACACCTTCTAAGTAGTTCATTTCCATTAAATATGTTTTCCAAATGCTTGTTTTCGTCCAAATGAAAATATATTATTTTATAAAGATGTATGGACTTTTCAGGAGCTTCTGAAATTCTCTAGCATTAGTTTAACCTTCTGGTGTTAATCCTCTCATGTTAGTTCAGATCGAAGAGAATATATGTTTTCTCCTTGTTCAAGGTTTTGAGGGATCTGTGCGTTAACTTACTTAAATTGAAAATCTCAAAGTATAGCAAACTCTTTATTGGAAGCAGATCATTGCTTCACCTTCACTGGAAATAATCAGAGCATTGTTTTGTGCTTTCATAGGATGATGATACACATATATGATAAAGTTGTATTCATTGTCAAAGCTCCTTTAAGTTTTTTGCCCTATGAATATGTTAAGCAATACAAATTGCAAAGTAGGAATTTTGGCCATCTTTCAGTAGATGATTCCAGGAAGTATAATCTCTGGGCTCCAAAATAGTATGGGTTCAGTAAAATATGTCTGTATCTCTTTAGAATTCTAAGCCTTCTTTTGTTTTAGAATTTGTCCATCTTGTTGTCTTTTTTTTTTAATGTATAAACTAAATGCTGGGCATGAATGAATAGCTGATTTGGGGGGGTTACTTTTTTAGTCAAATAAGAATTTTAAAATTATACTGATTGTTTGGACAACCAAGTAATTTGTTTCAGTTATATAAAGTGGTATTTGCCAATTCTACATGCATGTGACTACCTAGAACAATCCAAACTGGTCCGGGAAAATTGCATGTGAAGTTCTTGAATAATGTGATTATAGTAATAGACACATTTCCTGATGATAGATAATATTTGCGTCATCACCATTTGATATATATGAAAGTAAGTTGAAGGGCTCGACATAGTCTTTCTGAGAGGGAGTACTTTGAGATGTGAGCAGTGGGTCCCTAGTGCTCTAGTTGCTCATTCTGAATCCTAGAAACATAAAACTGACTGGAAGGGAGGGAGCCATAAGGATGAGTATTAAATATACTGTTCCTATTGTGTATCACATTTTTATGCATATATAGGTAGCAAAATTTTGTTCTCATCTCACAAAAATCTGAAAATTGTATTATCAAATCAGAATCACTTTCAAATACTTGCCCAGTATTGTGTTTTGATTAAAAATTAGTGATTTCTCTTTGGTGTTCATTGCTAATAAAGAGGCAATATACATTTTAATCCAAACAGTACTTTTATACTTCAGTAGTAATTTGCATGCTTTGTTTTTGTTTTGAAAAGGCATGCTTGTGTGTTTGCATTGTCTTATAAAACTCATAGCAGCTGTCGAACATAAAACAGGTTGGTAGCCTACTTTTGGTAGCCTAATTCTTTTATTGTTTTAAAATGACAGGTTTGCAGTTCTCAATACTGAATGGAATTATGACACTCTTTTCTCTAGGCTTTAAGATTAGAAAAAAACATAATTGGAATTATGTACTCCAGTGACATTCCGAAACTAGTTTTGTATGGGTGGAAGTGTTGATACAAATAAAACAGGGTGCATTCAAAAGTTGCTGGATGGTTTCTGTGCTCTTTGAGATGAATTGTGGACTTGTCCAAGTTACCTGCAATGGGTATTACCTTTAAAAAGTGGTCACGTGTTTTAGGTGGAACAGCATATATTTATTTTAAGGAACTTTAAATAGATTTGACAGTAGCAGGGACTTAGACTGCTGCACAGTTTATTTGCATAATCTCCTAAAATTTCAGTAAATTTAAAAGAAGACTACTTGAACTGAATACTGACAAAAGCATATATGAAATTACATGAGACAACTAAAGTTTAATTTACTATCTTACTGTGCATAATAACAAATATTAATATTTTAATAATTATAGTGTCAAAAATACCTCCTTTTTTTTGATATTCTGTCCTCTGTGCACAGCTTTGAGGAAGATATACTGTTACTACTTTTGTAGGGAGAGGAGGCCAAAGTGTGGCGCAGAGGTTGTGTAAGTGACTTTAGGAAGAATCTTCATAAGGATTTTTAGCAGAACTATGCTGTGAGCCAAACCTTTACCATATTCATGGCCACGTTCTTTCATTCATCTCCTTTGTTTTCCTATGACAAAAGACTGCTCTTTGACATGTCTGTAAATCATAGTCTCTGACAGCCCTGGGTGGGGGAATGAAGTGGAAAATTCACCAACTACCTACTTCTTACACAGAATCAACTGTAAGGGGTGAATATTAATTCTATAAATGTGCTATCTCACACTTAAAAGTATGTATTGTTTTTGCTAATAGCTTGCCTTTTTATTTAAAGTTGATTTTAAAAATCCAAGCAATTAAAGCACATGCCTAAGTTTTGTTTTGTTTAGTGTTGTATTTGTAAATAATTCGGGAAGTAAAATAGGCCCTGGTTTTAGATGGATAACCTAGAAAAATATTCATGCAATGGTTAGGACAGTGTTTAAGACTCATTCATTTTTAGTGCTGATGTGCATGCATATCTTCTCAGTGAAGCAGGAAACTGCTGCTGCTTAAGAACTCACTTAAAGGACTAGTAGTCTCAGCTAAGCATCTTGCAGGATGCTTAAGTATTCCCACTATTTGCAACAGCCCATGTTAATTTCCACATATGAAATTCTGAAAGTGGATTTCTCAGTTTCTTTGTAAAAAAGGTGTATTCTAATCTTTTAATAAAACTCCTGTGAACAGGACCTTTGGTTTGTTTAAGCTTTATCATGTTTGGGCAATAGCTGATACTGATGCATAGTCAAGTTATTCTTGGAGTCCTTTTGCATAGAAGACCCCTGTACAGAAAGCTTAGTCTATGGACTGCGTTAGTTAACTAACTGTCGAGTTTCTAACAAGGAAAATAACTTATACTGTCACAAAATCACTTGTGTTTTTTATCAAAAGTTGTGCCCCATCATAATTTTTTTTGAATAGCAAAACTTTTCTTTTTTGATGAAAGACAGCTTAGCCTAAAATATAATTGTAGTTAGTACTATGTTTAGTTAATGCACAGAAACCATTGGTTTGAGTGGAGCTGGGAGTTCAGCTGTGGTGCCTGTCACAGAACTTATTCAGGAGAGATACATATGGATTATAGGGTCAATTTGATGTTCACTGAAAGCTTGGTAGCAAAATAAGGAGAAAAGGGAAAACAGGCATACAGAATTAACAGAAAGCCAAAATGCAGGTTTAAACTTTCTCCTATTATGTAGCATCAGCTTTTCTGAGGTGCAGGGAAAGAACAACTCTCTCAGAGGACAGGTTAGTAATGCTTTTGCTAATCTTCCATCTAAATGGTGTGGGGGGAGAGTTGTAAAAAGAACAGTATTTTTGTCTCTGTCACCCTTGCCCTTTCAACTCATTCAATTTGAGGGTGCAATCATTAAATTGATTTTCTGGTTCTATATTAATTCATGCTCAGAGAGACTGAATGAACTAAGCTACACATACATAATTCATTGTTTATTGCAAAGCTAACTTTTTGCATCTGAAGGATTATTATTAGGTAGTTTAGCACATCAGGATACTAACATTCTTAAACTTCATATATATGCAAAGTACTGAAAGATGAAATAAACTGATATTTTGGGAAATAAATTGATTCTGTACAGCTGTTTATCAAGGTCTAGGTAGGTTTTAGAATTTTCTGCTGGTGTGGGGCTACAGGAAATCAATATCAGCTTTTGTATGTCGTGTACAGGCAAAGTGAACATCAGAGATTGTGTACTGTTTTGCTTTTCTGAGTATGTGTGATAGTAATTTGTGGATTGAACAGGAAATGTTTTAAATTCATTTGTATATGTAAATTCATATTGCATGAGACAGGAGATCATATGTTGTGTGTTTGAGACTGATTTCTTGTCAAGAACTTTTTAAATTCATTAAGGTGTGGGAGAATGGTTAACTGAACTCTGCTAGCAAGTATATAATATTAACAACAGATCCCTGATTATAACAGAACCTGGAGAAAAAATATATGTGAAATGGGGGATGAAGGGGGAGAAACTCTCCAGTACTAAGTAGCTGGGCTGCCCCTGGTGCTGTTTAGACAATTTTACATGGCAATGTTTTGTGCCACACATCTGTAACCTTCATTACTGTGCACTTGTGATCCTCTGAACAATGTCTGTGGAAACCCCAAGCTTCAGAAATACTTGAATGCATTTGTTCGAACATCAGGTTTATTTCTGGAGGTTTCAAATGTCTGTAATAATGGCAGATACAATTTTACATTATTTGTCATAATTGTTGCATATATCTTACCCTTATCTTATGCTGGTATGACTTAATGCAGAATTATTTAGAAGTCTGAGTTTCTGAAATTCAAGGGTTCGTAACAGAAACGAAACCATAAAAGAAGGGAAAATCTGAGTGTTTTTTTCTTTTATTTTTTCCAAAAATGTGAGCTGTTTTCTCAAGAAAAATACTATTTTTTTTTTCCTGGAAGGACCTGCTCAATATATTTTAAAATAGTTTAATTTTTATTTACTCTCTTGCTTATCTGCTGCTGATAGCATTCTAAAAGACTGTCATCATAGTTAGCTGACAAGCAAGCTGGCTTGTTTCTGTTTAGAGTTGAGCAACTACTGAATAATAAATGACCAGAATTGATACCTAAAACTACTATGTTTCCTTTGTCTTGTAATATAAAAGGGAGGAGGGAAGACTAGATGCCCCAGTAGCTGCATTGATTTGTTAAGTATATTTAAATTTCTGTTGTCCTTTTTTAGTTCCTGTAGACTCATAGCATTGGAGACAGTTTCAGCATCAGATTTGGTGCATCCTGATCTCCAAGTTGAGACAAAGATGCTGTAAACAAATCTGTATTATTGCATAGCTTTTTTTTCTGTTAAGGTCTACACAGTCTTGTGTAATATCCTCATTCTGTGCACTTTGTGCTCATGTTAGAAAAATGTGGTTTATTCCTTAAAAGCTATAAGTACTAAAATTTTGCATTTTTTTCCTCTTATGTCCTATGGAAGAATCTCTCACTGAAATAAAATAGTTTGTAAGATGTAGCTGTAAAGAGTGGAAACTGCTGTTTTAATTTCATTCTGCTTCAAAATGTTACATGTCTTTAGTTTTTGCAATCTTAGTGAAAGAGTAGTAAATAAAATACTCTAGCAACAAAACTTTTTTAAAAAGTTTCGTAGTCCTTTAGGGTAGACAGATGAGGATTTGTTCTTGAGGCTGGCCTGGGGTCACAGCAGACTTCTGCTGTTGGGGAGCTTGCTGATCGAATGTGTATTCAGTTTTAAGATAGCATTTGCAGTTCAGGGGTATGACTCATTTCTGCAAACTTGAATGGACTTGTGGAACTAGCTGCAGCTTCCAGTAAACCTCTTAATTATGAATTCAAGTCTAAACATAGTTGGAGATGCTATTGTTAACCTAAACTTTTAAGTGCTGTGTAACTACTGCTCAGTAATAGTGGAGCTGTGTGGCTAGTTCTAAAAGTACATTTTTGAACTAACTATTGGAGTAATTGGGGAGGTTTGTATGTGCAAACATGTAATTTGAGCAGTTGTTATTTATTTGGCGTCACCCAAAATACAAAAATACTGTCTTATGGCTTCCAAACTCTGCTAGTTCAGCTTAGTAGACTTGTCTTACAAAATGTGAGACATCTTTAACAAAGTAGTTCCTGTAGTAAAGCTTTCATCAGAATGTATTGGCTTGTCTAATACTGTAGTAATCTCTTTTCTTAGTTAGTAGTTTACAGGGAACATGAGCTTTGAAAATATGTTTAAAAGGAGTCAATTGGATATTTATTGTGTCTTATGTAGGATGTTTTTGCAATGTAGTAAAATACAAATGAGGTAATAGAAATACAGTGGGAGTTTGTTTGTTTACCTGATGTATGGAATGCATGGGATTTCTCAAATGAAGGTGAGGAGAGAACTTCAATTTATAAACAAGGCAGTATCTGGTCTCCACCACCTGCCTTTTTTTGGAAGTTAACGGATGACACTGGGCTCTTCCTTCCAGCTAATCTAATAAATCATAAGATTTAACTGTCTAATAAAATTGCATGTATACAGTTAAAAGTAGCATTTGGCTTTAAATATTGCCAGGCAGATGTATTGGAAATACATTTCTGTAAGGATCCCGTATTTCAAAGTTGGCAGAATTGTACAGCTGAAGAATGAGAGTTCTCCTCACCCCTCCTCATTTCAGTGTGCGTGTGACTTGCAGTCACACGGTCATCATGGGCTAGTTTTATTTAATGTATTTTGAAGAGGTCTTGGGATCTGCTATTCTATTATATGAAACCTCCACTTTCAGCAGTCTGAATGATCTGACTAACATGCAGTTGTGGTTTAAAATAGGTAAAGCTGCTAGGGATATTTCATTGTCTTTTTAAGCATTTCCTGATCTGCTGCAGTTTTTAGCTCTGTGCGCTTGGTAAAGCCAAATTGGGCTTGGCTGATCTTAGTGTTTTGAGTGGAAAAGAGCAGTTGTTCAGGAGCTGTTTCACAAATGGGTTAAACATGCCTCTTTCAGAACTTACAGCTGAAGCCAGAGCTCTTAAAGAAGACACCTGCAGACTGAGTTTTTTGTTTACAGGATTGAAGGAAAAAGCATAGGTGCTCATTATAAATACTTTTAGAGATAACTGTTTAGGATGAAATGAATTGTACCTCAGAAGCATTTCTCCACTGGCTATGCAGGCAGTCTTTAGAGCTAGATAAAACTACTATTCAAATTTAAACAGATAAATTTCATCTATGGTACTAACACTATACAAATTAATGTTACAAAATGTGTTCATTCTTCTTTTTTGACAGTTAGTAACCACATGTACTTCATACATTTATGAAAGCTATATATATGTTGGGCACTAGCATTATGCTCAGAAGGAAGCCTCATCTTTTCATTCCCTTATGGTCAGGTCTAAATTTTATCCATAAATATTTGTACCTTCTTTAAAGAGACCTTAATGTGTCTTTAATTAAGGAACATTGTAATACAAACCTGTTGTTTACTGTTTCTGTGTCTGGAACTATCCTTATTAATTATTATTATACTTATCTCCAAATAAGACTATTATTCTAGCCAGGTTTTTATATAAATGTGGGCAACCATTTCAACTTAGTGTTGTATCTTTATCATGAAGAGTTGTATGTAGTTCTTCTAGATGTATCAGTTGCAAGGACAGAACTGAAGTCATTCTAGACTTCTTCCCTTCAAGAAAAAAAAAACAAAAAACCCCCAAAACCGCAACATATAATTCGATGCAGACTCTATTTTCAAGTACCAATACTTGAAAATGGAGTAGAGTTTACTGAAGTGTGATTACACACCTGGATATAAAGTAAAGATTCTCCCTATTCCTTTCTACTTGTGAATAGCTAAAAGTTACAAAAGTGTGTACGGCTTTAGAAACTGCATGATTATTTATCAGATGCAGTTTCTGAAATCTTTCTGCAGTCACTAAAAAAATTATGGAAGTTTGAAATATGTATAACTTCAAATTACACTGGATTGCTTGAAACTATTTTCTGTTTAAAGAATCACTTGGTATTATTACTTGTTTTTGTTTTTGACCTACAGCTGCTGTAGGAAAGTATTTCTTCTTTTGGGGATAACATTTAAATGTGACTTGTTTTTTTAGATGAGCACTTTAGTTTCTTATAGTGCTAATCCTTAATCCTAATGTGTTCTTTTAGTTGATACTATAAAAAGATTCTGAGTGTCAGATATGTAGCTATACATTCCTGTTAACCTCAGGGGATTGGCCTCAAAATTCTGCTGCAGATCAACTCGATTCTTTTTTTTTCTACATTCTATTTTCAGTAGAGTCCATCAGAAAATTATGTTGCAGGAATGGATTAGGACTCATTGTGTTGAGAACTGCACTAGTATAGAGAAAGTATTGCTGCCTTGCATAGCTTACAAATTGAAATACTCAAAGCTTTTTTTGCCTAAATACTAGTCTCTAAAGCTGCCCTGTTTTCAGAAGTGCTCAACATACAGTGAGTATTGCTGAGTAAGGTGATGCCATTCTTACTTCATCTAGGATACACGGGTTACCAGGGTCAGAAGCAGAGAATGGATGGTGAACATGTTCATTTATGATTTGTCTTGAGGTTTGGCATTATTGTGTGAAGCTTGCTTGCTTGAGGAGTGATCTGGTGCATGGACTTGTTGGCTAATTGCATCTGCTGGACAGCTGTTGTCTTAATTTAGTTAGATACAGTCTTTCTTCTAGATGCTGTCAAATTCGATTCACACTAACTCACGCACCTGATGAAAGGCTTCCTTGCTCTGAGTTTTGAGCTTTCCTTTCCTTTCCTGCCCCCCACCCTGACCCCTGTTCTTTTTCTCCCTCTCTTCTCTCTTTCTGTGATACAAAGTAAGTATAAAGTGTATGATCCTTGGAACCTGTTCTGTGTCTCTTAGCCACTTGTGGTTTTACTATAGAATTTCCTACACACTTGAACCTTCACCTGGAATTCCTTTAGGCTTGTCAGCACCTAATCAGAATTGGGATTCTCTGCTTTTGTCTTCTGAAGAGCCAACTTCTGAATAAATATGCTCAGTGATCTATTAAAAAGTCTGTGGAATAGGGGTTTTTAGACAAATATTGGAAAATTCAATATAGTACATGTTCAAACTTAAACCTTTTTCACAGTTGAATTTGATATTATTGGACTGCCAATCACTTGCAGAGAAGTTTCTGAAGCTTCTGTATTGTTTAGTAGCCCAGTACAATATTTAAGATTATAGAGCTTACATTTATTTGGCTTCATAAATTTGGGAATTCTTAAGGTGAGACCAGTGTAATTACTGTTAGCAGTGCTTGACTTATAAGTATATATGCATAACTTCAGGTATGCAATCTTCAATTTTCAAAAATATTTAACATTTTATTTAAAAATGCATCTCTTACCATATTCTTCTGTTTCTCACTTTGTTGCCTTTCTGCTAATTAATAAAAGATATTGTAGTGTTTACCAATCTGCTTAATATTAGTCTTTTTTTCTTTCCATGAATTCACCGTTTAATCTACATAGATCTTTGTAACCAGTAATAAAAATGAAGGTATTTAAAATACCTTTATGTGCGTGGGGTTGTTTTTTTTGTTTTGTTTTTGTTTTGGTGTTCTGTTTTGTTTCAAGTGCAGGTGCTTTCTGGACAAATAACTAGTTATTCCAACGGAAATAATTAAGCAAAAAGCTTTACAGGAATTTTGGTTAGTGAATCTGCAGTATTCTATCAGTTGTTGTGCAGGAGTTTCTTTTGTGATTGTCCCAGAAGGGATAGTGTGTATATACCAGGAAATCTAGTCTGACCCGTATTCTTCAAATATGCTAGTCAGAAGACCTAACTGCAAGAGGCCATGGCTCTAAGAGCAGTTCGGACAATATTTCATTGAATGATTTAACAAATCAATCTTAATTTTTGGAGGCTTTGAAATATTGTGAATATGTCGTAACTTTATCAACAGTTAGCTGTTCCCTGGTGACTTAAAGATTTAATGGTTCTCATCATACTTCTTGAGTTAAGCAGATTTGCTATATTTGAATTATGCTGAGAAGCCGTGAAAATGGATGACTTGCCTTTCCTTGATTCCACTAAAATGTGACTTTTTTTCTCTCTCTCTTTTTTAAGTCTCTATAGAGATACAGAAGGAAAGTAGCCTTTGAAAGTAGACAGTAGATCATCTAGAGCTTAAAAGTTAGTGGATGTTTATGTGCTGAAGAGGTGGAAAGAAACTTTAAAAGTGCTGGGTGAGAGTCCTGAGTTTACATCCATGAAGACAACATGTGTCCTTGTACTTTGCGTAGGAACTTCCTTCTTAAAAGCTGTCTCTGACTAGGATTGTTTGTTTGTTTTAATACTTAGCTCCTGGGCAGAAAGAGCATCTGTTTTCCTGACTATCTTTCTCTCCTGCTTCTAAGAGAAAAATAAAATCCAATGCTGTCCTTGTTCATTTTCCACTCTTT
Source organism: Apteryx mantelli (assembly GCF_036417845.1). Taxonomy (NCBI): domain Eukaryota; kingdom Metazoa; phylum Chordata; class Aves; order Apterygiformes; family Apterygidae; genus Apteryx; species Apteryx mantelli. The sequence goes on from NC_089978.1 coordinate 111,105,589, forward strand.
GTCACTCTTCCTCATAAGTTTTATGTATGCTGTTATAAGCTGGAGCAGAACACTAATGCTCTTAAGTTCACTTCTGCTCAGGGTGGAGAATCAGAAATTTACAATGGCTGATCTCAGTATCTTAACTCCTGAACTTGGAAAATCAGGAGCAACTGAGGTGCTCAGAATGAAGTCCTTGGATTGTCATTAGTTCCATGTTAACAATTCTACTTTTGTAGCTTAGTTTTGAGAATAGTTCTGGATTTTGCAGAATTTAGATTCACTTTAATCTTTTTTCCCTCAATGATTAACAAGTGAAAAAAATACTTTTAAAGTTTACTAAAAGAATTTAAGAACTTGAGTTGACTGTAACTGAGAATTGTTGTAATGTGTTCCTTTCTGTTAATTGCTCATTAAAGTCCCAATCATCAGACTTTATCAGTTGCATTTTGTTTTCTTTATCTGAATCACTTGTATATACTTTTTGATGTACTAAAAGATAAAATGGCTGCAGCTCAGTTCATGCTGCCATCTTTAAGAAATTAATTAGTTTATCACATGTTGATTTAAATATTCTGATTTCAGAAACAACACTTTCTTCTAGTGGTTCACAGATGAGCCCTATGTCATTGTTGGCAGTTAGGGACTTGCTTGACAGACTCATTTTGCATTAATACTGGGAATATCCCAAATAGTGTTTTAAAAAAAAGGGGGGAAGAGGGGTGTCAAGGAAAATCTTGAGCTGTTCAATATTCTGAACTTGGATGTTGAATCCAGAGTGTAGGTGAATCTGAGGAAAAATAAATACCCACTGAAGTTGCAGAAAGTAATTTTGCACTGAGGTTCCGTTAACTTGCAGAAATAATAATTTTTCATACCATCTGTGTTAACTTATCAACTGTAGATCTCCACAGATTGTGTTCCTTTTTAACATGTTAATCACTATCAATTACTTTGAGTTTTGAGTAACCTGCTATAGCTATATGAATAGTCTTTGAAGGAGAGCAGCAAAGAGGAGAATAAGAATCCATCTTGCATGAAACTAATTTCAGGACAGTTTAATGTTGGCAGGTGTTGATAGTATTAGAATTCAGTTCTCTAGCTAAGTTGCAGGCTTGTAGTAATGTAAAATAATAAGCTATGACTGAAGTCTAAATCATTTTGACCACTTGGATGACATAAACCCACACACTGCAGTATTTGTTGAGCAGATGGCTCATGACATTATCCATAGAAGACTGGAACATGAATGACTGGTATCAGAAGGCTCTTCAGAATCAATCTGCTTTGGAACATTGTCATATAGTTGGAATTATTTTACTTTACAGATTATGTACTTGGGTATAGGTTTGATGTATTATGCATACAGTTGGCAACTTGCATCTTTATTATCGTCTAAGAGGCACTTGCAGATAACTTTTGTCCTGCACTAGAGGTTCCTGTGTACAAAATACTTTATATGCTAAGGACTCAAAACTCTGAATGGAATTTCAAGAAACTTTAGATTCACGTTTCCTGGTTTACTTTGGTGATTAAATTGTTAATATTAAAGCATCAGTTAAGTATTCATTTTTTTTGTTGCTTGTGAGCAAAGGGTTTTGTTTGTTTGTTTTGAAAGATTAGTTGAATATTCAGTAAGTGAACTTTTTTTGTGTGTCTCTACAGGAGTACCAAAGTCAGATCTTCTACATACAAGATCATTAAGGGGGCACAGAGACTGCTTTGAAAAATTCCACTTAATAGCAAATCAGGACTGTCCACGGTCAAAGCTATCTAAAAGTACATATGCAGAAGTAAAAAATCTCTTGAGCAAAAAAATTAACTGGATCATCCAGTATGCACAAAATAAGGATTTAGATTCTGATCCTGAAAGCTCAAAAACATCCCAACACCAGTTTTTTAACTTCAGACATCAGACGGATAGAAAATTACTACCACAGTTTGACTCCCCAGTACCTAGATACTCTGCAAAATGGATAGATGGAAATTCTGGAAGCATCTCAAACTGTTCACAAAGTCTTTTGGAACAAAGAGACTCCACTGATTTCAGACTTGATATGTTACAAGAAACAGGTGCTACCTTCTGTTGCAACAGTGTTCTGTGGTCTAAACACAACCAGCCCCAGAAAACTGAAAAAGCTGAAAGTGATTCACATACCAGCGTTCACAGAAGACATCCACATTACAGCAGGGAAGAATGTAAGTATATATCTATATACATGTAATTAGTACATAGTAAGGGACATCCTCTGAAATATCTCTTCAATAGTTAATGTCTCCATATATACTAATTCACAGCTTGAAACACAGTTATTAGCAGTTCAGAGTTGCTGTAAAATCCATGAAGAAAAAGGCTACACAGCTAAGCAAATAACTCTTTCTAACCTTCCTGTTAGTTATATCCCAGTGTGACAAAGCATGTGTCTAACTTGTGTGAAGAAGTTACTAGTACAGTTAATAGTAGTTACTAGAAGTACAGTTACTAGTACAGTTACTAGAAGTTACTAGTACAGTTGACTGCAGTTAGCTTTTAATACGTCAGTCATGGCACTGGCACGGTCCTGCCTGATTACTAAACTGACGGTAACCGTCTTGCTGAACATGTGTGGTCTCTTGAATTGTGTCTTGGAGAAAGAGCTGCCTTGAGCAATAGAAGAAATTAGAGGTAAGGTGGCAAAGCAAACTTGTGAAACAATATACAAGATTAAAGTATCCGTAATAGTAGTAGACTTTTCTTGTGCATTTCATTAGATTTTTTCTTCTGTTTGAGTGTAAGAAAATATGAAGGCCCTTATGCCACCATGTCATCTGTAGTGCTGTAGCATAGGCAATTCTTTTGATATCTATGGTGATATTGAAAGCAGTGAAAAATACCTCTTCCTATAATTTCAGAAGGAGGTCACTGGAAGAAGGTTTTAGAAAAATAATTCTAGAATATTATAGTATCCTTGGAATCAACACATTTTATGTAGGCTAAGTATAAGTTCCTGGAGCTCTATGCAGTTACCATGCTGCTTTTGGAACAGTCCTTGGTTCTAAAGTTAGATTCATTCACTCTTCCTTTTGATGAGGATGGAAGTAATTGGGGAGGCCTTTTGAATTTCAAAAAACCCAAGAAGTAAAGAAGAACAACCTAGCAAAATATGTGGTAGAAAACTGAGTCATGAAAAAGAAGGTAACAATATAATTCAGAATTGAGACATACAGAGATACAGTAAAGAGTTGGAATCAGTTTCCTTAGACTTTTTTTTTAATAAACTAACAAAACCTGTCCTTGCACTGTTTGGTGTCCATTTTTCATTCTTTATAAATGGATTTTTTTTTATAATTAACTGCTATGTGAGGCTTCACATTACACTGACAGTAGATCAGTAGTCTTAAAGCCATAAATCAAAACAGATATGTGTTGCTGTTTGACCACCTGTCCTCTGGAGTCATAAAGTGGGATGAAATAAATCAGAACAGCAGTTAACAGAGGAATTATGAAAGCTTGACCTGGTTTATGGGGTTATCTAACTGAAGTTAGTCACTTGGAATTTATCTCTCTGATCTCTGATTTTGGGACAGGGGAATATAAAGCAGTTTTGAGCATGTGAACAGATTTTTTTCCTAGCTGTTATGACTGCATAATGCACTTTTAAGGCATTTTTGCTTTGAGTTATAGGTATTTGTTTAATCTTTGTAGTATTTAGCTCTTCTGGATTATAAGGTGGTCATTTGAAGATTTTCAGTGTTAATATCAGCATTTTGTAGAAAAATTTAACTAAACTTTCTCTGCCAAAACTAGGTACCTTCTCTCATTGCAGTATCTGCACTGACTGTAACAACATAGCACTCTGTTAAAAACTTGTTGTTAACGTAACTGTAAATAGCTTGGTCAGTATTTCTTTATCAGTTACCTCAGCTGTGGGATTGAATAACCTTTATATCATTTAAGTTCAGTGTTCTCTTCCTTCCCCCTTTTTCTCCTGTACCAGAATTACATGACTTAAAACAGTCTTGGGTCCATTTACACATAGGGAGGAGGAAATGTGTAAACCTGCTGCTGTTGATGCAACACTGATAAAAACAATGAAGAAACAGGCAGCAACTTCCTACCAGGGGCTATAGAAAGAGGGAACAATTCCTTGAATTTTTGGGGACTGTTGATTACCGTATTGAATCCAGGTAGGGTTTTCTTAGAGTTTAGTAAGAATTAAACTAAAGGATGGCCAGACATGAAAAAGAAATCTTCTGTTCTAATGGTAGCTGAGGGAAGGAAGGAGCACCACTGTAAATGGCTGTTGGAATAATAAGAAGAGTCTGTTTCACTGTTAAGTGGCTTCAGGTCCTGAGTAGCAAGTAAGCCATCTCAGCTCTTGCCAACTTCTTTTGTTTGGCAGTAACAGCAGAAAGTTAATATCCCATAACTGCAAGATGTGAGAAGGGTTGGGAGAGAAGGCTTAGGATAATAGTCTTTTGGGTAAATAAAATTCAGCCTCTTCAGAACTTAACAATATAGAAACTTCTTGCATTTAGAAATCTCTGAACAAAAGCTGTGCAACTGCAGCGTAGTTTTTTCTCAAGTGCGGAGCAAGAGAGCTGTGCTAAGCTGCAGCATAGTAAAAAAAACCCTGAAAGGTCTTAAAGTTTGTTTCAGTGCCCTGTATCTTCCTGTGATGATCAGGATTGTCATTTTCTCTGTGCTGCCCATGACATCTCAATAGCAAACAGGCTGCCAACCTGTACTCCTGTCCCCTTTTTGAGGGATTTCTAGAAAGTAGGCCAATGCTTAGCCTTCCCTAATTGCTACTGTTGCTTGCGGGGTTGCATAGAATACTTGAAAAATTTCCTCCTTTGGTGTTCAATATGCATTTTCTCTGAGGAGGAGCAATGTGCATATAAGCTGAAATATAGGAGGGCTTTCAAATGATGCAGAGGGTCTTCTAGTTCTCCCTGTGAAAGTAGCAAAAGAAAGTGAAAAGTAATCTTTTTTTTTTTTTTTTTTTTTTTTAATAAACTGGTGTTTGGTTGTATCAAACCAAGATTCCCCCCACCCCCCCCCACCCCAGAAGGGTAGGAACTGTTTAAAGATGACAGGCAATTTACACAAGCAATTCTGATTCTGGTGTTTTCTGTTTTTTATATCTCTTTCATGTTGAGCAAGGGACTTTTCTATGGAGTAGACAGTTGTCTTTGGAGCACTTAAAATTGAGCACTTAAAATCAACATAAGAATTTTCAAACTTCCCACAAATTACTAATAAATAGTGTTGCCAGTAATTACTTCCACACACTTGTTCATCATTAGGATGTAAATAAAACAATCTGAGAAAATGGCAGTCTGCTTAGCAATACTTATGTTGCTTTGGTGGTAGTGCTAACAGATTTTATTGTTACAGTGAATATGATGACTCCTGGAGAGTTAAAACAACTTAATGAAAAACTGCTCAAGCAAATTCAGGGTGAGAATTTTTAAATACTTTGTTTTGGGTTTGTGCCACTTTGTAATAAAGAAAATCATATTTAAAAAATACGGGGGTGACTTTTACTCTCAATGAAGTTTTGAACTGAAATCTCTATATATGCCTTATTCCCACCCAAGAGAAGACACTTGCACATGCATTTGTTTTGTAACCTCCTTGTGTGATGCAAACTTACACTTAGAATACACTATTTACTTGGTTTGCTTTTTTGACTGAATTCACCTTTATTTGAAGTTACGACCTCATCCTTAACTCACCTAAAGCTATTAACTGGTGATGTGATACGATTTAGAATGTACATACCAAGTAGTGTTGGAACAAAATACCACTGCGCATTTTGTGCATGAGCCTGCTTATATACATGTGCGTTTTTACTAGTAACATTCAGCACTGCTTCTTAATTCTGTAAAAGTACAGTGACCAAGTGGATTCACCTAATAATATTCTTGCAGATGTGTTTGAGGAGCTGACGCAGCAAGTCCAAGAAAAGGACTCTTTGGCCTCAGAACTCAATGTCCGTCACATTGCTATTGAGCAGCTACTGAAGAACTACTCCAAATTGCCATGTCTACAAATGGGGCGTGCAGGAATGAAATCAAATGTCCCCATATAAAGGGAATGCAACTTGCATCTCTAGTGTTAACTTTCCCTACCAGCTTTGTTAATGATGAATTAGAGCTGCACAGGTATTTAGAAGCTTTTGAGGAGACTTGGGCAGCCTTCTCTCCGCGTTCATAATCCATAAGTCATCTTATTGCACTTCAGTTTTAACAAAAAAGGCAAATATTTAAGTATTAAAATCTTCTGTATAAGGTTTCTTCACACTAGAATTTTTTTTTGCCCATAACTACGCATGAGCCTTGAAATGAATTTTGTGTTTTGTTGATAGTACGTTCTTTCTAACAAAGAATGGCCTGAGGCCTGTAAATCTGCCAAGTTGATACAGAGGAAGAATACAAATTTCAGTTTTGATCAGGTCTGATCATATTACATCCAAGAGAGCTTTAAGGGCAGAGCAGTGTTAAAGAAACTCATGTTTTCTTATTTATTCTGAGCAATATTTTATTATTGAAATTTTATACTAAATAAATGTTACTATTTTAGGTACTTTTCCAGATCTCTTTATAAAATGTCTGAATTATTCTGTGTAATGTTTATGCCTTGTGTATGATCGTTTATCCTTTTTCAGGTCTGTATCTTTCATGATACAATTTAAAAAAAAAAAATCTTGTTTCCCAAAGATATGTATTTCACATGTTTAAAGAAAATTGTGGTGGTGCATCACTTATTTTTTATCAACTTTATAACTAAAGAAATTGGTTCATGAGATATGGATTATATCTTGTAAAAAAAAAAAAATAATAAGCACAGCACTTCTTTTTTTTTAAAAAAAAATCCATCCTTGATTTTAATGCATAGAAATTGAAGTAAAATTTTCCGTGCTGAAAAATGACTTCAAAGAAACTAAATAAATTTGTAATGCTGCATTACTCTATCTTGTTATGAGCTTTTTTCATAATGTTGGATCGTACTGTGGTAAAGAGTGGTTTCATTTTGAAATACAAATAGTAATGATACATTGTCAAATAGAATAGTTTCTGCTTTTTTAAATCTTGCATCAAATCTACCTTACCGAGAAGTTTCAGTTTAATAATCTTTGCTGAAAAGACTGTTTGTAGAATTGTCTTTGTATAACTGAAAGTTGCTGTGTCATGCTAAATCACATTTTAAAAAGTTGGGAGTGGAAGAGAGAGTTTTCCTTCCTCCCTAAAGTCTTCATGTTGTGCTTTCTGATGTTATGATTTAAGTGAAAATATGGAGCAAATTCATACAGGTGAGCAGAATGAATGACTAACATTAATCAAGGTTTAGATTAGGTTTTAAAATAAACCTGAGAATTAAACCAAAGTTCAAATAAGGCTTTTTTTATTGCCTGCCTTATAGTGATATCTGAGCTACATGGGACAGGTGTTTTAAATCTTTTTTGCTTAATGCTTTATTGGAATGGCCCTGAAAGGATTTTGGAACAGCTTGAGAGTAGTACTCATGAGTGAGGGCTTGTCTGTCTCTGGGCATTTTGTGATTTAGGTGTGTGGAAAAAAAAATTGGTAGCATCATATTGCATGCATGCAAAAGTGGGTCTATAAATAAATGTTCATTAGCTAGTCCCTGATTATCTGTGATTGTCAGAATATGGATTGTACTCTGTATGCAAGTCTTTAAACCTTATTAATACTGTATTAACATAACTGCAAGTATGAAGTGGGAGGAGAAATACCATTGTTAGGGTAGTGATTCACATACAGTCAGAAATTTCAAAATGCAGTCAGACTGAACCCAGCATTTCTGAGGTGTCTGATTAGACTGATCGGGATCTGAATTTCACAAGTTTGATAGTGAGGAGCTCTGAAAGAATTAAGTTGTATTTCAGCTTTTGCTTTTCCCATGGGGAGGTGAGGGTTGGTTTTGTTTATTGCTTTTGTGGGAATTAGAAGCATCATATCTACACTTTAAGTCCTTCCTATTACATTTGTAAGTTTTGTTATATTAATTATGCTTTTTGATACAAGCAAGGTAGAGGGTTTTTTTTAAGATAGTTGATATAATTGGGAAGGACAACCTCTTGGGCACATATGCCATGAAAACACAATGTTTTATGCTTTGCCATAGATATATCTAGGGAGAAAGTTGGGGGGGAAAAAAAGAAGCAAGCTCCTAGCATATGTGCTTAAACAAAAATCTAACAATATAGCTTTTTTTTTTTTTTTTTTTGCCCTCCCCCCTGCTTTTTTTCCTCTCTCCCTCTCCCCCTAAGGGAAATACTCAAGATGCAAGGGGATCAGCATTTGCCCCAGCTGCCTGGCAACTCTGAATTGAAGTTGCTGCTGCACCTCTCTAACTTAGTAGGCGTTCAAGAAGATAGATATGGCTATATCCCTGGGTCCTTTGGTTTAAAAAGAATGTGCCATAAGCAAATGCTTGTACCATAACACTGTATTGTGCTATCACATTGCATCTACATTTCTTTTCTCATTTCAAAGCAAAAAAAAAAAAAAAAATCCTAACTTTCAGTGACAAGTGAGTCAGCATCAAATTTGGGCTGTTTCTGTACAGATATGAGATGCACACATTTTGTATGTGGTAAACAAGTAAAAGTGATTCTTGAAGCTATAAGCACCAATACCAGATCTTTGTTTCCCAAATAAGGTTCATTTTGAAGTCTAACAGCTTAAAAACTTACTAGTTTTTATGGGCATATAAGCTATTGCTTATTTAAAATGGTGTCAAGAACTGGCCGGAAACTAGTATGTTTATGAAAAGAATGAGTCTTATGAAGTGCTCTCTGAAAACACATACAGAATCACTATGCATTTTATTGGAATTGATAGTTGTAAAGGGCAAAAACTGAGTTCTATTTATAAAAAGGAATGTATTACCAATAAAGACATTCAGCTGAACTGACTCTTAAAATTTTTTATTACCTTATTTGTATTGCAGTGCCTAGAAACCCCAACAGTGAGAACACAGCTGGATCTAAGGCTTTGTAAGAAGATAGTAATTAAAGTCACAGGGAGGAGTCTTGCTTGAGCAAAATGAGATCGGTATGGGTATAAAAGAGCGATACCTCAAAGTTAGATCTATCTAAGAGTTCAATCTGTTATTTTCACACCAATTGTTCATTTTTAGGAGCAATTCAGTAACTGCCTTAGAAAAATGCTCTTCTGCTCTCTCTTTTTGCCGTTTTGAGGACTTACATTGGGCATGAGTATTCTCTTAGCACCCCTGAATAATAATGCATGTTCTGGTTTCCATGCCAACGAGCCCTTTCAGAAAGTGGGTGTGGGGATTTGGGAGTCGTTGCTGTTTATTAATCAAACCCTAAGAACAGAATTCATTTTTGAATTTTTGGGGTTAGAAATACTCCCTCCAGATAATGCTTTCCAGATGATAAAACTGTTTGTCAAGACTAGAAAAAATAATTTTATGTAGCAAATATGTAATAGATTACCTGTGCAATGAAATTTGTTTTGTAATTATAAGGTATTTGGATTGACTTAAACATATTTAAATATTGAGATTTTGCTTAATTTTGAGGAAAATATCAATAAAGCAAGCAATTCCCCCCCCCCCAGATTAACAGTTTGCTTGCTATATTAATTTTTTCTAGGGATGTTTGGCTTTAAGAATGAATAAATGTTAATTCTCTGTTTTTTACTGGAGATAAAATTAGTGATGTGTAACTATCTCTTGTAATAGCATTAAAGCTTAAGACTTTATCTTTAAAATAGTTGAGCCATACGTTTGTTAAGAAAACTTCTACGAATAATAACCATTTTTCTAAAATGCCTCAAAAAATCATTATGCTTCTTTCTAAAGATAGAAATGATTCAAATTCATGAAGACTAGAAGTAAATTTATTTGCATATTTTTAAAAAATCCTTTATGTTTATTATTTGATTGTGTTGTGTGAAGCAGCCCTCTATTCACTTTTGTTTTGTAATGATGAAATTTGTTAGCATCTCTTGGTTTAACATTTTTTTTAAATAATGATTTCATAAGGTTACTATATTAAGAACGTGTGTGAATTAAAGGAGGTAGGAATCCAGGTAGCAGTAGTTTTTAGGTAGATTAAATTCTGCAGTAGTGTGGAAAAAAAGAAGATGCTACTTAATTTCTATTGTTTGGTAGTGTAATAATGGCACAGAAGTCAATTGTGGATCCCACTGCGAAATCAAAGGCAGAACTTCATTGAGTTTTTCTCCTCCACTTAATTTATATCCCATACAGTGGCCATCTCCATAGACTTCTGAAACCTGCAAGAAATGTCTTGCAGTCCCTTGTTTATCTACCATCTGCTTGGACGTTTATTTAAAGGACCAGTCATCCTATTTTTCTCTGTTACTGAGAAAAGATTCATTTGCAAGTTGAAAGCCTGATTATGTAGGTGCATAATACTTTTTTACAGGCCTATTCTAAGGTAGCCACTTCTGACATCTGGTACTTGCCTGCCCAGCATTCTCCTGCTTTCGCTGTACTTTTTATTCCTTAGTTGTCGTGAAAAGTCATTGTTTTTCTGTGAATGTAAACAAAAACAGAAAAGCATAATTAACTTCACTTCAAATACCTGTGAATTTCCGCTTTGTGCCTGATACGCTTAACCATCTCCCTTTGTAACTCTGTTACTTTCCCAGCTACCCTCCTTGCAGTTTGGCTGCCTGCCTTCCAAGAATCCAAGGCCCACCTGCATAACCCTGGCTCAGATTTCAGAAGCATTGCTATGGTGTGAGACAGAGCCATGAGAAAATCTAAAGAAAGATAAGAAAGGTAAAATTCCAGATTCCAGGCAGAGGTGGGATTGTTGACAGGACAATTCTTAGCAGGTCTACGACTCGGGAGTAAAATGTAAACATGGAAAGGTTTTTTTTTGTTTGTTTGTTTTTAAAAAAAAGCTAAAAGCATGAAGTGGGGTGCCTAGTCCACAACTGGCAGTCATTTGGGTTGTTGGCGTCAACAGCATCAGTGTATTTGGTGGGCGATGGCGGTTTAGCAATTCCAAATGTCCATACTCTGGGGAGCAGCAGAGGCCAACACCCCCTCTGCTCCTGCCCCCCCTTCCTGACCGAGGTCTGCCTGGTCAGCAGAGGCTCTTCAGGGGTCTTACAGGGCGGGTTGGGGGGTGAACATGCTAACACTTACCCTAGTACCTTAGTAAGCTCTGCTGATCTTGCTGGTGTGTGAGTTTGTGTGAGACAATAATTGCTTTGTACCTGTAAGCCATATATATCTTGCTTGCAAAGTCTCTTTGTGCATGGCTACAAATGCCCTCATTTAGTGATCCGAAAGGTAAGCGGTAACACACGTCTGTATTGGTATGACGAATACAGTCTTTAGACACATGCAGGTGATAGCCTTTGTTATTATATGCTGATTGAACCTGAGATAAGTACACAGCAAATGTCATTGATACTACATGTGCATATCAATGCTACAGGTCAAATATTTTAGGAAAAATAACTGACTGCTATGTACGGGTCATATAAGTTTGCAGTGAAGTCAATCACTTAGAAAGTTGAGAAAGATTTGTTGGTGCACAAATGGAGACAAAAACATTCTAAATATGAAATATAACAGGTGGTACTAAAGGTATACTACTGGTGCATCTGAAAGAAAAGAAAAAAAAACTTTGATAATACACTTGCAACGTCATACCTGTATGCTAGATTAAAGAATTAATATGGGCATCGTTTTTGCATTTCTTAACTTGCATTCTTCTTAACTTCTTTTGAAGTTAAATGGGTATGCTTCAACTTCTTTTCTTTCCTTTTTTTTATTAAAAAGGAGGACAAAAAGGTGACTCTCACTCTCTTTCTGATGGAAGTGCCTGAAGGAAGATCAGGTCAAACAATGTGCTACCTTTTAATTAAGTGCAGCTGATAGGTGAAAAATAGCCTACCTACAAAGTAAAGAAAATGTTCAAAATATGTTATTTTCAGGAAGATACTATTTGGCACTGATAAAAATGTGTGTTTCTTAATAATCACCTAATACCTAACTAAAGAAGGCTTATGCAGTTCTATGCACATCTGCCCTGTTCTCTCTCTTTGCTCTGGTAAATCATGAATCCATTAGCTAATTTTATCCAAATTTGATAGAAAGCTAAAAATGTCAAAATCTTTGTAAGATTATGTGGTGCAGGGAGATTTTATGAAGCCCTCTACAGGTGTTCCACCTAAGAGGAAAAAAAACCCAAAGTCTGCAGTCTAAGATCACACCAAAGCATTCACACAGGTGAGAGGTGTGTTTGTGAATGCCCCAACCACAAGAAAGCTTTAATCAGTGCTTGGGAATAATGAGGAGTCATGAGGCTGTGGACAAACAGGTTTCACTCATAGACAGCTGTAACTGTGTTGACTTCTTGAGATGCTCTGATGCTTGTTTTCCCAAACAGAATTCTGCAGCATCCCATCAAGCTGTGATCAACATGTCGGGTTTCCAGTTGATTTTTCTCTTGTTGGTTAAAACCAGAACGGCTCCTACTGGGTTACCAAGACAACACTGTGATGTCATCTTTTTAGAAGGCATCAGATCTATAGATCATCATGCCATCAGAGAGAGGCGTTAAACTAACTAGTGATATTTCATTTCAACTGCTCTTTGAGCTGCAGCAGTGTTGCTGTTGAACTTGTACAGCTGCACTCAACCACATATATGGAATGGTAGAGAAACACCAACTTATTAGGAAGTAAGTTTTGCTAAAAGCTTTTCTTTTTAAAATTACTGATGTTGCACACAAGAGACAAGGCAGCAGAAGAGTCATTAGTAAATCTAATGCAATATCCCCAGGAGTTTTTGGAACCGGCTTTCTCTGTAGGATCATAATTTCTCAGCAGGTCTAAAATCAGACAGGGTCTTGTGATAAGATGCATTTTCCAATTCTTTAAAGTGTGGTTCCTGTATTAGGCTAGCATTTTAAAAATACTCTCATGGTAGGGTTTAGTTTTACTCACAACAACAACAAAAAGATTAACAAATGCAAATTCAGTTCAAACCTTGAGTATTTCTAGGGTACTGTGTTGACTCCAGCCCAGGTCAAGATGCCTGTAAGTAAAATCCTCAGGTGTAATAAGGAGTCTACCAAGACTGATTCTGGAGCAATTTGCATACAAACCTCTTAGAACAACTTCAGGATTAGGAGATGCTGAATTTGCATTGATGGCACTCTTGGACTCCTTCTGTGAGTTTAAGCCTGATTGATGGAGAAAGGAGTAGGTAGTAAAAAAGTTTTCCTTCAGAAGGATCATCATCATCATTATTTTGAAAGTAGATGGCAATGGTGGAAGACCAAGCAGAAAGAGTCTTAAGTAGGAGAGACAAAGTAGAAACAGGTTAATGGATATAGGTAGCTTTTGCAGTCTAAATTGCATGATACAGTTTAGATCTATTTGTTACATTTTTTTTTTTCTTACTTGTCACATTACTAATTTAGTTCATTTATATGACTGGGTGAAGGGGAACTGTGTGCCAGTGTCTATGTGGTTATATTCATAAAATTATTGAGATATAATCATGAATATAAAACTAGAACTTGTTTAAGATTTTTTTCTACCTTTTATTTGAAAGTGTCTAAACATTTATTGTGCTTTGTTCATTTGATCTATATGTTTTCAATACGTGCAAGTCAGTTGGTTCTGCAGCTGCCCTAGTGCATTGCATACTTCATTGACTTCTGGAAGGGAAACATGGTATATAGCATATATGGTACATGCTATTAAGTATAGCATATGTGCTCTGTGTGTGTATATATATGTGTATGAGTATATGTGTGTTTGTGTATATAATGTATATCACAGTGCATATTACAAAGCATTAATTATTGTATCCCATAGATGAAGAAAAATGGCTAAAGTTTGGGTTTGGCAGCCAGGAATAGCCTAACTTCTTTTTTCAGTAATACCAGTTTCGTACACATTCCCAGGCAGAACAGTTCCAGTAATCCCACTTATTTTTTGCTTCCTGATATAGCAGAAAAAAAAAAGTACTCTGTGAAGGCAAATGCCAGCTTTAAGTGATAAGAATTTTTTAATCCTCCTAAAGAAAGATGAGATTATTGAGAAATAGTTACATGTGTTTCACCTTTTAGATGATTTTTTGCTAATCTGCTCAAGCTAAAAAAAAATACTGGGGGATGTCAGTTTTCACTATAACCATTTTAGCTTTCTTTTTTTCTTTTTTCTTCTTTTTTTTGATAGCAGTTTATGGACTCCAGTAGATATTTTAATTAGAATTCAAAATCCAAGGCAACCAGACTTTAAAATGAAAAGAGCATGGTGTGGAAATTACTCTGTTTATAGCTGAGCACTGAAATAAACAATAGGGGACTTCTTTGCCAAGATGGTTTTAAAAAATGATCCTGAATAGATGTTTATGTAGGCTGCATTTCTGCAAAATAGTCATGCTTCTGTTTAACTATGGGTTTGTTCAAAGTCCCATTGCTTTAAGTTCTTTGTGTGGTTAACCTTGAATGAGGCTTTTGTACAGATGACAGTATTTAAGGATAGATGGCTCTTTCAGTATGGAGATAGGTAAAAGAATAAAGCAGTGTGAATTGTACTTAACTTCAGAACATGCAATATTTCACCCTCTCTCATCAAGCTAAAGCCTTCAAGGAGTTTGATAAGCAACAGCATCCTCCAAAATGTTGATGCAGAGTTGCTCAGAATAAGCACAGGTTGAACAATAGTCTTTGTCTGAGAGCTCCACTGTCCAAACGTGAGATGATTTGTAATAATCTTTTGGTAGCTACTGGTGCCACCAGTGCGCAGCAAAAGGGAATATGCAAGGCTGTATCTGCTGGCATTTGTGAGTACCACAGTTATGGATGCTGAGGCAGTGGGAGGGAAGGGAGTCATAGGGGGGGAGCCACACTCCCATGCACTCACTAAATAGCCTCTCCTCTTGCCTCTGTTGGAGACAGATGATTGGGCTAAATGGCCCATTGCTCTGACACAGTAGGGCATTTCTTACATACTTCTCTTTCCAGATCGATCAGCTGGAGCAGACCAACAGCCAAGTAATACCTATTTTTGCTGTGACTACTGCTATTTCCCTTCCCCCTCTCCTCCCTCAAGAAAAAATGTATAAATTCCCCCCCCTTCAAAAACATGCTTGAAAAAAATCATCTCTACATAGAATCATACTTACTGGGTGGGGGGAGGGGGGAAGCTTTAGAAAGTGCTGAATCCAGTCTTGGGAAAGATATGCTTATCTATCTACAGCATTAGCCAACAGACAGGTTATGCTGGTCTCCGCTAGCCTGGAATCATTCCATATTTTTTTTCCCCAGCAACAAACAGGTGCTTGCTTTTTATTATTGTATGTACTTATAAAGCATTCCCTTATAACAGCTTTATCCAAACTGCTGGGTTTTTGAAAATCGTATTTCCTCTGCATAATAACTCTTGAGAGGAATAGGAAATTCCGTTTTGAAGGCACTGCAGTGCTATCTATTGACAGGCAAGTTAATTGTTGGATTACAGAAGAAAAGGTTTTCTGTTTTGGTGTGTGTGTGTTTTTAATAAGACTTCTCATTTCAGTAACAGGCCATCATTGATTTGACCTTGGAGGAGGCTGTCAGCGTAGATCCCCAGGAAGCATAGGTTGGCCTGCAGCTAGCCTATTTCTGCATTAAACTACCTATGTAGTTAGCTCCACTCTCTATACTGAAATAAATTAGATGAATAAGAGTGAGAAGAAGCCCAGTCTTTTCTTGCCCCCCTTGCCCCAAATTAAGCCATAACTCCACATCCCTTGAGATAGGTCTGTTTAGAAGAGGAGACTTCAGTTTCTCAGTACCAGGCATGCCCACTCTCTTCAATTAAGCCTTTCCTTCTAGAAGAGAGGTGCTCACAATGACATGGTTATTAAGTGGTTTCTAATAGTTTTATCTGCATTTCAGTGGATTTGCCCATGAAGAAGGCTGGATACAAAGAAGAATGCACTGTACCAAGGACATGTTTTTCTGTTAAATGAGAGTTGCACAATAACGCTCAGAATGGGAGTTCTCAAATACACAACAATTGAGCAGTGAAAAGGAACAGCTGAAGCGCTTTGGCTATTCCACAGAGACTTTACACAAATCTGTCCTGTTGTTCATGAACAATTCTATTTGTTTTCTTATAATGTGACAAATAGCCAAGGTCATTTGCTTGTACTAGTTTATTTTTCTACTTGTTAGAATAACACAGCACTTTTGGCATGAGTCAAAGACATTGATCCAACAGGAAAAGCTGACCAGTTATTACTGCCAGTAATGTGATAGTGTCTTTTAGTGCCAGAAAAATAAAACTAATAGCCAGATGCTTTCATACTTTTTCTTAATTCTGCTCTCTCATATTTGGTCACAATAAATCTGTTAATTAAGTGCATCTATCAAAATTAAGTGCCTAATGCCTAGATTCAGTGTTTTAGTTATTTGGTGCTGCATCATGGTTAATCTAATCTTTGTTAGCTCTAGTTTTGTATATTTTCTTATACTGCACTCATTTAGCAGATGATGTTTTCCGTACAGGAAAGGTCAGGTCACAGAAGTATTAATCTAAAAGCGGATAATTTATACTCAAGAATAATTAGCATTTTATGTATAAATAGCACAATTTTATATGTATTCAAATCTCAAGTCCAAGTATATGCAATGTTTTGTCTGGCCAAGGTAATTTAAAACTGTTTCAGTAGTAACAGCAAGGTTCAGCATAATCTTCAACAAGGCATTATCAGGCCCTTTTAAGGAAGTCACTGTGGGAATGTTTTACGTTGAAGGTCAGCTCAAGGTTTTGTCAATTTAGCTTTGATATTCTGCATGTTACTATCAGAGAGGCGTATCCTAGAGACTCCAATGTGAAATACAGCTTTTTGCCCTGCTGAAAGCATACATCTTAACCATCATTTATATTATGTTAACCTTCAACTTCAGTGCATCAATCTTTCAGTGTACAGTGGCATTTTCTATAAGGTTATATGAACATTTCAGTTATACTTGTTGATCACGCACCTTTTTAAAGTGTGGCTGGGCAAGTCTAATTTTTTTTTTAACCTGTTTGTAACTGTGTATTATCTCTTGCAAAAATCTACATTTTATATACCTAATATAAGCAGGGAAAACAGCATTGTCTAGCATTACAGTTTTCAGACTAATCTCATTATAACATGCTGCCTCAGTTGCTAGTATAGCTGCTAAACGTTATCCTGTTGGCATAAACTTATCCATGCTAGATGTCCACTTCAAAGGATGTCCTTTCTTACCTCAAAATTCTGGTAACCTTAGCTCTGAAGAGCTACAGTACATTTGTACATTGGCATGAGGAATGAAATCAGTCCTGGAACCTAGCTAGAAATATGCTTTTGGGTTCTCTTGTGAGACTGCACACAAAGCTGACTAACTTAAAAGCCTCTGAGAAATCTCACATGCTCTGTACCAGCTTCTGTGAATTTGCTACTTTTAGCTTTGCTGACAGGTCTACCCATGCCAAGCTGAGACCTGCCTAAACCTGAGCAAGATTTGCTTTGCAATTTTAGTTGGAGAGTGCAAAAGTAGTTATGTAGGTCAATGCCATTTCCTGTGTGCTTAGTGCTTAGTTTTGGAAAGGTAAAGGAACCATCAGTCCATGTGGACCTTTGCCTACAGATGGGGCAGACTAAGCAACATCTGTTCCCACCCATTTATAGCCAGCCAGGAACAACAATAGTTCATGGCATTAAATAAAGTCAACATTAAATTGGCTCATCTTGAAAGAAACCAAGTTAGAGACTAGCTCATGTGAGGAGCTATCCCAGCAGAGCTGAGCCAGCACTAACCTGATGATGCTGAACAGCTGGAGATGGGCTGGGAGGAGTAGCTGCGTATTGCTGCCCAGGTAAAGCACCCCAAAACTTTCATCAGCTTGTAGTGCTATGTAGTGCTGTCCTGTTATTCTAAGCACTTGCAGCCCAACAACTGATACTGCTTTGTACATATGAGAGTGTGCTAGGTGCTGCGAGTGGTGGGGAAGGGTGTGCACAGCCCTTAAGTCTAAACAGTGGCTCCCACTCTTGTTCTTGTGCAGCCAGACTTTCCTGGGCCTCAGCAGGTTGCAGCACTGGCCCTTGCTTTGATCCCTTGCATACAGATACAGCTTTCCTGGGCTAAAATTCAGTACCACATAGGAATTGAATGCCAGGAGGCATACACTCTTAAAAACCCTTGCTCTAAGTAGCCTAGCATAATGGACTCCATGTCAGTGCAGACTGTTATCTGTTTACACCCATCACAGATCTGTCTCACATCTACAAAAACTCTTCTCCTGGAGGATGAGAGAGGGGAAAGAAGATGAATCTATGAGAGCAAGGGATTAAAAGACTGCTGCCACAGCTGCTAAGTCAAGCACACCACAGTTATGAAATGACAGTGAGATGGTTGCTCTGCTGTTACACTATGGGCTTTAATTCACTTATTCTGTGAGGGGGCAGTGCAGTGCCCTCCCTCCCCAGCCTAGCCTCCTCCCACAGTCCCCAGTGAGGTGAGCCAGGTTGAGCCAGGGACAGTGACCAGGGTCAGCCACAGCCCAGCCATCACCAGACACCACCACAGGCCCCAGGCCCAGCTGGGAAGGCAGCCTGCAGGGCAGGACAGGACAGGGACAGGTCCATGGGAAGGTACAGCCGAACCTACCACAAACCTCAGGCAAGGGCACAGGCTGGAGCTGCGGTGCCGGTTGTGACGATGGCTGGAGCGCAGTGGGTGGGCACCCAGCTGAGGCATTTCATAGCCCTTCCTCACCTATTTGATCCAAGGTTATGCAGCTGCACCATATCAGAGTTGGCCTTGAATATAGGCAGCTAAATCCTTGGTTTGATGGGATGGGGGGTGGTTTCACAGATGGGGGGATTACAGAAAAAGATGATTACAAGCTGGTCAGGGCAAACAGAGCCTGTTGGTGCACTCAGGGCCCTGACATATTCTATTTCAATACATGCAATGCTTCACTTAGTGCATAGATTGGATCAAACACCGAATAAGGGTAAAAGACAGTGTTCCTAGTTGCTCATTCAGTGAATCCAATCTGTCCTGGGAATGAGGAGGAGGAGAAGGAAACCATGTAACGAACCATGTGTGATCAACTGAGCAAAGTGTCTCATAATCACTAACCACAAAGGAGCAAACTACAGTTGCTCTGGTAACTTTAACTCCGCCACACCAAACTTCTTAATACGTGACATTGCAAACTTAACTATATGTCCTTGTTTTCTACAGTGCCTGTAAAGTGCTGTTCATAAGGCACTTTGAAATTTTGAACCAGAATAGGTGAAAAGAACAAGTTTATTCCCTCCTGGCATCATACTGTCTTGTTGATCAGATTTATCTGGAAATACTTATCACTGTAACATTTTTGCCTACATTCATGGGAAAGGGAAATTCATGGTGCTCTTACAGAGCCCTAATTCCCAAGCTGGGCTTGAGACTAGCCCAACAAACAGAGACCAAATTATAACTTGAAAATTAGTAGAATGCACTAACTCTAGGCCACTGTACAGCACTCACTCTCACTCTCTCTCTGATTCACAGAATCACACAGAACAGTTGAGGCTGGGAGGTGCCTTTGGAGATCATCTGGTCCAACCCCCTGCTTAGAGCAAGGTCACCTAGAGCAGGTTGCTCAGGGCTGTGTCCAGCCGGGTTTTGAATACCTGCAAGGATGGAGACTCCACAACCTGCCAGGGCAACCTGTTCCAATGTTTGACCACCCTCCCCATAAAAAAAAGGTTTCTTATTATGTTTAAATGAAATTTCCTGTATTTCAGTTTGTGCCCATTTCCTCTTGTCCTGTCACTGGGCACCACTGAGAAGAGTCTAGATCCGTCTTCTTTACTCTCCCCCGTCAGGTATTTGTACACATTGGTAAGATCGTCCCTGAGCCTTCTCTTCTCCAGGCTGAACAGTCCCAGCTCTCTCAACCTCTCCTCGTATGTCAGATGGTCCAATCCCTTAAACATTTTTGTGGCCCTTCACTGCACTGACTCCAGTATGTCCCTGTCTCTCTTGTACTGGGGAGCCCATATCTGGATACACCACTCCAGACAACAGCTGACCGGTTGCACTAACTTTAATGGTCCTTTGGCTCATTGAAGCCAAAGCTGGTCAGAGCAAGCCAATGCAAATTGCTCTTCAAGTATGGGCTCTCTGCCTAGCTGTTACTGGCTTTTTTTGGCATGAGCTTGTGCAAATCCCTTATCAGTAGCCTCTCTCTACCTGTTTCTTCAGCTACGAAATGGAGGCAATATTGAACTTAATTGTAAAGCTTAATCTGTTTATGTCCGAGATCCTCCACAGTTGTGTGCTGTGCAAGTAGTATCATTATTCACAACTTTTCATCCTTTCTGGAGGATGAATCTCTTCAAAAGTCTTTGAAATAGACTGCAGAGTTTGCAGGATTATTTAGAAAATGTGGAGCCCAAAACACAAAAACAGAGGTGTTTTGCGCACTACATTCTTTGCTCCAATAAAAACAAAATTGTCTGAGACCCAGTGACATCTATTTTCGTTATCTATAGTTCAAAACACAATTGCTGGACAAAAATATCGGTGAGCAAGTGTGGTGCCTGGTCACCCATAACATGCTGGCTTTTTTTCTGCCTTTAAAGAAGTAAATCTGCTTATGTTGCTCTGTAGGTTGAATCTGATACCCTTCTTTTCTCCCCTCACAGCTGCTGCATAAAATTAAATCTAAATATTCCCATAATTTTCCCTCCTTCCCTGAGATCTGAGTCAACTACTTGAAATAACCAAACTATATGCCACTTGAGTTCTGAACTGCTGCTCTTTGGATCCAGTCTTTCTCTTGTGGTATGTCTTGAGCGAAGAAGCATGCTGAAATTGGAAACCTTAGGTTAGAATAGTAATAGAAGAGTGAAAGAAAAGTAATTTTTCAGTCCTCTGCTTCAAAAATCCAGTGTAAACTCTAAACCTGGCACTGTTTGTTCTGAAAACAGGGCAAACCAGATGATAATCTACTGTGTCACTTTCCCTTTATAATCTCTGCAAAGGTACAGTGGGAAATGATGGTTGAGTCATTTGCAAGGAAAAGTGTTGAAATCTATCAAGATAGATCACATGCACTAGGGGATGACAGTGTAATTGAAAAGACGTCCTGAGAGCTGGAGTCTCTGTTGTCTTAGGGCCTTTCTGCTCTATTATGAAATGGAGGATGCTTTCTCACCCAAGTCCTGAAGCCCTCAGCAAGTAAAGATGTGAATCCATGGATACTCCTCATGAAGATACATACCACCTTCACAAACTGATAGTCTCTAGATGAGGCAGCTTTTGAAGTCTGCTGCCTTGTGATGTCATGGTGGTTTTGTAGGCAGCTGAGCCAAGTGAATGCTCCCTGCTGCCCTGCCTTCCCCTCTCCCTCGGTTCCTGAGCACCCAGTCTCCTCGGCTGAGCTGGCCCTGGCCTTTGCCAGACCGTTCTGAGAGCCACTCATTAAAGAGGCAGAAAACTCACTACAGTCTTTGCTGTGGTTCGGCTGGCTTGTGGCTGGCCTGAGATGTCCCCAAGTCAGCCCACAGGAGGCTGCAGGTGGAGTGATAGGCAGGGAGAGGTAGAATAGGCAATAGTGGTGAGTTGCTATGCTGGTGCAGCTCATCACCAAATCTCTCTGCCTGTACCATGAGGCAGGCTGAGGCATGATGTGCTGTCAGTTCACACCCTACTTACTGCACTAACTTCCCTACATAAATGTAAGCAAAGAGGTATAATGTAATTCACACAGAGGCGCATTTTACTCAATGGGTCGATGTGCATTTTCTGGCTTTTCTCCTTCCCAGGTTTCTCCACCTCTCCTTGCTTCCTCCACCCCTCCAACTAGCTCTCTCTTCCTCTTCACAGAATCACAGAATGGTTGAGGTTGGAAGGGACCTCTGGAGATCATCTAGTCCAGCCCCCCTGTTCAAGCAGGCTCACCTAGAGCACATTGCCTAGGATTGTGTCCACACAGCTTTTGAATATCTCCAGAGAAGGAGACTCCACAACCTCTCTGGGCAACCTGTTCCAGTGCTCTGTCACCCTCACAGTAAAGAAGTTTTTCCTCATGTTCAGACAGAACTTCCTGTGTTTCAGCTTGTGCCCGTTGCCTCTTGTCCTATCGCTGGGTACCCCTGAAAAGAGGCTGGCCCCATACTCTTTACACCCTCCCTTCAGATATTTATACACATTGATAAGATCTCCCCCCCCCCCCAACTGCCTATGGGACTATGTTCTGCTGGTTTATTTTTCAATTAAATCAGTTGTCTGAGCTGATCTGCAACATGGTCTGACAAGCAGTTGTGTGAACACTACTTGAAAGGGCAGCATCACACAGCCTGGCTATGGGATCCTGCAGTGTTGGGCAGAGGGAGAGGTTGTGCCTTGAGCACTATCCTTCTCCAGTATAGGACCTTACCCTTAGCATACATGAACTGGCTGTAAAGCAATTACAAAAGCTCTGAACTACATCCACAGAAATAGCTAGAAAATCAGTCTGCTGAAGTTTTGAAATGCTTTATGCACCTTTACATCACATTTAAAGAACCAGGAGCCTCTGGACACATCAACCCTGGCTCTCCCCCAGTTGTATGCCCATGTTCCACTGAATTCAGTTGCATACTGGCAGCTCCCTGGGCATCCTGGAGCTTTTCCTTGCAAGGGCTCTGCTTGGGCATGTGCTTTCTCAGCTGCAAACTTAATGGCATGAGAGAAGGAAAGATTTCTGTTTTGTCCACGCACTGACCCCTTCATGAAATTATCAGCAAGATTAAAAAAGACTGTGGAGAGATGCTAATGACAGGAGTAAAGATATCTCTAATTATCATTAATTCTGAAAATTCTGAATGATGGAAGTAGCTAACAAACAGGAGACTTTCACATATTATCAACGTGTTCAGTAGCTTGCAGATCAAAACTTCTATTATTTAAGGCAACATTTCACCTTTTCTCTAAAGCACAGTCTCGAGCTGTATCAATTCTAAAACCTCACTTGGAGCTGGTGAGTTTTTGATATGATCAGCCTCGATTACATATCTGATCAATCAAATGCTGCAGCAAAATGTCTAGCCTAATTGATGTTAAGGGCTAGAATACCAAGAATTCACAGCAAGCAGCTAATGCAACATTCATGAATAAAAAGCTCACTTTAGGGTCAAAATTGGGTTGAACTAAATTTAGGAGACACAAATTTAAATTTCTCTTAAAATACATTTTTGAAAACTACATTGGAATACATCTACTTCTGTGATTTTTTTTTTTTTTTCTCCAAGTAAGCAAAACAAATTACATCCTGCTTCTATACCAGGATATTTTTGCACAGCTGCCTATTCCTAGGAGGAACCTCTGAAGTTTGAAGTCTTGTTTACATGAAGCTCAAATCAAAATTAATAGCATAGTTTTTTTAGGATTTCACAATAATTGTTGGCTGTCAGTGTTCTGTTACTTATTTCTTTAGTGACACATAAAAAAAACCAGAAAACAGCATTAAAGACAACCTATAATTAGGTTGGCTAGCTACAACCTGTCAGAATAATTCACATGACCTGTAGTACATTCTTTTTTTGGAGGGTTTCTTGGATGTCTGCATGTGCATAGGGCTAGGTTGTGTGGATGACTGCATTTTAGGCATGTGTTTGACTCCCTTCTAAGAGGGAATATGTTGCTATTGTGGCTATTTAATATGCTGTTTGGTCTGTTTCTACTGAAAAAAAAAAAAGATATTGAGTGCCTTTGATCCTTACCAAGAGGAGTATTTAAAAGACACTGAGAAAATCCTAGATCAGGCCAAACACCACAGCTTTAATTATTCTATCTGCCATTAGAAGTATTTCTTTGTAGGCCTGAACTTACGTATTCCATAGCAGTCCCTGAAGTTTTAACATGGGAAGGAATGTGCAGTGAGGGCCAGTTAAGTGAAAGAACTGAAAAACTTTCAGTGTGGAGAGCATGACAGATTCATGTGATCATTACTAGATTAATGATAACAATCTTCATATTAGAAAAAAGACATTGCTTCATTGAAGGTTTCCATACTTTTCTGCATAGACCTCAGCAGGATCATGTGATGATAATATCAGTTACCTTCAAATACTCTTTGAGATAGAAGTGAAGAAGGGATATTGGGGGGAGAGGGGGTGAAAGAGGAGGCTACCTCATCCATGACTGCGAAGTCAGTGGAGCTGCTGGATCACAGCAAAGGTATCTTTTGCCCAGTATCCTCTTTGCGACACTGTAGGCCCAGGAAAGAAGCTGAGGACACTGCAGACATGTTGTGACACTTCCCAGAAATAGCTTCAGAACTTCTGTCAACTTGCTGTTATTCCTGAGCCAATGTTGGTATCTTTGCGACAAATGATATGAGCCATGAGGTAAAATATAGTTCAAGCTCTACCAAGCAGATAAATAAAAAACAAAAAAATGTATAAAATTATGTCCATTTTATGGAAATTTGTTTTCTATTTAAGAAATCCAAAGTGATCAAAATGAGTATTTCAAATCTAAAAGATCATGTTATTACATACATTAAAAAATATTTTGCAATTGTGTCATATGTCAGTGGTGGAAACCAAAAGCTATATCCTCAGAGCCAGCTTATCTGCATATTTTCATAACTAAGGAGAAATGTGCAGCATAGATCCTCATTCAGGCAGTTCAAGTCTGAGTGCATTTCCATGCTTCACAGAATGCCCTTCGCTCTGCTGGTAATACTGATAGACTAAATTAAAATCAAATGAAAGGGTGTCAGATCAGGACCTTCCTAGATTCTAGTCAGGCAGTTAGTACTACAGTTTGCCTCCAATTTATGTCAGTTTTACCCATTTTATAAGCTGTCCTGACAGCTGTAACACGACCAAGTGTGTAATTAAAATAATTTATATTCATGTATATATACACACACACATACACTCAGCATTTATATTTCCTATTGGTGCTGTGACTATTTGACACTTTAATTCATTATTCTCCTCCTGATACCTAGAGGAATAATTCAATACTTATAAATAAAACTAACAATACGATAATAAAAGCTATACCAGTCTTAGCACAGATTTCCATTATGACACTCACAAGAGGTGAATGAAGTACTGCTTAATGAAGTACTGCTTTTTGTAGTCTTCCTATTAATGCTAGAAAGACAAAAGCTCTCTCTGGTGGTAGATTTCAGTAATTGCGTTTTTCTTTTTCACACTTTCTAGCATGTTAAGCAGCCTAGTATCATAACTCCATTATGTAACTAACCCCAAAGTGTATTAATAAGAGCACAACTGGAAATAAAACATATGGCATTATCCCATTTAAATAGAGCAGTATATACCTGGAGTACGATGACCTAATAGATGGTGAACTGGAAACTAGGTGTAAAGGTATGACTTCAGAAGACTCACATGTATTCACATTTATGACTGTTTCACACATGTCATTAAGCCACAGAACATTTAGGATGACAGAAAATGTCTTCCAGAAACTACCCTGTGTTTTGATGACTTGCTTATTCTTACAAGTACAATTTCTTACCACAGTAAAATATGCACTAATCACATTTTCAGTCACAAGAGGAGGCTTAGAGCAGAAAACATGCTTACTTTTAAATACAATTTTTACACATATTACTGCAGAGCAGCTATCATTCTAAATTAATTTGCCAATTCCAACGGGGAACCATAACTACAAGGAAGTTAACACTCTAGGAATAAGAGGGACAGAGATATCCTTAGCTTGTATAGTTTGCTGTGACTTCTCTGAGATCAGTTTACATCAGCTGCAAATTTATGTTCAATGAGGATAGTGTTATTGAATCCAGTAATGACATGTAGAACCACATCATCTTTTATCTTTTCACATAATGTAATTAAATATCTTCTTTTGTGACTATGTTCTACAAAAAAAAAAGAAAAAAAAGAACTCAACCCTTACCTACAAGATCACAAACACATGATACCAAAAAAACCCCTTTTGTTTCTAAGGTACAAGCTAAGCCACAGGCTGTGTTGTTTCTTTGGATACATATAATATTTACTTGTCTGTCAACTATAGCCCACTTATGTCTGAACACCACAAGAGAACAGCTGCCAGACAAAGTAAGCATGCTATGAGTCTCGTTATTAGCTATTTATCAGTATCCACTGCAGGTTTGTCTTCCAGTCCCAGTGAACCATTATATTATGTGAACAAAGGATTTCACAGAATTACCTTATCATTTCACTGACCTGTATGTACCTTTTGGTGCACACATCTAAGAAACCTAGGAGATGCTGAGGCAAAATACAACTGGGTAATGTCCAAAGATTCATGTAATCGCTAGTATGTTGCCACATACATCAGCATTTTATTACAACCATATGCATTTTTTTTCTTTTCTGTATAGACAACTAACAGCTGATTAGGAAAATCACATGCATAATGTCAGACATGTGACTTCAATAGAACTATTCATACGTATAAACGAATCCTTTGCTTAACTACTTGGTTATACAGGTACCCAGACACCTTGGAATGATTTGCAGGGACAGGAAGATTTTATAAACAAAACTGTTTACTATTATTATATTAAATGATTGCACATGCCAACTTTCAGATGCCTTTAGCAGCTTGTGATGTGTTAGAGGACTTTTTCAGACAAGAAAATATATTTTATGCAAGTTCAGTGTCATTTATTTGTCATGTACACTTCTACAGGTTGGCAATCTGTTGCAAGAGGAAAACTTGTTAAGTGTTATTTATAGTTCTGATATTTGTCATAAATATTTAGTAACAATGCATTATAAATAGATCTTGGCTTACAACACTCCTAAAACAACCAAGCACTTTGAGTCTTGTATCATAGTCCTTGTATCAGTCCTTGCTAACACATTTTCATGTCTTCAGGGGAGTAGTTCTTATATTAAAAAGACAGATTTTGATGTTTGTTTTCTGACAAAATATTATTGATGTGTTGAGTAGAAACAAACTAGTGAAGCATCCCCAGATCTAACCAGTAGCAAGACTGAGCAGGTCTTCCCAGTAGGCACCCACACCAACACACATGTACAACATTATTTAAATAGATACATGGCCAGCCACACAGATCAACAGGGACAGACACTCTCAGCACTCACACAAACACAAACATCACCAATGGCTTCACCCTGTTCCTCCCTCTGGCTGATCAGGAGGGAGGTCCATCAGTGGGACACATATATATGTATGTACATTTGTACAGTGTGGATCCCTCCAGCAGCTGGCCCTGGACATGCAGCCCATCCAGTAGCTGATCCTGGATCCTTGTTCTCAGGCCTTACCCCTAGACACACACACAAGCACACACACACACATACCAGACACACATACACAAACAGCTCTCAGCCGACGCCCTGACCCCACAGTATCTCTGGCAGTTGGCTCCCTGGTCCCACTGGTAGCCACTTCCCCTTCTTATCTTGCACTTAGAGACACACACATGCACACCTGGCTCCAGGTCACTCCACCTACTTGCTGGCCAGTCTGGCCTGATGTTTGTTAGTGATCGAACATCATTTGTATATCCTCACTCGCTCCAGTTGCTGGCACTACAGACACATGGCCCTGGACTCTGGTCCCATTCCAGTCGCTGGCACTCAGACCTCCACACAGGATAGAGACCCTCACCCAGGGAAATAGTTAAAAAGGAATTTAATAAGAATATAGGACAGAATGTGCTGATCAGGTGCAGGGCATGGTCAGACATATCTGACCAGTCCCATTTACACACAACCAGCCCCTTTTTATCTCCATATCCCTCTATTTTCCCATCTTCTTTCCTCCCCAAATCACCTAGATTCCTCCCTTTTTCTGCCTTTGGTTCCTGCCTTAAACATCCCACAATAAGTCTTGAGCAAACCCAAATACTCTTCCCCTGCACCCTATATTGTGTCCCATACCCAAAGCAGTGACCTCCTCAGTCAGTGAGGGGCCCCAGAGAGCCACCTCTGTTGACTCACCGTGCTGGGTTTCACACCTGGCCCATGAAGCCGTCGGTCTCCTGGCACAGCCCTGGAGGAGCCAGGCAGGGTGTCCATTCCTCTCAGCAGGCAATGTGGGTTCCCCACGTGCAGTTGTGCCTCCATACTCCTCTGTGCTTGTGGAGACGAGCCCCTGGTGGGCTGAGCGCTCTCCTGTGATGGGCCTGGGAGTAGCTGGGCAGGGTGTTATTCAGGTTCCTCCACTTGCTGTTATCTCTCTCTGTACTCCTTTATGTGTGTGTGGAGATGAGCTTTTTACTACATAACCTAATGATATGTATTTATGCTGCCTGCACCTTTTTGTCACAGCTTCAGTGGATAAAGAGGGTTTCAGTACAAGTTTTGACCAGGAAGAGCAGAATACATACACAGTGTGGCTGCTAATAATCTCTTATTTTAAAAAAGGACTTATCCAGCTGATTTAATGCATTATGCCAAACTTGACCTCATTCCATCTCAGCAATTTGGAGGTGTAAGTCTCCCTGTCACTTTTCATATTACTTTGTTCATTGCTGAAAATGGTGTCTCACCTAGCACAGTATGCACTAGGGAAAGAATCATTTTGCCTGTTTCCAGAGTAGCTTTAAAAGTGGTTGGGATCTTGCCTTCTCATTCAGTTCTAGCCTGCTGCAGAGTCCAAAGAAGAGATCTGGGCCAATAATATTGGGGAGGAAACTTCTGACAGTCTGAGTTTGGGGACTAAATCAGAAGCAACTGACTGAACTTCATCTGGACTACGGCAAAAACTTCCCAGGGCTTATTCAGGCTTGCCCTGAACACAGCAATAATGATGCAAATTGGTTTTTAATCAGAGGGAGAGGGGTGCAGCCAGAGCTACAGTCTTGTAGCCATCACTGTCTAAACAGAGGCAGCAATAGTGCTGCTGGATCCAGACTTCCATTAATGTGAAGCTGCCTAGACCTAGAGCTTCAGCACTTGTTTATTTCCACCTTCACAGTAATTGCTAGCTAACTTCTGCTCTTCTTCCCGAGAGATTTTATACTGCACAGAATATTTGAGCTTCCCTTCAAAGTCTGTCTTCCTTGTATACCAAAATGGATACCTTTTAATACATAGAATATGCACAGATTTCTCTACTTCAGGCACACAGGGTATAAGTGAGTTCCTTCACTTCTCTTCCCATCTGTATACAGGTCCCCTGATCCCAGTTCTGGATAAACGGTACTTCTTAGGCAGGCAGGCCAACTTGTGAGATGGGGAACGCATGGAATAATGGGTTTATATCTATTAGTCAGTGGTCAAAACCTAGGTCAACAGGGAGATGGCACATCAATTTATTGGTGGCAGAGGCAACCAGTGTATTAGCAGCATAGAAGTGGGAGAGGTTGGAAGAATTATGGTGCAGAAGAGTCTCTTTGTAACATGTTTCCTTATGCTGTATTATTTGTTTAAGGAGCTCAAGTGTTCTTGTATGTGTACAATGATGACCTCACAGAAATAAGCATGGTGGAGTAAAACATTAAACTACAGAAACAGGTAATTACTGTTTATGTACGAATAGATGGTGTTTCTAAGCACCATGTTACTTATATCACAACATCCTTACCAAGTTGAAAGACAGATTAACAGAACAACATACACTATGAGTGAAATGGTAATAAAGCTCTTCTTCAAACATCACTAAAACATAAATAATCCATCAGGACTCAGCCCTGTCCAGATATCAGTTGTATTCTTGCTGTCTCAGAAACAAAACTGTAAACTGAAATGGACAATCAAGACAGAACTTACAAGAAGTAGTGTTTAAACTGACTTGAAACTGCTGTAAACCAAAACGTAGTTTAGATTACTTCCTACCACAGTTCCTGCCTCCCCTGAAATTCTGGCCATTAGTTTTCAGTTGCTTATGTGTTTGTGTGTGTATACACACACACACACACACATACCTACACACACACACACACACACACACACACACATATATACACCACATAATCTGCTTTATAGACACAAATACTGTCAAAATACTGTTAATTGGTATATGAAAATCCATTTGATGAAATCACATTTTAAATTAAAAAAAAGAAATCAAGCAATGAATTAGCTCTTGTTGGAGCTGTCTGCTGGATTATACAAAGTGCCTGCTTCACTGGACAACTAATCCAAAGTAATCCTCCTTTGAGATCACAGATTCACCATCTCATCTACACTGGGAATGTCTTCTGCTGCAAATTATTCCAAAGTGGCCGATTACTTATTTTTTGCTGCATATACTTCCATACACTTTGATCTCCAGAAACTGACAGAACAATCTTTCCACCAGCTCACTAGACAAAACCTAAAAAAATATGATCCACACCTTTCTGTAAAGTTTCCCACTGAAAATAAATTTTGGCAGTCATATCATATGTCTATGTCTATGTCTATTTCTGTGTGTGTGTGTGTGTGTGTGCGTGTGCATGTGTGTGTGTGTGTGTGTGGTATCTCTTTTAATCAATCTGTAGCTCAAGTCCCCATTTGTAAAATAAAGAAAACAGTCTGCCCTTTCCTTCCTCTCCCATCATTTGGTAGTCTTTACTATTCAGACTATAGGGACTACATGGCAGGGCTGGCTTCTTACTGTTTGCTTGTAGTGTCTAACACAGTGAGACCACCCTGTGGGTTGGAACATTTAGGCTCTACTGTACCATAAATACAGCAACTGCAGAATTATTTGCTAATGTTAAGATTAAGCATGTTTAATGGTTTAGCTAAATTAGTGTATGAAAGAACAGTAATTTGTTTCTGATTTATTACATTCCTATTCCTTACCTACATCAGAGGGTAACAATATGGCAACTGTGTGTGTATGTTTGGATTTTAAAATGCTGTGTGCCTGCATGCAAACACTACAGTATGCACTTTTTTTACTTTTGATACATCTGTTTCTTATTTTTAATTAAATATCCCTTCAATAAATTGCCCTTTCATTAAATAATTCTAGTAGTTAGAGACTAAATAGGAAAAAATATCAAATATTGTGAGATGCTATAAGATTGCAAAATCTAGCATTTTTTTCATATTTTATGTGCTTTCTCATGATCAAGAACACATAACACTGAAATAAATCAGTAAGTAGGAAAGTTTAAGTATGTGGTTAGACTTTCTTCTCTTCAGTTACATAAATTAAGTTAACAATAACTAAGTCCATAAGATAAATCAGGATAACAAACATAGAACAGGGGAGATAAAAGGAAAGAAATATTTTCAGATTTCAGAAAATTTTTAGTTCATGGCTATAACACTGCCATACATAGCACAGAACATGAGTGCTGGTCCCTGCTTGAGTTTCTGGGTGGTGTACAGTAATAGCATTAAAAGTCGTTACTAATTGGCTTGAGGCTAATTTTATAAAGCCTGACAGATTTCTTACATGCCTGTATGACAGAGCTGGTAGAACTGAATATAGACAAGATGCTGTTAGCTGCACTTCTCTCTTCAGTGTCTGCCAAAATATGTTGTAGAATCAATGGATATTCACTACAATAACTTCCAGAAAGCAGCAGTGTCCAAATGCATACAAAGAAATATAAATCAACTTCACATTTCAAGTTCTACTTCTCCTTCAGTGAAACTGGATGAAACTGATGTTTTCATAATGTATTCAAGCTGGATCTCAGAATGTGATCAATGAAGATTTGCACAGACAGCTACAGTACATCTTTGGCATTGTTTTTGATGAAGCTACAGATTTCATTGTTAGCTACATCTTGATGCCTAAGCGACAATGGTTTAAATTTGCCTTTCTTTGTTATTCACTTCCACTTGATCAAATTAAATGAAAAACAAAAATCAACATTGAGTTCAGACAAGAATTTGGTGCCTTTCTAGCCCCATCTCCCTTTGATTCAACACCTACCCTGTCCACACCTGTGCCCTGGTAGACTTATAAAAGAAATGAAATAGGTACTTGCTGCACAAAGGATGTTGAGATAGGTTTACAGGCATGGAATTTCATTAGCATGGTCTGTAGTTTATGGCATATAGAGATTCTAACAGTGAAAGCTACTTTACGAGGAAGATGAAAAAACAAAGGAGAGAAGGTGAAAAAAAAGAAAGAGAGAGGAAAGTAGCCAGCAGAGGGAGCAGAAACAGGGTCTGGGAGGCTTGGGAGGCTCTCTGCAGTGCAACAGGTGGAAGATGATGGAGACGACAATTTTTTGCCATGCTTTTCCCCAGGACTGTATACATTTCATCAGGACCCGCTCAGACTCCCTGATGATTGTTCCCATTGATGATGCTATTCACACTGATTGAAGTATGCTATTTGGGTGCAAATGTTGCACATTAGCTGTTACGCTTCTATACACACATATTGTTGAATAATATTTATTAAGTATTTAAATGACTATTAGCTAATGTGTTGTGCACTGTTTGTTTTTCTCTAATATGAACTAAAATCTACAAAACAAGTGGTAAGGCAAAGAGGGGGCAAGAGGGGGGATTTTCACTCCCGTGGTAGTTGCTTCCCATGAGAACCAGCCATAATAACAAGTAGGCAGGTACAAGGCTGCAAGACCAACAACAGCAGTGCAATAATGGAAAAATAGGGGTAGGAAGACTCTGCAAAATATATGCTCTGATAAAAGGTTACAGAGCTGCAAATTGCAGGCCTCTGGCACTACTAGGGCTAAGGCTCTGTGCAGCAATTTCTACAAATTGGCTTTAGGTAAATCTTGACTGGCTACTGTCTGTTCTAGGTAGCACCAGTATCTGAATATGCAAGTAGCTAACAAATGGTCCTAATTAAGAACACTTTCCATCTGTGACAAATCCAGAGTCATTTACCATATGACCTTTATTTCATAAAAAATAGTCACACACCTGAAAGTGTCACTACACAAGCAAGCACCTATACTCTTTATTTAACATCTTCTGCCTGTGAGATGAGCTGGTAGCCTAAAAACACATGCTACTATACGTTGTTGCCTGAGCATCATATTCAGTTCAATATTACAGCAGGAGAAAAAAAAAGCAGAAACAAAACAAACCATCAGCAGAGAAGGTCTGTGGATAGGATGATTTTTTGGGGTTCTTTTTTTTTTTTAATTAGAATGATAGCTAACATTTACTCCTGTAGTAACAGAACTTTAGTCTTGATGTGTTACTTAAAAATCAGTTTCACCAAAATCTACTGCATCTCCTACCTTG
The DNA here is from genome assembly GCF_036417845.1 of Apteryx mantelli. Classification (NCBI taxonomy): domain Eukaryota; kingdom Metazoa; phylum Chordata; class Aves; order Apterygiformes; family Apterygidae; genus Apteryx; species Apteryx mantelli. The sequence goes on from NC_089978.1 coordinate 111,138,716, forward strand.
TAGAGTTTTCCATTTTGATTCTTCCTGATCCAGAACTGCAGATCAACAATCACACTGAGAGATCTGTAGTGGCTGGAATAAGGTACCTCTTTGATGAGGTTAAGTGGCCTGGGGTAACTGAGAAGAGAGTCATAAACATATTTCACCAAAGTTTCCAAGCAGTTTTCTATTGGCATTAGCACTTTTCTGTTATCAGCTTAGATAGGAGTCAAACTACAAACTAGACACAACTGTAGTGGTATCCTCTGAGCCACACCATCCCTTGACTTCTTTTTTATTTGTGGTTTTGCTTTGAAAATCTTACTTTTCAGGGTTTATATATCAGAACCATGTTGTCATGCCTGGGTTCTTCACAGTGAAGATGAGAGCTGAAATCCAAGCAGAATAACTGTTTCAAGGAATATTTATTTCCAATTGTGTTACCTTTATGTTCGTTTATTGCCATTTTTTTATGAGGAGGGACTTCACATGCAAATTTTCTGAAAGTGTCTGTTTAAAGTTAACATAGTATCCTATTTGCAAATTAGGTACATATAGTCAAATGAACAATCTTTCAGAGAAGGTTTTCTACTGAGAAATATGTTAAGCTTGATGTTCCCTTTCACTTCAGAATAAATTAGGTATATTTAGAAAGAAAATTAGCCATTCCCAAATGCAAGACTTGTTATACACTATGAATTTGCACTGAGCCTCTAAAAGATATAACAAGTCACAAATATAAAATGTATTTTCTACAGTGCTCATTGCTGGATAGAATTCATGCCAATTGTTGGGTTATGATAAAATTTCTGGGAAAGCATGAATAATATATAAATTGGGAAACTTTTATTTTGCTAAATATTAGATAATGTTAAACATTTTCAAATAAAACAAATAACAGTTTGACATCTAGTTCATGCTGTATTAATTTTAAATATCCAGCCCTACTCTGATATTACATAAGCTTTTACATTGTACTAATGCAACGTTGTGTGATAAAATTGGAAAAGCACCTCAGGGAGTGTATATTTGTTTTTTATATAAGTGTTTACTTATAAATGTATATTTTTAATATACATAAATACATATTATTTGAACTCAAAGAATGAACTGTATATCTACAACTTACATTTTAAAAAAGAATTAAGAACAGCAACTTCAACAAAAATTGTCAGACAAGCAGTCATAATTGCTTGAGATTTAAGTTGATAAAAAGTTCTTAGTTTAATTGCCTTTTATTAAATACATTTCTTCTTTGCTCAGCTATCAATTTATTCTTGATTCCTATCATAAGCTTCTCTTCAATGATTTACTCTTGAAATCTAACTCTTTCTGAATATGCACATTCTCCATACATGAATCATCTCACAGTGGGACAAGTCTAATCCTTACTCTTCTGCATGAAAGCGCAATGCCAAGCAAATACATTCAGAACACACAAAGTAAGAGCAGCCATCACCAATAACAGTGCATAAGATATAGCTTATGTTCTTCCATATATTTTCTTGCTCCAGGCAATCCACTGACATACCAAAAATTTGGCTTTTTAGTGTAATATAGTAAGACACCAATTTACTTGGGTACAATGAGTTTTATGAATAATAATAGCACTATTTTAGGTCAAATAGCAGTTTTTCTTACTCTTCAGCTAAAGAAATCAGTGGAGCTAGTCCTAAAAGTACAGAAAAAGTGTCTCTGAAAGTCTATACTTTCTGTTTGGTCTCTTGGAGCTCCATATTGGGTGAGCCACTTTCCTGCTACTAAAAGAAAAAAAGCAAAACAGAACATGAGTTTTCCATTCACCATAGCAGGAGCCAGGGAGTCTGGGAAATGTAAATAAGTACATTTATACACGACAATCTGCCACCAGAGGGTATTCAAAACCTTCCAGTCCAGACAGTCACCACTACTCTGCTCCACAGACCTGGAACACAGGGAACTCCGTACACCTGGCTGGTGCCTTTCTGCCATTTCTGGCACTTCTACAAGGCTCAAGATCAACAGGCTGGAAGGAAACTGAGATTGTCAGGTCGCAGGGTGTGTGAACATTGCTAAGAAAAAGAGGGCAAAAGTCCAATTCCTGGCAGCAGTCTAGGGCCTGTCCACTTTGATTCCTTTTTTATAGCAGAATTATCTTAGAGAGACCAACCAGAGCATCCCAAACAGCGCTAGGGAACCAACCTACCAGATGACAATCCCCCCAGACAAAGAGAGGTACAGCGCTCAGGCTCAGTTCTCTTTTACTTAGAAGCATACACGTTCTTCAGAGACTGTAGGGAAGGCCCCTCACCCTCCCTTCCAATCTCACACTGATTCCTTGTGGATGACCACTTTGCCTCAAGCTATATTATTCTTTCCACAAATGATAATAATTTGCTACAGGAGGGCCTCTCTCTTTGACACCTCACTGATAGTCGAACACTGGTCATTGAAATACAACCCTGAGAGCTGATAAAAGACTCCTTTTGCTTTCAGAAAAGAAGAAAAAGCCTAGCAAGAAAAAAAAGTTGAGCAACAAGATAAGGCACTTACTATGTCCTAGGAAAGTAACACACGTCCCCACTGCCCCCCAGCTCCATGCAGCATATAGTCCAGCTGAAAAGGTCAAGGGCTAGGAACTGTCTAGAAACTCAAACATCTTATAAAAGGACAAGATTTTGATTGGAGGGAGGGGAAAAAGAGGATAGAAGGAAGTCACCCACTTCAATTCTGGCTTCCCTGTGCAAGAACTCTCAAGCCTGATCACCTTGACCTCTGTGACTAAGACCACCAAGCACCGCAGCCATTCATGCTGCAAGGGTTGCATACACTTGGTTTCCATGTTAGAGCATGTGTGCAAACTAAGATTTATTAGATTTACCACCTACTTTTCTCAACCTCATGAGTAGGACTAACAGGACCTTTGGAAAAGTTTAGATTCTGATAACAGAGGGCTGCAAAGAAAAAAGTTCAAAGGTGAGAATGACAAATGTGAAGGGAACAGTGATGTTTCTGCATGGGCAACACATTCTTGTTGCACTGATAATGTCTCAGTCACAAGGACAAAGAGAAATGACACTGGCAAGTCAGACAATCGAAGGTAGTAAAATGCAACATGATATTGTGTTACCACAGAAGGCAGAGTAAATTCCATTATTCTTCCTTTATCAGTCAATGCTTCACAGTTCCTGTTGCAATAATTCTAATTAATGCAATTTACTCCGTTACTGGAGATTTATTTGTAATGAACACAGCACATACAGTGTTTTACAAGCATTTTTACATCTTCAGTATCACCTCAGGCACTGTTCAGGTCTAGCTGCTTCCTGAACATTAATGTAACCTGTATTATGTTCAAAATAAATTACTTGAGGTTCTTAACATATTACATTTTCCTATAAACAATAAAAGACATCTGAGGCAATATAAATAAGCTGGAATGAAGAACACTAAAGTCTCAGATATTCTTGTCAAAATCTAGTGAGCTGTGCCTGGGTATGCGAATTTATGCAAGCAGACTTTGAACATTCTACTGCATTGTAGCAAAAGATATTGTTTTTAATTAATGATTTCCCTCTTTATCCTTCCCTCTTTATGTTTCTAGAGTTTGGAGTAATTCCTTTTTTTCACTTGTATTTGATCCATTTATATTTTGGAAATAATACAGAGAAGCACACTGCCAGTATCGCATCTACACTGTCCTTGAAGCTAAAGGTGATTTGTCCACATGGATCTGTCTTACAAGATGCCTTAGGGAGAGACTTTAACTTGGATTTACTTCAGTCACTTAAAATAACTGCATACATCTTTGCAAGCTCATAGTTGAAAAAATCAGATTATCAACCACCACCTCCTTTGAGTATAAAAGAAAAGTGGCAACTATTGCCAATGTATTTTGTCCACACTGATTGTAGCAGGATATCCTGAGAACATACTTTGGATATGTACATACACTCATAAAATTTCAAACCTGTGGAAGCCAACAGAAGGCATGTGCAATGCAGTGCAAGCTGCTCATCCTATTGAGACTAGGGGGCTTCTGAGCAGGCTAGGAGGGCTGAATGTGCCTGGAAACAGCAGTGTCAAAAGCTGAAGTGTCTGTAGTCTTCCAGCATCTTCAAATTTACATGGTAGCTGAGGATCACCATTTTTGATGCAGAAAGAATTAGGGTATGTGCAACTTTTTCGCATAATCACAGAATAGTTGAGGTTGGAAGGCACCTCTCGTCCAGCCCCATTGTCTTGTCCAAGCCCCTCTTGTAAAAGGCAGAGTCAGCTACAGCAAACTGCCCAGAATCATGTCCCATCTGGTTTCAAATATCTCTAAGGATGGAGATAGACAGCCCCTCTGGGCAACCTGTTCCAGTGTTTGACCACCCTCCTCCAAAAAAGTGTTTTCTTCTGTTTTTCTATTTGTGTTCATTTGCCTCTTGTCCTGCCATTGGATACCTCTAAGAAGAGTCCATCTCTGTCTTGTTTACTCCCCCCCATTAAGTATTTATACATATTGATAAGATCCCCTCTCAGCCTTCTCTTCTCCAGGCTAAACAGTCCCAGGTCTCTCAGCTTCTCCTCATATGAGAGATGCTCCAGTTCCTTAATCATCTTTGTGGCCCTTTGCTGCACTCACTCCTGTATGCCCCTGTCTCTCTTGTACTGGGGAGCCCAGATCTGGATGTACCACTCCAGCTGTGGTCTCACCAGAGGAGAGAACAACATGTAATGAGAGGTGAACATGTAATGTTCCTGACTGGAAAACCATTGTACCTTGAGTAGCTGTGATCCACATAAGTTGGCCTGAGTAGGTGCAGATTGGTACTGTGCTGTACTGTCACTTGACCTTCAGAACTGTACTGTGCTGCACCTATTCTTTGACATAGAATGAACTTAGCCAACTAACCATAATGGAAGAGCCTGGAGTTGGCACCCACTTGCCATCAGTGATAACTCCACCAGCATGTCCTTGTCTTTATTTTGAAGAGAAGCAACAGGTTTTCATTCTTTTGCTCACAGAACTTCTAAGAAAAACCTATAAAAACTCAGAATAATGCAATACAGGTGAACCTTGCCACAGACAGGATCTGCACAGCATGCCATCACCTGACTAGAGGTCCCTCCAATGCTGTATCAACTTGAGGGTCCCAGCATCAGAAGGGATGTAAGACTTTACAACATGCCATTACCTTTTTTTAGATATTAATACAATAGTTATCTCTCTTGAGAGAGTTTGCATCTTTCTTGTGGGATTCAAAACAACCAGCGCCTCTTAGCATACAACAGGAGGATCACCACCCTTAGCCCGTTAGCCATGCTCTTCCTAATGCAGCCTGGGACTCTGTTGGCCTTCTTTGCAGCAAGGGTGCATTGCTGGCTCATGGTCAACTTAGTGTCCCAGAGCCTTTTCCACCAAGCTGCTTTCCAGCCAGTTGGCCACCAGCCTGTACTGGTACATGGGGTTATTCCTCCCCAGGTGCAGGACTTGGCACTTCCCTTTGTTGAACTTCACGAGGTTCCTGCTAGCCCATTTCTCCAACCATTCTCCAATTACTGGTTTTCTCTAAGTACCATTCTTTTTTTGTACTCTGGAGCTACAATTGAATGTTTTATTCCATTTTATTAATGTTAAGATCTGTTTTCCTAAGAAAATTATAGGCTATCTCCAGTCTAAGGCATCCATACCAACCAACTGCTCAAGCAGCATTAGAAGGAATATCACAAAGGAGTCTTGTGTGAATTACCAGACAGAATGGAATCACAGTAAATAGATGCATTACAACCAAGTGAAAACTTTGAAAAGAAATGCAATGGCTTATAAGCTCGTCAAGCTTCCCCCCCCCCATATTTGCATAACAAGGACTGTTTGTCTTAAAGGAATTTAAAATGAGGTGGAACCACATAAATCAACTTAATTCACTGCTTCATTAGAGTAGCATTACAAATCTTTCATGACACTGCACGAAATGAAATGAGAATAGCTTTTGAAAACAAGAATATAATCCAAACTGAGCCAAAGAGTATTGAGTATTGGGTGGAACTCCAGTGTTGTGGAAGGGAGCAGGACATTATTTTCTGAAGTACCACTACTGTTGCTTTTAGCTTGTTTCTCACAACTGCATTTCTATAGTGAATTTTGTGCTACAATATTTTCCAGTAGTTAAAATCTAAGAGGGATTCATCTCAGCCTTAGCAAGGTGAATACCTTCATTTGACCTTGCAGTCTAGACTTCTTTATAGTCATATGAGAGAATCAGGTACTTAAGACAGAGGTCTATATGAGATGAACTGTGCCGTAAATTGGTCAGATGAATCATGTCTAGCATAAGCTGCTGTTTCTTCATTGACTACTAAAGGACTCTAATCAACAAGCTTAGATGTTGACATCTGCATTGTAGATATTTAGAGAAAGGCAAAATGGAGAAATGCTTAAGAGCTTGAATTAAGCCTTAAGCCTTTCTTAATACTAAGCAGCAAAATTAACCCAATTGATCAGTACAGTTTTATAACACTTTAAATCAGCACAAAACAAAACATGCTTAAGCTGTAGTGCCTTGAGCATTTTTAGCACTGCTGTTGAAAGAAGTTGTCTTGCCTTTCTCTTGTACTTTGATCCTTGTTCCCACTTTCACACTGTCTCCTTCCCCGTTCGTCAGCACAAATACTGGTGCAGCTGCCTGGAAAACTGAAACGATGAACAGATCTAGGTTAAAACTAAACCCTACACTATACATAAGTAATTTTAAACTAAATCATGTCTCTGATATGGCTCTCAGCAGCTACACCAATGCTTATTCTGACAAAGGATAGGAGGTAGCCAAAATGTGAGGAATGAAAAGCCAAGAGCAAGAAAGGCAGGACCGATTCATTCTTTAGCATGCTGAGTTTCTGCTTCTTAAAATGCACATGCAAGTATAACCAGGATTAGAGTGGGGGTTTTTTGTTTTCTTTTAATGTTATGCAAATAATTACAATGATATAAATTCAGGCATGGATACCATTGTAGCAATGTGAAATGGCCTTGCACTAGCATAGTTTATTTCCATTTTTGAGCCATTTGCAGCCATATTGCCTGTAAGGTGAAGTTTGAATCTGAACCAGCCCCTAGACCATGGGGAAGTCCATCTGGTGAACTATTTGGCTCACTCCAAACTCAAGACAGTGTGTGAGCCAACAGCTAGGCAGTTTGGACTCATATTAGCAACTTTGGTAACAGATTGCAACATACATTTTCCAAAGCCTACATGAAACCTAAAAGTCTACATGACTAGAATGCTTGGTAACCACACGGAAGATGACAGAAAATGCAAGAAGAGATGAGCACAATACTATTTTCCAGATGTCTTTAATAGCTTTGGGAAACATGAAACAGAAGTGATCTGAACTAAAGTAAAAAGTCAGCTTGATCTAATGATTTGCATTTGATAAAACAACATATTATGTAGGGATTGTGGGAAAAAAAAATGTATGTCAGCTTATCCATTTTTTAGCAAAAGATTCAGCATATTGAGTATAGGCAACATTTAGGCTTTGTCCCATTAGCTAGGTCCTGGCTGGCTAGCTTGAATGTAAAACATCAGAGGAGATATTTTTGGGTGTGGACAAGAGCTCAGTTACCAAATAAGCACCTGCTTGAACTTTACTGTAAAAAGCAAGCCTTGGCAAGAATTTAAGGTATGTGAAATGCACCACTGCTTTTCCTAATTTAATAATATTGGCATGAAAGCCGGGGTGTTTTCTCCACCCACTGGCTACACAAGCCACTCTACATCTAAGATGCAAAAGATAAAGGGCTAAATATCTCACCTATAACCAAGTAAAAATGCCTACTGACATCTAAAATAAGTCATAAACAGCCACCTTGTCACAATAATCTCTCTTGGCATGATCTCCAAGCTTCATTATTGCATCTTCTGAGCATGAACAGGATGGCAGAAAGCAGAAGATGGAGAATTAGACAGAGATTTTGACCTTTCTGTGTGACACCAGACAAGTTTCAAACCCTTCTACCCTGGCTCTCCCACTGTAACATAAAATTAACATTTACTTGGTCATCTCATTGGAGCAGATTTATGGACTAAACAGTCACTATTCAGTACTTTGTGAAATACTCAGTATTGGTATCTGAAAAGCTGTTAAGAACAGCTGTTCTGTGATCAGGGTTAGCCAAGGAACTCATTAGACAGATGACAAAGCAGTTGAAACTAGTAGTTACTAGCTTCCTTGAAGAAAAAAAGAAATGTAAATTTCATTGCAAAATACACACACACAACTTCATTGACAGTATTTGTTACATACTTTTTCTTTATTTAAAAGTATAAACACATTAAAAGTTAATTTAGGTAGGAATTTGACTTCAAAAAATTTTTTCTTTCATGTATTTCTTCAAGAACACACTTCAGTAAGTCAAGCATTGCAGATTTTTCCTGAGTTCTTTTACGAAAGTCAGTTTTTAAACAACACTGTAAGCCTGCACAATAACTCCTACTTTTATCCTCCTCCTCCTAAAACAGTAGTAATTAAGCACTTAGATCGTGGTGTTTGTTGGTGGAGGGGGTGGAACCTATTCATCTTAGGTGGAAAACACTGCAACAAAAGAAGAGAAGTTCTGTCTATAAAACAAAGAATTTTATGGAACATACACTAAACAGGCAGCTGCTGCTTCTTGACCCGGTTACTTTCACGCTAATCCTAATGGAATTTTACCTTGATTAATTTCTTGCCAGTTTTGTTCACGGACAAGTTTAGGCAGCATGAACAAAGGAGAGAATGAGGAATGCAGTGTTTCGGCATAAAATAGAGCATTTCTTAAAGACAAAGTATCTTTTCTGCAATTATGATATTGAAAATAAATTAAATTTGGAATGGTTTTAATAGATTTTGGCAACTTAATCCTGTGACACTTCAAAAACTCTCCCTCTCTTTCCTTTTTCTTATGAAGATATTATTGTTTTCTCTAGATAGTCTTACGTATTTTTTTCATGTGCAATGACAGAACTAATTATATGAATCTTTTGGTCAAAAGCATCCAAGTGTGAGTTTATTCTAGAATTAGGCATGCTCCTCAAAAACAGAAGCAAAAAATAATCCAATAAGTAACCCAACTTTTCAACATTAAAGCCATCAGTTTCATCAATAAATTATATGGTAGCTTGGTATAGCAGAAATCACTGGATTAAGTTTTAAATTAGTGTCTATATATTACAACAGTAAAAAACAAACAAACAAAAAACCCCACAGCATATGCACATACACCCAGTATTTCTCAAGAGCATAGAAATATATATTCGATGAAAGACAGGTTTAAGTTTGCATATCCTTGTTATTAGCTCTTAAATGCTACATCATCCTTCAGACTGCTCTAACTTATTTGGACTGTGACAGATAACAATGAGTTATCTAAAATGCCCGAGTATCACTGGGGTATTAGACTCCCACTACTTTTATCATATAAGTTGTGGCTAAGAGAAAGTGATTTACTAAGCTCCCATTCTAAAGACTAGTCTACAGTGATCTCATCCTTACACAGCTATGGAGATAAATATTTTCATTACGAAATCAATACTCAAAGCCTCCATGGCATAGAAGACAAAGACCAGTAATGTATAACTGCTCTGCTTTAAACAGTGCACTCTTCTTTCCCCAAATCCTATAAGGTAAGTTGAGGAACAGAAACAATGAGGCTGTGTACAGACATGAATTACTACAACACCTGTATTAACAGATTATGCTAAAGCAGTCAAGTGTAAAGTTCAAGTACTTTTTATTAAGTGTTCTAAAATATATAGTCTTAAAATACACAGTGCATTTCATAGACAGGTTATAAGACTTCATTTTCTTCAGGTGCATTATTAATAGCACTACAACATTAAGTAGAAAATACACTCCCTATCAAATCAGCAGAACCAAAATACAGAGTAGTTTTGTTTGACTAATTTTACGATGACAATCTCTTTCAACGCCCCACTGCTTAAAGCTGTATTTCTATAACCTGAGTTTTGAATCTATGTTGGGGGAGAGGGGGTTGGGGGGGGTGAGCAGGTGATGGTGTCTGCTTTTCAAAGTACAGAACTAGTAAGGAAAGCGTTGGTAGTCACATTGTAATTTTTGCATTAAAAATATTCAGAAGAAAAAAATTCTGTACTTACAAAACTTAATAGTCTACTTTAGAATTTTCAGTCTAAAGTGAGGTTAAATAAAAAAAAAAAGCACTTCATTTCATAATGAACTTCAGTTTCACCATACTTGAAATTCATGCAAATAATCATGCCTGTTTCTTCATGTTTATACCACTGTTATGTCACCAATCTTGTGTGCGATGTCATACTATAAAAAAAAAGAATATCATTAAACTATATTAACAAGGGTCTAGATATTACAACATATGGTAATTAAATTTATGATTCAGCTAATCATCCAAATTATGGTCATTCAGATTAGAGTTTATACAAGTGCCTTACATAAAACCAGTGAAGTGGTGTGGCAAAGTCCACTAATAAATGGAGATAAACATAAATGATTGATAGATCATTTAGAACATGCTTTAATTCCTACTGAAGTCAATAGAGTGGGCTGCTGCTAACAGGATCACTCTCTAGGCTTTTACTAACAAATATACGTTTAAATGCATAGCAGATTTTCTAGGATTTTCACTTAGGTTATTTTAAAATTCTTCTGGATTTCCCAGCATATGCCTACCACAATCACTCATTAAAGTATTGGTGAATTTCTGCTTAGATCTTTCATCAGTTTCATGCCAGTAACTTAAATTATCAAAGAACCCCAATTTTTTGTTTACTGCTATTATTATTATTATTAATAAAAGCTCCTTATTCTGTGACTTAATACTTCAATCCTGGTATTCTAAGAAAAATGATAACTAAAACATTATTGCTACCACTCTATGCTGCAAAAATATCTTTTATGTGCTGCCCGCACTCAAGTTTTGCTGTCATCAATATTCATTTTCAAAATATGATATTCTACACAAAACAACTCTTTGCAATTAATAAACCACAAATGTATATGGATATATTGCATTACTGGAAACATCTAATTTTCTTACTCCACCATTTCAGCCTATTAAGGGCTTTAAGCCCTCACAGATGTTTAAATTATGCCTCAATTCCAAAATAGTTATGGAAGTACTGAACACGCTCTATAGTTCCTCTGTAAGACCAATTATGAAAAAAAAAAAAAAAAGATTCAGGCTATCTAATGCAACATCTCACTTTCTCCTACATACTTCTTCATAAAGTGTCACATTTTGATCAGAATTAGGTTTTGTATAAAATCATACAGCTGCACATGACAGTAAAAGTAATTGAGTACCTTCACAACACCTCGCTTGTAAACATAATTCAAAGCAGTGCCAAGCAATACTTGGCACTAAATGACCACATTTGCCTTCTCTATATTTAAAACAATCTAGTATGAGGAGTTATTCTACAACCTTCTGGTTATTGCTTATATACTTTGTCTTCATAAATTATTCTTTTAGCAGAACAACTACATTTAGCAGTGTTGTAAAGTAATTTTCAGGATTGTTTATCCAATATTCTCTTCATTTTGGAAGTTTTTGGCAGTGTATTTTTTTTCCTCCTGAAACTTTTTTCCACCCCAAGTTAATACAGCTGTCCTCATCTCTAATATCACAGGAACAAGAGCACTGCTATGAGCCTGAAATCATATTCGATCAAATTGACTGATACTCTGGAAGAGGTTAGTTAGATTGTACACTGAGGCAAGAAGTGTCTGTTCCATCTATATTCCTGTCTTTGCACCACAGCTAACACAGCACAAGTATTTGTGGCCTCTTACATAACAGCTTTCAAACAGATAACTAGTTAATAATTGGTAAACATATGCCTTCTAAAAAAAGGAGGAACTTCCATCCCACACAGTTCATCCTAGCCTACTCTATTGGAAAAGCCTGCAGAAACAAACTCTTACATGCCAAAACGTTTATAAATCTAGCTTTTCTCAAGAATAAGGCACGCATGTAAGTACTACAATCAAAGCTTTCCATCAAGCACATCCTGTTCACTCCCTTGCATGAATGAGTCTGCAGACAATTAGCATATCCTGGCTATGGGAAGGAAAAAAAAAAAAAAAAGAAGAGTCTGCTATATGGCATACAGAGACCAGCTGGAATGGGGTGATAGATTTTGACCTCCCAATTGTTTGGAAAAGCAGAAGTTAAAAATCAGATGATTAAAAGAGCTAGAAAGGAGAACAGATCATGCTGTATTTTCTTCCAGTTGTCCTGACACCTTCACCCTTGATTTTCTTTTTTTCCTCTGTTCTTATGGAAGAGAATGTCTATCCAGTAAGAGTAAAAAAAAAAATGTTTTGTCAAACAGAAAAATCAGGAGTTAACATGGGAATTGAAATCTAGCAAGTGAAAAAAAACATGCCAGTGTTGTAACTTATAAACAAGATGTGGTAATTCTTCTGAATCTCACAAGGGCAAATATCAATTAATCCCCAAATGAGAAATTACCGTCTGTCTGCTCAGGTACCTACAGTTATAACTTTATTATGTTTAGTCTGGATAAACAGATGACAGTCTAAACCAAATACACAAATATAGTATTTTAAAGTGGCCAATAGCTAAATCTGAGACAAATGAGTAAAACTGGTTAGGAACAAAAGCTATGATAGAAAGATAAATAAAATGCATGATTCCTCCAGAAAAGCTTATTCAATAGCAATATTTTATACTCAAGAAAGGGGAAAAAAATGTCTAAAAATCCAACCTGCTTCAGTGATGAAATAAATCCAGCAATCAGAAATAAAAAAAGCAGAATGCAGTAGAAAGATAGAAGAAAGTCAACTCTCAATGTAAGTGAAGAGTTGTAAATAAAGGAAAGTTGTACAAAAAGCTAAACAAAAAGAGTAATTCATGGCTAACAAAGCCAATGATGTCAGGAAGGAGCTTTATTTCTCTCTTTCCCCTCAGCCTGGCAGGGTAAGTATATATGGCTAGATACCTACAGTATCAATCATGACCACAGAAGACAAAGAGAAGTACTCACTAAATCTTGATTCTGTATTTGAAAATATATAGGATGAGCTACTTTATCTTGAGAATACTTTCCAATATACCTATAAGTGAGCAGAATGGGAAAAGTGGGGAGGGAGTGTCAAGTGACTCGGTTGACTAATGGGGGACACTGGCCTACATTAATTTTTCCTCTTACATGCATGTCAGTGGCAGAAAAGAGAAGCAGTCTTCCTTGAAGCTGATTCCAAGCAGGAATCTTAGTTGGGTTCTGTGACAAAGCCTCCAGAGAAGGGTCTCCCCTTGCACTGGCAGTGGGCTTTGGGGGAACTGCTACCCTCAAAAAGTTTCTAATGAGATCTTACTATTATTTTTAATATATCTTGAAATACCCAGGTTGTTCTAGAAAGTTAGAAGAATGAATATCAGGACAGAATTCAAAAACAGCAGACAGTAGGCAACATAGGTAACCACAATGATCTGACCAAGCTAACTACCTTGACACAGCCAACACCAGTTAATATTCACCAAAAACACGTCTTTTCAAAGATCTCAGGTTCTTATCTTCAAGAGACTAGAGATAAATATTTGATATAGATTAGCTAAAGTAGTAGTTTGGAAAAGTGTTTAGTTTTGTTTTAAACAAAAGATCATATGGTTTGGATCAAGTAGTTTGAACACTGAAACTAGTAAGGCTAGTTTCTCATTTATCATCAGGATTAACTGTAACCCAATTAAATTATTTTCTGTGGTTGGCTCACTTAAGTGGAATCTCTAGTGCATGAGAAGATGACAAATGAAGTCACACTTCTGTCTGAATGCAAATATCAGGTTTCTTTCTTCAATGAGACACTTCCCTATCATAAATTGCCAAATTTGGTCAACATTTGTCATGATTTATAAATTTGTTTCCTATACAATGAAACACATTAAATTCAGCTGACTATTCTTTGAAAAGGAACAGGCAACAGAGAATCATCACTATCTACTTATCTACATCTACTTATGCCAATGACTGTAGATTTAGTTCTTTATAACAGATAAAAAGCCAACCCCCACTCTCCTCCCCAAATCCTTTCCAGCTAGTTTTAAGTGCAGATATTTGAAAATTGTCTGTGGTAAGATAAGAAATGAAAATAAACCTTATATGGGCAGCTAATAAGACTGATAAAATTGGTCAATGATAGATTTGAAAAAAAGCATGAGAAAGACTATTTCCAGAAATCCCTAAAAGTCAACAGAACTACCACCATTTTGTCAGATGTGGAGACTGACATTTAAGCAGAAGATACCAATGTTCCAATAAAGAAAGAAAGAAAGAAGAAAAATCACATGGCTAAGTCACAACAGACCCAGGACTTCAACCCCATCGCAAGTCCTAATCCACTACTTCATTAACCAGACTTCCTGTCTTCTAAAAACACCATGTGTATTGCCTTTGAATTCTTTTGCTATTACTACAGGTGCATGAACTTCTATTAGCCATGCAGAGCATTCAGGATGTCTTAAGGTCCTTGCATTTTCAGCAGTTTTCCCCTCTCATGTACAAACCATAAAGGCAGCAGCAAGGTAACTAGTTAATATGGTTGACACAGACACAGGATGCTGTCAGAATAAAACTCACATGTGTAATATAATGATCCAATTTTGATTGTCAGTTGGATACACCATTCAGAGTACTGATTAAAATCTTAGCTTGCCCAAGTATAACCAGGGGCAGGGAAATTATGCTAATTCAGACAACAAATAGGACTGTGAAGTATAAAGACTTTAACACTCTCAGCTCTTTTATCTAGGAATAAAGTATTTTAGCAGGTTGGCTGAAATTCCTGACTGTCCACCCAGTTGATACTCTATTAAAAAAAATTCATACCAATACCCATTTCTTGTTTAAATAATACTCCCAAAATACTTCAAGTAGCAACATAATCTTGCTTTTAAAAATGTAGTTTATATTTATAAATTGAATGCCTTTCAAGTGTGCAAGATCTAACATTATACAAATAATGTACAGGTCTGATAAGAACCCCATTTTCATTTTCTTGCTTCTAAAAGGATCAACAGGTACAATTAAGGTGTGTTTGCAGCTCCTTCAGGAAAGAGATTCCTCAAATGAAAAACATTAAGAAACACTGTTAGTGACCTTAACTTCAGTCTGAGAAAAGCTATAATTTCAATGACTAAGTTCCAGGCCATATTAGCCAATCAGGTTTCAATTACTTGTTTGGTTTAAAAAAAAAAAAAAAAAAAAAAAAAAAAAAAAAAAAGGATGTAGAAGCTTATAATATTTCAGTTGCCTCACTAACTTTATATTGCTGAATATTTTATGTAGCAGTAGGCTTTGTAAAGGTAAGGTAGTGTTTCTCATCACAAATGTTAAAACCTGCTAAAAAACTACATTTATACCTCAGCTGTGCATTTCCTTTACTTATCTCTGTACAGCTTACAGCTTTTTGTCAGAGGTTATACTGAAAAATAAAGTGTCTTAATTGATACAGATTATAACAACTATTTTCTTACCTAAATTATTTTTCTGAGTAAGCAATAAGAACATATTTTTCTGGCATTTAAGATGACTACTCTTCTTAAAGTTAGAAAATCTAACTTACTTATCAGTAAATCACTGCAAACCATCAATAAAAATGGATGTTATATTCTAGTTATAGTGAGAAAAAGACTGAGGCCAAGTGTCAACCACAAGAGGGCAGTCAGTATTCTCAAGGGAAATTTGTTACTTTATTGTTTCAATTGAAAGCACTTACATTAGCCATAAAATGTTTTTCATGGGGGCTGGAGACAGTATGGGAGATGACAATATTTTTGAAGTGTTGTGTTTTACATACACTGATTTTTCCCCATCCTAAATTGGGATAACAAGGTATGTAGATTACACAGGTTACATAAAGAGTCACCTGGTCCAAAAAATCAATGAAGTTGGAAGTGAGGGGAAAAAACTCTGAAACTCTTTAGTAATTTTTTTAATATTAAATTATAGAATACAAAGATGAAACCAAAGCAACACTAAGCAGTTCACCTGAAGCTGTATCCATTTAATACACTAATCTTCCTTGTCTACCAACAAGGAACAGGGAAGAATACATTAAAATAATTACAAACTTTATTTTATATTTTACAGTTAGATGAACTGTTTCTGCTCTTGACAGTTATAGGATTACAAGTGACATGAAAGGGCATTCTATTTATTCTAATAAAAAGTACAGTGCTAGCAGCCACAACATAAGCTTTTTGACATGTTCCACAAACAACCAGCTGTGCCCCAGAGTTGTCATTTTGTTCAGAAGTTAGAAATAATTCAGGAGTTTTTTTGTTTTATACCACCAGTCGTCTTTATTTCTGGCCTAAGCATATCAGTGCCTCATCTCAGCGATTCTACTGGTAAATGGAAATCTTAAGTAATAATTCTACCTTAATCTCCTAGAGTTAAGTCAAGCATAGTGTAAGTGCTTTGACTTTGGCAGACTAGCTGTTTGTTTGAAACACCATGCATTCACATGACTAGTATGATACAACCATTAACAAAAATCAGACCTAAACACTGAGAACAGATGCTCTGCTGCATACTTTAATTTCAGCAAAGTTTTACTGGTATTTTACAAGTAAAATACTACCAAGTGATATGAATTAATGAGATTCAGATTCCTGTAGGGGATAATAGTTTCACTTATAAATTACAGAGTAGACCAAATCATTAGCTATTAAAAGATTTTACTTCACTGAGTATTTGTAACTGGCCACAACAGACTGGGAGACAGGATCTCAGTTCCTTTTCTATTCACACAGAACATAATTTGCAAAACTGACATAATTAGAAGCTATTAGAGTAGTGGTACTAGATGACATTACTTCTGTAGCTCTTTACCACCAAATTTAGTATTCATTTAAGACACTGAGTAAATTACTACATAATCTGAATGATCATTGCACCTCTAGAGCTGTCTGGGCCTAGAGTACTGAGAAGCTTATGCTGTCACTGCTTGCACTGCATGGGGCGTTCAGGAAATTTTAATCTATTGCAATTCTTACAGTTTCTGACTCTTTACATAGTGTTGTTAGCAATAATATAACCAGAAACATTACATGTGGAAAATATTCATGATATGAAGAGAACAGGATGCTGCATTTTCAAGCAACGATCATGTGTTGGCTATATAAACAACTCCAAAAAGGACAAAGCTTTTGCAGATTGTCTGAAAAAAATTACTAAACAAACAAACAAACACACATTGCTGGAAACCAGAGTTCGAAACAGTTCAATTTCTTGAAGTCAAGCCTTCCTTGTATTTCCAGAATTCAGGTCCCTCCTCTAAAATGCACCACAAAACAATCTATTTTCCTTTCCACTATTTTCCTTTTCCTCATTCTGCAATTTGGAAAAGAATTCCTGCAAAAAAAGTTCAATACCCTTCAGCTAACACTAAACTTTTATCCTGCCTGTCTGAAACTTACCAGAACCAAAGCTTCTAGCCCTCAGAAGTGGGACAACTGTCATCGCATCACAGAGTATTCTGAGTTTCCCAGTGGACATACTGCCTCAAAAAGTTTTTTCCCCTGAAGAAAAAATGAAATTACTAAAAGTAAAATGATGCGTTTTCAGATGTTAACCTCTATTTCAATATTGCTACATTTTAAAATCATTACATAATCAAGTTGCATAACCAACTTAAAAAAAAAAAGTTACCCCTCTTCCTACAACAATCTAATAATCCTGACAGTATACAAGGCTTAAGGGTGACCTGCAAAACTTTCTTAATGTTTTCTGCATGATATGGTGGAAAAGTGTCCTTTATCTGGTCATTGAAATATAAAAAAACAAAACAAAACAATTTTTTATGCCTATACTGATCAACTAAAAAGATTGACCCAGCTAACAGTTGCTGCTACTGAATTCTATTTATTTTGCTGTACAAAAACAACCTGGCCAGTCCTACACAGCTGAAGACTTAAGTCTTTGGAACTCTACACATGAGGGTCTCACTAGTATTGACCCACACAATACAGAAATAAAATCCTAAAAGATCTCCATTTTCAGAAACTTCACTGAATGGAAGTCAGACGAAGAAACAAAGAAATCCTCCTGGCCAGTTCTTTGCGGTTATTTTACAGAAGCAAAACCTCACATTCTTCTCCTGATAGCTGAGCCCGTACCATTCTGCAAAAACAAGCTTAAACAAAACAAAGCAAAACAACACTCACTGGTATAACTCAAGTACAGGTATGCAATCCCTTATGTCCTGAGCAATCATCTGTAGTTACCCCACAACTGCAAGGTAATTTTAAAACAAGCTCAGACTTGGAAATGTAAGCACCATTCATAGGCTCTTTCATTCAATTCCTGCTTTTGCTCCTTAATCAGCTGTTTTCTTCACAAGCCGTTTTGGTTTCATTTTGTGGATTTCAAAGACGAGAAAGCAAGGCTAAGTGGCTGGCAGTAAGTGTTTCCTAAAGCAGTCTAATAATTAGCTATGAACATTACTACAGTGCTTGAAAGAACCAAAGCTTCTCCATCTGAGGTAAATGTGAAACAGTAAGCTCAAAGCACCCAGTAGGTCCAAGATGTTCAGAGAAAAACCTGTGATGAAGACCTTTTAAAACAGATTTATCCAACACATTACATTGTCTAATACATATGTAAGGACCAACAAGATTCTGTAGAACTACCATATGGAGGCATCCTGTAAGAGGAGAGGACAACAGGAAAGTGTTAGTTGATTTGTCGGAATTCCCACAGACCAGCTGGCACAAACTTTGCAGTAGTCTAGAGCTGTACTGCCCCAGTCATTCATTCAGCCTCTTGCCAGTGGTTGCATACCAAGAGATGTGAGTGGGCCTCTCAGCTTCTCTAATTCACAGGCACCACCTTATCTCTAAATAAAAAGAGTTGGAGCAGCTGAGGCATGAACATTCCATTTGTGGCAAAACTGCCAAGTGAGAAAAGCACAGAAGTCTTAAAGTTAACATTAAAAAGGTGTAGAAAGGTTTTTCAGAGTCTACAAATAAGGAGATAATCTGAACCTTTATTTTTATTTATTTATTTTAATTAAATTGCCTTTTGTATTTAGGCAAAAATCTGAATTTTAGACTGAAAAAAAAAGTTTTTTCCACTAGTACTCTTACTGTTTAACTTTAAATGCTTGTGTGCACATGTATTAAGCACAGATTTCCTAGGTATACATGAAGTAATGACTGAAACATCTGGCAAAGCACAGGTATGCATTACCATATGAAGCTATGCATATATTAAGAATAAACTTAAGCTACCTAGGCTTCCAACAACTTAAGTATAAATACATGTCACTAATAACAACAGAGCCTATCCCAGGTTTTGTTTCATAAAACTAAGTATTTAAGATGACATTGGAGAGAGTGAGTTCAGGCAAGATAAAATTACAAGGACAGTAATCAGTTGGTTTGCAAGGCCAAAGGGCAGAGAATATCCCAAGAGTCAACTTAATTTGAATCAAAAAAGATCAAGTTGGCCAACAGTATAAAAAGAAGAGTTTTTAATCAACATGCTTTGAATACTGTAAACATTGCTTGAATTTTAACAGAAAAAAATATTTATCAGGACCAAGGATACTTGAATCTACCTAAAATAGAGACAAAATAACATAACCTGAAGTTCCTATGTTTTAGGATTTCCGCTGAGATTGTCTAAAATTGATCACTACATCTGTGTATTTACAATTAGAAAATTAACATTAAGTGCATGCATATTGCTAAAGAAGAACTTAAAATAACCAAAGTTTTACTTCCTTTTCCTTCTTAGAAAAGGATAGAAAAAACAAGAAATAAAGTGATTAATGCCAGTGTGGTATACACAGCTATATTTATTAATAAACTTCCAATTACAGAGAGAAAACTGAAGCCATACATAAATGCTGTTTTATAATAAAGACAGACTACTGCTTTCTCTAACAGTTTTATTTCAAAAAGTACACAAGTCTGTCACAGAATTACAGCATCTTAAAATTTTGGATTTTTTTCTTCCAAATCCACTCCTTGTATTTTAAAATACCCTCTCCCCCAAAAATGGGAATATAAAGCCTCATACTGAATTTCATACTGAATTTCATACCAATATTTAAGTCTATGCTTTGGACATGAGAAGTGTAACATAATATTATAACACTTTGGATTCCAAGAAATATTATTGCTCCAGTTTCAGTTGAGCTGTGCCTCAGTGCTAGAGGACCAAAACCCAAAGGGTTCCATTAAAGCACCTATGAAGTATATGAAACAAGGTTTAAAGTTATAGTTTCATGATGACTTCAGACTGGAACAGAGATCTAAGTGATCCAGAATACACATGGTTAAGAAAAAAAGCCTATTATGGAAACCAGTAATATACAGTTTTATTACAGAAAAACTTGCAATTATATTAAAAAGTCTCATTTGTACTATTATGCAGGAAGCAAACATCTAATATGAATATAACTATCACAGTGGATAAAGAAGTAGGCATTGTACATTTTTTCAAAAAACATTTTTTATTCCCTCTGAAAAGGCATTTCTGTGCACTATATACTTTAAAAAGAAGTACTCATTTTTGGGTAAGGAGGGTTCACACCAATACCTTTAAATATCCATTTCAGAAAATTTATGAAGTGGCTTGTAATGTATGAACAAATGTTACATCGCCTCTACAATATTACAAGTCTAACACTTTATTCACACCATGCTAAAATTAAGGGTTTTCTTCTAAACACAGGAGTCCTCAACAGGCAAGTTTACAGTCATAACACTAACTAGTGGTTTCTTCAGTTCATTTAGAATATTTACATAATAGTATCACTCCCCTCCTTTATTTATTTTATAAAATAAGACATTTAAAATGCCACCTTCTAACTGGTATATCAGCTGCCATTACTTCCTAGAAGAGTTCTGTTAGCAGGGTTATCTAAGATCTGACACTTCAAGTGTTTACCCATTTTATCTCCTACACAGCTAGAAAACATTGTTAAGCTACAGTATCTGCTTTAAGAATCATAATCCAGTGTAAGTTAGCATTCTACTCGCTAAAGAAATTGCTTCCAATAGCAGTATTATGGTTTTCATAGCAGTTTTATCCATTCAAAAAGGCATGATGTTAGGAACTTGAGGCAAAGTTTATCCCAAGTCAGAGGTTCTTTATTTCAGATAAGGACTCTGCCAGTTCTTATTTCCTTATTTTCCATGCAATTACATAAATAGACAGACACTGTCAAGGCTGCTAAGCCTAACAGCTAGGCTCTGAGGGCACATCATGCTGTCCTTCCATTCTGTCCATTTATTATTTTGTGCAAGCTGACAGAGCATTAAATGTGTAAACTCTCCTCTGTCTGCTTTTGTGTGATAAATTTCTGTTCTCAAGAGAATTAGTGCTTACCTGACTGAAAGCACAGGGTCTCAGGGCAAACCAAAAAGCTCATTTCACATGTGCCCACAGATGGGTAAAAATCGGCCTCAGTAGTTTTGGTACCTGGCTGCTTAGGTCTATAGCTATTTCTTAGTCTGTGATCCAGTTCTAGTTTTGTATATAACCTGTATTTATGATGCAAATAACCACACCCTTTCAATTAAGGAAGGTCTTAGTTTCAAGGTAAACAATCAATCAGTATATATTAAATCTCAGAAATCTCTTCTAACATAATAATTGGATGCAAAAAGGTGTCTCCTCATCTACTGTTCTTCTTCATAAGCATGTTTGGCACAGTTACTAAACTATTATTTACCACACAAGTAAGAGTCAGTCATCCATCTCACTGGTACAACAAGTGAACAGTTTTCAGGAATATAAACACTTAGCTCATATTTAGAAATTGAAGGAGTAACTGACGTTTTGAGGTACAGAATGATGGAGCGAGCCACTGAAGTCACATCCAAAAATTGGCATGAAGAGGTATAAACAGTACATAAGAATAAAGAAATCAGATCACAGTGTCATGTTTTAAAAATCTGTACCATCGTCTAAGCACCTGTCCAGACAGTAAATTTAGGCACCAGAAATTTCATAAAAATTGGAGTTACAATCAGGCAAAGTTTATTGAAAAGGCACACATGAAAGATAAAAATATCTGAACTCTAACAGTATCAGTTTACAATCTAAAAAAGTCCCAAATATGAAAAATTGTAAGTCTAGAATACTTAGTAGCCATTCAAGTCTCTGAATTCAATATGAAAGGTATTAGTAGTGCCAGCCAAAAATTGTGCACCTTACTACAGCTAGAACAAACATTAGTAATATGCCAAAGATTTTGTCACAGATCTAAGCAGCTACAAGAAAGCAGACATTGAACCTAGAAGTTCAGGGCAATTTTTTCATCTCACACTGTTGGTACATACAAATAAACCTAACATCTTTCAATAGGCTATTCAGACATTTCCTTTATCAACATCAGTGCCACATACTATATTCCTTTAGAGTTTTCCAAAACAGTCGGCAATTTAACATCTATAGCTGAAATAAGTTGAAGGGGCACTTTATTTTTTATTCTTTCACAGGACAGGATGAGGAGGCAAGCAGAAAATAGGGAGGAGGAGGGAAGAAAAAAAAATCTACAGAGATTCAATCTGCACTAAACTTTAAATTCAACTTCCACATGTACATAATATCAGTCATCAGAAGATATCAAAAGTCCTTAAGTAAGGTCTGAAACTAAGATCAGGAATCATTCTATTCCTCCTGTAACGCTTTAAGTTTTTTAAAACTGGGAAGAGCATTTTTTTTGTTTGTTTGTTTTAATCAAGTCTTGAAACATGAAGTTCATATCAACAATTCTGGACAACTACTTTCTCTGAGATTCTGGTCGCATGAAACTAATATTAAAGTCAGTATCTTTTAATATTTAGGGCTTTTGAAGAGGCAAGGAGAAGCAAACTTAAGTCCTTGCAAGTTCAAATAAAGAATGTGTTAGTGTCTTAAGGAAAGGCTAAATACTGCTTGTATGAATGTGGGAAAAGATTTTCTGAAGTGATGTTAGAATAAGAGGACACATGTCAAATACTGTTTACTTAACATCTTTCATTAAAACCCCCATGGAGCTTCTAGATAATTGTTTGGGGAAAAAAAAGCACTGCTTTAGAACCTAAACAGGCTTTAGAAAAGTTAATAGTATCTTGCATTTTAAGACCTGTATTGAGATACATATTCATTCTTAATGTGACAATAAAATATAGACTTTAAAGTTTGGATACCCTTAGTAACAACCGGATAGAACCTCTTATGCCAGAAAACATTAGTATTAAGTGATCTGACATGACCAGAACTAGTTGCTATTACACTAAAATTGAGGTTTCAAAGAGCATGCAAGGTCTCCTGACACATTTCTACTCACTGAAATTTTAAACTTAGACAGAATTAACTGAACCAGTCAAATAAAAATAAAGAAATAAGAGCCCAAGTGCTCCAAACATTATCAAGTCAAAGAACTGCATAAATACTCAAACTGAATAGAATTCCAAGTCATTCTAAGTATTTCAACCAGCTGCAACTTCATCAGAAAATGGAAAAGTTAAAATATTTCTGTTATTTCAAAATTGAAGATAAAGTTTCAGGGACTCTGAGGAACCTCATGACCTACATATGAAATGCTTTTGTTACTTCTCAAGTGTCTCATTGTTTCATATTCAGAACTGCATATTAGCTGATCCTGTCTCTTCAGCAACCTCCCTGAGTCCAAATACCTTCAGTGTCCAATATTTATATAGGAACGTCAACGTTTTTAGCAAATAGTTTGACTGTTATATACTAGTAAGATTGAAATTAAAAGTGAAAATTATTGGCTTTTCAAACTAACTTGTTCGTTTTCTTCAATGAAAATTGCATGCCGTTGTTTAAGTGAGGAATGGAACAAGGTAGTTTTTTTTCTAACACTTATAATGAACATTTAAAAACAGGACTTAAATTAATAACATTTTATACTATGGACCCATCTTTGCTTTGTGCTGGAATCATCACAGGGACAGCTCCCATTCTACTTAAATTAGGTGCAGCTACCTTTGAAGGTGCAAAGTTTGGATTTTGACCAGTAGTACGTTCAAAGTCTTCACTTGGGACTTGGCTATATGGAGTTTTAGTATATCCTTCCATGTTGGAGGGAGACATTGAACCCAGAGAAGAACGATTGCTGCCTATGTAGCTGCGGGCTGTTGAACTGCGACTTTTTGGAGGTGGAACATCTTCTCTGGAGGAAGAAAAAAAAAAAATTGGAGAACTCAACAATATTTCAGTCAATATTACTGTTTGGGTGCTTACAAAACAAGCTTTCCGTTTGTTTTTCCTTATTCTGATACAGTAGCCAGAAAAAAAGCTCACTCATTACCCTAAGTTTAAAAATATTCAAAAACTCATCACCTTCAAAATTTTTACTGAAATATTTGATACACATGACTATGCAGTATTCAAAACAAAAAGGTTCTCAGATCAGCTGTTAGTATGTTAACAGGCTTTCCAAATTAAAACAGAGTTCTCAACCACGAGTATCTTACATACTAAAAGACACACTTAAAAGTTAATTTTCCATTTATGCTGTTCAGAAATTAGAGATATGTCATTACCTAATATCATGATGTACTTCTTTCTCATATTTCTTCTCTCTATGTTTCTTACAGCAACAGAAGACGAGAAAAGCCAGTAAAAAGAGGCCCAGTAGAGTTCCTACAATAGCTCCAGCAATTATACCAGCTGTATTTATAGCTAGAATAGATAAATTACAATATCGATTGTCAAAGGTCAGATTTGTACAACTAGATAATTCTTTTCTCTTAACTCAACTTTAAAAATAGCATGTTTCCCCATGTTCCAGGCTAACAGTATCACTGAATCGTAGAGGGTATGCTTCAACCCCTGCCCTAGCATTTGGGGAGTTGAGACAAAGTGGCAACCATCAGTTGCACAGTAGAGTTTCTTTTTTTTTTTTTTAAGGAGGTTAGAGAAACAAGATTTAGCTCTTTAAGATACAAAACAATATGCGACTACTACACAGCAAACACTTACGAGGGGTGACATTCAGCTCAACAAAACATTCATCTGTGCCAACTCTGTTTGAGGCAACACAACTGTATGTACCAGAGTAGTCTTGAGAGGCATTTTTCAAGAGAAGTTCCCCTGTATTCTTATCTACAAATAATGAAAGACAAAGGTTTACCATTTTCCAAAGATTAATTTCATGTTGAATACAACAGAATTATTAATCTAGCACAAACTCTTAATTAAAAAG
Source organism: Apteryx mantelli (assembly GCF_036417845.1). Lineage (NCBI taxonomy): Eukaryota > Metazoa > Chordata > Aves > Apterygiformes > Apterygidae > Apteryx > Apteryx mantelli. The sequence goes on from NC_089978.1 coordinate 111,163,889, forward strand.
CCTTATTAAAAATAATATCCAAATGAAAACAGAAGTCTATCATGTTCCAAAATACCATTTTTTGTAAAAGCCTTTTACATTATTAGAAGTTTGTTCCATAGCATTTGACTTAATATTAAGCTTACAAACAGTATCTCTATCAGTGGAGAGGAATGGATACTTAAAAGGGTTGATTCTCTCACCCTAACAGAATTCTAAAACACAAAATATTAATTGCGTCCTAGAAGTACCCTTTGTATTCACTGTGTCTAAACTGATTCTACGCAACCAGCTCAGATGTAGATACTTGAAGAAACCACATCCAAAATTCCAAAAGGATCCAACCAAAACATCACACTGAGAAACCAATTAAGTCTAGCTATACTGGCAGTCTAGGAGATATGAATCAGTGATAGGAAAAATATTCTACTAGGGCTTCCAAAGCCATTGGCAGCTACCTGTGTAAGGTCTTACTATGTGAACTTCAAATGGCTCACATACGTAAATTGCTAATAGCTTTGCCATCAGCACTTGAAAGGCCAAAGCTGTTAAGATACTACACCTCCTTCAGCTGGACAAGAAGTGGGTACTTATTTAATATTTTAATTAGGTAATCTCTATATTCTTGGGTGTCCAAAACAAACATGGCTATATGAGGTTACACACCACATGCATACTTCCTCACTCACTCTTTTCCAGCACTAATATCATCAATTGATTTTTATTTACCATAAGACAAATTTGGGGTGTGGAGAAGGAAGGGGAATACAACAAGCCTAAAATCTTGAGTGGCATAGAGAAGGACATCAGGGATCAACTGTTCACCATCAAAACAAGAAATGGGGTATCAAATGGCACTACCAAGAGGCAGGATCAAAAAGAACAGTGTGAGTTTCTTCAGACATGTAGCTAAACTTTAGAGATCTATGTAATGGGATATTACAGATACTAATAGTTTACAAAAGTTCAAAGGAGAATGGGGAAGTTAACAGAAGGGAGAGGTGGGATTTTTTAATTATTATCATTATTATTAATCAAGTCTCATCTGCCTCAGGAATCTCCTGAGGCAACAATTATGGAAGAATAGGAGACTGCTATGAGGAAGCAGCAAATTCTTATTCTCTTTCCTACAGACATCCACTTTGGCTACTCTTAGAGACATGATATCACGCTATACACTCAGTCCTATACGCTGTGCACAACCTAAGTTAAGTATGTCTACTTATGAGCAGATTTTTAAACTGATCAATCTGCAAGGCAAACCCACATCAAGGGTTAAGGTTTTCGTAACTACAAAGAAGATCCAAAAGAACTGGTACTGAGAAGTACTGTTCCAGAAGAACTTTTACAAAACCAAAACTCACAAATTAAGCTTCTGAGAAGTTCTCACAAGAGAATCCAATACAACCACCATAATAATTTGGAATCCATCACTCAAAATTCGTAACATAGAACCATTTCCTGGATGTTAGCCCATTCAAGAGCAGGATAAGCCTTCTCTCCTCTTTTACCCGTGACAACTTTTGTTCCAAAGAGATGCACCCATCTTAAGCAACAAATTCAGTCACTTGCCTGGGAGGTGAAGACTTTGGTTCAACCTCTCCTTTAGCTAGTAAAAATGCAAGCTCTCAATATTGCCTTCCTGAAGGTAGCTCTAACTACTGGCCTAGAGTCTATTCTCTTTCCCACTGCTCAACTGGGCAGAAAAGCAGCCTAAGATCAGCAAGCAAGAGAAGCCACAACATTCATGCAGGAATGAGCACGATTCTGAAGCCTAATAGTAAGAATCTCTCTCAACCTAAAGCTTTACAGATTTCTTCCAGTGAATCTTTTCTTTTTTTTGAAGGAAAAAAAAAAGTTTGTCTCAAATGTCAGTTATATTATCCAGCGAAAAGACAGAGAGCAGAAGTGACATGCATCTTGACCATTCCATGCTAAAACTAAGCATGAGTTGCTCACAAGTCACAATGAGCCAAAAATAGGAATATAATCTTAAGTATTTCAGAGTAGTAAATAATAAAGTTTGACAATACTCAGCACAGAAGTGGCAGGAAGTTCTTGTGTGCCAGCTACTCTTCTCCAATCATAGGATAAAAGCGGGGATCCTTCTTGCGATGCACATTTCAAGATAATGTCATTTCCAATCTCCTGTGATCCTTCAATGGAGCATTTAGTCCTTGCCGGCTTTACTAACAAACAAAATGTTTAATTAATAACAGTCACAATCAAAATGTTTACTGTTCTAATTGGTAAGACTGTTTAGCTAAAGATGAAATCAACCTTGTGAACCTAATGCTTTCTATGCGTGGAAAGAGTTTCTTTGAAATGCAAGCCAGAACTAAACTTAAAAAACAAAGCAAGAACAAAACAAAAAGAAAACACTCATTATTTTGAATATTATTCCTTTAATTCTCCCCCTAAAAAAGAGATTTTCCTCCCCAAGAAGTGTCTCAAGAACAAAGGCATCACCATGTATTTATGATCTATGACTTTGTCCTACAGAAGTTTTCTTTTTATATATCACATCCAGGACATCATGAGTGCAAAAAAAGGTCACTGAAAATTCAAGAACACCGTCTTCTTACCAAGTACAGTCAATTGTATTTTTTGGCTTTGAACTCCAGGAGCCTTCTTCACTTTACACTGGTACGTGCCAGTGTCTGCTGATTTTAAATTCAGGATATCCAATGAACCATCACCAGATCTGGGATCAGGATTAGTAAACTGCATCCGTCCAGTCATAGCAGCATAATAATGATTGTAAATCCTGTCTACAGCATACATAATTATCTACAAAAACAGAAATAAGATTCAAAAACCTACCTGGCATGTAAATATTTGAAATAACAATTCTGTTTCTTCACATTCTTGACAGTTTCTTTCTACCGTTTTAAATAATCCCAGAAGCATGACATAACCAAATATCTCATTCTACAAGACATCACCACAAACAGTACACTAATGCATATTCTGACCAAGCACATGCCCAAACAGTAGCAGTATGTCAGCATTAACTTCTGGCTTAAAGAAAACTATTCAAAATTGCTCTAGCATTCCTTCTGTAAAACTTCTCTACTGAAGAGGTCACCTTGCCTTATTGACGAGGCTTCCAAAGAACGGAATATGAAAAAAATTATGTTTAAAACCAAATTTTCATGAATCAGCTTTCAGTCAGGAAGACAATGTGGGTACCACAGCACAGTTTGTTTTCTGTAACTGAAACATTTTTAATTTTGGGGTTCTTCCTTAGAGAGCAACAAGTTTATAGTGAGAGATTTCTTGATATTTCATACTTAACCTCTGTTATTCCAAAGCTTCCACTGTATTTCACATGACTGGTGCTTCAAAGTAATTTAAGATCACAAACATCCCATCTTGAAAAGGTGAAAGTAAAAAAATATATATATTAAAAAAAATAGAGGTCAGTAACAAAGTTCATACATTGACCTATTCTAACAACTGAATTAAAACAGTCTCCAAAAAGGTCTCTACTTACTATTTGTTCCTTCTTCTGATTATCTGCTGGTATCAAGACCCACTCAATATCTAGTGGGCCTTCATCCTCTTCCGAGAGTACAAAAGTACATGGCAGTGTAACCTTCTCTCCTTGAGCTTTTTCAAACATTGACTGGTCAGCTGAAGTTATACTTAAGCTTCTTGTTAGACCTACAAAAATTTATTTTGATTTTTTAAAACACTTCACAAGCAGTTTTCACAGTAAATGTTCTATTATATATCAGCATGTTCTTTCCAGAAAGGAATACCTAAACCCAGCCTCCATGAGAGAGTAATTGCATAGGTTCCAAATAGCCAAAGCCTCAGCTACTTAGAAGCTCAACTATTACAGGCACAATAAAAAGCTCAACTTTTTTGAAGTTCAGATGCCCACTTAGAAAACCAAGTTTATACAGTTCCTTTTTCAAATCCAATACATACATTTTCTGTGTAGAAATCATATCATTCACCAGACTATTTTATTGCCACTAAAAAAATCCTGTACAGTACTACGTTCCTAACACAAAGGAAGTTACTCTTAATTTGCAATCATATCCAACTGGCAGTTACACTTTTCAAACCATAACATACATTTTTATGCAATCCAACTCCCACAGAAAGTACACACACACACACACCTGTGTGTATACATATATACATATATGTAAGTATATACACACATACACATACAGCAGCAACTTATCACCACTTTCTCTTTGGTAAAATTAGGGCATGAAACATATTCATAAGGTCAGCCAGGGTTGACAGAACTACTGTGAAGTCTTGGGTTATATCCAATCAAGTTAGTCTGTCTTGAAGTATATGGACCGTTTTATCTACAAGAAGTGGACAGATGAAACTTTTCCAAAAATCCTAATGAGTTTTTAGATTTGCCAGTCCTTTCTGCTTGACCTCCTCCTCAAAAAATAGCTGTCATCCTTATTTGAACAGTTTGCTCAAAGGAAAACATGCTTCCAAACAACTGATTTTGCTCAATTAAGTCCTAAAAAAGAATCTGTATAATAACCCAACAGAATTTACAGACTTATTTAAAAGGCCTGAAGCAAGATTTTCCTGTATTTTACAAGGCACATAGGGTTCCCTCATCAAGCGGGTAGACCCACACACCATTATCAAGAAATGGAAAGCAGATATTCCTTTGCTTAGCATCTGTTTCCTAATGGAAACAAGTTTGGTATTTGTACATCCACTGTTTTTTCCACCTTGCTGGATGACAGGCGGGGATTTTCCACAGTCATTTTACATGTGCAGGCTGCTGCCCATTATAGCTACACCGTCATGCAGACATTACTACAGCCACAGTAGATGCAAGGTCACAAGAAGAGTGGCCAATGAGAACAGGACAGATCTTTTGGGGGTGTCTGTAAAAGCAGTCGCAGATGTAATGCAATTAAAAATTTATTACAAATGGCGCACTTACCTAACTCGCACTTTTGTGCTAGTTCTAGTTACTATCCAGCTTGTACTTTGCCTTAGCTCTAGTGCACTTCTGCAGTAGCTCAGACTGCAATATCAATCACTTTGCTTTAAGTCTTGCTCTGCATCAAGTATTTGGGATTTTTTTCCCCTGATGTTGAAAGAAAAAGGATCTTTAAAAGGTATTAAAAAAAGTCATTTGAAAAGAGAAGGTGTGTGTCACATACTAAATTCCAGACAGAAACCTCCAAGAAAAAGCTCCATAGTTATTGAAAACATAAAATTACTAATTAGATAGAATTATTTCACTTCCTACCATTCATGGTATTACTTTGTAAAGCCACACTTTCCTTCCGGGGGAGGGGGAAAAAAAAAAACCACACTCAATTTGAGGTAGAGAAGAAATTTATGTACAACATTTCCTACCAATCTATGTACATCTTCTCAAAGATAATTCCAACACAGATGTGTATCAACCTGTTTTGACCGTTGCCAAAATAGCCGAGCAACTAATTTCTCTGCTGCTGTGCTGAATTATTACTGTTTCCTAACTATCTCAATGCTGGGTGACTTGCTGTGGCTGCCATTCCCTTCCAAAAGGATTCCTTCAGATTTCCAAGTGTAAATCAGCCATTCTATACCTCTTAAAAGGTCAAATGAAGACTGAAATATATTACAGTGTAATCCTTAAAATTGGTCAGTTTTGTACATATAAACAAAGTATTATTCCTAGCCATCAACTCTAGAAATTGGTGGATTCAGAGCACAGCTTCCAGTACTTTCATGTTTCCAGAAAGCACAGTAACAAAGAACTTTAATTCCTCATCTATTTATCAGAGACATCATATTCCTTTGTTTCTCTCTCTTCCACAGCTTCCTTAGAGGACAGTAACACAATGTTTAAGTTTATCACTAAATTATATTACCATATTTTGATTTTCCTAGATTAAGAAAGTGAGACGATTTCAAATGCAGCTCAGAGACTGAGGATGAAATAAATTAAAATGTTGCTTTCATATAAGCTTCAAATCTGTAACTTGGGAAATTAAAACCCTTAATTCTGAAGTAATAATTAATCACTGCAGTGACTGAAACAGTATTTCTGCTCTGTGACAGCATTTCTAATAACAGTTACTTTGGCTTTTGAAGTTCTAGAACAGATGACTACAGAATACACATATACTTTCCCCTCCCTTTCAAGTGGACCTGCTGAGAATTTAAGAAAATTTCCAGTAGTTCAGGTAACAGGAACACAATCATGTCTGCTTCTTCAGTGGGCAGTTGGTAACAGAATTCATACTTAGGATTAGAGGTGTTAAAACACATTTGTACTACTAAAAATCAAAAATTTCTGATTTTGAGTTGACACACACTAGACTGATTATACAAGCTCCATTTGTTCAGAAAGTTAGTCAAAAATCAGCACATGAATTCTCTTCTCTCTGCAGTTCATTTTTCAGCTATATTGTGCATTAATGTTCTATTTCTCTTCCTCTTCTGCCATTACTTTTCAATCTCTTGGACAATTTCAACCAAAAACAAAAGGAGAAATAACTGTCTGAGTAAACCAACAGGCCCTTAAGTTATTTGTTTGTTCTGTCATTGCTGAGAAACATTAGATTCTTTGACTGTCTCTTGCCTCTGATTGACTGACTTGCCTGGCAATTAAGTGTAATTTCAGAGTAGACTTTACACATACTGTTTTCTTGTCCATATGGCAGAACAACGAGAAAGGGAGCAAGAACACTGGGAAAGAAAAATTCTGTTAAAAGCTTGAAGCATTGCATTTCAGAGACACAGTCCTAGGAAACCAGGCTACTATAACTCTGCCAAACACAGGGCAGTCTGCTTAAAGTGCTTTAAAAGTCACATATAAGAAGCAGTTCAAATTGAAGTTTACAGTGCTCCATGTTTCATATTCTTCAGATTAAAGAAACACAGTGACCAACAGCTATACACCAAAGAAAAGCAGAACCCAAGTACCAAAACCAACATAGTAGCCTTAAGTGACTTGCCACAAATTTATCCTACGCAGAAGATTCAGTTACAAAACTTGAAACTCTTGAAACATGAGTAGCATGTTTGTGCACACCTAACTGCATGTAAAACACATCAGTGCAAACTGAGAATTGTTCTGAGGTTTATATGCTTCAACTATCATTTCTGTATGCCAAGCTTATAACACATTACCTGATGAGAGAGAGGTAAACAAAGGCTGGCCTGAGCATTCCAACTCTGATTTTTCATGAGTCTCTACTCCCTCCTTACTGAATGTCTCCCAGTAGCTGATTCTTATTATACTAGTGTTTCACATTTTTTCCTACACAAAGAATACATGCATATAGAGCCATTTTCCACTTTGTCTCTCTCTCACATGAGCACCAAGAGGGAGTGGCAGGTAACAGTGGTTGGACACTCCCTTCTGCAGGGGACAGAGACACACGTCTGCTGCCAGATATGCTGCCAAAGGAGGTTTGGCCAGATTCAGCATGCTGGAGAGGCAGTCAAGACTTCTCTAGCCCTTGGACTATTAATCCTTGTTGCTCACCCACACAGACATCAATACTATTGCCAAGGGAGACCTAGAGCAAATCACGAGCAACTATAAAACCCTGGAGACAAAGGAGAAGGATGTGGGACTCCAGGGGGTTTTCTCCTTGGTCCTACATACGAAAGGGGAAAGGCTTAGGTAGGCACATCTTGTAAGCTAACCTGGCTACAGGATTGGTGCTGCCCATGGCCATGAGTCCCCTCTACAAGGACTAATAAGTGAGAGATGGCATCCACTTGACAAAGCGGGTTATGAACATCTTTGCCGACAGACTTGCCAATTTGGTGACAAGAGCTTTAAATGGGGGTATACCAAAGGATGGTGATAGCAGCTTGTAGTTAAGCAAAAGAATAGAGGTTCAGGAATGGTAAAGACATGGGGCAGGTTGGTGGGAGGCAAAAGAGATCTTGGGAAAGGTAAAACAGGTTGAAGGGGGATCCACCTCAGGTGCCTGTATACAGAACTATGACACTGGTGTAATTGAGACATGGTAGGATAGCTCATATGACTGGAGTTTTGTGATGGATGCATACAGGCTTTTAAGAAAGACAGAAAGGGAAGAACAGGAGGAAGTATATTGCCCTTAACATGAAGGAGCAGTTTAAACATAAGCAGCTCTTCTATGGGATGAACAACAGGCGGCTCAAAGCCTGTGGATCAGGATCAAAGGAGAGGCCAGTAAGGGTGACATTGGGCTAGGAGTTTGTTACAAACCACTTGATCGGGGTGAGAAAGCTGATGATGTCTGCTTCAGCAATTCCAGAAAGTCTCTAAATCACAGAGCCTGGTTCTTACTGAAGACTAGCTTCCCTGCCATCTATTGGAAGCACAACACAGCAAGACAAAATCCAGGAGGTTTCTGGAACTTAACAACTGATGCTAAATGGGCTAAACCCATTTTATATTCTCCTGGAATTGCTACTCACAAAGAAGGAAGAACTTGCTGTGGATGTGATTATCTATGGCAGCCTTAACTGCAGTGACCATGAAATAGTAGAGTTCAAAATGCTGAAAGGAGTGAGGAAAGAATGCACAGTATAGATCCTGGACTTCAGAAGAGCAGACTATTTTTTTCAGTAGGTAGGATCCTGTGGGACACAGCTCTGAAAAGCAAAGGAGCTCAAGAGAGCTGGCAAGTCTTTTAGGACACTTGCTTCCAAGCACACCATCAGTACATTCCAATACTCAGGAAAAAAGAGCAGATGTATCAGCAGCTGAGCCTGACTAAACAGAGAAAGTATTACCGAATTCCAATACAAAAAGGACGTATACAGGAGGTGGAACTGAGAACAGTCTACAAATGGAAGAGGACATTGCCCAAGCATGCAGGGATGTCATTAGAAAAGCCAGAGCCCAACTAAAAGTTTCTACAAGTACATTAGCAACAGAAGAATAGAAAAGGAAGATGTGGGCCCACTGCTGGGTAGGATGGGCAATTTATTGATGGCTAATATAGATAAGACCAAGGTACTCAATGTTGACTCTGCTTGGAGCAGAAAGTTGGATGATCGAGGTCCCTTTCTTTATAAGTGATTTTATAATTCCATTAAAGATTAGATGAAGCTGATGCACACTGTGATCAGATGAGGCTTGGGAGAGCTTGAAGAATATCATTTCCTCCAGTAGTTTCTACTTAAATCAGGAAGATTCAATTTCTGTTCCCTCCCCTAGAATGCTCCTCAAAATATGAGTGGATCAACTGTGGCATTTTAGGCACTGGCATGTGACAGGCAGACATTTCATCAAGCTGCATGAAGATATGTATTTGTTTTAGTTAGCAGGGTTTTATGGATATGATTTCAGACCTTTTCAGACTTGTTTTAACACACCAGAAAGATGCAAGTTCCTAAAATTAGTTATCCCGATGTTTCAAAGCTATTCAGCATTAAAATTTATCATTTTTAATGACAGCAAACTAATCATTGTAAAGTTCAAAACAGACTCAGAAGCATGCAACAGATTCTCAGAAGAACAATTGGAAGCTATCAAAATAGTGGAATTGGTCCAAATAGATGGATACTGTTCTTGTAATACTTTTACAAGGAGAAAACATGCTAAGGTTGGTTGAGGTAAACAGAAGAATAAACCTTTGACTGGATAACAATAGACAAGTACTATTCCTTGGTGCAGAATACTAAGTATAATCCCTTATAAGAGCTTTTATCAGAAGCTAAGAGGTCAATATACATTTTGGATTCTGAACATTTATATTTGAGGTTCTCAGTGTGGAATTAAATATTCTTCCTCAGGAAAATTAACCCCAAATAGCATTGCAAGCTAACATCTCTGCATGACTGAACAAGTTTTTCATATTATTTCTAAAGGAGCGCAAAATAGTATATCATTTTTGAGAAACTTCAGTCCTTTCTGAATATCTGGAAACACCTTCAAATATCACTCAAGTGGAACACAATCTAGCAAACTACATTATTAGTATTTTTAAAATAATCTAGTAAAATTAAGTGTTTGATACTATTTGATGGCAACTGTTTTCTAGTATCATTTAAAAGAATCTTCAGTACAGAAAATCAACAAAAAAAATGGAGCAACGGATTCTCCATTCGAATAAATGTACAATCAGAACTGCGATATATACTAACAAATAACAGAAAGATTAACTAACTAGATCACTTACTTCGCATTTAGAATTTTATTTTTTAATGAAAAACATGAACAGTTCAGTATGTACTGAAATTCTGGATTATTGGCTCACATAAATTTAAGTCCATGCATTAAACTTGACAGAAATGTTTCTGCCCATTAGACAGAGCTAGGTTACAGAAGCGTTAAAAATCCTATAAACGCAATCCCTCCCATTTACTATTGTAATAGCACAGGTAAACAATCAGCTGGAAGAGCAGAACATATGGCAACAGTAATACACTGAGGGGGCAGGAGTGGGGGAGATGTACTGTGAAGCCAAGACTGCCTCCAGATTCAAATCAGTATCTGAAATTGCAGTTGTACTCCCTGATGCTTGCCAAGAAGTGAGGACTGTTTCTACAGGGACTAAAAGTTGGGTTCAGTGGTTTTTGTTGATGTACTTAATGCCATCTTTGATCTATAAGCAATCGATATTTGCATAATATTTCAGCTTTATTAAGTGGCTCTCCAAAACCTATATTGTTCGTCAATACCTGCCCATAAAAAAAGAAAGGGCTGTAGTGCATAAAAGGTTTTCTTCACATAATGAGGCCTTAAGAAGTAAACAGGAATGAAAAGAAGAGATGCATATTCATGCTTTGCAAGCTACAAAAATCACTTGTAAGAGACCCTTTTGCTTGGGGTCTTCTCTCAAATACAGCTTCTAGATGTTTGCACAACTGCAATCAAGTCTTTTTGCTTGACAGACTTCCACCTCAAAAGTCAACTCCCCAGCATCATCTCTAAATATTATGTCAGGAGGAACAAGCTGTACCCATTTTGCTACAAAATTACCCCAGACAAGTCTTTAACTGGAGTATTTAAACCAGTTTTAAGCTGTATAAAATCCTCTCTAGATACAAATAATAGATTGCCATTCTTCATAATTTAACAAAAGCAGGTCAAAATTCCCATCTCAGGTTAAACTTTTTTGCAGCCCTCTCTGTAGTTGCAAAATATCAGGTTTGTCTAAGAATAGCACTTTTTCCATCAACAGATCGTGTTAATAATTAGCTATGAACAAGAGGCGATTTTTGTAAGCACGTACCTTTTTCAGCTAACTGTAATGGCATTATAAAACAAAATTCCCAACTCCTTTCCCACATTCACTCAGATAGAAAAATCTGTGTCTTATTTCAAAACTACATTTCTCAAGTAAGACACTATGGGACCCAGGGAGTCAACTTATATTAACATCCTTGTCAATTAGCAGTTACACTGAGGAGTCCCGGGGGGGAGCACACTTTCCCATGTCTCCTGGTAAAGTCTAAAACAAACATGTTGTTAGCCTTCTTCATGGCTGAAATCCCCACAAGAAGTCACCATCTGTATCAAGCTTTTCTTGCTTCCTCATTACACAAGAATTCAGTACACTCAAGTTATGCCAATAAAATTCTTTGCAAGTCAGGGTGCTACTAATGGAATAACTGGATTAAGAGTTACCAAAAAAAAAAAAAAAAAAAGAATATTTAACATTACTTACTTTAGTTATTTGATGCATCCAGTCAGGGTCACATCAACACAGCTTGCAGTGCTTTGCCACAGCATATCACAACTGACTGCACCATAAACTGAATCCTTGCTCTACCACTGGGACCCTCAAAGGCCAGAAAGCCTAGTTTCAAGGCTTGGGTTCTCAGAATTTCCAGCATCTGACCTCCAACAGCAAGAGCATGGCCCCATTGAAGCCAGAGCCTTCAGGCACTCGGGCAAAAAAAGCTAGGAAGCTTTGGCACATCTATCTTTCCATGTGTCATAAATTCTAGAACTTCTGGCAGTCTACACCGCACTGCAAAACCCTGAAAACGCCATGACTCTGGTCTTTGGGAGGTCTGATGGAGATTAAGGCAGGGTTAGTCCTACTTCAGTTTCTGCAGAAGTAGGCCAGACTTCAGAAGTTTGGGCTGAACAACAATGGGAGAGAGATTGCAGGTTGACTGAAGTTTGTCAGCCAGGTTTACTCATATTTATTTTCTCAACTTCACCATTCTTCCATGGAAGACAAGACATCGAACAACACACAATATTGGACTCTAAAGAGTCTTTAACGTAGTGAACATTACGGGAATAATGGCAAGAAAGAAGAAAAAATGAAAGTTTAATGGAAGGACACAGAAAATATTAGCTGTCTTCCCTTTAGGGTGCAAATTCATCAACAGATTTGGGGATTTTTGACATGAGAATGAAACTCTAAAATTCTATTTTACCTCCATGGTATTTAGGGATTCTCATGAAGTATTTCAGGACAGAATCTGAAAATTATATTAGGGCAATACACATCCTATGAACATTTTTATTCAGACATCTAGCAGTGAAGACCATTTAACTAACCTCACCTTATGCAAGAGGAATAAGCATGAGATGAGCAAAAGGAACAGGCAAGCAACAGGCAAGAAACTGCCAGAAGCTAAATAATTATACAGGACTAAATATAACAGGGAAAGAAGAAATGGCATAACATACTGCATCTGTCCGTATAAAGGATACAAATCTAAAGAGCAGGTTTGTTTTTAATATGCAATAATTCTAGAATTCTGCAGATAATTTAGATTTTAATAACACAGCTCTGGGAAAAGGCAAATTGCAAAGCTTTTCTAACAAAGTACAGTCTTGCTAGTTTCAGTAGTGTCAAACAGTTTATTGTTAGTTTCATTGACTGCACTTTCCCCCTGTACTGAACACTCTTGAATTGTGGTTATCATACAATGCTACAATATAAACTTCATAAATCAAGCACAGTTTCTGATAAGGAAAAAAAAAAAACATTTAAAAGATCATCTGTTGCACCTATATACTAATCGTAATCAATTATTCAAGCAAAGAACTAAAGATTTGGGGTTATCCAGAGAAGCAACTCAGTACTTAAACAGAAACTTTTAAAGTGTTTCCAGTACTATATATAGACTGCTTTGAGAAAGAAGTGTATTTTAAAAGACAAGCAGTAAGTGTTATTGCACCACTGTCAACCCTGAGTCAGAAAAAGCATTTTGCACCTAAATTCAGGAATGAGCTAGCAAATGAATTCAGGCATCTAATTTTTACTTAGGAGGTTCATCACACATCTGGAATTCTTGCTTTATGTTCATGGAACCTTCATCTTAGTAGGGAGAAGTGTCAAAACTGTTCCTAACACTTCTATCCTACTGACATTAATAAATGATGTATCCCTCCACCTAAACCCCAAAAGGGCCCAATCCAGAAAGGTGTGCTTGGACAACATCTGACAAATACTGACAGCCATGATTTCAGGATGAGACAACAGTGACAGCTACTGTCATTCAGGACTCTGAGGCACACCTTTTGAGGCAGATTTACTGGGCAAAGGTTCCCTGTTGTACCTAACTCTCAAAGTACCCAGGGTTTGTTCTTTTATCATACACGACTTGGCTAAATAATGGATTTACCTTCTCCCCATCTATTTCAGGCTTTTTCCCCCTCCGCAATTAAACAGGACTCCACCATTAAAAATAAGTCTTCTATTCCTCTCTATCTGATCCCTGCAACTCTGATTTTTTCCACAGAAACGTGGCTTTAAGCAACACAGAAACTGAAATCTGACCAGTTTCAAAAATGGTTTTGCCACTCTCCAAGCTCACAATTTCTGTGGAGCAGCTCAAGATGACCAGTCCACTTCAGAATACCACAACCACTGTCCTAAAGTGTTCCGTTTTGAACAGAAGCCAAAGTTGAAGCAATTCTGCATTGGCCTAGTCTGAGAAGTTTGATAACACACACCAATTCAACAATAACCACTAAGTTACCGAATTTGTACCAGAGTTCACCTATGGTTTATAAACTGAATCCACAAATTACTCTTTGATAAGCCCTACAAGAGGGAAGAAAAAAAAACAGAAAAAAAAACCCACTAACAAACCACAAGAAATGGACAGACTAAGCAGACTTCTGCAAAAATATGCTCCCTCAGTCTGGATGTTACTTGTAATAGAAAACTTCTCAGACAGATCAAATGAGTAACTTGCTCGAATTCATGATAAGTTGCATGCTCCAGTCCCAGTTGAAATAAGACAGATTGCACAATTAAGTCACTCCTCCTCCCAAAGTAAAAATTCACAATGGTAGGATTTAAACAGATCTACAAATAATGAAGGTCCTAATCCTGCAAATATATAGCATGAGCTTCATTTCATTCCCAACTGAACTCAGATTAGCTATGCAAGTAAGAACAAAACTAAAAATCATGGGGTAAAGCCTTGCTGACCTTTCACTTTGATTTATTTAGACAAATTTCACTTCTTCCCTTGACATTCCCTTTTGCTTTCAGATTCTCTCCAACACTCTTTTCTTTTTACAGCTATCCCTGGGCTCCCAACTCATACAGCACATTCTTCAAGTTTGTTGCTGAACCCAAAGTCACTAAACAAGTATCCTAGCAACCACAGCAGTTGATGACCTTACTCAATGGGAGCATGCTTATCAAGTTGAGAGAGGGAGCACTTCTACCTCATTGGTGAAGTAAAGGATAGGCTTATTTTGGGGGAAACCAACAAAAAGGGGCAGTGGGTGTTATAACAAAAACTTGTTATTAAGATTAAGCACAGACATACTGTCTAGCCCAACATCTACCGAAGATCACTTAATTTTGAGTTTTAGTGTTTGGTCACATTTAAATGTTCCAGCATGACCTAGCTCAGCCTGCCGTATTAAGGGAGAGACAGTTAAACTAATCTGGAGCTGCCGAGCTCCTGCCTTCTCATCCTCAGTTTTGATTCTGTCCCCTCCCTTACGCCAGTATAACACCGTGAAAAAAGGCAAAAAGTCAGAGCAAAGAGTTAACCTCATTAAAAATTACACAGCACGGGAGGGTTTGTTTTCTTTCCAGATGGAGCTCTCTGAATTGGATAGTCAGCCATGCACAAGGCAAGTGGTAGGAGCACATCGCTAGACACAGAAAAGCTGTCACACTGCAGGAGCCTTGATAAAGCCTTGCTCGTGCTGCTGTGGAATCCCACCCACAGAGAGCAACCTCGTGTTACACCTACACCAGCCAAGCCGCTGCCAGCTCTCAGAGTAAGCAGCGCTGCCCAGCCCCCCCCCCCCCCCCGGCTGCATAGCCACAGAGTGATTTGAATTAACTCATCCAATAGGAAAAAGTCCATGTCAAGAAAGTTTTCTAGTGTATCAGCTGAACAAATTTGTTCAGTAGCTGCACAACATTAGCTCTGGCACAAGGAAGGGAATGAGGAACCCAAAACGATCCCTGGCATTGGGAACAGCCTATACGAACACATGAAGTTACACCAGATGTGATCACATTACATCTGTAATGTGACTAAGCGTAACATGAAGCTGTACCTTCAGACTACACTTAATAGCCATTAAGGAACTATCTAGAAATAGTATTAGCAGAGTAAAAGAAATGGGTTCCAACCATTACAAAGACTTTTCTCAGCCAACTAAGCCAACAAACAGCAGCCCAAATCCTGACCCTACTTACAAATTCATAAAAAAGCCTGCCTCTCCTCCAATGAATCTACATCAACTGCTGGAGTTGGTTTTTGCTCTCAGTCCTGCAAGTTACATTTTTCTAATTACAATCTGATATTTGAAGGCTTACACAATCACTAAGCAAATGAAGTCACATGATACAGTCCCCCCACCCCTGCTAATTTGATGGCAAATGACGAAGGAAACTGAACGAAGCAGCCCTTTTTCATTGTGAACATGTTAGGCATATCTGTCAGTCAATGCATTAGGGAGTTAAATTACAATCAAGCACTTAACTGAGCAGCCATATTATTTTCACTTGAGTAAAGCGGTTTTGGCTCTTCTGAGCTACTGAACAATATTTTCCTAGTATGTGCAAGTTCTGCAGCAATACTGAAAACGATCTTATTCAGTAGTATATGTTTTGGGAAGTTTTTTGTTCATTTTACAAAAAAAAAAAGTGAGCAACACAATGACAGAAAAAAAAAAGTGGTTGCTTGCCTGCTTCTGTTTTTTATGATGTTAAGAAATACCTAGAAAGGAATAAGCTCAAAGAATTACAATAACTGTTGTCCCAAACCAGGAATTCGTTACCCGGTGTGCAACAAGTCAATCCACCAGATAACATAACCACCCCAAATAGCCAGAGTTAACTAGTTATTTAAAATTTGAGAGAGACTTTAAAAATATATACACACTATTCTCATGCCTTAACACAACTGAGACAAGAGGTTCCTTGCTGCTTACCCCCTCCAAAAACAAACAAACAAAATATGCCCAGGATTGGCAAGCACATGATGTTTTAACTACCTATACAATCTCAGTCTGCACAAGTTAACAGTAGTGAATTTAAAAAATCCTCATCCTTCTAAGCATCCAAAGTATTTCTTGTTCAGTAATCTTTTTTTCAACATTCTAAGTGCAAGTTACACCTATAAGGCTAGAAAGATGTACTCATAAATGTCTAGTACATGCCACATCAAATAAAAATGTGGCAGCAAGTGGAACTGAAGAACTTCTAACCATCAAGCACCTTAGATGTTTCTCAACAAGCAGCTAAAGAACAACTGCGTCACTGGTGGGGGGCTCAGGACTGGCTCCAGCCTGCAGGCCCTAAAGCTCCATATCCTGTCTACTCACACTGCAGTTTTCTACTACATGATCTAACAAGCACGTGACATAAAAAAAAAATTAATAATAATCAACAGTTACACACTCCACTCCTAACTGTTTGATGATCCCACTGACTCTCTTATACTAGAGCTGAGGCTCCTTTGATCTCAGTGAGTTGGTTCAGGTAGAAGAACAACTTTACAAACAACTACTAATTCTCTGACTTTGAAACTGGCTTACCATGGAGTCAGATGAATGCCAGCTATAACACAACGTTGGACGTAAACAAGAAAAAAACAAACAAACAAAAAACCCCCCAGTCCTTGAGGTAACATCTAGCTATTCAACTGATTGCCTGATTTAGTGATGCAGTCAGACTCCTCAGCTCAGCTCCCCCCAGGCCAAGGTTATACAGATCTCTCTCTCACGTTGGAAAATACTGATCAAGCAGAATTGGCTTTCCCCTTAACCTTCATTTGCCATCTTCCCATTGCTCATTCCTTGCCCCGTGCCACGATAAGTTGTTCGCACAACTCTTTCTTGTACCAGATTATGGAAACTAATTTAAAAATTAATAAAAAAAGTTTTAAGCAGTCTCAGCTCAGACCCATTCACTGTACACTCCCACAACTAAAGCAGTTGCACAGTAAAGGAAATGACCAGCAAGGATGCAGGGCCTACTCATGTTCAAGCTGCCAATGACTGACACTTAACTCCCATGGCAACAGGCTGAAGTGGCTTTTCTTATAACCATGCCCTGACAGATGCAAACTAGTGAGAAAGAGGAATTCCATAAAATGAAAGAAAAAGAAAAGCCAGCATAAACTAACTGTATACATAGCTAGCAGTGACTAAAACATTGATGCAATTGGTTAGGTTATGCCATTGTTACAAGCCACTGAGCCACACCACACAACTTGTTAAAAGCTCTCTTTATTAAATGCTTGTTTCAAAAAGCATCTAAAAGCTCCATGAAATGAACCAGAAGTTGTAACAAGAGCAAAAAGAGAATCCTGGCCATTAAAAGTACAAACTCACGCAAGCAACAACTGACAACTAAATTAATTAGAATTTACAATGAAACAACAGCCCCAAAAATGAGTTCCTGGTACATAGAGACCTCTGCAGATACTGATTGTGAGGTAGATTTGAAGACGTTTAGAGGAATTTCTTGAAGGATGAATGGACACAAAGACAACACACGTACTCACACAAAAATATATATTTAAAAACAGTGATGGAAGCTAAAACAACCATTTGGGAGTGGTAGTTTCATCTCTAAAATAAGCAGAATCAGCTTTGGAAGAGCCTGTGACAGGCACTGTAAGTGAAACAGGCAGTGTAAGGTTGATGCAACACAGCAGGGGAAGCCAGCAAGGGGAGACAGTGAGAGCAGACCATCCAAATTGACCAGTTAGAGTAATCTTTACAGCAGCATTCTGACTGCATAAAAGATTTTCTGATAAACAGAAGGTTAGGGCAAAATGACTGTAACTCTGTCTCTAGGTTGATGTTATAGGGGTAACTAGTTTAACCCAGCAATTTAAGTCATCTCTCGTTAACATTTTTCATGCTTCTCAAAATGTTAGGATTGTAGGAAACCCAGAAAAGGAGTCCTGAATACCAGATCTCTAGTGTCAATGGACACTTAAGAACTTGAGATTTTCCCCTCCAACTAATTCAAACAGCTGAAGCCTGCAAATTGTTAAAATTACTCCTCAACAGGCATACCAGGGTTAGAAATTGCCAGACTGGGATAAGAATGATCATTTAACTCACACGGTAGTCAAATTTCTCCTAGTTTAAGGTTTTGTGAGATCCTGTTATTCAAAACAAAGAAAAACACATTAACAGATTTAAGTTCTTTTTTATACAAATTCGAAAAAGTGTAATAACCATCAAATGCTCACTTACAATGTCTGCATTAGATTCTGCTCCTGCATGAACTTCGCTAAAAAAATGCTTTTTCAAGTTTTATGAACACCATTTAATGCTACTGCAATAACCACAGACTTTTCCTCAAAATCTATCCAGCTTTATTAATATAAAATCAATTTATTAAAATAAAGTCTCACACACTGTAGAATATCTATATAGTATAAAGGTACCTACTACTACTATTGTGAAAAGCACAAGAGCAGCAACATGAGATGACTATCACTATTGACTAAGGAAATTCCTGCCAAAAGTTATGTTATTTACCTTAAGACTGCATTTCAACTCTTATTCTTAATTTGAGGATGTATGTGCAAAGCATTACCAGTTTGTATAACGTGCCTTCTGAAGGCTATACTGATCACCACTGGCACAACCAATTTTTTCCACCTATACAAAGACTGATACTAATCTGGGTATCCTAACATTTCACGGCAATTGAAAATTTGCACTCTGCCATTACACGCTTTTAAGAATTCAGACATTGGTCACTATCTTATTTTTTAAATCAGCATCACAAGTTAGGCATCTGTATTTATTCTCAGTCTTCTGAGGGTCCACATAAACTTGAATTGCTACAAGTACAATGAAATGTTTTCTTCAGCACCATATAGCCAGGAAAAGCTTATAAACATGTATGCATGGTCACCCTAAAATCATAGCAAACACATGCTCAGTGCCACTGACACTGTGTAACAATATATTAGCTCTTGAGATGACCAAACATTCTGGAAAGCTTAGGATTAATCAAACATACAATAATTTGCACATTCATAAAACCCACCAAAACAATCTGCCAGCACCTGCATCACCACTGAACTTTCCACTTCAAACCAGAATTCTGTATTTCTCTTTGGAAAACAGTTTTTAAAAATAAAATGTCTAAGTGAAATACTTCAAGATCTGAAGAGGTACAACATTTTTATTACCTTATTCCAGGATTTGCCAATAACAGCTATGCAGTACCCATTTAAGTTAAACTGAATTTGCACACTTTGGGAATCCTCAATGACTGCTCATACTTGTCTACAATACATACAACTAGTATTGGTCCTTCAAATGGCCAACAAGTTCTCACTCACCACAGCTTTGGAGAACATTTTTAGATAGTGAAAAACTAGTACAATCACTTTAAGAAGAAATAGCAATCCAGAGGTGACTCCATGCTATTTTAAGTCTGTAAGAGAGAACAGAAGACTCCACTACATCAACCTGTTCTGTGGCCACTTTTCAGAAGCCCTAATGCAAACAGAAACTGGCACAAGTTATTTATCAGCTGTACAGCAACATAATATGACACAGGCAGTCACTAGAATTAATTCATAACTAACTATACTACTATGGGAGAATAGGACTGTTCTCCCCTCGTACCTCTTAAATGCTCAAGGATGAACTTTTCCTTTCCTGCAAGGAAAAGGAAGTTATCAATTTCATTATTTATGGCTGTGAAATTGACCTTAGCAGAGACTTAAACCCCTGAGAAGAGTTTAGGGACAACATAAACCCAAACATTTCCCTGTTTCAACAGATAAAGATACACCCTCAGCAGGCAACTAGGGTATATTTCATACAGATTAGACAAGCCTCCTTCTCTTAAATTTGAATTGAAAAAAAATCAATTATTTTGAATCCTCTACTTTTAATGATCAGGAGACAAGAAAAATTAGGCTTATGGGGGGGCGGGGGGGGGAATGAAACAGTGAAAATGGCGCACACACTGCAAATCCTAAAGTACGATGACAAACTACTCCACTATCATAAACTCAAGTAAGGACTTCAGCAATTAGACAATCCTCCACTGCCAGTGGCTTTCACACAACTGCATGGAGTGCAGATTAGCTTCCTCTAAGGTCTGGTCCATACAGAGAATGCCAGTTACTGAAATCTGTTCCCTCAGTGAAGGAAGCAATGACTGCCTGGAACACAGACCCAGAAACATTAATAACTTAGCCCAATGAAGGAAAAAAGATGAAAAAGCTCAAATGATGTATCAGCTTCTATCATATAGAGACTATTAAACTATTTCCTTCACAGGACTGTGAAGTATGTGCATCTTTCAGGGATCAGTCATTCAAGTAACTGTGCAAAAAGATATTACTAATCAAAACACAAGAAAACTCGTATATGTTATTTTCTTTAGGAAGTTATCCAATTTCAAAGTCAAGTTGAAAGACACCTGTATATTTCAGTAAAGCTAAACTGTAAAGTTTACTTCTGGTTATACCTTGCATCATACTTTAATTATTTCTAGCTTTATACATTGTATCATTTGCTACCCTTACAGTGATCCAGGTCACTCACAGCACATATTCTCAGTACACATTTTGCTAAAGACAAGCTTTGTTTGCAGCATTAGCTAGAAGTGTTTCAACACAAATCTTAATCCCTGGTCCACTCTCCAAATACTAGTAATTAATAGTTTTAACACAGCATATACCTTGTTTTTAACTCTGTTTAGAGGAAAAGAGTAAATACAGAACTACTGCTGATATCCTTTCAAACATACAGAATTTCAATCCCATGAGTAATTTCCCAAAACAGCAGTTACACCAACAATGTCACTGACATTTCAACAGGAAACAAAAAGTGTCCTCCTGACACTACTGATATGCACTTTACTGTAAACCTTAACCTCCTCAGGTGTTTTGTCATCTCCTGTAGTTTCATACAATCTTGAACCAGCTTTAGTTAAAACAATGTTTTTTTAAAAAGTTATTTTTAAGGAATATTAATATGGCACTCCAACTGGGTTCATTACAAAAACATAGCAACACTAAACGTTTGAGATGAAAAAATATCCTTACTTTCTGTTTTTAACATGCAAGGCATGTGTGGGTTTTTTTTTTAGTTTGATATTATGTATTCCTTTGTTTTCCCTCACAAAGAAAAGCAAGCTAGTGTATGTACACTTGATTCAACTACTTTCTTTTCTCCTTCCCTCAAATTCTCTCACTTTCTCTCCACAGATTTCAATCATACTCATCGAATCCAGAACAGATCAGTTGCAACCCAAACAACCCTTTCAAAGCAGGACCAACTTTGAAATTATATTCAATTATTAAATAGATGTTAAACATACACATATTAAAAAAAAAATCTAAGTTTATTTATTCGTTTCACTCGACTTCCATTCGTGGAACTTCCTTGTTCTCTCTTTTGGATTCACTAGCTAAAATACCGTCGCGGCACGTAACTGTCTGCAGAGACGATGCCGTCCCCATCTGAGAAGAGCCGAGCACAGCCACCAGCAGCCTTCTGCTGGTGTGGTTCAGGCGTGACTGAAGTGTCGCCCGCTGCGCGCTCCATAGAAAGCCCTTTACGCAAAGCGGCCGCTGCACAAACGCGAGAGCGGAGCCACTCCAACCCCCACCACTTCCCTCCCCAAAAAGCACGCCAGGAAGAAACACGAAGCCCACAGCAGAACAGGTCGCCTCCAGCCAGCATCGGGGGTCGCCCGGGAGAGAAAGGGCGAGCGGAGGCGCGCACGAAGAGGGAGGCGACCAAACGAAGCAGCGGCGCGAACAAAGCGCAGGTCCGCCCCGGAGCCCCGGCTGGGCGGCGGAGCGGCAGCACCGCACCTTTGTCCGGGAAGGCGCCGCCCCATCAGACCCCCCTCCTCGCGGGCTGCCAGGGGCTCGGCAGCAACGGCCGCCGCAGGACACGGGCTGGGAGGGACGGAGACACCGCTCAGCCCTCCCGCGCCTGCCGCGGACAGCGGCGGCTGGGCTAGCGCGAGAGGCTCCGCGTGGGGCGGGCGCCACCGCCGCTCTCCCCGGCTAGGAGCGGGGCAGGGAGCCGCCCTCCCCCCGCCGCCCTCGCTCCCAGCCCGGCAGAGCCGCCGCCGCCCCCTTCCCTCCACCTGCCCCTCGAGAGCCCCCTACTCCCTCCCACGGGCTGCGGGCTTCGCCCCCGGCGCGTCCCAGCGCCCCACCTGCGCAGCAGAGCAGCACAAGGGCCAGGAGTCGGGGCTCCATGGCGCGGGCACCGCCAACGACACCAACGGCGCTTCCTCGCCGCGACTCGCCGACGGGCGCTTCACCCTGCCCCGCCCCACGCGCACCGCCCAGCAGGTGAATCACCCGTCACTTCCGGCCGGCACTGGCCCCCCGCCAAGGCAGAGCGGGGCAGGCACCAGCCGCGCGCCACGCCCCGCGCGCCCCCTTCCCCCCTGCTCCAACGGCCGCTCCGTGACGCGCCCCCGCCGCCCCAACGGCTCCCGCGGCAGAGCTGCCCGCGTGGGCGGGCGGGGACGGAGACGGCTGCTCACACAAAGCGCCTGGGCAGGGGCGAGCCGCCCTGCCCTGGGGTCCCCGGGCGACCAGCAGCGCACACGCGCCGGCCTTGCCCGCCCCTCGAAGGGGAGGGGGGCACCTGCTTTGTGCTCCCGGTCGCGGCTTCTGTCTCTCCCTCCCCTCTCGCCTGGCCCTGTGCTGGGGCCGTCGTCCTGCCCGTTGGGGCCGCAGGAAACGTCCTGCGTGGCCACACGCCTCGGCAACGGGCCGGGGATGGGGTCGCGGAGCGAGGCAGTGCCTCAGCCAAGGCCGCTCCTACACCATGACCCCGCTGAAGTGTCCGCTCTTGTGCAGGGGTCTGTTCGGGTCCAGGACGTTTCCGACCCGCAACATAGAGCCTCGGGAGCATTGGTAGGGAGAGGGTTTTCCTGGCTTTGCCTTACCACAGCAACACCTGTTTTAGGTGGGGTTAGATAGCACAGCAACTGGTACACTTGAGCCTGGCAAACAATACTAGCTCTGCTATTTTTGCCATGCAGGAGTAGAAACTGGGTGATGTGTTAGCCAAAATGCCCTAAAATATGGATGGGCAGTTAAACTGTGTCTATATCAGCAGAAGTGAAATCTGGGATATTATTAAAAAAAAAACCTGTAGTGTGGACGGGCTGCAGTCATGGTCACAATTACAGAAGAAAGCTATGGCTTCTTTTTACTATTCATGATTTTTGGCTTTTGCTATTACAGAGAACACCAAAAAAAATGTATCTTAATCAGTCCCCATGGCAACACTATTGTAATGTGTTGTGCTTTCCCTATATAGAGCATACGTATTCTGACTGTGAATGATTTGAACTAAAACCAGAAAATAGGACAAAAGGAAGATAAAGGGGTTTGTAAAAGGAAATTATAATCTGAATTTCTTCTATAATATGATGCAGCTGCATGGCACCCAAAACAGCAGTTCCAGCTGATTGCAGAAAAACATGGTTTGTACTCCATGTACAGCAAAACCATCAGTTACGTTTATTGCAAGATACAGCACTCTCTATGAGGTTTATTCTCAAGATAATTCATTGTTCTCTAAGCATTTTTTGCTATGCTTACATTATTACATAGTGATTATATATAGTGCAATAGCAAAGCTGATAACTGACATGTTTCTGTCACTATGGTTTATTCTTGTACAAAAAGGGACAAGTTATATAGGTAGGATGTACTTTATGATGTTCACAGCTCTGTCTGTATTAAGAAAACATCCCCGAAAACAAATACACAAATGCAAAATCTATGTAGTCCAGATCTTGTATTCCACACATTTGAATTTTGGCAGGAATTGCATTAGTTACTTATTTTTCTTTGGCATTTAAAATGGATAAAGTTCAAATGTATTTTTTTCATATGATTATATTCCATGAGTATGGATCCGATGAGAGCTTAAAAGCAGAATCCTTTCTGCTCTTGTTGAAAACATTGGATCAAATGCGCAACTATTCATAAGGGTATTTTCCCAAATACCTAGCTAAAAAGGAGGTGTTATTCCTTTCATTCAGTAGAGGACTCCTAATGATGAAATCTGTAGTGTCTCCATTTCTGCTGGAATAATGAATATATGAATGTGCACTGACATCCTTTAAAATAGTTGGTTACTGTAAATAAAGCTGCAGCTTTTACCTGCCAACTCAGAATCTTTATTTCCTTGATAAGGTTACAGGGTGTAGGGTAAATGCATTGTTATTTTCTATGAAGGTATAGCTAAGTACTGCTTACATTTTGTAAAGACATGACAATTCACAGCACCTGTTAGATTTCCTTTCAATAACAAATTTACCCAATAAGATGCTAGATATTATGTACAAAGCACAGAATTTTAAATCGGGAGTTTTCAAGCATTTTATTAAATGACATGGAACAGAACTATCTTTTCATCCTATGAAAGAAAGAAAATATCATTAATGTAATATTAAGCTAAAGGAACCAGGACCTCAAAGTGGGGAAGTTCAGATTTTGTTTTCATCTGTTGTTTTATATGTGCTGCAGACTTGTGCTTTAAAGGGTAATCGGACTTGAGCATCTTAGGCTGACTGGATTAGGGAGGTTTTCTGCTGTCTATCCACATTTGTCAATCCAGAAATTATACACCATGCAAAGTATAACGAGGCAATCATTACAGAAAGAGAAAATGATTCATGATTAGAATGGAGATCCTCACCCTTCTGTGAAATAAATCCTAGCTAGTAATTAAAAGAAATGCTGTACTACATTTAGGAAACATGAAGTCCATACTTTGTCTAGCCTGGACAGACCTATTCCTGGTCTCATTTAAATCAGTAGCAACACTGATGCAGTAACATTCACGTTCCTGAAAACTGTCCTACGTTAGAAAATTAAGAGTAAGTTAAATACGATGTTTAAATAATGATTATTTTTAAAAAGCAAGAAATCCCTATTTCCCTATTAAAAACATAGTTCAGTCTAATAAGACATAAAGCTAACAGATTTTTTAGAGGATATGATATTATGTAGTTTTTGAGTTGCCTGCACTTCCTGGAAGCTCACATCTGGCCAAAATGAGTGGAAAAAAAAAAAACTGTCAAAATGACCAAAGCCATTCCATTTACAAAGAATAAGGTCAGGTTCAAAACTTTTTAAACAGACAGACTTCTACTAATTCCAGCATTTTGGATCAAGCCTGAAAAAGAATCCAGGGTGAAGGCAGAATCCATTGAGCAAGGAAGAGACAACCACTGTAGCAGAGACCTACAGTTTAGACCTACATTTTGCAAATGTATAGTTGCTTAGGACTTTTCTTCATGGAGAATGCCATCTCATGCTCAGGAATCTAAGATTTAAGTTAAATATAAAAGTTTCATTTCATGTCTTTAATAAAAATCTTAGTATGAGAACCCATACATCAGATAAATTTACAGATATCTTGAAACAAAACAATTATTAATATCAGTGAAATCTTTTAATTTTTTTAATATGTTTCTACACAGAAAAATCACACACACACACACACAAAAAGAAGCAATTTTAAAGTATGTTTAGAAAATTCTGAAGTGGGACAGGTCAGTATATCCAAAACCAAACTTTCATTTTGAAGAAGCCAAATAAAAAGCCTTGCGTATTTCTGCAGCTTCCCTCTACTTTTTCTGAGAGGAAATTATTTGCCAATTTCAACCTGAGTTTGTGAATAATTTTTTCACTGCCCCTGTAACACTTCCTTATCCCCTTGACCTTTCTATATAAATTGAATTACTATTGGTTTGTTTTTTGAGGGGAAGAGTGGAAGACAATCACTTGACATAGGCTTGACCTACAGAAGCCTGGAAATAGAAATTCCCCATCCTTGTATTACAGAGATCTAGAAAGCACACAGCACTGAGAATGTGGTTCTTCTGGTGTCAGGAAAGAAAATGGTAATTTTCTGTTTTCAATAGTATTTTATTTACTGTTTCCATCCTGACCCCTGGAAGACTTGCTATGGCCAGCCACCCAAATTCCTGAAGGAAACCTCTCTAGGGCTATACATTTCCTAATGTGGATAACAACATGTCTCAGGAAGGGAAGAAAAAAACACAGGGGCAAAAAGGAAGATAAAGAGAAGGAGCAAATAGTACTCTTGGAACTTTGGGTTCGAATTTCTACTTGTAGGAGTGAGTCCTTGCCTTTTTTTTCCTGGACATGTTTTCTTGTGGACCAACCGACTGCATCACACATTCAGGCCAGAGCCAGCCCAAGGGAGGGAACAGGGGCATATGGCTGGGAGAGGGGAAAGGAGTAGGAGGGAAAGGACTTTTTCCTTTCAACAGCTTCAGGCAGCAGCTGCTGCTGCTTGTGAATACACCTGGAGGGTGTCAGGTTAAATTGGAGGTGCCACAGTCCTGCTCTTTCCCCAACCCCAGGATTCCCACATCTGCTCTTTGCTGACACTGGAACTCATGACACCAGCTGATAAGTTAGTTCAGGAAGCTGGGCTGGCCAGAGATGAATCCCTTTTGTTTTCAGCCCTCTCAGCTCCCTGAACTGTTTTCCTGCTTATTTGCCTGAGTGCCAGCTGGCATAAAAGAGAGTGCTGGTGGAAGGCAGGGAAAGGAATACCCCAGCTGAGATCAGTTTCAGCTGCTGGGGAACCACATCCCAAGCTACAGGAGGGAAATGTCTAGCTTACACAACCATTTTCTTTTCAAAAGAATTTTCAATAGTGCTTATACAGGTTTATGTGCCCTGATTGGAAGAACAGGCACTTTTGTACAGCTAAGCTTTTTGGCTCTAGCTGTCCTTTTCAGCATTGGTTAAACCAGCTGAGGGCAAATCAGGCTGATATGCTGAAAATAGCTGCTAGAGTCAGGAGATAGTCTATGTTAAGGTCTCCTCAACATGGGGAAGTTGCAGCAAAAGATGTGCAAGGCATATTTACAGAACATTATTTCATAATAATGCTGTGAGTGCAAACTCTAATGTTACATCCCAACCGATAGAGCCAGGAGCACTGGCAAATTCCTGAGGCCAGTGTGTGCCCTGTGTTTCAGCTTCCCATGTAGGAGTGATCTAGCAGGGTGACGCTCCTCCTTTCCTCTCCTTAGCTTCCACATGGAGGGAACCAAAGTAATGTTTTGGAATGGTCACAGATTTGGATGTCTGGGGGAACAGATGATGGGGTTCTGCCTTTTTTAAAAACTTTGGGCTGTTTCCAATTAAGCCTTAATTAGATTGCTACTTTTTTAATAATGATAACAAAATACAATCCATTACTGGGATAAATAAAAAGAAATAATGGAAAAAATAGCCAACAATATCTGGGGTTTAATTAATTAATTCTTAATCCAGGAAATGTTTTTCACAGACTGTCTTGTTCAGAGTTAAAATAACAACTTTCAAATTTAACACCTCAATCAAGCGACGGTTGCTATCAGGGTATAATTCACACCTTGCTACACTCCTATTCAGGCAAGACAGTTTTTAGCAAAGATGTTTTAAGAGGGCAACAACTTACACCTTGGTGTCCCTGTGATATTAAAGTTTAGAAATATAATTTGCCTTAAATAATAATTTTTCACTCAGAGATTTCTTAAAATGTGTATGTCATTTAGAACATTTAAATAGCAGAAAGAAGGAAGAAGGAAGTAGTAATGGCGCACTAATGCTCTACTGATAGCATTTAGAATTTGACCAAATCTAAAGTTATATATTTACACTATAAAAGGGAAGCAAAATACATGTAATAGAAAATAGATGTGGTTTGTTTGAAGTCCAGAAGAGGAGCACATTGTATGGTTCATCTTTATAAAAATATTAGCACTACATATCTTTAATCTTTATTAATTATATATTAAAGGGTAACTTCTATTCAAACTTTATTTTATATGCATGTGTCAGTAAGTGAGTAATGTGCAACATCTGTTAGTTGGAGCTTGAATACTGTTGACAATACGGATCTATACTGTGACAAAGCAATTTTCTGAGCTAATATTTACCACAGGTATGCCTTGATTGAAAAAAACTTCCCTTACTCAGGAGGAAAAGTAGATGTTAAGTTATCTCCTGAAGTGAAGAGCAACTGCTTCTTTAGCAGCTGATCTGATCTGAAGATTACTGTCTCCAAAAGGAAGAGGTCACATTCACATTCTTCTCTCTCCTCTTCCCCTCTTCCCCTCTCTCACTCTCTCTCTTTCTGTCTCTCTCTTTGCACTGAGTTTCAGCTGTGAAATTTGCCGATGCCTGCATGACCTAGCAATAAAATTTCACAAAGAGTACAATCCTGGCCCCACCTCCCAGTTTTCACCTTTGCAGACTTTCCCATATGCCAGTTTTGATAGTCCTCTGACAATTTAGTGAATTAATTTAGCTCACCAAATATCCAGAAAATTATTCTCCCCTTCCACCTTTTTATCAGATTTACCTGCAGAATAGTTTTTACCTGCAGAATAGTGTACTGACCATAAAAGTAGCACAAACACATAGTTAGGAGGAGGGGAGGATGTGAGAAAGAAATGGGAGAACAGGCCCATCCTTGCTGGTTGTAGCAAGGAACTAGATGTGCTCAGCTGCCTCATGAAATTTTTCCTTCAGAGTGAAGTTAGCCTTGTCATGGGACAGTTCTGTTGAAGCAAACCTAGCTACACTGCTGAGGAAATGCTGCTATCCCATGCTTAGAATTAGCTCCTAGTGGAAGGAACTCAGCATCCACATCCAGATGGTTGTACACTTAGCATACCCTTCTCTCAGGGTTAGTGTAGGTTATGCTGCATTTGGATTGTATTTGCCAGTTGGAGATGCTCAGCACTGGGATGGAGTCTTACATGGTCAGGCATTTCACACCCAATCCCAAAATTAGCTCAGGCCAGTTTTGATACCCCAAACTAGTAGCTGATGGCTGCTTGGACTGCATCATGAACTTTCAGATTACTTTGTTTGGACAAGGCATTTTATGAACAGTGCCTTTAGCACTTACTAGCTTCTTTGATATCTGTATCTACCACTAGTGGTATCTACCACTAGTAGTATCTACTACATTAGTGACATTTTCTAAACTGCTACTCAGCTCTCAGCATCCTACTGTGCAGCACAGTTTCTCCTGGTTGACATCGCCCAGTTACTAGCAAGTTGCTCAAAGCTCTTTTCTGAAATGATATCCCAGAAGCTCTGAAGCAAGACCCTTCATAATCAGTAGAAATTACCTTTTCATACAAAGCTTGAGGCAGTACAGTGTTAAGTGGTATGAGGGAGAGCCTGGGAGCTGGACTGCCCAAGGCCTGCTGTGCAGTATACCTAGTGCCTGCATGAACAACTGTGTATCATACAACCATTAGCCAGAGGAAAAAGTAAGAAGGTACATAAGACAGGAGCTAGGTGAATGTTTCTTACTTCATTTGACGTTCATTTGCTTATTCTGCTAGTGAGACCAGATCCCACAGGCATGCTCAGATCACTCCTAACATCTGTGGCCTGCCAACTCACATGCCAAAAGGTCTGGGCACAAGCCAACAGTGGGTGGAAGAACAGGGTGTTGGTACAAAAGGCAGTGGGAGGAATAAAGAAATAGGGCAAAAGTTAGAGAAAGGGAGTGCAAGTACAGGATGGGAAAACAAACTGGTAGTAGCTAACCAGTCTTTTAAAGCAGATGTAAGGAAGGTGTTCATAGCTTAAGATCTCAAGAACGGGCAGGTGCCATTTCAGATCCATGAGCCAGTTATACTGAGTCAGTTGCTTAGGTGTCTAACAACTTTGCTCATTGCCCTACACTTTACCTTTCACTCTTCATGAGTGTGAGATACTTTGTGCTTAGCTGACTGCTTTCTGAAATATTTATTGTGTAGGTGTCTAGTATTCCCCTTCACTGTAGGGAAGTCTGATTGCTTAGCTCAGGGCTGTAAAATCTATTTGTCACAGGATTTTAGGTGTTTCAGGGTAACTGGAACAGTACTTAGCCCAGCTCCTCAAAGGTATTTCAGTGTTAACTACCATTGTTTCCAACTAAACAGTTAAATAACATTGAGGATCTGTATGTTGTGGGCAACAGTTATAAAGATTTTCACAGTACCTACCATCTAATATCTACCATCCATGTAAATGATATCATTAAGGAATGGCAATTATCTCTGATTTGTTTGAAGTCCTGTGCTATTTGGTCTTTTCCTTTCTTTTAAGGCATCAGTTTCCACAATCATGAAAGTGTAACTTTCATTAAAAAAACAAACAAATATTAAAACCCATTTCCAGCTGATAGGCTGGGAGGAAGAACTGTGGAAACCTTAAAAAAAAAAGGCAACTAAAAATAATCCTAAATTTATTTTTTAAGAAGATCCACCAATTTTTGATGCAATCTCAAGATCTAAGGATGTGGGGAGAAGAGAACTCATAAGTTTCTGGTTGGTAGTACACATAACAGGTTTTCTTGGCCTTTTCTGAGATGGATGCTACCTGCTCCTTATCATCATCATTTCCACACACTCCTGCCTCCTCTGTCTAGCCCTCAGCTTTGGGTCTTCCTTAAATCCCTTTTTTAATAACTTTTTTCTCAGGTAGACATGTAGCTATGCTACATTTAACTATGGCATTCCCCAAAAGCCATAAGATTTATAAAGCAATTCCTAGGAGCTTGAGAATGCTGAAAATTGCTGCTTTGAGTCACTTATTTTAGAGATCCCTATTCTAAGTTACACTGGATATCAAGGGGGTTCTGATTTCACTTACTGAATAGCAAACTGCCACCAGAATAGTAGTTTTACTGTTAGCCCCATATTTTTTCCACTTTCCTTACGTTATCTTTTAAGTCCCCTATGTCATCTAGCGATCACGTACCCTCAGAGCAGGTTCAGCTGACTAATATTCTGACAAGTTAATCCTCCAAAGGAAAATAAAATCCACATTTGTTTTCCAGCAGAACCATACGAAACCACATGATCACTAGATCTGTCAATAGAAACCAGTAGTTTATGTCACCCCAGTCTTCAAAAAGGGCAAGAAGGAGGACCCAGGAAACTACAGGCCAGTCAGCCTCACCTCCATCCCTGGAAAGGTGATGGAACAGCTCATCCTGGATGCCATCTCTAAGCATGTGGAGGAAAAGAAGGTGATCAGGAGTAGTCAGCATGGCTTCACCAAGGGGAAATCATGCTTAACAAACCTGACAACCTTCTATGAAGGCATGACCGGCTGGGTAGATGAGGGGAGAGCAGTGGATGTTGTCTACCTAGACTTCAGCAAGGCTTTCGACACTGTCTCCTGTAACATCTTCATAGGCCAGCTCAGG
The DNA here is from genome assembly GCF_036417845.1 of Apteryx mantelli. Classification (NCBI taxonomy): domain Eukaryota; kingdom Metazoa; phylum Chordata; class Aves; order Apterygiformes; family Apterygidae; genus Apteryx; species Apteryx mantelli. The sequence continues at coordinate 111,195,474 of NC_089978.1, forward strand.
AAGTGTGGGCTAGATAAGCAGACAATGAGGTGGATTGAGAACTGGCTGAATGGCAGAGTTCAGAGAGTTGTGATCAGTGGTGCAGAGTCTAGTCAGAGGCCTCTAGCTAGCGGTGTCCCCCAGGGGTCAGTACTGGGTCCAGCCCTGTTCCTTCTTCATCAATGACCTGGATGAAGGGACAGAGTGCACCCTCAGCAAGTTTGCTGATGATACAAAACTGGGAGGAGTGGCTGATGCACCAGAGGGCTATGCTGCCATTCAGAGAGACCTGGACAGGCTGGAGGGCTGGGTGGAGAGGAACCTTGTGAAGTTCAACAAAGGGAAGTGCAGGGTCCTGTACCTAGGGAGGAATAACCCCATGCCCCAGTACAGACTGGAGGCTGACCTGCTGGAAAGCAGCTCTGCAGAAAAGGACCTGGGAGTGCTGGTGGACACCAAGTTGAGCATGAGGCAGCAATGTGCCCTTGTGGCCAAGAAGGCCAATGGTATCCTGGGCTGCATTAGGAAGAGCATTGCCAGCAGGTTGAGGGATGTGATCCTGCCCCTCTACCCAGCCCCGGTGAGGCTGCATCTGGAGTACTGTGTCCGGTGCTGGGATCCCCAGTGCAAGAGGGATGTGACACTACTGGAGCAAGTCCAGCGAAGGGCTACAAAGATGATTAGGGGACTGGAGCATTTCTCTTATGAGGAAAGACTGAGAGAGCTGGGCCTGTTTAGCCTGGAGAAGGCTGAGAGGGGATCTTATCAATGTATACAAATATCTGAAGAGAGGGTGTCAAGAGGATGGGACCAGACTCTTTTCAGTGGTGCCCAGCAACAGGACGCGAGGCAACGGGCACAAACTGAAACACAGAAAGTTACATCTGAATATGAGGAAAAACTTCTTCACTGTGAGGGTGACAGAGCACTGGAACAGGTTGCCCAGAGAGGTTGTGGAGTCTCCTTCTCTGGAGATATTCAAAACCCGCCTGGACGCAATCCTGTGCAATGTGCTCTAGGTGAGCCTGCTTGAGCAGGGGTGTTGGACTAGATGATCTCCAGAGGTCCCTTCCAACCTCAACCCTCAACCATTCTGTGATTCTGTGATTCTGTGAGACCTGGGCTTAGAGAAAGCATTCCACCCCTTCTGGCAGTGGTTTTCCTTTAAGTCAGCTTAGGCATGGGGCACAACCATACCGCCCAACCACTGAGGAACATACCAGGCACTCAGTCAACCTGTGTGCTGAGGCTGTCAGTAGTCACAGAAGTGGAACATAAATCACCCTTTGTCCTTGATTGCTTCTCTCATTGCAGCCACACCTGCTAGCTACAGCAGACTTTGGCCCAGGGAATCTACATTTATTCCTAGAGGAAAGTTTCTAATTCTCAGAGTTAGAAGTTCTAGAAGAGCTTTCTCACATGGAGCCAAAAAGAAAAGGTCTAACAACTTTTAATACAGAACTTAAACAAATTTCTGAAAGGCAGTATATGATGTGGCTGCTTGTGATAGCAATGGATGTTGTTGACTCAAAGGAGTCCTTTTTAATCTGCAGTTGTTTTTAGCTGTGATTCTTTTTTTTCCCTCCCTGTGCATTTTACCTAAATAATTTCTTATCACAAGGTAAGGTTCCAATTCTCATTCTAAGTTGACTTGGATGCATTTTTCACATTGCTGGATCAGTTAAAGTCACACCTGTAAAATCCTTAAAGTCTGACTTGAAAAATGGTGTTTTTTTTTTTTTTTTAATAGGCAGTGTTATGTAATTCTCCTTCCATACTGTGTAAACGGGTTGGGCCAGTTTCAATAGTGCCTTGTAATTATGTTAGCTCGGGAAAAAATGCTGACAGTGTAAGGAATACATATTTTTACTGATAAGAACCTTTGTAATGGCTTGCATATCTGTTTACAATGAAACCTGTTTTAAATGGCCACCCAAAGAGAAAGTGAAAAGTATCTGTCCAGTAGAAGTAGCCCCTAACTGGAAGTCTAGCACTGTTAACCTAGGGGCAAACTATGATAATGTGGTTGCTTATTGAAAGTGACTCTTATTGCAGAATTCTGATGTATTTGGGGACATTCTGCAAGTAGTCCTCTACAAGGAAATGAAATTAGTTTTCAAATTCTGTAATTTCTTTTTCTGAAACCATTTTTCCCCTTTCCTCCATAGTTCAAACTCATTGCCTCTTGTTAAGGCAGATTCCAGTGGTGAATGTCATCCTGAATTATATTTTAATCCTTCATCAATTACTGAAATGCTGCAGGAGGATGAGCAAAATGCATTCAGGAGTTCAAAACCAAATGTCATGACGTGGAGAGGAGAGTGGGAGGCAGGACAGTCAGATTCTTTGTTTTCTTGTTTGTTGAAATCTCTGGGCAATTTGCTTCATCTGTCTTTTCCTCAGTTGTTTCATCTGAATAGCTGTATAACAAAATATTTGCTTATCAGAAAGGGGCAATGTGAAAAAAAAAAATCAGCAATTTATATTTGGCTAAATACTGTGTCCTCCCTCCTCATATAGGAAATGCTACAAATGCAAGAAATGTTATAGATGCTATGATGACACCATTTCATAGGATGTTTTAATGTATTTTTTTCAGCTCGCACTAAAAGTTCAGAAATCTGTTTACATTACAGGGTGGCAAAGTCTAGGCCTGATGTTTGGCCTGCGGTGACATCAAAAGCAGTAGTCCTGGTCCTTCCCTTCCCCCCTCTGCTCAATACTGCTTCTGTGCTACTTCTTTGTGCTTGTGCCTGTGTTCATTGCCTCGCAATGACTGGGCAGAAGGGATCAGGCAAATCCCACAGCTCAGGAGGGAAAGAAGCATGAAGCCTGGATAAGTGAGATTTGGGATTTGCTTTGGGACCTTCAGCAGCAGCAAACTTTTAGATCAGCTCATCTGTCTTGGGAAACTTCATCTTGAGATGGCACAAATTAATGAAAGCTATTGGTATTTCACCTAAGCAAAGGCTGCAAGTGAAATTCTGGCACCACTGGATTGAACAGCAGAGTTCCCACTGAATTCAAAGAGGTGGGTATTTCCCTTTGCAAGGTGTGGCTTTCTAACAGTGTATGGGGCTGGGATGGCATAAGCAGTTGCCATCACAACCCTTCTTCTGGCAGTTGCTATCTTCACCTGCTTGCTGAATCAGTTCCTGAATCACCACAGGTTATGGACGTGCATATTAGGATCAAGATATGCATTTGTGATAGCATCATCAGTATTAAATGTAGTCTTTTTACTGCAGGATAATCGTTTTTATGGAAAGGTAAGCATGGCCATGTAGTTGGGATGATCACTTCAGCTAAAATGACTGTCATTTCAGCTAGATCTGCTTTTAAAATACTGTCAAAACTGTATTTACTATTGACTTTTTGTGTTACAGCAGTATCTAAAGGTCCCTGATATAAATCAGGCCTCTGTTTTGCTAATTACTCTAAATATGCATAACAAAAAGTTGGTCCTTGTACTAAATAATGTGTCTAGTTTGTTCTCTGAAGCTAGTTTCTTTTTAATGCTCCTATCAGTGTGCAATTACATTGTAATAACGAACCCAGCTATTTCAAGATACGTTCTCAGTGAAGATAAGGCTCTTTAAATTTACCACAGAGTAAAATTACTCTGATGATGACTGACCTGGTAATGTAACCTCATACCAAAACATGTTTGATTTTCAGTGTGACTTTACTTCATAATACCCCCTCTACTTATGTCTGTAGCCTCCTATCATACTTTTCTGCATTGATTTTGAATGTTACTATTCCAAATGTTTGTCTTGTCTCTCTGTCAGCGATTACTACTCCAATAGCAGAAGCATCAAAATAGCAGGTGTATCCACACTTCAGTTTCTCTAATTTACTGTTAGGAAATCCATTGCATCAAAGAGCTTAAGCTAATGTGTTCTAGATGAACTGAAGTGAGCAGAAAAAGGAAAGGGAGTACAAGCCTTCCTTTTGCCTGTGCTTTTGCTGCCTTAAGTAACTTTTGGCAGAGTGTGGGAGTATCTTAGTGGAGGGAGTGGGGCAGGATACACTATAAAATATCTTGTTAGATTTTTTAGCAGATACCTGTCATTTGCTATAGTTGTTCTGCAGATAAATATGTAATACACAGTACCTTAAGCAGTGCAGACAAATCACAAGCTAAAAACAAATATTTGTTTTCTTGACCAAAACTAAGGAGAGTACACTTCCCGCTACAAATGTACTTAATACTGTACGTTACTTCACCATCTTTGTAAAAAAATAAAACACAGTGTAACACAGACTTTTAATTTAGTCAACGTATGCAAAAGGATTAAAAGAAGTCTAGTGAGGAAAGATACTAAGTGCCTGTAATGTAAGTATGAAATGGACAGAAGGAGATGATTATGATACAAGTAGTAACACCCAGCTGTCTACTTATCAGGGAACTATTTATGTTTCCTGGTAGAGATAGATAGGCTTTAAGTGAGTATGTGAATTAAATTAAATTAGTGACCTTACATATTTTTATGGGAGGCTTCTCTGATGTCACTGAGGATCAAAAGAGAAAGCACAAAGATGATATGGGCAATAAAAGATGATACCACCTGACAAAGCAGAGGTGAAGCAGGTGAATAGATTGACAGGACATTTGAAAATACAGATAGAGTTTATCTAAACCAACAAAGGACTAAAACGAGTAGTATTTATGATGTGATGGAAAGAAGGAAAGAAAAGAAACACAAAGTCAGATGTGGCATGATCAAAGTGATAAGCCTGGAAGAAAGATGTGTTTATACTAGAATTTAGAGAGCAAGATTGTATCTGTTAAACTGGAGAAGAAGCAATTGCAGCAGCTTATCTACATGGCTGTGCTATAACATAAGAAGCAAACACTTAGTAATTTAAGAACAGCTTTCCATGAAGTTGCACAACAGTTACTTACAATGCAGATACAATTTGCCACTAGTTGAAGACAGAGGATAAACTGAGCCTCAAGTGTGGCTTGGGGGACAGAGAATCTTGTGGTGCTCTTAAGACCAGAAGAAGGCTCTGTGTGACCTCTGCTTTGTGAGTTTTTTTTTTTTTTTCTAGATGCTTTAAGTTTTGTTCTATTAAAATCTGTTGCCTTTCTCTGCAGGTATATAATTATCTTTCAGAGCATTTTAGAAGTGGCTAATATCTTTTCAGATAGTCAAAACAATCTTGGCATTTGATGAGTTTACATTTTGCTTCATGGATTTAAATTGAAGACCACACAGACTTCCCTTCACCAGTTAGTGATCAGGTATCTTTGCACCTTTTATGTTCTGCTCTTCCCTTGCTGATATACAAATATGAACTGAGTGGGCTATTACAAATATTACAATAACTGTATATTTCACCGCACACAGCAGCTACTCTCCTCACACTTCAGAAGCTCCACTGCCATTGACAGCAATCTGTTGCTTGCACAGGGACTGTTACCTTTATGCAAAAGAAACATTTTTCTCAGGACCTAGTTCAAGACTATTTCAAACCTCACCATGTTGACACAAATGTAAACTGGATTTTTTTCAATTCTTTCCTTCTTCAGTATCACAGCATAGATTCATATTTCCTAAAAAACAAACCCAAATCCCTAAATGATATATATATTTTTTCTTGACAGAGAAGAAAATGATTGTGACAGATGCTAGTTTTTATGATTCTACTGTTTATCTGTTTTATCCGTTTGTATGTTTGTTTATCATTATAAAGTGGTCATGTACCTTAGAGCAGAGAACAGAGCAATGTTACAAATATAAAAGGCTGATCAGGTTGGAAACAGGAGACTATGACATGTGTTTTAAATCTATACTGGAAACACACTATGACCTTGTGAAATTTTCCTAGATGGAAAGAGATGCCAGTTTAGCTATTGTCCCACCATTTAAGGCATGCTCTGGGAGGTAGGAAGCTCATAAATTCTGCTGACTCAGAGCAAAATTTTGTGCCTGGATTTCTGAAGTATCCAATGATTCTCCTACCCATTGAGCTACAGTATCATTCTCTCTCTCTGTCCATAGTATGGAATGGCATAGGATTTAAGAGGACATTTTAGGAGAGACTGACTGCATTATCCTGAGGTTAGGCTATAGACTTTTGACAGGGAAAGGTGCTGTTCGGCAATGCTGACTGAACACTCTCTGCTCCTCAGGCCTTAATCTGCACCATGTCTCCCTTGTCTTCAACTCCAGTCTTTTCAGGGAATTCTGATGAAAAAAAAAAAATCAAAATTTGCATCAGCACAACTGCAAGACAGTGAACTGCAGGACAGGGTCAGGAAAAAACAGACAGGAAAAAGCAGGGGATAGATGGATGAGATGCTTTTTAAATGGGCTAGGCTGGTGAATATAATGCACAGAGTATGCTGGCCTGAGCACAGGAGAAATTACAAAGAGGACAGGAAGAAATACTGTCTGAGAGACAAGTTTGTCCATGTTAAAGAAAGTGTCAGTGACATTTCTTAATAGATGCCGAGGTAGGGTATGCAATTATAATCTTTTGTGTTTGAAAATGTTCCCTGCAGTCAATACAAATGAAAGCTATATTAATAGCAAATAAAGCTAGAGTATATTTGACACTTCCCTACATCCTCTGCTCAGCTAACTCAGTACTTTTCTATATTCAGTTAACTTATTGTTAGGGATACATGGGGAACAATCTAAGCAAAAATGCTCCAGGTAAAATAGGGTGATAAAGGCAAACTGGACTGAGTTCAACAATTTAAGTGCATTTTAAACACTAATAAATTCGTAAGCACTGGTGAAGACATAATCTTTTAACATAGTGAGACAAGTAAACAAATATAAGAGCTAGGTTTGGAGTTACCCTACAGGAAGAAATAAGAATCAACCAAGTGAATAAAATAAATAACTCTCTGAGTTAAAGAGCCTGCAGGGACCATTTAAATTCAAGCCAACACAGATGCCAGCTTCAGTTTTTAAAGACCAGGAGGGATATTTAGATATGCAAACCTTTTTTTAAAGAAATATGAAAATATTCAGATTAATTCATTTAAGGACCTCCTTTTCTTGAAGGTCTTGATTCTAGCTCTGAAGTAAGTGAAGCTATTTAAGGGCAAAATAAGATACAGAAGCAGAGAAAAAGATAGTGTACAAAAAGACAGTAAACAAAAAGATAGCCTTTAAAAAGCTAAAAGAAGCCCAACCTTCCAAAAAAACCTAGCTGACACAAAAATTCCATTGCATGCAAAGCAAAGTAAAGCAGTTCTCTGATATATGACTCCAACTGTGGTGATGCTCAAGTTGTAAATGTGACTTTCAAAACAAAGGGATGTTCTAATGATTTTTTGTTTTTACTATGATAATTAACATGGCCAGAAAGGATTTTTTTTTTTAAATGTGAGTGTTCCCTTGGATTAGAAACTCACTGTCTATGGAAAAGGCTCTTCAGATTTTCAATTATATGTTAGGAGTTCACAGCAAATACTGTTTTCAAGTCTGCTGTTTTTAAGAACTAGTCAACATTCTTGTCACTTTAAAATGGCATCCTCCTTTAACTACACTATTTTATACCCCTATAACTGCATTCATATAAGAGGTTACACTGACAGAAATGCTCTTCCTCCTCCTCCTCAATTGCCTGTTTTAAAAAAATTACCTTCCGTATAAGGCAATTGGACTGTTACAGACAAGATCAAAGGTAGGAAAAAATGAACATTTAAAATAAAAGATATATTTAAAAATTTAAGCCTTAGCATCATAAAAGAAACAAAAATAAATAATTATAATATATAAATCCAGAGTATTTTTTAAGATTCTGAAATTTCTCAAAACAATGTTGCCAGTACCAGCTAGTTCTGTCACGAACTACAGGAAGAAGCGAAAGGTGAAAGCTACAACTATCTTTCAAAGTAACTTTAAAACATTTTTTTTTATAACTTTCAGAGACCTAGTGCAATGTTTTCTTCTGCTCAAAAGTGAAAGTCAGGAATTAGAATCAACCTGAAGCAAATCAAAGGTAGAAAAATGAGAGCAGGGCAGCTACAAAAAAAAAAGAATTAAAAATAATACAATAGGTGGAAAACTGGAATTAAGCATGGAAAATACCTTTGGCTGAATTGTATTTTTTTATTTTTCTGTTCTTTTTTTGTTTCTGTGTGAATTGGGTTTAGTCTAAGTATTCCATTTATTCTACCATCCAAAATCAAACACAAAGAAAAATGCAGGCCAGACAGGAATGTAGCACTTTCACACTGAAACCTGATACCACCAAGCTAGATGTATGCCCTGTAAAGCACTTTTTGGTCAAAGGAGGAATGATTAGCAAAGTGAACCCTGAGTCACATTTCATTATGCACAGTTCAGACAAAAAAGCAGTAGACAGAAAAGGCTACAAACACTTGGTGGAGAAGAAGAACAGATGGAAAATAAAATATTTAAGAGAGAACACTGGAACAGCATGTTGACTATTTGACGTTATTAAGTAATTTCTCATTTTTTCCCAGACTTTTTTGCACATAAACAAAAACAGCTACTCAAAAAGTGAGAGCTCAACACACAGTAGATATACAGAGCTCTATATACAGAGTTAAAGCTGACCAGACAAAAACTGCAACAGCCTGCCAAAACACTATCATCTTCTAGGAAAACAAATGACACAGCCTGAAACCAAAGAACTTCAGACAAATCCTTCCCCCACCCCCTCCCCTTGCTCACCCAGACACAGCCTGAGGCTTGCAATTCAGCCATTGAAAAGGTGCAATCAATAGAATAACAATGCTGCTATTTTCCTTTGCTGCTGATAATGAGGTATGGTGCTTTCTGGGAATTTTTTTCCAATCAAGGAAAACAATGATAATCCTACATCAACAATTAATTAATGTGCTATTTTATTTATAAGACAATGATTATCTCTGGCTGTATGTGCTTTTGTAAATCTACATGGACTAAAAATAGAAATAATCTGTCACAAACACATAGAGTAAATACCCCAACATATGTCACAATAAAATGGACCAGAATATCTACCTTAGTGGTAACCCAACATCTAATTACGTTATATCCAGCTATCTGTTCTTCCTTCAGATACCTAAGAAAAAGGAGGTCAGTGGTGTGACTTGAAGGTTAACAAATGCAGCCTGTCCCTGCCATCAAGGGCAACATGTGGGTACCCGCCATGCATTATTTACCATGAATTAACTATGATAACCATGTTTACAGACTGTCATTAAAGGTTTGTCTGTACAAGCACATTTTCGGCCTCTTACTGTCAATGGGAGCAGCTTTATTTGGCTTTACAAATCAGGTTTACTCTCTTGCGATTCAGCTATAATAAGCATCAGAAGAGGAGCTGCCTCTCCTATCAGCTTATTCCACTCAGCAGTCTGGCAACAGCAGGGCTGTTTGTAATAACAGGAACTCGAGGCATTTGCTCTTTACAGCATCATTAGCACCAGATAACAGGAGCAGAGCCAGGGATTTCTTTTTGTAGTGCACTGCCCAGAACATCAGTAGAGAGAAAGAGCAGAAATAAGTAAAATGTGGAGAAATAAAGAGAAAACAACAAACGATGTATAGGAGAAAACAGAAGAGAAAAAAGATAGAGGAGGAGGTGTTCTAAGCAAAAAAAAAAAAAAAAAAAAAAACACAACAAAAAACAAAAAAACCCTCTTTCATTCCTATTGTATGAGGTGTTTCTCTGTACAGCTTAAAGATATTGCATACATGCATCCATGTCTCCCAGTGTTTGGTAAACTGCTGCGTTAGAAAATATTCTTTTATTGTTTCAAGTAAAATATGAAATGTGCTTGTTAGATAGATTCATATTCCATAGTGCTATAAGCCCATTTAACAATTTTGGTTAATACATTACCATATAAATGCTGAAAGTAACCCAAGACTGGGTGTGTATACATTCATTTCATTTAACTGGTTCATCCTATGTTACTGCTTGTTTACTGTCTTTGTTGGAGTTGCATGGGTGGAGTTCTATGAGAACTGGTTCTTTCACTAACTTCTCAGTTCTGCTGCTTGTGAAACCAGCTAACTCACCTTACATAAGCATTTACTTTCTAAGTATACCTCTTAACCCTTTGTTATTTATCCTGACCCAGCAAGAACTTCCTTGATTTGTAAGACTGATAATAGGATCATTATATTTAGTAGAGATTTCTCATGTTTACAAACTTTCCCAGACAACCTTTATGAGTCATAAACTAGGGATGAAAAATAGCTGAGTAGAATTCTACTGTATTACTCATGTTAGCCCTACAAGCTAAAGACAGTAATTGCAAAAAAGAAATTAGAAAACATAAAGCAGATCAAGAGGAATATGGACCTTTCTGCATAGTGCCAACATCCTCAGGATGTTTACTAAGAGAAAAAGTGTTCTTGAATGATCAAGTAGTTCTGGATAAATTTACTGTGTTAAACAGAAATTTCTAGTGTATATTTGTAAGTACTGGAAAATGAGTCTCAGGGGAAAAAATGTGGGAATTCCAAAATCTAGTTAGTAAGAACGAGAACAGAAGTTAAGAAGAGGAGAAAATGTTATGCCCAGCCACTGGTGGGAGGCAAGCACAGAGCCTCTTTAAGGTGTAGGATCTCAAGGAGCAAAGCGAGAACATTTCCAAAGGTAGAAGGTGCAGCAAGTGAGCATTCAGGGTACTGCCTTTCTGCTCTTGGTCCTGCACGCAGGAGTTAAGGCTGACCGTTCCCCCCGGGACTCTTCCATACATTGTCTTTGAAGTATATCGTGCTGCTGATCACATTGAGCACCAGCATTCAGGGAGCGGCAGCTGCCTCTTTGCAATTGCTTATGCTGCCTTGCTTCCTACATGATCTCTTACCTGTGGGCACATGGGCTTGGCTCCTACATGTTTTGCATGTACAGGTTGCGGTGTTAGGCAACTCCCGCTTCAGCTGGAGGCTGCTGAGGTCTCCAGTTATTGCCTTAGCAGAGCAGCGTTATTAGGTTATGATTTTACATGAGTAGACACACGCCACCATTTAACACGTGGAGATCTTACAGTCTAAGGGTTCTGTACATCGAAACCAATACTACAAAGGGACTAGATGATAATATGACACATAAGGTTACAGGTTAGTTTTCTTAGCACTGCAAAATAGTCTTTTAATGTTAGAAGAAAATGCTGGAGGGAGGGTTGCTGCTGGTGGTGTTTCACAGTTCTTATTTTTTTGTGGCTTATTTGGCCAAGTGATCAAGAAGGAAGCTTACTCTTTATTCTGTCTAAATAACTTCAACTGCAAAAGGATTAGCTATAGGGAAATGAGCACTAGTGTTTGGGCAGAGATTGCCAAAAGAGCCAGCTGGCTACACACCAATTAAAATCACCTTTGTTCAAAGACCCATGTATAGGAGTTTCAGAATCCAGATAATCCCCACTCATCAGAAGGCTAACACTTTGTTTGTATTAGCAAAAGGTACAAACTTCTTGACTGACTTCTAGACATGCCCAACGTAGCTTCTGCACCATGTCATAAAAATTGACAAAAAAGTGGAAATAACTTACAATTGAACTTTGCATGAAAGGAAAGAAATACATCTTACAGTATAGACAGTATAACTTGAAGTTGTCCAACTTTCAGTTTAGCTTCTCCAATATTATTGGGTGACCCAGAAAGATTTAATAAGACACTTTGCTGGAACTCTTAACATTTTTTAACAGTTTTCTGAATCAGTTTTCAAAAATTAGAAATCTTTATTAGACAAAACAATTTAGAAATTTAGGTGATGGTGGAGTATTTTGCAAGCAGAACCAGGAAATAAGTAAATGTGGGCAATAGAAGTTAATACTGGTGGAATCAGGAAAAAAATGCATACACTTCAAAACCCTCTTACTTGTGAAAAATTATTCCTTAAGACTTAAATCCTTTGATAACCTTCAGCTAAATACCTCTATTGCTCATCTGTTGAATTATACTTCTATTCCATTCACCAAAACATCTAAGTAATTCATGAATGCATTAATGTTATCCTTTCAGACTTCTCTAGATTTGACCTATTTGACAATTGTCAAAAATCTGACAATTTTTGTCCCAGATGTTGATTAATTTGCTCATTATTCTGACTAGGATTTTTCACTATTTGCGAACACCCATATTTCTTACTTGTGTTCGCTAGTGAAGTAAGATTCCAATATATGTGTCCACACTCATTTAAAGACTTTGTATGCTTTTGACATGTTTCATTTTTTGCATCAGCTACATGAGGACTTTTCAGGAGAGTTCAGCTTTAGGCCATAATTTGCTATAATAATAAAGTTCGTGGTCAGAAAGTTAGATGTGTGTAAAGCCCAGGACTTGACGTTTTCCATGCTGAACACCAAAAAGCAAAGCTAGGGAAGGAGACCAGTGGCAGATTTGAAATCTAATGTATTGTGAAACACCAGGAGCGCAAATAAACATTTTTTATCATCAGAGACCATACCTTCCTGGACAGTTTCCTCTGCATCCTATGGTTCAGAAGCTATCTGATATTAATATCATGTCTTCCTGATTTGTCATCTTTTCTTCTGCTTCCCCATTTACATTTATATATTTTAGTACATAGATTCTTTAGAAGGGCTGATCTGGGGTGACAGTTCTCTGCAACAGTTACATCTCTGGTTAGAGCATTAATTCTCAGTGTGGACAGTTAAATGAGGAAAAGAGGATTAAATTAGTCATGCAGCAAAATGCATAACACTGCAGAAGTCAATGGAGGCACTTTGCATGTTCACCAGTGCTGCTGAGAGCAGAACTTGCACCACTATTTATAAATGATGTGGAAGATTCCCCTCCAGCAGCATATTGATTTAACAGCATACGAACACGCACAATAGAATACCTTCTGTTGTTCATAGTCCACAATCAGAGCAAGTTCAAGGACATAAACCCCAGGTATTATCAGCTAGATTACTCAAGTGAATTTACACTACACCTGTTATAAGCATTTTTATACTCAGTTTTGTGTAAGGACAAAGTAATGCTGAGAGAAGCTTAGGGTGGCATCACATAGAAAGGAAGCGGCATAATTGAGTTTATAGTCCTAGAAATGTAGTCACTGACTGTATCCACCAAACAGCAGCTAAACAAAGGCAGACCACAAAATGCAGTATTTAATCCTGTTTGATAGATATTGGTCTCTTGGCAGTGAAGAGTAACGTGTACACCTACAAGTCATTCAATAAGCACCAGAACTAGGGAAACCTGATTTTCTGCATATTTGTGTCACATGTGTGATTGACTTTGGTCCTTTTTTTGCTGTTGGAAGGTCCTGCTCTTTCTTCTTTGTCTTTCTTCTTCCTTTCACCTTTCCCAGGTAAACTCAGGTGTATTGTAAGGTATGAGCTCACATAGCACTTTAGAAGGTAATTATTGGAGTGTCTATCTGTTCTAATGATGCTTTAAGGAAATTAGTAATTTTTGAGACTCTACATATACCTGTGAAGTTAAACCAGCCATGGCCAGCATGTCTTGAGCTACTAAGGAAGAGGGAGGACCAACAGGTAGAGATACATGTAAACTGAAAGTATGATCACTAAAAGCTTGTTTCTGTAGAAAAACAGATAAAAATGGAAACTCAAGTCAGTAAGTTTCTGCACCTAGGTCTTTTTAATGGCAAAATGAAACAAAATTCACAGAACTTTCACAGTGTATATGTTGGTAGGGTCAAATAGAGGAAATGATGTTTTTGACAATTTGGGAACTTCCCATAGCATTGATACAATGGCAAACAAATCTTCATCCTTAAAATATGCTAGAATAACTTGGTCAAAACTAAGACAAACTGAAGAAAAAAATACAATTACATGTGAAATACATTCAATTTTATACACACACACACACACGTTCACACATGCACACACAGAGACATATTACCAGAAATTTCATTCTCTTGTGGTTAGCTTTCAAGAATTAATTTATCTGTGCTTACAGACTGGTTTGAGGCTATCAAGTTAAAAGCACTGGAAATGCAAAATATCTTAGTATCACTCAATTTATCAAATACATTTTCAAAATACTTTAAATCAAATTTGTTTTCTCTAGATAAGCCTATTTCTTTTGCTAAAATAATGTTTCTTATCTTTCTTTTCTACAAGAATAGTTTTAAAGGATAATATGATGCTACTTCGGCTGTTAATATTAAAATTTTAGAATCTGTCTACTTTTAAAGCTGTATTTTTATTACAGAAGGTCAGAAAAAGGAATTAGAAAAAAAGAGCTATCAATAGGTAGATTGAGTTTGAGAATCTAGTCTATAAATTCTTGGGGTAGTAACAGTAGAAAATGAAATGACAAATGCAAATGCAATCCAGAATTCCCAGAAATCCATTGTTCATTTGTTTACTTGCTTTTAAAAGAAAATGTCAAGGTCTGTTTTGCAAATGCCTCTCTCCCCCTTCCCCAGCAAAGCATTATACAGGCAGGAATAAAGGATATTGCAAGTGTCCCTAGGAAGTCAGTCTCTCTAAGCAGATGCAAACTAAGCAAGTACAATAACAATGCCATATTTATTCTTCTATGCCACAGGTAACACAGGCTCTCACAGAATTACTCAGAACTGACTGGATTTTGTGAATCAAGCTTTGTGGGTGTCAACATGGAAGCAGCAAGACATCAAGGATGAACGCCTGAGATTAGAGGAGCCAAATTTCATTTATATAGGTTACAAAAACAACAAAAAAAGAATTTGTATTTCCAACATATATACACACATATATGATTCATGAAAAAAGGAAAATAACTTCTCTTATTCCTCCCATCTATTAGGGCCTATAACCTTTCTTTTGTCTTTCAAAGTGATTTACAGGAGATAGAGTCCATGATGTTGGGGGTCTATATACCTCCTCCTGCATAAGTAGATTCCCAACCACATCCTCTATATACAGTTGGCTCTGACTGCCAGTGAGTCAGCCGTCTTTCCTGCCCAACCTGTGCCACTGGGCAGGAGGAGTTCAAGATGCACCCAACTGGGAGACAGAGGGAGGAAGTGTAACTTTGCAGCCTGGTACTCAGAGAGTGTGGCTGAGGTGAAAGCACCGCAGGTTTTGGTCCCACTGTTGATGCAGGTGTGGATTTTGGCCTGTCTCCAGCTTTCCAGAAGCATACGATAATAACTAAATTAGAGACGTCCTTTCCTCTCCCTTTCTATCTTAGGTAACTTGGATTCCTTTACAACAGCTTCAGAAACTAGAGACTGCAAAGAAGCTATACCCAAAACAGCTGATAAACTGCAGATTAAGACTCTTCCTAAAGAAGTGCAAAAGAATTTTTACCAGAAAGTCATTGTGTGGCTCTTACTGAATTGTGTAGAAGGTCCTGGTCCACAGGTTGTATAATGTGTTCTTAGAATATAACTGCAGATTGCCAGAAAGTTAGAGAGTAAGAGGAGATGTTTCTCCACTAGTTCCTAAAAGCAGACAAGACTTTGTGGTGTGTTTGACATCAGGCTGACTTGTACCTTTTGTGAAGAACAGGGTACCTGTGCTTGCAGAGAGGCAGCACTTCAGTTCCTGAGGAACCACACTTAACCCAGGACAGCAGTGGTCTCCCTGGTCAGCAATAGCTGAATGAGATTTCTGAATAGAAGGTTTCAGTACCTCAGTTTCAGATTTAGATGCCTAGCTTCTGCCACTTTAGAGTCTTATGTCAGCTATGTCCTTTTCTCAGATCTGTTTCAGGAGGCTAATATTTATGCACAAATCAATTCTTACTTTAATACAAAAATCTCAGTGTTACACATGAATAATTGCAAAGCCAAAATGAATTCTGTACAATTCTGTTGCTGTCAATAGAGCATTATCTAGATCTATACCTTTAAACCTTGGGCTGAATAGCTTTTGGCACATTCTGCACAGACTTCTTACAAAAGATTATTAAATGCAATTAATAAGACTCTGCTAGCAAATCTTTTCAGCTGTAAAATATTGGAAAAGAATTCAGTTTGTTTACTAAATGATGCAATTGTAATTTGATAATTCTGAATCAAGTTCCCAGCTAGGAATTTAAAAGCATAGGTCCCATTTACTTTTTTACTACATCCTTTTGTTGTCCATGGTGAGAACTGGTAAATTGCTAAAGGCAAATAACAGATGGTAAAACTCCATTGCCATGTGACTATGCTATTATCCCATTCCTCTGCATACCTAATCTAATAAATTCAGTGTAATTGACTATAAATGTTCACCCTACATTTGAACACATCTTAGTACATTATAGCTTTAACAAGAAGACTAAGCAGACTCTTGGAGTTGATACTGCATTTCCTGTGTCTACTTACACAGTTCAAGGTAGTCAAGCTAATTTTTATGTGAGGTTCAATAGGAAAAGTAAGTTTCTTAGAGTGCTCGCAGAACTGCACTTCCATCAGCTCCTCCAATCCAAAATTAAATAATTTATAAGATTAATTCAACCATGGCTTATAACATGGCTCCAAACACAATAAAAACCAGAAAGAGTAAACAAACTGCATGATAATATAAAAAAAATTATTTTGTGTTTAATCCATATAATTCCATTGTCATTGAATAGATCTTTGTCTGTACTATCCCTTTCACTTTGAAACATAATAACCCAGACACTTCCTCAGTTTCTGAGAGTCTCAGTTTTATTATCTTCTTTAATCCTACCTTGATAGTTTTCAAAAGAAGGTAATTTGCATGTTTTTCAGCTTCTAAATCAATGTCGCCACACTGGAAAAAAAATGTAAGCACATGTTTAGGGTTGAGCTCATACTCAAATCCTAGTGCTTTCAGCAGAATTCAAGTATGTGTTGAAATGCATTCCTGAATGAGGATACTTTCCTCAATCAAAAGTCATCTTTCACTAAAGACTAAAGAGGGAGATTCACATGTGCACCGAGGAACATGAAAGCATTTCAGGCTGATCATCATCTCGTCGTCTGCTAGCCAGCACTTATTCCCTTTAAAGCCCTTATTTATCTGATTGTTATTTAGTACTTATCTTTTAATATGGGCTTGCAGGCCTAGTCTAGATGGGGGTGCTCTTTTGTTAGATCTTGTATTAATGCAAATCATATCCTTAGACTATGGCAACTATAGCATCATTATTACTAGTACTCTGAAACATTTCCCTTTAAACTCAAATTCATAACTGAATTATCCTGGCTTAACAAGTTACTGTGGATCAACTGAGCCATGATAACAATCCACGTGAATATATTTAGTCCACAGTAAATCTGAAGTAATATGACTTGGCATAGCTTTTAATGCAAGACACTCTACTTGCATTTGCTGCAATCAGAGGACAGTTACCATAGCTCAGCTGACATCATGGAATGTGAATAAGAAGCTGATCCTTTTTTTGTGCTAGAAAAATGCAAATATCTAACTCTGTCAATATAATTCAAAATAATACAATCTTTCTAGTATATTTAGTATGGTATTTATTTGGTATATTTAATTATAGCATAATTAAAACAGTGCATGTTTCCTAGCTGAATTTACAATTAGTATAAAAAAGTTTCATACTGGTACAGCTATTTCAGCGAAAAGGCTACCTTGTGTACTTCTACCTGGAAGTGTAGCTACATTCATTCTAAATGTTGTTCCACAGTTATTATTTCAGTGTTTAAAATTTGCAAAGGAAAAACAGGCCTAATAAAAAGCTAGTGGAGAAGAATGCTGTTATGGGTAGAAGCAGGCATGGTATCTTTACCATAAGGTTATTCACAAATCCCTTCTAAGTTCCTGTTTTCAGTTGTTTCTAACTTTACCAAAAATAAGTTATTCTAGCTCCAATTTTTCCAAGCCCAATTTTTCCAGGTTAGATGTATACTTAAAATTGATTTAAAAGCAAATTAACAGAAAAGATGTTGGCAAAAATAGCCCACCTGTTCTGAGGATAGGATTAGAAGAAAATAAACTTTGTTTTCTATGTAAGAACATGATTTGTTGAGAAGTCCTACTGTTTCTTAGCCCAGACAGCCGAATTCCTCTCTCCTACAACTCAACCCAGAGACCTGGGTGCACTGCTCTGCAATGGGACATGTGAGTCTGGGACTTTGTTCAGAGGAGTGTGCCCTGGCACTACTTTTCTCCTCTAGCAGTTTGCAGACATTTCCACTGCAGATTTGGTTATTCCTGCTTTGGTGATGGCATAAGCCCAATCTTCAAATACTCTGTATTCATTTATTATTTGGTAGACTGCCAACATTTTCCTCTGTCATGCAAGCTTTAGAAGCAAAATCAAAATAGAACTTTATGAAATTGAGTTAATTAAATTGTATGCATTTAATCCAAGTTTATTAGCAGTGAGGGACACTTTTCTAGCCTTTTGTTTTTTTCTTTGTTAAATTGAAAAGAGCTGCTATACCAATGCCAGTAGAATTTTCTAAAATGGTTATAAAATATTTTTCTAGTTGAAAGTATTTTATACAAATTGAAGTATTTTATATAAATCACTAACAGCCCATATTTGGCACATTAAAGAGAAGTCACTACCAGCCACTTCTGTCATAATAAACACATTGACATTTATAAGATATTACAAATAGGTAAAGTAAGAATACCTTCTTATCTTATTCTCAGTAATTTGTTTTATAGAGGTATCTTATCAAAGGTAGGTCTTAAGGAATAATTTAAATGAGAGAACTAGGGCCTTACAAATCAGGTCAGGGAGGATTTTCTCTATACATGAGCAGTCTTCACTGAGTTCATTTAGGTAATTGGTGAGGGCAGCCACCCCACAAAGTTCTACCTGAGTTACCGTGTCAGCACTTGTTGGGATTTCTGGGGATATATCTCCTGGCTCTTTCACTCTATTAAGATGAATTGCTCTGTGATCCCAATGAACTGTGGGAAAATGTTTCCTCCTGGAAGACTCTAGAAGACTGTCTGCACTGAAGTTGTTTAGTGCTCTTCCTGCTCCCCTTCTAAAGGGGATAAATTACAATGCTTATTAAGGTTTTTCACCTAGGCCTTAGGGTAGATCACTTAGCTGTGGCTGAAAGCACCATCATTTGGGTGACAGGGAATATTGCTTGTGAAAAAAGTTTAAGGAGAACACTTTAGAAATTCTCACGTTATTTCAGTGTAGTTCACCTAAGTAATTCTCACATTGTATTTCTGTGAGGACAAATTCTAGGAGGCCCTGGCACCAGAAAGTTTAAGTCAATTTAGAGATAAACCTGACAAATGAGCAGGTGAGGCTGGCACCCATAACAGAACAGTGGAGGCTGCAGGGCATGGGATGGGGGGAAGCAGATAAGGAAAAACAACAAATGGAGGGGAACACAGTTGTTATTCTCTGAATCGAAGAAATGTCTGCCAATATTGGGCAGGGTGAAAGCTGCACCATAAGCCAATGCTCAGTAAAATACATATTTGGGTCAACCTTTCCTTGAAAATCATGAAATTGCCTACCTTTCTCCAGCAACTTTATGTTCCCATACATGTTTTCCAGAGGTCACAAATATGAGCTTGCGTCTTCTGAAGCAAAACCATTTATTTTATTTGCATCTATGCATGCCTTTGATACCATCATAAGCCCAGTTTTTACCCAAGCATTAGCAGACATTGCTTTTCAAGGAGGAGTGTAGGGCTAAGATCAGGCTAGTGTTGCTTAGTAACCTCTAATCAAAAGCCCAGCTACAAATCAGAAACTACTCTGTCTGCTTGTCTTTTTGCCTTACATGATACTTAGTGAATGGCCATTTTTTTCTAATAATAAAACAAGGAGCAGCTATTTCTTATCTAGGATATTGCAGCAATGGAGCTCATAGCACTTTTCAAGGAGGCCTGTACAATTAAAACAACTCATACAAAAATACCTTTAAATTAAACATTCGTTTGATTAGAGAGGAAGGGACAAAGGGATTTTCACATCAACAGTTTCAAGACAGCCAAAGACCACTCCTGTCTTTTTCCTTCAAGTCAGGTGATTGATCCTCTCATTCCCATCTAGGGTCCTCATTCCCACCTGGGATCTTCTATTTCTCATCTTTGTGCATGGCAACTTACTGTATCTGTGCCAGGATGAATCTCACATTTTCCCTTGCCTAGCAACTTTCAACTAAATATCCAGTCAGACCCTTTTTTTCAACTTTAGTATTTTTTTTTCCAAAATAATGGTTGCTTCCTGTCTGCCAATGGGAAACAGAGACCATTCTCAGTGAACCTCATATTTTGAATAGTTAGTAAAATAAGAGTAAGAATTTTGCAATGGCATTAAATGGCCTCTTGGCCAGCTTGGTGCTTCTTCCCCAGTCAATGAGCAAGTGTAACAATAGAGAGTAAGAGTGCAAAGAGTCTCTCTTTCCATTATAGCAGTGGCAGGATCTTGTGTCTTCAGAAGCCTAGATTTTAAAGCATATGGGTAAGGATTATTCTAACTAATCCCTGTGTAACTAACTTCTGTACAGAAGAGGACAGGAAAAATGATCAGAAAATGAGCAACCACAACCCTAACAATCCTTACATGCTGCAGCTATGCTGGATGTCATTTCAGTTGCATACATTAGGTCTGCACTCTACAACATCCCCACCAGGCAAGCCTGCTCAACACGTAGCCATGGAAGATTAAGCCAAGAGGTAGGCATCCTTTACAGAAGAAAAAGGCATGACACAGACACTATTTCATTATATGCTTTCCTAATCTGTCGCTTTTTGGGTCTATGTGTGTGTATGTGGTGGGGATGGAAAGGAAGGCTGTGTTTTTCTTCTCGGTGCACGCTATGGTAAATACAACCTTTAAAAATAAGTGTGGAAATGCAGAGCTCGGCAGTAACAGATAGTTAGGTGATTAATTTCCACAAATTTGGGTGGGAGATACACTACCTAAATACTTCAAAAAGTTTAAACCTTAGAGGGCACCCCACCTAAGCAAAACCACTGATGACAAAAAATATAAACATGATTGATGAAAATTATTTTTTTTCTAACAATGGAGTCTGGGGTAAAACTCGGGATTTATCAATGAATGATAACAAACAGGCTGGAAAGGACTTTGAGAGGGCCTGTTCTCCATCCTGCTGACCAAGGCAGGGCCAAGTCTACCAAAAACATTCCCAGCAGACATTCCCCTAACCTGTTTTTTCAAATTTCAGCACTGGAGGTTTTACAACCTCCTAGTGCATACCAATGTGACTCCCTGCTTACTGTGAGAAAGCTTTTCTAGTACATACCCTAAGTTTCACTTGCTGCAGTTCAAGCCTGTTGTTAAGCCCACGAAGAACAAAAAATTCATTTCCTCCTTTGCAGCTGTGTTTCTCCTCACTGTCGGCTCTCTAGACTAAACAATCCAGTTCATTCAACCTTTGCCTTATCAGTCATGTTTCATACATCCACTCTCACCCACATTCTTCTTCTCTGGAATTTCCACATGCTTTTTAGATTTTTTGTGTATCTATTTTTTTTACATGTCATCACCCTTGCCCAGCAAGGCTGGGACACTTGGGCGGCAGGGCTGTGTGTGCCCTCTCTCCAAGACCAGGGCCTGTCCTGCAGTCCTCAGCGAGCCGGGCCGGTCTGGGGATGGTGACCAGGGTCAGACACAGCCTGACCATCACCAGGTGCCCCTACAGGCCCTGGGTCCGGACAGGAAGGCAGCCACCAGGAGGGACAGGGCTGGGGCCTGGCTCTGCTGGGCCCCGGGCTGGGTGGAGCTATGGTGCTGCAGGGCCAGAGCTGAAGGACAGCTGTCACAGGGAGCGGATAAGCTCTGGTCGGGACTTCTCGACCAGCTCTCTGCAGGGCAGGGCAGCCACACTGACAAAGCTGACCCTCAGCTCAGGCAGCCAAACCCCCAGGGAAGGGGCAAGGAATGTGCCCTGACATTTATATTCCTTTACATATATTAGTATATGGCTATATAAGTTGAGGGGACAGTGTGCTTTTCTAGCACTTACAGAAGTAGAGGTTTCTTCTGCAATTTTTTTTCTGTTTGGCTCACAGTCCATAAGAAGCTGAAAGTTCAGATCTCTGGGGAGCCAGCCTTTGCATTTCTGATATGTCAGCCATAAGCAAGTGCAGGAGAAACAAAACAAGTACTGATAGGCACTTAGTAACCTGGATAGAAAGTAGAAAATTAGTTGTTTTAAGCATATGCAGCTTCCTCTTCCTAGGTTTGTGTTTCAGGCTTGGTTTCATTGCTGTAGGACTGCCTTGTTTACATCATTTCAGAAACTCATCTGGCTTATGAGAGAGTCTTATACCTAATGTCTTTGTATAATGGAGACCGTCATGCAAAAAGGTCTGTCTTTATTGCTCTCAGGCAGGATGATGGACATACAGTTAACCTGAAACATCCACGTTCATGTGCTGCCGGACTGTGCAGACACCTGAATTCTGTATTTGATCATAAAGGTTCTCCAGGTGCTGGAAAGCTCTGGTTTTGGTCAGATCCAGAAGCACATTGGTTTTGACAAGACTGAATATCAGTGCTGAATAGCTGATGCCTACATTCATGAAACTATGTATGAGATTTCTTTCACTTAACTTTAGACATCTGCATTTCAATAACAGTTCACCGTATATAGTTAACAGAGAAATACTTCTAGAGCCCAGGGTGAGATGAGCCATCACCTTTAAGAGTTTATTTCTTCGCTAGACAACAAAAACATTTAGATTACTCGATATAGAGTCATCTGAAAAGTACTTCTGTCACCTGAAAAGTACTTCCTCCTAAATTCTTTAAGGACCCCATCTACACACAGGACCCATCTTCCTCAATGGGAAGGTCTTCATCTCAGTATCTGCATGTGCACAGATGTCTCTGCACTGCATGTTCAGTGAGTCTGGTCTTGCAGATATGATATAGAATTACTCTTTACACATGAAGCTCAATTACAGACTAGTTCTGGGCTTTCTTCAAGCTGGAGCTGCTAGGTGTCGGTCCCACTCTTCAAACCATGAGACATTGCCACAGTGTACACAATATATGCCAATATTCTCTACAAAATGCAGTCAGTACTTTTCTTTAAAGCCTAGAGATTTCTAGGGGCTAAAGAATGCACTGTAGATTTGCCAAATCTGTTTAGCCCAATATGCAGATGATGTGAGCTGTACTCTTTGAGCTATTTTACCTATGAGCTACAAACTCTGCAGTATCGACTTTTAATGGGTTACACTGTAACCCAGACACGGATCAGAAATCTAGGCTGCCTTGCTTAAGCCCAGAAGTTTGACAAGTCTAGCTCATTTGGGTTCAGACCTCTTTTCTGCATAAAGGATTCAAACCCAACTCTCCAGTGGAGGACTCTATAGTCATGTCTCTGACTCTTTCAGGATGGAGCATGTGTATGTGTGCTTGGGGGTACTTTCCAGTTTTGAGGCAGACACTGTGCAGGAAGGAATTTCATACTGGCTAGATCAGAGAGAAAGTGCAGCTAAGAGCCTGATTCTCCAGCCGTGTATTATCCTGGAAATAAGTTTCTGGTCTCTGCTCTGAGCACTCCATTATCCCATCAATAGACAGTATCAATTATGGAAACAGTCAGGAGAAAGTACCAGGTTATAAAGTGAGACAGAGCTTCAGCTAGGCGAGGCCTGTGTGTTTTCACAGATGTTTAGGACTCTTGGGCTTCCAAATAAATGGGGAGAAATATGTAAATTGCAGCCTTCATGCATCCGTTTTGACCGAGAGAAGCTGGTGCCCGCAGCAGGCACAGGCTTTGCAGTGGCGTTGGTGAGAGCGTGGGTCTGCCTCTGTGAGACACTGACCTCTCCTGGTGACTTTCCCAATTACAAGCTAGATTTTCAGTCCTTCACACAGTTTTATGAACTATTTCAATACAGCTGAGATTCCTAATTATCTCCCTAATGTTGACTTGAAATCCCAAGAGGTCCTGGTGTACAATAGAGCAGTAACTGACATGTCCTCAGATGGAACTGGGCTTGTCACAATACCTTTGTCTTGCTTTTACAAAAGCAGCACTGGGGGGAAAAAAAATCACAAGCTATTACAAGCCCAGGCCCAAACGCTGTTTGTTTGCCTTTAATCATGATGTTACAGTAAAAAGAAATACATATATAGAGCCACATCTTATGTCTTGTTCATTAGGCAGAAAACCATAGGAAATAACTTCCTGCACTATGGGAATTTAAGTTGTGGCATGCAATGCTTTTTCTCCAAGGATTTCAGAGCACTTTATGAACATACAAAGCAACATATTAAACAAAGTCCTCTTCTCCCTCCGTCACAAACTTGCCCGTGCGTAACCCTTTATCAGCAAGAGTGTTCAAGGTAGGCAAAGAAAATAACAACAGTAGGTACTCATGCTTTTACTTTCTGCCCTTTACATAGTAAAAGCCTTAAAAGGTGGTCTCTGCCAAGACTGTGAAGTGCTAGCATGAAGCAGGAAACTCTCAGGTGCCAATTTACTCCTCTATTACTCATGCAGGCAGGTGGTTTCAGTTCATAAGTAGGACTTACTGGCACATTATCAACAGAACAAACTGAGTTGTACTGCTTGAGCTGCATGGTGATGCCCAGTGGGTAAAGATGGGTATCAACATGCTAGATTGTTAGATGTGGCTGAGAACTGCCATCAGTTACACTTTATGAGCTGCCTTTCTTGCCACTAAACTTTACCCTCTTTCTTTTTCATGTAAGGGAATAGCTGGATTGAAAGGAAAGGAAAGGAATTTATAGGCTAATTTGGGACAGGTACAAAGTCCTGCAACATCCATGGATTTCAAGAAAGAGCCTTAATGGAGAATCACGGTCGTTCAGCACACTTCTAGATTTGCCCCTATATGTGCCTGCTGTGCCATGGCTACAGGAGAACAAATGATGTTGTGAACCCTGTGGCCTTTCTATCCCCCACATGGGAATAAAGGAACAGCTGGAGTAGCTGAAATTGTCTACATGTGGCAGACTGAAAAACCGAGGCTGAACAGAGGTGCAAACATTACATATTGACAGGCTATGGCTCTTGCTAATTTTACCTGTTTTCCCTCAGCTTTTCTTCTCTTTTCCTATAAACTTTCCTAAAGCCAGAATCCTTGCTGAATACAAACTTCTTAAAAACCATCATACTACCTATGAGAAACAGAGCTGGCTCTTGGCAGAAGCAAGGTAGAGAGCTGCTAAGGAGCGTCAAATCAAGCAGGGCCCAATCACTATGTTATCCATGCCTGGTAGCATGTAGCATGCCTGCTACAACTGCAGTGAAGGTAGGGGTGCGTGGAGTGGCAGCTATTGCTGCAGGAATGGAGGTGATGGGCCCCCTCTGCAGCAGCAGTCACCATCCCCTACATATCCCATCCCTCTGCCAGCAGCAGGAACCACAACCCTGCAGCACCTGGCTCTCCCACCCCCATACATTTTCTCTTTCCCTCTCCCCTGGCAAGAACACCCTGGCCGGAGCCTCTTGTTGAACACAGAGACATTCACCTTCGTCTGCATTGCTGGAAGGCATTGAGCTGACTTTGTCCAGAAGCCTTACACATGGCGTAGCAAGGTTGTATCACTACTTCCCAATTAAAAGTCTAATCTGCAGTTACTAAAACAATACAGCTGGCAATCTAGTGAAAATGACAGGAAGAAAAAAAATAAAGCATTTGCATAAAGTCTTCAGCACACAAATATACATTAAGACTTTATTTATACAAGTGACCACTGTCTATGCCTAGAGTCCAAGGACACCTCCACTCATCTGAAATGTACTCAACTGATTTCCTTTACAGGAGGTAGTAAGGAGCTTGATCAGGTAACTCTACAGTATTTGTAAGTCCCTCAATGATAGCCTGTTATGGGGAACCTACTCTAGATCATAGTTCTGTGAGTGGCAGATGTCAGAAAGTCTGCCCTCTTCCATTTTTTTGTCCTATGTTTTCTGGATCCCCTACTGCAGCATACTTTTTTCCTCTTTTTGTCCCATATAGCTAATGCTGAAATATTCTCAGGTTGTCTTCATCTTCACAGACCATCTCTGTAACTCCATTTTCTCCTATGTTCTCATAGGCCAGCTAGCTCCCTCCTGTCGCCAAAGGCCTCCTGCTGCATTAATCTCAACTCTTATGTTTTCTATAGCTCTCTCGTAATATCCCTACTGTCTTTTCCCATCCCCTATTATTTCACATGATAGCTGAACAAGGTGTGTTACATATTGTGGCTGATTCAAAGTCTGGGACTGATTAGTGAATCAGTCAACTGTTGGCTTTCATCTGACAAGTATATCAAAAAGAGTAAGAGCTGAACTTCACTGAGCAATAGAGCACCCTCTGCTCACCAATTTTCAAGAAAACTGTGGGAATGAAGATTTCTAAAATGCTACTCTGTGATGTGTCTCTGTTAATGCTTAAAGGGTTTAAAAAGGCAGTATGGTGTGGCTGCATGAATCCCCTCTCTGTATGAAACCCGACTGAAAATAAAAGCCATTCTGCAACAGCAGACAGCAGTGGTAACAGCTGCACCAAACTGAATCTAGTATAGTCTAGGCTCTGTTGTCATTGCTGCTGGCAGTTGCTACTCTCTCTGGATTTTCTACTGCAGCAAAAGCCTTAAATTCCAAGACTGCCTGAAAGTTATACCTTGCAAGTCCTACTAATCACAGTGTAAATAACAGTAACAAAAAGTCACTAGGAGTTAGTCCACAAATGCCCAAAGCACCTCAGAGAACTTGCTGTGTCCCTTTACAGTGCATGCTTCAAAGGAAATACACTTACTCACAAATGACAGAGCATTCTCCTACCTGGGGCAGGGCAGAATTGATTCCTCTTTCTGAAAAGGTTTGGGATCCAAATGACATGGGGGCCTGAATTTTCAAAGGATATAGCAGTATAAGCGTCATTGACTTTCACTGAAACCTGGGCTCCTGAGCTCAGAAGGACCAATGTTGTATTTGAAAATGAAATTCTAAGTTAAGAACTCCTGGAAAAATTATCATGATGTCTAGGTACTTGTACTCTGCTCCACCTTGCCTAAACACATCAAGTCATGAAAGACAATTTGGTGTTTCTGCAGTTTCTTTTTTCTTTCCCTATATTTTTATATAGTCTTTAATTTTAATTTTCTAAGTCTTTCTGGGTGTTGTCACTTAGGAGGGAGAGGGGTGATTGCTCCAACTAAACATAATGTCTAAAACATTGAAACATATAATCAGAGCTAGTCTGGATTCACTTTATAGCCATAGAGAGAACTAAGCATTTTTTATACATGATCCATTCAAATGAGAGGAGTTCCAGCCCTTTCCAATAACCTACTCTCTGATCTCTGTCACTTTCCCAAGCTCACTTTTTCCTCAGACATGGTGTTCTATGACAACCGGCAAGATCTGAAATATTTTCCCCTTACTTACTTTCTCCTTTGTTTCTGAGCTAGCTTCTCTCCTGCCTTGCTTAGTTCAGGTTGTGTCTAGAGTCAGATATTGGCTCCTGATCTGGAGGCCACCAGATAAGATGCAGTGCCTCTTGTTTCTAACGAGATTCTTCTGCTCTTAGGCCTTTAAATGCTTCCAGAGATGCAAAGTGGGAAAAACAAACAAATAATATTTATGAGAGCAGCAGAGCCAATGAAGCCTGTTTTTCTGTGCATTTATGTTGCAAGGTTTGGGTTCTCTGTTGTGTAGTAATAGTGTAATAGAGATGGCTGCTGCAGCCTTTTGCTGAGATGTGGATTAGTACAGCCTTCTTCTATACCAGACAATCTTCACAAAACATGTATTTACTGAGTATCTTTGACATCTCTGACCTACTGCCTAATTTGGTCAAAATTTGACAGTGGGCAGGAGAGATAGATATATGTTTACACGTATGCATGCACAGAAGCACACAGCCTGTTCCCTTAAGCCAAATTTGCTCAGATAGCCCAGCCAAAAGCTATCATAGTAGAGTTAATTACAGCAAAAGCATATCTCAAGTTGTGATTATCCAGGTGAACCTCATACACACAAATGTTTGTGATCATGTCTACATGATGAGTTTGCATTTTTCTGGCTCAACAATCTAGTTAAAACAGCACAGCTCCCAAGCTGTAATTATCCATTGAAGTAAGAGTCACTTTTAAATTAAACCGAGGCAGCTACGGAGATATAAAGTCTCGGAAACTGCCCAAGGACAGCAGGGTTGGTATTCCAGAGGCAGGCAGGCAGCCAGCCTGCTCCGTCTCTCAGGCAATGCACTTGCAACACCACAGCCAGCACATGCCCTCCAATACACCCTCTGCCCTTAGCAGGGCTAGCAATGGCACGATGGGCTAGCATGTCTCTCTGGGAAAAGCAGAAGCAAGTTTGTAGGTAGACGTGATATTACAGCAGTTAATGTAGTCAAAAAAGTGAAAGATTTCAGCACTCAAATGCTTTTGCAGCTTTGAATTAAAAGCAGCAAACCTCAGAGATAAATACAAGTCAGAACAACTGTTTTGAGTTTAATTAGATATGCATCAGACCAATTAAAAGGAAATATACTATCTGTAAAATGGGGGCTGGCAGTGTCAGAAGAGAGAAGCAAAACAGTGGTCGTTTCCTAACATAAGGGGTACCAAGTAGCAGATATTAATGAGGGAGGCTTGCAGCCAAGGGAACCGCAGCTGAGTTAGTTCTTCTTCTTTTTGGGAAGTCACTGCATTATTTTGACAATAGCTTGAGATTTGTTGTCCTGTAGCATGGAAACCCTCAGAGATACTGTGGGTATTCACTACACAGCTGCAGTGTGCACTGTGTGGATGTCTGACACCCCCCCGCCCCAAATCCACAGCTGTCACCTTTATGGCTCCAGTATGACCAAGTTGGACCTATCCTCAGACATGGGTCTCCCTCTGGATTGGAAAACCAGGAAAAAAAAACAAAACTCAAACTGAATCCTCTCAAATGGTATTTCAGGGTGGAAAAAGAAGACACGGGGAAGGGGAAGTCCAGGTACACGTAAGCAGTCCTCTTCATCCTTCACATGCAGCTGCTGGTGGGCCAGGCGCAGCCGCCTGTGGGCGGGCAATGAGCTGTGGGCACCTGCCTCTCCTCTGGGGACGGCCCGTAGCACCGGCCACCCTTCTTCAGCCCCAGGTGAGAGGCAAAGACCTAAGACCCGCCACAGGCCCCCTCACGATCAAATGAGGTCACGGCATAAGCGGTGCCACAGATGTTCACACGTCCACTCATCTATATATGTTAGTGTGCTACTCATTCAACAGAGGCAAAAAATCAGCCAAACCTTACTTTTGGAATGTCTTTTAAAGAATATTTCTTTATTTATGGCTCACTAAAATGCAAAAAGAGAGGAACAAGATAATGATAAAACACAAATTTATATAAATAACCTTGAAGCTGATAGTTAAATCTTTATACAAATGTGTAAAGCCAAGTTTTATTTTTGGAAGAGATGACCCAGACTTCAAAGTACCTGATGGCTCCCTTCTTTCTGAAGATGATGTTGCTCTGGAGTCCAGAAGAACAGCTGCCAGGACAAGAAATTTAGGAACAGAAGCACATCTTTTGTTGATTGAGTTCCATATGATTTTTGTTAGTTTGAAAGAAAAATAACTAGTAGATAAATGCAGACTTCCAGAAATGGAGAAAGTGTTTCTTCAAAGCAAAATTAAATTGTAGTAAAGGTAGAAGTTCTTATAAGATTCTTTTCCCAGACAGGTTCACTTTTTGTTCCTATCATGTTAGCATTTAATGCATGTTGGCTACAGGAGGAGAAAGAAGATGATATTCCTAATATAATGTCACAAACACAAACCACTCATTCTAATCCTGTCATCATAGTGAAAGCAAAGGTTGTCAGCGGTAACTGAAAAGAAAACAAAAAAACCCCTGATAATTGTGTCTCCCTGTACTATAATAGAAGAATGTGGGATTCTCTTTAAAACAGGGAGCAGCACAAGCACTGCCTTTCACTGATACTTTTCTTTCGGAAGTTGTTCTAATGTTAACTGAAATGCCAGTAAAAAAGAGACCCAGAAGAGGAGTGCGAACCTGGAGCAGCAAAAGAGGGCTGTGCCTGTGAAAACCAATACACTAAATCAGAATTTTCATATGACTTTATGGGGGAATCCTTGCCTGGTGGAAATTATTGTCAAAACTCAAAATGGCCCTCAAAAGGGCAAGGTTTTACGTATCATGTCTATGCATCATGCTTTAACAGTAAGATTTGATTCACTTCTTACAATAAGTCACATGCAATAGCAAGAACCTTTCATCCATTCTTTAAAAAAATGGCATACAAACAATAACAACAAAAATAAATAAATTTAACATTGTCAACAGATCTTACTCTTTCCAGTGATGGTATACTTCTCCTCATTCCATTAAAAATCAACCAACCGACTTTGCCTGGAAACGTGGCAATACAATACATTCAATATATTATACAATTCAGTACTCAGTTATACATCGGTCTTGCATGCAACCTCATTCTCAGATATCGATGTAATGGTTTACCACATAAATATAGTATTTAATGGCTGGACAGAACTGTATTCCCAAGCACAGTCAGTTGTACTTTCTGACCTTTAGCTCTGTGATTATTCTTCTCTCTGAAGTGATGTATACATGTAAGTGTGTGTGTGTGTGTAAATATGTATATGCATCTGTGTGTGTATATGTATATTATTTGGGTTATCTAAGAAGCTGACATCAGATTTGAGACTTGTATCTTCATTAGCTCATGGTAATATATAAATTGAAAAAAGAACATTAATGCCATTTTCATTAAATGTGCGTCACAGCTAGAACATTTATTCCTCAGAAATTTTTTTCTTCAAGTTATGGACAATTTTAAATATCACTCTGGTAGGTACTTCCAATTGAAAATAATACAGACGTCCATTATTCATTGTCCTTTATTGTAATAATGTCAAAAGTTGTGTCAGAACATTTATGTCTTTTCACAGACATAGGTTTGATTAAACATCTCTGCTCCAGACAGATGCATTATGGGTCAGAGGAAGATGGAATTATGGAAGATAAGGAAAGATGAGCAATTATTGACTGGCAAATAGACATGACCTTAACAGCACTTGGAAAACTATTTTAGTTCTGAAGTACAAATAATATAGACCAGTTCTTCAGAACTCTACTTTTTTTCCAGTTCACACACTGCACTCACCTACATTAGTAAGTTTTGTCATTATGGGAGTTTGTCATCTGTGGGCATAAGTTGTAATCCAGCATGCTTAGAAAACATAAAATACCAATCCCAAATTTATCAGAATTCATATATAATTTCTATGTCCCCAAGCCCCCCTGAGTACAGAGAAAATAGGAAAGGAAGAGAATTGATAGGGGGAAAAAAGAGCATCAAACTAAAATAGATGCACAAGGGGACAAAAAAAAAAGCTTATTAAAAATCATAGCCTTACATCTGGAACCTATAAACAACAGTCAATATTGTAAAATATTAGCTTATTGAAATAGACAGAAAAGAATCAATTTCCCAAACAAAAAAAAGTCATTTACATGAAAGACCGAAATATTTTGATACTGTAAATTTCAATCTCAAGATGATTTGAACTGGTATTTTAAAGTATTTAAATTAACATGAATTAATATAAAGGAAGCCAAAACTCCCCAAATAAAAATTCTATTGAAGGTGGAAAGTATTTGTTCTAATACCTAAATCAATCTTGTTCCTTTGACTTAGGTGAGAAATCTGAAGTTCTACTGGTCGTAAAAGTTCATGCAGGAACACACTTGCTATTAAGCCATCGGACTTTAACCTGAAAAAGATATTCTGAGTGATGCAAAGGCAATAAGATCAATGGCAAGAAAGCCAGAATTAAGGCACAATACCAACTGGACTGATGAAAACGGAATCCAAGTTGACTCCATCAG
Organism: Apteryx mantelli; assembly: GCF_036417845.1. Classification (NCBI taxonomy): domain Eukaryota; kingdom Metazoa; phylum Chordata; class Aves; order Apterygiformes; family Apterygidae; genus Apteryx; species Apteryx mantelli. The sequence goes on from NC_089978.1 coordinate 111,227,139, forward strand.
TAAAAAAAAAAAATAAAAATTCAAGACAGACAAGATCGTGCTCCAGAAACAATCTTTATAACAATATACTAAATAATCTAATTATGCAAAAGCTTTTCATCAAAATCTAGTGACATTTCCTCATATATTTGTCCTGTGGTATATTTTGGTTTAATATTTGAAAATCTAATCCATTCTAGTCCATTATCTACTTCTGTTTATAGTTCAATCACTCTAAATCTTGGGAGCAAAACAACCCACCAGACTTCAACCCCACTGTCTCTAGTTCATTGACTTTTGCTTCATTTCAGTGCCAGGCTTTCCTTTACTTCAGCCATTACTCTGACTCTGAATTAGATTAAATGGCCCTAGGGACACTCTTCAATGTTCATATTGATGTTCTCTGGAGCTATTCACGGTCCTTATCTATCAGCTACTAATTAGGAAAATTAACCTTTTGTATTCAGTACCTTCCACCTAACAAAATCTCTAACACTGCAGCAACATCCTCTGATTGCAGCAACTTCCCATGAATGAAGATAGTAATGAATATACATTACGGCAAGGGCAGGAAACTCTATGTTTTATTACAGTTGTCCAGGACTTCCTGTTACATGTGTTGGTTCCCAGGCATTTGAGTTGAAATATTTTCATACAGGGAAGTTCAGAGGGAGAGTAGGAAACTAATTTAAGCAAGACAATTCATTTTTGCTTAGTATTTTCAGTTTTTCACACTAGTTGTGTTTTTCCTGTTTCTTGTCTGTCTGCTTGACACCTTGAAATCTAATCTGCCAAAAAAAGGAGCACATATAGCACTAAAAAAGGAAGTCAGTGAAAGCTGGGTGCTCTATGCACTTGCTACATAATGATAAACACTCCTCAAAATAAAATCTCAGTACATCCAAAATTGGTAGAAACTTTCATCTCTTAGTGACTCAGTTCACCGCCTACAAAATGGGAATAAGCCCCCTCTGCCTGTCATGCTCAGAGAGGTAAAAACAGATTCAAAATTATTATGAAACATTAAGGGATGGAAGGACTAGTGCCTTACAAAAACTGGACATGAACTGATATTGCTTTGTGTCTCATATCATACACTTAACAGGGAGAAGGAAAATCTCAATATCTGTGAATTTGGCCTGTCCCAGGCATTCTGTGAAATGAGCAAGACCAAGTCCTAAAATAAACAAACAAACAAAAATGATTGCATAAATAAATACCAAGTAACTCTTATTATACTGAAGGGTCAAATTGTGGTTGTAATAGCAGCTTTAATTCTGACATTTCCTAGCCTGTCTTTGGAGTGTTAAGGATGATTTTACAAATGAAGTTTCTTATGTCACATGTGAAAATGTATTATGTGTATGTAGTGTTTTAGGTATCATTTTCATTCTCATACACACACACACACACGCTTTCTTTTCACACTTTCTAATATCTACAGATATAGACATCTAACACTGGTGATAATACTCCAGCACATTACATTTTACTTATTTCAGTATTGTTTCTTCACACTTGTGTTTTAAGGAGCTTTACAGTAAAGTACTAACTAAATTACAGATGACCGATTCGACTATCAATGATCAATGACAAAACAAGTATCAGTTACTAAAGCAATAACAATAGTTATATTTTTATGTCAGTTTATGATCAACTACAATATCTATTATTTATTAACCACCTCAAATCAACTATATTTATTGCCTTTGTAAGAAATATTATAACTTATATCTAAAATATAAAGTATAATCGAAGTAGGTAGAAGGAAAATAAGGAACCAACAAAGACAAGATTTTCAGTGCTATTAAACTGAAACATTTTAATCATGGAACAAAACCAAACTATTTTTTCAACTTATAATTTTGTTTCAGATGCAAATACATCTGTTTCAAAAAGTCTTGAAATCCTGAGTTTTGAACTCCTTTTGTAATACACTGTCTAGCCATACTATAAGCACCTGTGGTGGATTTTATCATGTTAGTTCTAACACCTTGGATCCTGCTAAACTGTAGATGTCAGTAGCCTCCAAATAACTAAGGTAGATTTAAGGTGTATTTTTAACAGTTTAATTAACACATGCTAAAACCTGAAGGTGGACATAGCAGTTGTAGTGCTAATATACACTAACTAGTTGAAGTAAATCTTCTACATCTTTCTCTTAGATACATTAGAACTAGCATACATTAAAACCAGTAATTAACATTAATGAAAATTTGGAATCATACTGTCCAAAGAAGGGATGCAACAGGTAACCCTCCTCAGCCTTTCTGTCCCCCAGTATCCTTTCCCCACTGTACAATCCTTCCTCCAAATGACTATTTCATGGATCTCCATTTACTCGTGTAAGAGTAAACACACATAGAAATGGAGCTTTTTCTCTTCTGCACTGTGTAATGGTGATTTGCACAGTTAATGTTGCCACAGTCCTTCCAAAGGAAATTTTCCAAGGAAAATTCTTTATGAAAACAAAAATGGTAAACAATTCTTACATCTCCCCAAATAAAATCTGTCCCCCAAGAGAAACACTGAGCCTTTCTTAAAAATTTAGCCTTATTCTTCATTATAGGGATAAACATATAGAGAAATTTAAGTCTTCAGAAGATTTCACACTGGCATCTCTTTTGTGCACAGCCCTCTGACATTGCTTAGAATTAATTTTGGTACTTGAGTTGAAGTACTGGTAATGACAACAGCTTGGAAGTGATTCTTGTAGGAGTTTGTACCAGCTGGTGGAAATGAAGTTTGGTAAAATCTGGATATTTTTTCTTTGATCATAATCTCAATGATGAGATTTATTTAAGAGATCTGAAGCCAAAAATTAATCCCTTCTGATCAGAAAGCAGTTCAACAATGAAACACAGCAGTGAGCACAGTCAAGAATAATATTCAGAACTTGCTCATTCTGAATGGCCTCAAATACAAGCTCTTGGTGTTCAGGCTTTCTTGTTGTTAGAATGATATTCATTTCCTTTCAGTCATTGATCAGTACAGCTGGAAAAGTTCTGCATTCCTGAAATCATTTGGATTGGTATCAAAATGTTTCCTGTCAGGGCAGATCACAAGGTGATAGAGCTTAGAATATCCTGTATAGCCCATCTTGGAGACTTTTCTCCAGTTCACCTATGACTACTTTCTTCCACTTTCTGCAGGACAGAATTCAGTGCATGCCCTCATTCCAGTTCCCCAACCTCCTTCTGCAAACCAAAGCCTCAGACTGTCAGGTGACCTCTTTATCTGCGTCTTTTCCCTGTGCTGCATTTTGTGCCAAATGGACCTCCTGCTGCAATCTGTTAGAGTTCAAAGGAGGATGATAATTACTGGAGACAGGGAAAAGTCTCACATGAAAAGGGACTAAAGGGACTGAGCCCTTCTGCTCTGTAAAGGAAACAAAGAGGAATGTAAGAAACATACTTGAAGCAGTGAATGGGACAGAAAAGGAGGATATAGAGTTTATGTGTTATAAGGCATTAGATGGTTCAATAAGGCAAGAAGGCTACAAATATAAAATTAAGAAAGAAAATATTTTTCTGGTAACATACTGTTGGACTGTGGAACATATCAACACCAGAAGGCATTCTGGCCAAGAATTTAGCAGTACGCAAAAGGCCTGATCATTTACAGTGATAGCAGCAATATCCAGAATTATAATAGTTAATGCAAACAAAGTATTGTAAAGGTTTAAAAATCCATTTACCACTCCCTCACTGTTAGGGAAGACATGAGATGACCTCTGTCAAGTGTGTGATTTTTGCACCTTCTTCTGAAATGTCTGATGCTAGTTACTGTTGTACAGAGGCTACCAGACCAGATGGATCACAAACCTGATCCAATATGATAACTCCTTATGTTCCTAAGTCAAGATTTTACCAAAAGCATATCAGGAAGGTTTTTGGAAAATCTCAGCAAACTAACACAAAAAATTTCCAAGAAATTGCCACCTTCTGTCTGCTAAAAGAACGTCAAAGAACAATCATTTTATTGCTGTCTAGTCCACTATACTCTCTCCCTTTTCAGGGCAACTATAGTCTTCAGACCGAATGCTTCCTGAACTCATTTATTCTTTATATGAATTACTTCTATCTGTCTTTGAATAAACTAGCTCTGATCTGTGTTCTGCATGTTGGGTTATGTCCCAAATATTTTACCTGGTCAAATTCTGAAGCCTAGACAAAATGTTTTCAAGGTAGCTATATTTCAATGCTGCAAAAACGTATGTACAGAAATTTATGATCCTCCAGTGTAACAGGTGTGATATTAATATAAAAACCAGAATAGGCAATACTTACCAGAAAAAGGAGGAAAGCAGGCATATTTTTCCAAAATATATTTCTGATTCCCTCATTCATCTCTCCCTCTAAGATAGCAGCACTGATTCCTTCGCTGGTAAAATTTTCCCTTCAGTCACCAGTTACTCTGAGCTCTGCCACTCTTATCTGATGCATTTTTCTTCGCTTCCCACCTTATTCTGTTTTTCAGAATAGTCGGATTATTGAATCACTGTACATGCATGTGTTACATGCAGACAAGAACTGGCTCATTGGCCCTTGCTCTCCACTCTTAAACACTTAATCTCAGGCAAAGAGTCTCATGTAAATGCACTCAAATAGATATTCTCTGCGCCCTCACCTACCCAGTAACATTTTACACCCATTTTGCATAGATGGAAACATGCAATGAAGAATCAGGCCAATTATCCCCCAAAGGAATCATAAAACAGATTCTGACCACACACTATTGCCACATTAAAGTTTAGTAGTGGCTTCAAGGCAGGATGTCACAGGTTTGCAGCACAGAGGCCCTGAGAAATAGACTGTGCCGCTGGATGCCTCTTCTTGTCCCTGCACACAGAGGAATCTTCCCTGTGGAGTGGCCATCATTTTCCTTGCTTAAAAGAAGCCTAATAACAAGACTCCTGAGGTGCCTCCCTTCCCTTCCACACCCAAGGTCTATCCCACTGGATGCAGATTTGCAGAATTTCCATCAGGGGACAGCAGGTCTCTTTTATTTCCCCTTCTGCTCTCACTGCTACAGTACAGACAGTCTGCATGTTTCCCCCTGCACACAGCCAAGGCTTTCTTCCTACACCCTGATCTATGGATCTCAAAGCCAGAAAAAAGATGTGACAGCATGCAGCAACTAATGACTATGCATTTTTCTCCATGGTGGCAACCGTGTACTATGGCCCCAGCTCTACCTCTTACCTTTACAGTTGCAGCATGTCCATGATCCATGATTTGACACAGAGGCTGCAGCCCCATTCTACCATGTGATAAAGGGACAAGGACACCACCAGCATACAACAGGTATACATATATAAAAATAAACATATATATATACACACACACACAACAGGTGTGAATATGTATATGTATATGTATATGTAATGGCCAAGTCCCCAGTCTGGAAGGTCAGGATTGTGAATTGCACCATGGAGCCCGTCCTTTCTCACAATTTAGATAAGAGTTATGAAACCAGAGATGGTTTTCTTGAAGCAAATGGACTCCTTATATTTTAAGTATGTGTATATGATATCCTAGATGAACAGGTTGTGTTGCTTTCCTGTTTGATCTTGCCACAGCCCTGTGGTTAAAAAAACAAAATAAAACAATAAATTCATATAGAAAAATATAATAACCCAACATATCAGAGCTTGCCTTGGCAAGTCAGGCCAAACATAGGTTAATAAAATGGTGACATCTCTGAATTAGTAAGTTAGTACACAGCAATTCCGCATAATATATTTAGGCACTGTTTTGACACTTCTGCAGTGATATAAAAACATTTTTTCTATCACAGAACTAGAACCAGGAGGAGCTAAAGAGTTATACATTTAAAATTCACATGGGATTCAGGACAAGTCTTGTAAGGTGGGTTGTGATTGGGAGACACATTGGCTGAGTCCAACAGTTAGAACTGGGTCGGTAGGGAAGAGTCAGATACTGAAATTAATGTAACCCAAGATCATGTGTTAGAGAAGGAAAGTTGTACAGAGCTAAAGATCTGGGACAAAAAGATCCTGAGAAAACCAGGCAATTCAAGGACAAGATCCTGTTCCTCTGAGGCTGGCTTGCAAGGAGCAGAAGCCATGACTGCGTGGGGCAGGAGCTAGGGATGAGGGGGCTGAGGACAGCAGCAGCAGCAGGGCCAGGAACAGGGGTGTGGGGCTGAGCAAGGAGGAGGCAGGATCAGGACTAAGACTGGAGATTGGAGACTGGCAACTGAGAAACATGAATCTGTAATACAGCAGAAGCCAGAAGCCATGTTAAGCAGGGCAGAGCAAGTTGCTGGACTGCTTCAGCCAGCTGAGAAGCAGGCCAAATGCCTTGTCAAGCTCAGAAGCTGGTTGTTAGGACTTTTCAGGTCCTAATTCTCATCAATTTACCAGCTGCAGATTTTGGCTACTGAGGGATGAGAATGCTGCAAAAAATGACATTTCTATTTCTTGTAGCCAGTTTAAGAAAAACAAGGTAGCCTAAATTGCCAAGGGGAGGTAGGAAAAATAGAGATCGCTAAAGGGCACTTCAAGTAGGGGATTTGAAAACTGAGATATCATAAATAGTTGATCACTTTCAAAAAAAAAAAAAGCATTAGTTACTAGTATGATTTCTCTCTATTTGACAGTAAGGGTCCTGTTTACCAGTCTCTACTGTAATGTGCATATAACACTATAGTTCAAAGAACAGCAGAATAATGCAGAAATCTAGGGAGACCACAGACCAATATAGTTTCAACTACATGGGAATTAAAACTGAGTGAATAAACTGAAGAAGTGATTAGCCAAGAAACATGTGAAATACAGAAGATGGTTAACAGTGAACAGGGGATTACAGGCAGCTGTAGTTAACAGAGTCTAGTTAGTGAAGTAGACTATGAAAACTGGTTTGGATTGCCAGCTGTTATAAACTGTTACCACCTGAGTTACTTCATTTGATAACCACTCAGTTTATACTATCCAAGGGTCTCATCCCTCACCAAGAACATGAAAGGAGATAAAGCACAATGCAACATTAGTTTTTTTTAAGCATAAGTCAGGAAGTCTGCATGTGTACGTGTTTTAAACAGGTCTCCATTCTGCAGAAGAGAGTAAAGGCCTCAGTCAGCAGTCACAGGAGGAAACAGCAGGAGCAAAACTGAATGAGAAGTGAGGAAAGGCCCACTCAGGCAAAAAGCAAGGTAAACCCATGAATGCAATAATTTTGAAGATGGATGAAGACTGGAGCATGATCCATCTTTCACAAGGGATGTTTGGATAGAGTCAGACAACAGCACCACCATACTGCACAGCACAAGCCAAATCAGGTCTGGAAAGAATATGATCATATATCTAGTGTGGCAGCCTTGTTTATTAGCCCTGGTGAGAGATGGAGATTATTAGTTTATCCAGAAGTTTTACTGTACCACAGCTATGCTGCTCCTGTGACCCAAGTGTGATTATTCTTAGCACAGGAATCTCTTTGCCATGTACAACATCCTCCATTATTTATCTACTAAATAGTCTCTTGTATTTTGGTGAGGAACTCACTTGTAGTATGCATTTTTTAATTACAAAAAATAATTTTTCACCTTGATGGAAAATAAAGAGAAGGAAACTTTCTAGAGGAAAAATATTTGCCATTTAGACCAAATGCAGTGAAAACCATTTTAGCAGCAGACGTAACTTGCTCTCCACTTTCAGAAGGAGTCTAACATACACTGAACTTTTCAACTCTAAGCAGGTGGAACCCCTTTTTGCCAGCTGAGATAGCCTTAACGGTAACCTGAAATACCCTACCACAGTAAATCTCTAAGAGGTTAAATGATTGTACTGTATGCTTCAAGTCAGGGTCAGCAAAAGTTAACAAACTAATAAATTTAAGTCTTCTGCAACAAGAGATGAACATGCCAAAGAAAATGTGGTATGGGAAAAACTTAGAAAAGGACCCACAAGAGGAAATTTGTAACCCTAGCCCTTTGTATTCAAATAGCAGCTGTAAGTATTTATCTACACTTACACTCTTAATAGTAGAATTCAGAAAGAACACTCATTTCTTTCAAATACATTCCAAAAACTGTCATAGCAATTTTTCAGGGCTAGAGTAAAAAACACTATAGTATTATATATTACCTAGACTATAAAATGGTATAGATCTAAGGGTCAGTAGAGCTGTTCACATCGAGTTTGGTCATAGCTTTTGTTTCCAGAACCCCACATGGTGGAAAAAGGTTCTTCACCCTTGTGTTTGAGATGACTACACCAGTACTCTTCTCCTAATGGATGGGTGGATGGATAGATAGATGGGTGCGTGGGTGACCAGAACAGAACCTGCTGTAAGGAGACAAAATTTACTTTAGGCAGCTTGAACCCATTTCCCTCTCCAGCATCTTACACCTGCAGTGGGACATACAGCACTATTCTTCTACACGCTGCACACACCAACCAGTAGAGTGGCTCACACCCAGCCTTGGCAGCCCTCATGTGGGATGTGACTGCTGTGTTTAGACTATTCTGCATGTCTGGAAGCAAGTTACTAAAATCCTTAATTGTTGCTGTCCAGCCCCGAGTGTATGGCCAGACCTGGCCACCTCTCACCCCATGGAGCTGTGGGAGGTCAGAGAGAGACAGCCTCCCCAGGGCTGCCCCCGCAGTGGCCACCTCTCAGTGCTGGCCTTGCCCTCGGCCCCCTGGCACCCTGCTGAGCTGTCCCTGTTCCCATCCCTGTCCCTGTCCCTGTCCTGCCCTGGGGGCTGCCTCTCCAGCCATCCCAGGGCCTTTGGCAGTGGCTGGTGGTGGCCGGGCTGTGGCCAGCCCTGGTGCCCAGCCCAGGCCTGGCCCCCACAGCCCTTGCCCATGCTGCAAGTGGCATCAATAGCAATATAGAAAGGGAGCTAGGCCTCTCAGGAGCTCTTTTGCTCTGGACCCATGCTAAAGGGAAGTAGCGGGGTGTTTTAACACCATTTTCTCATTTTTCCCCATCTTTGGCCAAGGGGACACCTCTTGGCCAATACAGCACCTGTGCAAAAGGGCAGTCTAAAGTGTGGGCAAACCAGAGCCCCGGACATGGTCAGCAGAGATACAAAAATACACGTAGGCTGTCTTGTCTTTTCTGCTTCACACCACTCTCAAGGACTACTTTGGCCAATGCAAAGACCTGATTGCTCACACGTTTTTAGATTTAGCTGTACAAGGTAGCCCATTTGCTTGGAAACTAGTGCACTCTGGGTACACTGTTAGGTGTCTTGATTCTCCAGCTATTACAAAGTGCAAAGTCACTGTCTTGCAATGAAAGTCCTCCATGATAATGGCCACTACCTGGAAAGATATTGTCTCATCCTTTTCATGTGGCTTGGCACAAGAATGATACTGGCTGAATTACAGGAAAGAATTATGAACAAGTGAGAAAGAACTATCAAAGGAGATGAACTCTGACATTCAGCACCAAGGATTGCACCAGAGTCAAGACGAAATGCAAATCTCTTTTTTCACTGCCTCAGTACTTTTCCAATTAGAAAACCCTAGCCAAAGTAAAATACAACCATTTTATTTAAAACAATCTGTCCCTAATTTGAATGAAGAGACTGGTTTATTTGGGAAGAACAAGACTCCAACTTGACATGTGTAAGCCATACAATGCCATTACATTGTATCTGAGACCAACATATAGTAGAAAATCAAAAAAGAAGGAAAGGGGTACAGAATTTTACCTTCTCTTGGGGCTCAGTAGAACAAAAAAGTTGGCTTTCCTTTCGGCTCTACTGACCACAGACTTCAAAACATTTCCATTAGTTCTTCCAAGATATATGTAGCTTTGGTTCCATTCCTCACATGCTTCCTTCCCTCTTCTAACAGTCCAGCTCTGTGTTGCTGAGGAGCCCCATGGCTCAGCAGGCCACAGGCTGTGAGTTTGTCTCTGCTGTAGCTTGCTTCTAGGTCCTAAACAACTTTAAGTACTGGAGTTCTGAATTCTGTGTTGGTAACCACTGGAGGAAACAGAGATGAGCTATGCCTACCAAAAAACAGAAGTTTACTGGCTTAATACCATTTATTAATAAAAACTATAATCAGATGTTAAGGATAAATGTCACATATGGAAACAAAGTTGGGTCACACTTGTGCAAAACTGACTGACATAGGAATATTGTAGGTCATTTTTGTAGAGAGTCAGTAATTACAGTCAAAAAGCAATCTTAAGGAAAAAACGTATAGCTTTGTCTAATTTGTAGACAATACAAAATAAAGACCCTACTTAAATAGTGGAAAAATCTTTTCACACATGCATAGAAGGATGACAAACTCTGAAACACAGAGGCTAGCTGTGCAAAATAGTAGTACCATGGCAATAGCCCTAAGGGACGAGCGGATGACAGTGTGAAACAGTTCTGAGCTTCCATGCCTTTCCCACTTGACGTGCCCAAGGAGTTTTCTATCAGCTCATTAGTTTCCCACGACAGCTGTCTTCTCCTTACAACGTGGTAGCTTGGAACATGGTGCATGTGAAAAAACATTCATTTTTTAATGTGTTCATAGCAAGAGGAGAGTTCACTCATGTATTCCAGATATTGTTATTTGACATGATGAAGTGTAGCATGAGACCCTTAACTGGGAAAAGCTGTCTGGAGTCTACTTGTGGAGGTGCAAAAGTGTCCTGAGAAAAAGCTGATGCAGTGGGAATTTGAGAGGGGTTAGCACAGTGGTCAAGGTAAAAAATAGTGCAGTTGCACACATGCTAGATCAAGTGAGATTCATCATGTGGTCCAGGAGCTTGGGACTGTGATAATAGGAAACTGATTCACTTTAATGGGGTAGATGTAGATATCAACTCCTTTGCACCACTGTATATCTTATCACAAAAAGATTCCAACTGTGTAGAATGGAATAATTCCTTTGATGAGCTGCAGGTATTGGGCCTGGCATGTATTCTCTGACTGCTTGGGGTTGCTTTACCACTGGTTGCATACAGTAGATCTTGCAGTATAAATGATTTAATTTTTCAATGGAAAAAAACCAACAATATGGGGCTGAAATGTCTTCTATCACCAAAGAAAGGAAAGGATAAAACCTACAGTACACAGAGCCACTTTCTATGATTATAGCAACTTGAGTTCTAAAAGAAAGGAGGCTCAGAAGAGCTTTCTTATCTTTCCCAGATAGAGCTTCTGTGAAACATTGTCCTAAACAAGTAAAAGATTTTTGCTCAAATGATCTACCTTGCTGTTTTCCTTTCCTTTGAAGAATCCCATGGTGCAATAGGCAACCCATCAGGAATAATTAGATTATATGGTGGCATCCATGGAAATAATACAGCTTTTGAAAGGAACTCCTAGAGAAGATCTTAGAAATCACATCTATTATGGATATCTTTTACTGTTTCAAAGATGGCACAGCTCCAAACTATGGGAACTAAAAGTGGGGCAAAATCTGACTGCTACACACTTTATCCCTGATTTCAAAGTTGGAATTGTCTTAAAGGCCATTAAATTTGAAGAAAAAATATCATGACTTAGTATAGTAGGAAACAGGTGAGAGATACTGGCTCTGTTTTTCAGTAATAGCTTTTGAAACTGTAGAAGTGAAGGCAGATGTTTGACCTGATGATCCTAGATACCATGTTGCAGATTGTCTGCATTTTACAGATCATTCTGTACTGTCACAAATATCATTGTCCTTCTGGACTCCGTACTGTCACTGGTCTCATTGTCCTTCTGGTGTCAGGAAAAGAACTTACATAATTGATCAGTTTCTTAAAGAAAAAAAGAAAAGAAAAAAAGAAGCGATAGTACACCATTGGCTACACTAGAGTTTGGTGTTTCAAAAATACCTAAGTAGCTTAGGAGGACAAGGTTCTCTGAACATCAGTAAGATATATGTTCCAGTGTCACTGCCACACAACCTTGTGTTTCTCTCCAGAATAGGTCCAGGACTAGCAATACAAGGTTCCCTCAAATGCCATGCTCATTTCTTTTTATATATTAACTGGCAGGTTGGAGTTTTAGAGTTGAGACAATAAAAAATTCAGCCATTAGACCCATTAAATTTGTGTATACACTGGGCTAAGTAATACGGTAGGATTTTTGGGAAGGGAAGGCTAGACACATCTGTACCAGTAAGTCAAAAAAAGCCAGTCATTCATCACTTCACAGAACATATTATCACGAAAGAGTAATACCACTGAACTTGCTGAACTTGAACTGAAAACCAGATATACAGCAGAGGAAAGGGATCAGACAAAAAAAAAGGAATAAAAGTTTGTTAGCAAAGCCCCTACCTATATAATTATTGTGTGCATGAACTTCTCAGGAAAAAGATATACATTCTCTTTTAACTTGTTGGTTCTTTGCCCTACTTATTGTGAAAACTGGAAGGGAATGCTAACTCTCCATTCATACCAAAGACCATTAATTTTTTTATAGTATCTTTGCATAACACAGTACAAATGTAGTAAGAACTCTTTTTTTTTTTTCCGCCCCCTTTTTTCCTGGTGTAAGGTGATAGCACATAAAGCCAATTCAATATACCTTTCTAAGAGCAATTCCTTTTTTTGGTCAGGAATAGGATTTCCTCCTAGTTCACATGGTTATTTAGTGTGTTTTTTTTCCACTCCACTTCATTGAAAAATCATCATTGGAACCAGCAGTGGAGAATATGGAGGCTGCAGCCTTGGAAAGCACAATCTCAGTAGCAGCAGCATGAGCAGAGTGTCAGGGCTCAGTTCCATTTCCCATGAATTCAAGGCCTGAATTGCAGAAGTGCTAACCATCCACAGTGAGTTTGTCTGGAGTTTTCAGGGGCTAGGTAGCTCTGACAAATTAAATTCTTAACTACTATCACCATTCTGGTAGAAGTGATTGCTTTTGAAAGAATACTGAGTAAAGTGCAGGCTGTGCAGAAAGACTACTGCTGTTACCCTAGATGTTATTCCCCTGAAGGGATGCTTCCTATTCAGTTAAAAATAAATCTTTTTTCAGACTTCACTTACCATGAAAATGGAGGAATATGGAAACCATGAGCACTTAAAAAAAACCCAAAAAACACAGTGGAAACCTTAAAAGCTAGGTAAAATGCAAGGCTGCATTAAGGCAACACTGAGGACAAATTTATTTAATTAAAAACTGCTATTCATTGTAGTACACACTATTTCCACTGAGGTGTGCTAGTTCTCCAAATATCATCACCCATATCTTTAGGCAACAAAATATGCTGTTACCACCTCAACAAGGTCCACTACTGTGTCTCACATTGCTAACCCTTTCATGCAATCATTTTATACCCAGCATGTTTTCAGGCAAGAATAACAAAATACTGTAGCAGGAATCTTCTAAAACAAAAGATAGTTTCTCTAGTTTTAAACTAGACAGGGCAATTAGTTCCTGTCTGAAACTAGTCTTCTTTGTGAAGGGAGTGATATGGATATTAGCTCTGAACTCATCAAAATGATTGTGTATGTTATTCTAGGAGAACTTGGGCAGTCTTAACAGTGTGCAAGAGGAGTTTTTCATGCTGTTTTGACATTTATCTGCTTCCAGGAGCCACTGTGTTATGTTGTACCATCATTATTGCTACCATCATAAACGTAAGTGCCTTTTGTTTTTACATCAGACTGATTTCTCCATTATTCAGACCTATTTAAACCCCAAGGATGCTCAAGCATACCTACTGATATCTGAAAAACAGATAACACAGTAGGGCGTTTTTAAATAAGCTACATAATCAGGAAAGTTACACAGATCCAAAGGTTTAACGAAGAGAAATTTGGGAAAGTGGGGAGAAAATTTCACTTTGTGAGCTTTCTGTTACTCAGATCCTTAAAAACAGGTTATCTGTGATTTTAAGAAGAGTTCATTCTATTTGAAGGGAATGATGTCACAATAATTTTCAACCTACAGCTAATCACTTTAAATTGGCACAAGGTGAGAGCTGTGATAGCTCACTTTCTCAGCACAAAGCTCATGGACTCCTAGTGTGACCAGTATGGAATATACATTTATTGGTTCATCATCAGTGAGCTATGTGTTCCCCCAAGAGACCAGCAGACTTCTAAAATTAAAAGTGAATACAACATAAAATATAAAAAAGGGGACACAAAGATTTTAAGAATGTGGCTGGAAGCAATAAATAATGAACCTCACAATAACATAACTATTACCATGAAGGTTTTCTTGGAAAATAACACTGCTGTTTCAAAGCATTATTTAGATACACAGGAAGGATTCATCTCACCTAATATTAGATGTCTACAGTGTACATATCTGAAGTTCCCTATGTACTAAATGGAGAGAAATAAGCACAAATCAACTAATCTATTGTAGATGTTTGCCTTAGGATGAAAAGATTCATGCCCTAGCAGTGTCTTTCTCTCCACTGACTAGTAAAGGCAGCCTAGGGGACTGGCTCACATGTAGGCATATTCCGTTTAATGAGATGAATGCCTCCCAGAGCACCTGTGTTTCCCTAAACTCAAGAAAAAATGGAAAGGATGACAGATCTTTCCCTTTCATTAAGTGAAAGAGCAGCCATGAAGCCGGCTTAGCTGGCCAGAGGAATCCCCCAAAAGAAGCATAGGAAGGGCTCTGCTAGTTTATGCGTCTCCCTTCTTATATTATATTGCAGGGGAAGAGCTCTGCTTAGGGAAAAGGGAGCATGGTCAAAGTATCGTTTTAATTAATCGCTCATGAGGTAGATGGGCTGCCCATGATGGTGGGATCATGTTTTCTGGAACTTGTGTTGAGAAGCTCCTCAGGATCACTTAACACTGGTAGCCCAAAGAACTACAAGCAGCACAGTTTGGCTGGTGACAACCAAAAAAAGCTCAAGTTTCCACTTTCCTCTTTAGATGTCAATCAACAAGTACCTAAAGTATAATCGTACACACAGTCAGGGTATTCTAGCAGGCACACCTGAAGATAAACTTCCAGTGAATTTTCCCAGCTTAGGGAACTGGATTCAGGGTGCTTGGGTGCCACAGATCTGGTCTGTGAGCACATGATGAAGATGCAGGACAGGTGATCCAAAAATGAGCATTTTCATATGATAATTTGAGTTGCACCTTGAGATGCCAAAATAATAAGGCTTGGCCTTTTTTTGCATTTGTATTGCATTTTGCTGGCTTTGAAACCTGTCAGTTACATTTTATTGAGGGATACTGGTAATTATACCAAGATCTAGTCAACAAGAAATTCCAGCTTTCTAGTCCCAAAGCTGGAACACACACTCTAGCTGCTCCTTAAGAGACTTTGAAAATGGTAGAACTCTCCTACTGCGGTGTAAGAGACATAAGAAGTCTTGGATCTTGAATTTGCCTTTTGAGCAGATCCATCTTCAAACAAAACCCAATAAAAACTCCCAAACATGCATTTTAGACATGGGCTGTCAGTCAAATAGAAGGAAACCTAGAGAATGAGCAGAGGAGTGAGGTTTGCCAAAGGGTTACTCTTTATTAGATGAAATTATAATGTTGCAGTAAATACTAGAAAAAACAAAAGAGGAGAAATTATGGTCTCTCACAGTAGCTTTAGAGGGAAAATGGTCACTGCTGAGTTCATAATTTGCCTAGATTATTATGCAACTGGTCAGTGTTTCAGCATAATAGGGGGGTCTCAGGAAACCACATACAACCTGGCTACAGTTCTAAAGAGCCGGGAGGTTGGGCCCAAACCTTTAGGTGCAGAACCACAATGATTTGCTCAAAGATGTTTCGCTACCAGTAAAGCAAAGCTACTAATGATGGAAACCATCAAGTTGCCAGACTTGTGTATCTCCACCTAGAGAAGCGGAGAAATACATTTCTTGGTAACTCCCTTTGTCATATGAGCACATATTTCCTTGTGCATTTAGAAGACTCCCTTAATAATTCAAGTATTGGCAGGCTGCCAGCATATCAGAAAAGTCAGAACTGGCTTTAGGCGGCCTAAAATAAGTGATTTCTAGGTCAACAGGCTTCAGGGAGCAACAAAACCTCTGAATCTAATAGTCTCTATTGCCAGAACCATGCTGCTAAGTGTAAGCAGCCATGGCTAAGGGATGGCAGTAGTCCCTCCTAGGGACAGCAATGATTACACAAACCCTCTCATCTCACTGAACATTAAATAGGCAGCAAATCTGCCTCTCTGGGGCTCTCTTCAGCCCTCTGTTGCATCTCTACACTTTTCCTTCACCTCTTCTTTTCCTTTGGTAAAAACAAACCTGATTCAGCCTGTCCTGAGCTCCTCATAGCTGGGACAACAAAACTTTTATCAACTTTTCCTATACTTGGAGGAAGTCCATCAGTCCTTTGCAAGAACTGTCAGACAACCTTGACTGACTTTGCTTAGGAGTGGTGTGGTGAAGGCAGACAGGGTAGAAATAGAAATATTTTGAAACAGGAGGAAAAAAATCTGATATTGTAAGGGAGTTGTAACTGCCTATCTGGCCATTCAGCTGAAGTCTCAAAGCTCAGACATCTTGAATAGCTAAATATTTGACTCCACAGCCTATGGAGTTAAAAATTAAATGAAATCTAAAATATAGCTTTTTTATTGTTTACTTATTTATTCCATATAATGAATGCCTAGAAGACTTATTTAAATCAGTGTTTGAGAGTGCCTGGAAGTTTGGCTGAGTCTATTGAGACAGCAAGAAACCACAAAGTTCAAATCCACATTAAACTTTCGCAAAGATCTGGAGCATTCAGACTGATGATTTTGATTCAGATCTATGTGTCACTGTAATTTCAATGTTTGATTTTGGTATGATTATTGTTTGGTTATTGTATTTTTAAGAGTGACTGATAATTTAATTTGCCATTTACTGAATATATTTCATTGCACCTCAGCCACTGTTAACTATTATCAAACTTTCTATCTATTTTTTTAGAGATAACAAAATTGTGCCCTTTTACCCACTTCAGGGGGTAGTACAGTGCAGTGTGGAGACGATCAGAAACAATCCATTTGTCTGTTTTTAGAGGTATTTAGACAAAGGGTTAATCTTCCTAATGAACAATTAATTCCTTTTCACCTTCCATTTTCCCTCCCTGTCCTCTTATATACATGCACACACACACACACACACACATACACCCTCTTCCCCCCAAAAGACAGACAGACAGAGTATGTTTCAGGCCATGGCCACAGGAAACCAGCTGGAGAAGTGAATTCTAGAGATAAAGGAAAATGTTCTTCATGTTAGGATTTTAATCTGATTTTCAGTTGCCAGGCCAGATCCCAATCAGAGAAGATCTTTTACATCACCCATATTCTTATTCTTTTTCATCATCCACATTCTTATTTTGTAGACCAATGCCAGTTCCTACAGTTATGTTCATTAGCTTACAAAAAAACAAGGGGTTTTGAGATGGTTCCTTTGCGTTGCTCATAATCTCAGCAGGCCAAGTATTCACAGACCAGATTTTCTAGTGTCTATGGCCTTTCTATATCATTTTAAGAGAATATACTATAGTATTAAAATTTAGAAGTGACAATGACTTGATATGCCAGTGTGGTGAAAAAGACTAGTAAAAACAGATATACAAATAGAAAAATAAATTTCTTTATTTCCAACAATGATGAACTCATGTCCAAAGCAATGAAGGAGTCAAGACTGTCCCCAATTCTATTTGCCTGTGTAAAAGCTAAGAAAAATCACCAGTAACAAAATTCTGAGCAGTGAGAAGTAATTGACCAGAGGAATGGCTAGGATACTGGATGGTGTAGGTGAATATAACCACCTCTCTGAGGCTAGAGAGAGAATATCAGGGCATTAAAACATGAGCCTGTTCTCTGTATTATACCCTTTGCTGAGTGAAGCAGAAAGACTGGGACTGGAAACTAAAATCAATGTATTGAATATATGCATCCTCTCTGCTAATTATAGAACCTCCCCTTCATCTTAAATCTGAATGCTAATGATATTTTTAAAGGATTTGGCTAATAAATAGAGGTCTGATACAGCACGATGCTGAATTCCATTACATCTCCTTGGTTTCGTAGGAGCGGGTGAAAAACATCAACTTTATGGGATTGAACCACGAAGGCACAGGAAGCCCATTTTTAAATTCTTTAGTCTGTAGAAATGTGACAGTAATAACCAGTCTGAAAAACATGAGAAACACTGAAGCCTGGCTGGCCTATATTGGATTTAAGCAGTTCCAAAAGGCTACTCATCGGACAGATGAAGAGGTAAAAGCTGAACCATTTACAGTGAAAATAAGAATGAAGAGCACATTAAAAAGATGCCTGAACATATTATCCTTTTAAAAAGAAAAGAAAACAAAACACAGACATTTGATATCAGAAGAGCAACAAAGATGATTCAGTAGAGCCTCAATAAAAGACAATGCATAGGGCTAAGGATGGACATTAAGCCAGACTACAGACGCTCTTGGTTTCCTGAAAATTATCCTTGTCTCTTGAATCATTCACCTTTACTTAAGTTTTAGTTAGGTAATAGTAGTGCTATCTTTAAAGCTAAGGGAGTTGGAGGGTAATTAAAAGCGAGTTCCCTTAGGAGTATCACAGACAATTAGGAATCTATATTTAAAAGGAAGTTTCTTTTCAAGGAAAACCTCTTGCTTCATAATAAATGAAAACAGCAGTGTTATTTAGAATGCTAAGTTTTCTCCTAGGACTGTTCAAGAGAATAAAAGTAATACACATCCTGTAAAACATGAGTTGCACATATGGATGTGTTCGAAAAAATTTTCATTTTATATCACTTACACAAGCAAAATAAAGACAAGTAAATGAGCTTGAGTTTCTTTTAGAACCATAATACAGTATGACCTGCATATGTAAAGCACAACTATGGGATTACAGGAACATACCTATTTCTTTTCACCCTAGGAAGTCAAAGCCATGTGTCATGTCCAGAATCTGATTCAGATCTCTCATAAATAAAGGACTGTATATATGTAAACCATCTGACTATTTCTTTATTATAAATCAGCATAAATTTAATAGCTTTGGAAGGCATTTTAGAATTTTGTTTATATTATGATAGGAAAAGATAGGTAGATAGATATGATAGGATGAGAGGCAATGGGCATAAACTGAAACACAGGAAGTTCCGTCTGAGCATAAGGAAAAACTTCTTAACCGTGAGGGTGACAGAGCACTGGAACAGGCTGTGGAGTCTCCATCCTTGGAGGTATTCAAAAGCTGTCTGGCACAGGCACGGAGCAGAGGTAGGTACTAATCTCCTCTGAGCTCAGCTGATTATGAAGTTAAACATCAAGAGTGAAATCCCCATTTTTTCTTTCATTAGTAACCAATACTACAGGAAACTGTGAGGAATACACCCACATACAAAGAAGTGCAGCTCTTCCTTTTCCCTTGCAGTAGTGACACACTTTCACCTGCATATTGCTATGCAAAATATTCTTCATTTCATGTTTCACTGTTATAAAATGATTCTTACAATTTTTTTGATTACTCTATATTGCACGTTTCAGTTTTTGATAAGCTATGTTTTGGAATAGGGCTTCCTAGTCTTCTCTCATCACTATCTGTGTGATAGGCACAAACCTTTTGTCATGAATGAGATTTTTCATTGTGCTGGGTACTGTACAAAGAGACAATAGAAGCCTGACAGTGTGTGGGAACTGGTTTCTTTTGTTACATAATAATGTGTCAGCTCCCTGATAGAAAGACTGACATTTTTCTAGGCAACAAGACAGAAACCAGATAGATTTCCAGTAGAGCTCCAAAATTTACAAGAATATGCATTTATGAGGTATTTATTTTCCATGACCAAAACATAATCACTGTGAATGTTCTCAGAAAATGAATGAAAAGGGCCATGAATTTGAAACACTTAAAAGGAAATGGTCATGAATGTTTTTTTGTTTTTATTTTTCAGAAGAGCACCCCTCGTATTTTATTGACATCTATAGATTATTATTTTGCTTGTGCAGAGCTACTTTCAGAGTGGGTATAATTCTACCAACTTCACTGGAGTTACACCAGGCCTGAAAGCAGCCCACCCACTGGCTTTACATTTTGAAAGCAAAGTTGTGCAATTGTAACAGGCACCACATTATGTCTTTGCTGAATTTAAATACATTCTTCCCCCAAAGAGCTCCCCCATCTTTTTATTCACCTTGCTCCTTTCTTCACTTTTTACTACCACACTGTTCCCTGAACATGATTGCATCTGTATTTTATTAAGATTACTGCTACTGTTTAAGAAACCCCATATCTCACTACATCATGCCGTGCTTTAATATTTCGTGTTTTATTCTACTTGTAGTTCCCTTAATAGATAAATATATATTTTCACATGCAACAAAATCAGACTGTTTTAAGGAATAAATTGATAAATTGGCATCTAGAATGCTATCAAGCATCCTAACTCTGTGCCAGGCTCAGAGGAAATATCAGGGCTGCCAGTTTCATTGGCTGAAGAGTAAGTCTATAGCTAGCCAGGAGGAGATTGTTTGTCTGCTGGAAATGATTATTGCCATTATTTAGACTTGAAGTGATGCCTGCTGCTTGCTCGTCAAATACAGTCAAGGTATAAGAAATACTGCCCTCAGAATAATACAATGTAAATACAGCTTTAAAAATACAAGCCGTCACTGAGCCACAGCGATTTCTAAGGGAGGGCAGAGAGGGTGGAGGAGAGGAACACATTGCTTAAGTAAGGAAAATATCTGCCAAAGCACCTCTTGCAAAATACACATGCATGCACATGTATGCGTGTATGTATGTGTGTGTATACATACACATACACTGTAAGGGCAAGACTTGGCCTTTTTCATTCATACAGAATAGCATCCTGATCATACAGTGGATCACACAGTTGTACTTCATAGCCACCTGGAAACCCCTGGGTAGCCAAGAGAATCTGTAGGAAGGATGCCATACAGAAACAGTTGCAGTCTCAGGCCTCTACACTTACAAGAGTTCTAGTAGGAGGGCAGCATTACTCAATGTGAGTACAGATGTTGCTCACTGGTTGACACTATACTACAACAAGGAGGGACTCCTGCTGTTGATGATCAAATGATAGTGCCAATTTAATATGAAAATATATTTAAGTAAATATATGAAACCTCCTTCCCCACATTTCTCCCTACCACAAAGCCTAAAGGTTTTTGAGGCAGAAAGAGCGACCCCAGGGACAGCCTGCAAGATAGGTACTAACATGTTGGAGCAAACTTGGGCACAAGGGTCTTGCGGGATCTAACAGGTAAGCTCAGGCTGTGTCTGAAGTGGTGCTCACAGGTTTGCAATGCCAAATGCCACTGATTCTGGTCTTGAGAGCATTTTCTGAGCCATGTTTACTAGACAGCAGATGTATAGCCCTGCATATTCCCCCTCGCTCCACCTTTATCCTCTTTTATCCTGAAATACTGTACTAAATCAACACAGGGTTGAAAATCTCTCTCTGGGACCTCTTCTTTTATTTAGCCAGTAGATTCACTGCTGTGCAATAGCAAGTTAGAAAAAACAAACTCAAAGCTCCTTTCTCCCCTTGCCTACCCAAGCTGTAATCTAAGAAGATAATAGACACATGAGGTGTTTAAGGAGAAGGAATTTTGGTCTATGAACAGAAGATATGCTTCTGGCAACAAGGTGTGGTGTAAAATTAACAAATTACCAGGAAAACTATTTACTTGGTTAGTTGCTTCTTCTTCATGCAAACATTAAAACATTAAAACAATTAAACATTAAAAGATAACATATTCAACCTACCAACGTTCTGGTCTGAGAGAGCCTGAAGGATAAAGGAAGAGCAAAGAAATAAGGATGTGCAAACAGAATAGGAAAGAACTTGGATGTCTGCTCTATAATGAAAACTGATACCACTGGAAGCCAAAGTAATAATTCATCTCAGCTGATAGACTGTCTAACTCCTAATATATTGTGAACACACTAGGCAATCTGTACTCTGTAAGATGAATGTTTTTCTGCATGCAAATTGCAACTGAAAGGCTATTTTTCCCTTGCACTAATCAAAAATAAATAATGGTTATAATATTACGTATTTCCTTATCTCTGACAGCTTCTTCGTGCTGAAACAGATCGTTGCAGTATGCAGCACAGCTTCCAGTGTGTTGTGTGCACGAGACAGAAAGGGAGTCATTCATGCTGGAAAATATCTGGCAAAATTTCGAAGTGGCATCCCCTTCTGATCAGTCTTGAACATGGCTACAATGTGTTCCTGAAATTTTAAGTACAGTAAGATATTCATTTCTGTTCACTGTTAGCAAATTATTTCTTTTTTTGAAGTCTAGTTTCCATTCATTGACCATGATCAAGCTTAGTGTGAGATTCTAAAGTACAGTAAAGGGAAGTACAGTAAAAGCTAGTTTTAATTTTTGGAGTCTCTATATGAATCCTCAGCCTGAGAAATTTGTTATGATGCGCAACCTATGAAACACATGCAATACATAGAACAAGAAAATGTTACTACCTGATAGACTCAAGACGACAGACAAGGTAAGATCAAATATAATAGTCCCTAACATTTTCTGAAGTCTATTTGCATTTGACACTTACATAAGAGTACAAGATTGAAAGAGATCTCCTTGGTCATAAAATTCTGTACCTGCTATCAATGTCAACCTTATCATATAATCCCTTTAACACTCATTTTCCCTGACAGGCAAATTTCTTCTCCTCACCTTTCTCCTACTTCTGTGAATAACTAAGTGTTCCCACTAAACATCATCCAACTTACTCTATGCAACGCAGGGTCTTCATATGTTATCAGAGATTGGAACCTTTGCTCTGAAACCTCCTTCAGACTTGCTGTTTGGACTGCAAATATCAAAGGGAAATTGCCATTATGCTGAGGATGAGAGTTCCACGGCCTTCACTTTTGTGAGCTGCACCACACATTCAAAATGTGGTTTGATCATGTGTGTGGCTTGCATGGAGAATGTCTTACTGTATTCCCTGGAGGAAAGCATAGTGCGCATACAACAGATTTTTGGGGAGGCACGAGTAGTAGTTGTATGCGGATTCATGCAGAAAATTCCAAAGGATACTTGTGATATTCCCTTTTGTTTCTCTGCAAAGACCTGCGCACTTGGTTAAGAACTGGCACTGATGCAAAGCAAGCACAAGAATGGTAACAAAAGAAAGTGGCCCCATTTTGTCGCTTTCCTTTGGAAGACAGCATGGTGGCACCGAGACAACTGTTAGATACTGACTGACTGCAGCTCCTCCTTCCCTGCCTCATTAAAATAAGCAGACTTAAAGCTTTACGTAAAACCTTTATGCTGAAAAAGTGTAAAATTGTAATACATAATTATTGTATTCTCTTAATACAGTGTTCTCTTTAAGTGTTTGTGCTTTCTTTACAGTGCAAATTCCATATAAATAAATCCAGAATGCACCCTAAATAAATCCATCTGAAATGACATCTTATGAGCATGAAAATGACAGAACAGACCAGCATAAACTGGCAGCACATGGATAACAATAGATGTTCTTTTTTTTAAAATCTTTTAAAAAACTTTAATCTATTTTTTAGGTGTAAAACCCCTCTTTATCTTTTTTTATGGTCTTCCATTTAGAAGGGGAAAATGTATACTGCAGTAGTGGATGTGTAAAAATATTTGAGAGGTCGCAAAATATAATAGCAATTTGTTTGGAAAATGTCCAAATTACACTTTTATCATGTTCATTTTTACAAGTTATCTCACATTTTCTGATGATTGTTGTATGTTTTGTCCAAATGCTCCTTTTTGTTCACTCAAAATCTATGTAATTATGCAGACATTTATACTCTGATAATTTCTTCTATCACAATGATTAGAGAAGTTACCTTCCACACAGAATAGCTACCTTTCTATAATTGTGTTTTTATATAGCAAGCTTATCTTGGTGAAAATAGGCAGACAGCTGATTGAGTAAAAAGGAAGAAATATACTCTGTACCCAGGGTGAACATGTGCAGTGGTTCTCCTGCCTTTTCCTCCCCCCCTCAAATGACAGCTATTTTTGATGTTTTCACACAGTTCAAGGCAAGCACCTTAATCCCTTCATTTCACCCCTATGTATTGTTTTGTCATTCTCTTGAAAGCAAGGAGAATATTTATTAGTGATAAACAGGCCTAATTCAGTAAAAGAACTTCTCTTACTTCTTTCACTGGACTTTCAATATTATAATGAATAGCTCAAAACAAATCCCAGTGAAGGAGGGGGCTAAGTCTGTATTTTGAGACCTGTCAATGTTTGTGACAGGAAGGTGCTGGGAGTACAATTCAAACCTTTGGAGAATGTAAATGCAAGATTTAGGTACCATATTTACTAACCAGTGAATTACTTACAATGAATCTGATATCTGACTGAAAATGAGACATAGGCCATGTGCTGGCTTCTACATGTTAGAAAATTCACTTTGACTCCGTTACATTATCTGTGACATTGTCCTAAGTGTGGAATGGGTCTCTTACCTACCAGAACTTATATTAATGTTTATTCTTTACTTCAGCAAAAAACAGTTTTCCTGCACTCACTCATAGTCCATAATGCGTGGAAAACCAATACATTTGCTAAAATAATAAAAAGAACTTCCAGAGAGATGAATATGGATAGGTCTTTGATGCAAAAACATCAACAGCAATGGTATCAGACAACAAAATTGATGACATGAAATTGTCTGTGGTTCAAATAAAATGTACTTATCTCAGTACACAAAGAAAAATACTCAGTAAAGAAAAGGAGATGATTAAGCATAATATAAAAGGAAGGAAAGGATGGTCTTGTGGTCAATGCGCTGTTAAGAGGAACTCAAGAGAGCTGGACTCAACTGCTGACTTTCCTACAGACTTCCTGCAGGTCCTCCAGCAAATCATGCAGGTTGTGTCAACGCTGCATCCTAGGCAGCAGCTGAGCAGCCTGTGTTAGTAGCACTTGCGCCAGCTCTACGACCTGCTAGCTCAGCCAGCGCACGCCGACACAGCAGCAGCACCTCATGCTGGGTTCAGGGCCTGACAAGTTCTTGCCATGCTGCGCTCAAGCAGGTAGACAAACCACTTTGGGTCAGCACTAGCACAGTCCTCCTCAAATTGTTTGGTTCAGTATGACCAGGCCCTCGATTTCTCTTTGTCTCAAATTTACTAACAAAAAGACCCAAAACTTAGTTACCTGAATAAAATGTGGAATAAAAAAGAGCAAAAACTCTTCAAAAGAGTAATATCAGAATGTCTTGTGCTTAAATTCAGGGCTATGAAATGAATGACTGAGTCTATAAAGAAATGCTAGTGCATGAACATAATGTGGATTTGTGAATGTTTATTCTGATGCAGTCCACTGGAACTGAATAACAGGACAATGTCTCCATTCCTAATTTTCCTAGGAGAGGAGAAGAAATGATTTATTTGATTTATAAAACTAAATCCCATTGAGTTGATACCGTGCCACTGAAGAGTTAAATCCATGTATAAATTACTGTGACAACTTGTTAAAAAGAAAGAGGAAAAAGTCCCTATAAATGGGAATTTAATACTTTTGGTGGTGTGTAGAGGAAATCAGTAAGGGAGAGTAAATTGCGGTGATATTATTGCTTATCATGGTATTGAGTCAAAAAATGGCTGGTAGCCACTTAAGTACTCTGATGCTGTTTAGGTATTTGACTGTGTCAACATTCATATTGACAAATGCGTATACTTTTTATTGCATGTGATGGACAGGAAAGTTGTTTACCAGATTTACCATTCTGGGCACTTAAAAACTTCTTCGAAATTCATTTCGAACAATAAAATAACTGTAATTCTCCTTTCAGAATGCCTCAGAAAAGTAGTGTTTATCTGCAGCTGCTGAAATCAAGAAAAATAGGTCTTTCTAGTTATTTCCATCACTAGTACAAAGGTATATTCCCATACACCCATACACTCATCTCTGAAGAGTACCATGTATAACTTTAATTTACTATTTTCAAATGCAAGTATTCTCTGTGAAATAGACACAGTTGATTCATAGAAGTCTTTGCTCATATTAGAGATGCATAGATGCTTGTTCATTTGGAGATAGCTAAGGAGGCTCAAGAGACTTAGAAACTGAAGTTGTTTATCTCTACTTCAAGGAAGGCTGTGAAACATTTTGCAATTGTGTCACCTCAGTCACTACGGGACTGCAAAACAAATGCAACTTTCCAGTGTAAAATTTGGATTTTGCTATACTTCACTACAAAATTTCAAGCCTCACATACCAAGGAAAAAAAAATCATTCTTTGACTTTATCTACATGCAAGTAATATCAATATATCTCGCCTAGTTGGTTGGTGCAGCTGGGTGATCAAAAAATTATTTTTTCTTCACATTACATTGGTCTGTTTTCTGGAAAGTGAATGGTCTTTATAGGTCCCCCAAGGACCCATAAATATTTGAAAACACTTTAAAAATAATCTGGTTTTTTTTTGACAACTATGTTGAGGTATACATTTTACAAAGTATGTATTCTCACAGCACCTTGCAATGGCTGGTTAATCATGCAGTCCCTGGCTCATTCACTCATGTAAAACTACTGCTGTGCATTTGGATGTATTTATAGTACCTATATAGAATGGGTATTATTTGTGGCATATGGGCAAAAGAAGCCATTTCAGTATGAAGAGGTAATGCCCATTCAAGCCTGGATGCTTGTTTAGAGTCACTAGAATCTATGGAAATTATTTTCCTGCACTTTTAATAGAATGAAAGTGATGTCCACTATGTGCAAAACAAAACAGATTTCATACTAATAAGTATTTATGTTAGCTTTATAAAGAGGACCAGTAACGAGTTAAGTAAAAAGCGTCCTGTTTGACTTTTTTGAACATTCGGTGGCAATACCTGATTAGACAAAGTTAGCAGTACATATATTTGTAGTTAAGTTGGAACCATCTCACATGAAACTGAAACCCTCAGTTCTGTAACAATAGGAACTAGAAATATAAGAATAAGGAGCTCAGTAGTTAAGAGACTTTAATGTAGTTCATTAAATAGGGACACTATATAATTTGTTGCAAAGTCAATACATTAACTAACTGTACCTCAGGGTGGGGGGAGGAAGGGAGAACTCCGTGATTCAACTGAGTGAAAGCAAATGCTATGCCTCTATTTATTGCCAAACCCCAAAGTTGAGAATCTCTCCAAAAATTGTGGAATTACACAGCCTTTAACAATCATGCTCTCTATTTATTTTCTGATTTTTTAAAACCTCTCTCCTCCGATGCATGCAAGACAAAGAGTTTTACAAGCTGATGTGTAGAGGCTTTGGCTGGCAAAGCAGTTCAAAACAGCCTCGGAGTAGAGAAGCAATAGGCTGCTCTGCACAGTTGGGGAATTGTAATGCCTCTCAACTTAAAAAAAAATCAAACACCATAATAAAGCCACCGTTTACTTCTAAGTCTTTTAAAACCAAGAGATGCTCTCCTGATGCGGACTCCTTTGTTTATAGATAGGCCTATAATCACTGCAGTAGAAGCATGCCACCGCTCCAGTGAACTTGGACTGCTCATTTAGATTGTGCACCAAACTGACAAACAATGCTATTGTGTTGTGGCTGCAGATCAGAACTTAGAAAAAGGTGAAAAAAATAAAAGAAAGAAAAATATGCTCTTGTATAACACTTCCTGAATGTATCTATAGCATTTATTATTTAATAGGTTGTTTCCCAGGCTGCTGAAAATGTGTTGTATTGTTTACCTTGTCAGGAATTTCACATAAGACTAAGAATCTGAATAAAAATTTGGCCTGCCTGACCTAAAAACCAAAAGAAAATTCTATCAGTAAAATTAATTTAACTACAAATTAAACAGTGACAAAATACACTAAGAGCAAAGGTATTTGTTTATACTGCAGAAGGTAAGGAGGGAGGAAATCCCAAAGAGCTGTAGGTACTCTCTTCTATTAAACTGTAATAACTAACTTTCATTAGAAGAAGATTTAGTGGCTTCAGCCAGGTTAAGTTATTCACTGAGATCACAAAAACCTCATGTTGCTGTTGAGCAGTAGTTACTTCAAATTTGTGAGTGGAGGAAGACAACAAGAGAATACCAAACAAGAAAAACCTGTGCATAATCCTGTAGGAAATTCTCACAGCTTCTGTCATTCTGCTAATTAACATTATTACATGTCCTTGTTTTTGTTGATCTGGGGCACAGAAGTTTCATTCAGTTTCTAGATATTAGGCAAATGTATAACCTCCCCAAAGCTTCTAATCAACATAAACATACATACAAATATGTGTGTGTGTGTATACATGATTAGAACACATTTGATTGACACAGTATTATTTTTTCCCTTTTCCACAGGATTTCTGTGCAAATGATGACAACCTAGTCCCTTTTCACGCAGCTCTGCTTCAATATTATACCTGGTCTGGACGCAAAAGATTGTATTTTGTTTCATGCTGTGGTTGAGAAATGTAAGAAGCAATGTAATATAAGGATGCTATATTTTGATATCTTCACTTTTTCTCATTTTAATATATCACAATAGTAAGGAGCCAATTCCCAATGTGCTTAACTCAAGTCAGAACTCCTATTAAAGCAAATATATATTTTACCTCAATAACTGGTAGGCTGTTGCAAATTCTATTTAGATTACTGGCACCCTACAGATGGTAAATTAACCCAGTTACATATTTTTTATACAAACAATCAGAAAAGGCTTGGCTGAAAACAGCTATAATAAACAAACATAAAGCTTTATGCATTTTGGGATTCATCACAGTTGAAGTGAGATATGCTAATCTGAAAATATAATATTATAATAGGAATAAAAAGTAACTAAAGAGTTGTTGTAGAAGAGTGTGCTTTCTTTCCAGATGTGTTACATTTTCAGATTAGCATATTAGCAATTTTCTCTAGCCATTTGCCCCTCCCACACACCCAGACAAGAATTTTATTAACATAACAGCAAGGGGTCATTCTTGAAATTTACAGCAAACATGTTTTAAACAAATCAAAGATGGCCATTAAATACTAGTATCACTAAATATCATGGTACCAGCCCTGTAATGTGTAATGTGTCATGCACATGCTCAGTGGCATTGTTTTTCTGAGGAGCACCTTAGATTGCAATCTATGGGCAGTATGATAAAAAGAGATGTTACACGCCTTTCTTTGCCCACCCCAGGAAGCAAAAGGATAGTAATCCTCCTTACATCATCCCCACTGGTAATATCAATCAATATGCAATATGGCTAATCCAGGACCCGGCAATGTGATCTTAAATCTTTATTACACAGACTAAACTTTCTTATGGACCAAAACACTCAGGTTCAGCAGTGTGGTAAGAGCAGGGGGTAAGGAACAGGCATTTCACCAAGTGCACAACTGGGCCTCTACTACACACGCTCTGCTGGAGCAGCAAGATGTGCCATAGTGATATTTGTCATAATCAGATCTGTGCAATGTATTATCAAGGTGCAGAAGCCCTGATGGTCCTCTCTTTACCCAGAGAATATTTTTGGTTTCAAGTCTACCAACATAAATAAAAAGGTAACATTTCCAGGCCTATATACCTGACAACCTATATTTATGCAGAACAAATCTACTCTCTAATTTTGCCTGGTGGGGAACCATGAAACAAGATATTTCACTCAAGTTCTGGAGCTATCTCCCATTACACAAACAGGGCCATCTTAACTTCACTATTGCTTCCATTGTCGCACTGTCACACTGTGAAGGTTCGATAGCAATGACTGAGACAGTAATATAATAATAATAAAAAAAATGTTTATTTCCTCACACAAATTCTTGGATTAGTAACATCCATTAAAATAATGTGATTATTAATTTAGAAAGGATAACACAAAACCATCAGTTACTAATTTAGAAAGGATAACACAAAACCATCGATTACTGCGCTATTAATGGGAAGGACTGCTTATCCCTACTTGAAAGCTTTCTTGTTCACTCTCCTAGTGAGAGGGCTCTCAACCTCGAGGAGTTACCTTAACCCAGCGTCCCAGGAAAAGGGGAGGGGGGGATACTCACGGTCCAGCCGGAGAGGATGGTCAGGTCACGTTCCCGTCCCTGCTCAGACTCTCCTAGCTCCCAAGTCTCTTTGTATATGGCTGGGGCTCTGGGCAAACACTGCTTTTGCTGACTTTTTGCGAGTTTCACAATCGCAGGACTGTTTGTTTGTCTGCTTGGGAGGACCCTGCTAGCGAGGCAAGACCACAATACCTCCATATGTCTTCTTCCCTCCCTGGGGGTCCATGCAGATTCCAGGTGGCAGACTTCTTCAGGCTTATTAATGCTTCCATTCCGCAGCCTTGCACATATCAATCCTTGCGCATATCGGTTGGTAGTCCTGTTAACTCCTCTGTTCAACAGCTTTGCGCACATCAGTTCTTGTGCGTATCAGTTCTCTTGCATATCAATTGACAAACTTCAGTCCTGTTAACTCTTCACTTGCCTGTCATCCATCTTTCTCTTTCTGGCAAGTATAGAATATAACTGGTCTGTGTGGTTTACAGGGGATTCCAGCACCACCTGAGGGCCTTATTTTTTTTCCCAAAGGGCCTGTGAACCATGCCAGAAAGCTTATGAGAGGGAAATATTTCTGAGCTGGACTCTTTCCAGATGGCCCCAGTCCAGTGTCTGGAGCCATTTCAAGAACCAACAGCTAAACTCCAACATAGGCCTCAGTTTGTCATTACTTGTAGTGATCCTTGCTACAGAAAATTAAAATTGTAGTTGGAATTTTAAGAAATGCCCAATGATTCTATGCGTGGCTATAACATCCACTATCATATTTTCTTCTTGAAAGGATAACAGATTATGACCAAATTGTTTGTCAGGTGCAGCACTAAACAACTGACCCTATATAGCATTCGTGGTGCAGAGATAGGATGTACTAATGTGCACATTTCAGGTTCAAAAGAAAATCTGATCTGAAATGACAAAGCTTATGTGCTGTAATATAACTGATCTACTGTCTGAAATAGGTGAAGGACAGCAGATGATCAAATATTAAATCAAATGTTAAATCAAATACTAAATGATATATTGTGATGAACTGAAAATTGCTGCTACAACTTTATTTGACATGTCCAATTGTTAATTCACCTAAGTCAAACATGTTGCAGTAATCAAGAGAAAAGATGAAGATACATAAATATGTGTAAAGTATTCAGAACTCCTGAGAAGTTTTCAGCAACAAGGGAGACAGCCTACTTATTGGTGTTCTACTACATTTGATATCCAATATAGACAGGACTGCTGAAGATGTAGTTTTGAATCATTCAACTTTAGGTATCACTGAGAGAAGCATCAAGGCTACAACACATTATAGTATGGGGATAATCACAGTATCACAGAAGGTTTGAGGTTGGAAGGGACCTATGGAGATCATCTAGTCCAAACCCCCTGCTCAAACAGAGTCACCTAGGATTTTGTCCAGACAGCTTTTGAATATCTCCAAGGAAGGAGAATCCACAGCCTCTCTGGGCAACCTGTTCCAGTGCTCTGTCACCCTCACGGTACAGAAGTTTTTCCTCATGTTCAGATGGAAGTGTCTGTGTTTCGGTCTGTGCCTGTTGCCTCTCATCCTATCACTGGGCACCACTGAAAAGAGTCTGTCTCTATCCTCTCTACACCCTCCCTACAGATACTTATACACATTGATAAGATCCCTCCTCAGCCTTCTCTTCTCCAGGCTGGACAGTCCCCAGCTCTCTCAGTCTTTCCTCATAAGACAGATGCTCCAGTCCCTTAATCATCTTTGTAGCCCTTTGCTGGACTTGCTCCAGTAGTGTCATATCCCTCTTGCACTGGGGATCCCAGCACCGGACACAGTACTCCAGATGCAGCCTCACCGGGGCTGGGTAGAGGGGCAGGATCACATCCCTCAACCTGCTGGCCATGCTCTTCCTAATGCAGCCCAGGATACCATTGGCCTTCTTGGCCACAAGGGCACATTGCTGCCTCATGCTCAACTTGGTGTCCACCAGCACTCCCAGGTCCTTCTCCGCAGAGCTGCTTTCCAGCAGGTCAGCCTCCAGTCTGTTCTGGGGCATGGGGTTATTCCTCCCTAGGTGCATGACTCTGCACTTGCCTTTGCTGAACTTCATGAGGTTCCTCTCTGCCCAGCTCTCCAGCCTGTCCAGGTCTCTCTGAATGGCAGCACAGCCCTCTGGTGCATCAGCCACTCCTCCCAGTTTTGTATCGTCAGCAAACTTGCTGAGGGTGCACTCTGTCCCTTCATCCAGGTCATTGATGAAGAAGGAACAGGGCTGGACCCAGTACTGACCCCTGGGGGACACTGCTAGCTAGAGGCCTCTGACTAGACTCTGCGCCACTGATCACAACCCTCCGAGCTCTGCCATTCAGCCAGTTCTCAATCCACCTCACTGTCTGCTTATCTAGCCCATACTTCCTGAGCTTGTCTATGAGGATGTTACAGGAGACAGTGTCAAAAGCCAAGGTAGACAACATCCGCTACTTTCCCCTCATCTACCTAAATGGTCATTCCATCATAGTAGGCTGTTAGGTTCATTTAGCATGATTTCCCCTTGTTGAATCTGTGCTGACTATCCTGATCACCTTCTTATCCTTCATATGCTTAGAGATGGCATCCAGGATGAGCCCATTATACTGTACTACAACCACTGAAGGAAAGGAAGATACAGCCTCTTTCATACCTTTGTAATAGTAGGAATGAGTTAACAGGAGGGTTAGTCTCTCATGTCTTCCTAGAGTGAAGTGCAGAAACGGTAGAACAAGCCTTTGGATGGCAATCAGGCAGGAAGCTGAAACAGGCTTATTTTATATTACAGTGTTTGGAGAACACTGCATAGATATAGGGTATAGTACCCTATAGGTACTTAGCTTGCTTTGTCTAGAAAGGCTAGAAAGGTTTATAAATGCTTTTTATATATAGGTAATTCAAGGTATAAGTATGTATCATGGTAAACAACAAGAAGAGACAGAGCTATTCAAGCTGATGGGGGATGCTGGAATAAGAAAGTCTTCTCAAACCAATTTAGCTTGGAAATTAGAGCCTACAAAGTAGCAAGGTTTTGAGATAACCTTTCAAACAGAATAGTGAAAAGCAAAAAAATAGCTACTTTTAACAAGTAGTTTCTGAAGGAGGTTATAGAGGCTCAGTGCCTATGATATGATGGCATTTAATAACCCACATAGTTCCTCACAGGTCTGTGCTCCTAATAATGTTGCTTAGACAAAGCAACAGTAGATTATGTAAAATCTATAGCACAGATAATGGGAAATCTCTCCTCATTCTGCTGAAGAGAACTTGAACTGAATCCTGATGTCTGAAAACCTTAATGAAGTTGGTATCCTGTAAATAGAAATGCAGAATAGACAGCTTTTGATGTACTCAGGGCTTTGCTTCAGGGAACCATTCATACTAATGGATGCTTATTAATACTATCAGAAGTTATTTGGTCTCAGAAAATCTGGCCTGGTAATTCTGTGAGAATGCATCTTGCAAAATGTTTATTGTTCTCAACTTCAGTTCAGATAAATATTTGTATGTTTCCTCTTTCATCTGAGCTAGGCCTGAGAACTGTACAAAATATGATCAGAAATAAAAACAACTTCTGGAACCTTATTCACTCTTTTTCCAGGTTTAGTATGAATGAGATTTACAAAATTTCTTTTTTTTCTTATTTTAAAGACTCATTTTTAAAATATCAGCAAGTACATTTCCATAAAACATCTTCAAAAAACTCTGAATTCTGAATGGAACAAGTACTACGTCTTCTTTTCACTGGAAGAAAATCTTTCTTACGAGTCAGTGATTCATCATGTAAAATACACTGTAGTCTATAAGCATGGGCAGTAGCTTTGATGTATTGATTTGTGTATTTTACTGATTCTAGGGTATGGATGCTATAGAAAGTGAGTACTAATTCAACATGTAGGGAACTACTTCTCTGATTCTTACACTTTAACCCTGATGACAACTTTTTTCATTCCAAGCTGCTACAATAAAATGCCTTTAAAATCTCATTTCAAAAAAAAGTTCAACAGAAATGCTATGGCAGAAAACAAGTATCCTTTCTTACAGACTTCTTACAGACTACAGGCTTCCTTACAGACTGCTTTACCCTGTGTTTGTTTCACTGCTGTTGCTGAGACAAATAGCAGTTTTGCCAGTAATACTGGAAACACACTCTTGATCCTCTTTTGCAACAAAGATTTGGATACTCAAAGAATAGTAAAATGTACATTTATTTATTGTGTTCTACCTTGGAGAGATATGTTTCCTGAAAAGAGCATGTTAGAATAAAGATAGATGTTATTAAACAGGATCTCTAAATTGCTGGCTAATTTTGGAAATATGGTTAGATTGGGCTTTAAAAGTAAATATGTTTCTGGAGATGTCACTCCTTAAAAAAAAATTAAATACATCTGGGTCTACATTATAGGTTGAATATGTATTTTTATTTCATTCTAATTTTGACAGACTACAATGTAATTCACATGGTACAGAGTAATTGTCTAAGTTATATTTAAAATTAAAAGTCTGTATCTACAGAAAGAGAGGTTTTTATAAGCCTAAATCCCCAAAGTCCCTAGGACTAGGTTCACAGCTGGGGTCTCAGACCTTCAGAAGTGAATCTGGGGAAAAAAACAAAACTAAACTAAACAAAAAACACAAGCAAACTCTTAAGCAAAGGAATCCACCTATTCCAGAAAAAATAGTCATAAAGGGCGTATACTATGATAGTAGACCTGAGAAAGACTATCCGACGTGACAAGAAAAATAACCTCTAGCGCAAGTCCCTGCTTTGAGCATCAGGTTGAATCAGATGACTTCCAAAGGTGCCTTCCAACCTAAATTAAGCTGTGATTCCATGATTCATACAGTACTCAAAAGTCAGAGCCCACAACAACCCACACTGAGCTGCCCACTCCTTGCCAAACACTCTCAGTCAATCCAGTGACATACATAATAAACTATATCATCTTGGGGTTAATATTAGGTCCAGCTGTGATTACATAGCATTGACTAAGAGGATAACAACAATATCACAAAATAGAAGCACTCTTAATAAGGCCAATGGAGAACACTAGCAGAAGATGAACGAGATTCCACCTTATCATCGTAAAAGCAAATAAGATAGTTATTAAGTAGGACTAGCTGCACCAGTGCCAACATCAACAATATTAACACAGAAGGAAGAAAAAGGTACATGAATAAAACTCAGAGCTATAATGTCGTCCTTACTGAGGGAATACGAGTTTTAATACATTGGTAAATAAATTGGAAAAACAATATGTAGGAAGAAAGCAGATACCACATATTTTTCAAAACTTGATGAAGGTTCTGGATGTTGTCTTTTGAAAAACAAAGACAATATATCTGTCATTTGGATAGTGTTTTACATATGAGGCATGTCAAAGCAAAGTAAATAACATTTGGATAGATGAAAGCTGGAATAGCCATTACATCTGGAAGGGAAAGTATAGACTAGTAACACAAGAGGCTCCAAACAGCTTCTGTAAGAGCCATAGCTGGGCTACAACAAAACAAACAAAACAAAAATAAAACAAAACAAACAAAAAAGTAAACAACATACCTTGGAAAACATTAGAGATACCTTTTAGTATACCTCAGACTTTGGTTTACATTGCAGGGAAGTCTTAGAGGGCATGAACTACAATGTCTTCAGATGAAACTGAACCAGAGGATTTCTTCCAGGAGCATACCTAATGCACTACAACTGCTAGTGGCTTTTAGCCTATGGGACCAGATTAGCTGGAAGAAAATTTTTACCCAAAACATGTATAGTGTGGATGTTAGGTCCTCAGCTCACATACAGATCCATTCCTGTTGGTTTGCACTACTTGCTAATGTAAACAATGCCACAGGTATTTCTGAAGAGGGACCTGGCACAGCTCTTATTTGGCCATAGAATGCTTATACATTATGGACACTAATGAAAAACTAAATATCAATATGCTCAAGTACAAAAGGAGTCTTTGTGTTCTTTTCATTTCAAAAAAACTGCTTTTTGACCAAATACAGGTTATAACTTCCAGGCTTCCTGCTGCTTTTGAGACTTGGAGAAA
The DNA here is from genome assembly GCF_036417845.1 of Apteryx mantelli. Classification (NCBI taxonomy): domain Eukaryota; kingdom Metazoa; phylum Chordata; class Aves; order Apterygiformes; family Apterygidae; genus Apteryx; species Apteryx mantelli. Next base: position 111,263,058 of record NC_089978.1, read on the forward strand.
ATAAGAAAAGCTATTAACTCAGGGTGCCTTGGACAACATGTTTTAAATTCAAGTTCTCATTGTAAATGGCCTCTCTTGGTACTAAATGGGATTTTATTTTAAAAGACAAAAGAATGTTTCTTAATATATTAATAAAAATAAAGACACACACACACACACAAAAGTCATATATGAATGCCTAACCCAAAGTATGGAGATATTTGGCAAGTGTATCGAATAATGAGCTGTTAAAGCTAGTTGTATACACCAAAGAAAATACAAGCCCAGCAACCACTTTGGAAACACAGTAGTAATCAGGAGTAATTTGCTCCCTGAAGCCAAACAGACATTTTATTTACATTGACAGACATCACTCTCCTATTCCTTGTCCTACACCTTCTTTGCTTGTTCTCCAAAATAGTCTTAGTAGCCAACACTATTGCTAGATAATATCCATATCAAAACAATTTTCATTTGATGTAGTGATACATGACAGTAGGCTGCAAACTGAATGGACATGAATATAATTTTGCATGAAATACAGATTTAGATATATATTCACCATGGCCTTCACTGAGTATAGAGGAGCAAATAGTGACTATGTTCCCAATTTAGCTAATCCAGTTTAGTAAAATGCTTATGTGGACTTAAGCCAGAGAGTTAGGCTCACACACGGGTTTTTTCACACAAATGAAGTACTTGCAGATGTAACTATTCTCTTTAGTAGATACAACCCCATATGACTAATATTTCTTTCCAGAATCTAGTATTCTCACTATGTTCAATGTTCATTTTCACGTGATTTTGAAGTGCATATTTACTTCTTGAATTTTTAGACAGTACATTGAACTTTCACTAAAAGCCACTAATTCTTACACCCACAGCAACATAATTTATCAATGTTTTTAATCCAATCTGTACTTCATTGACAAGAAAGGTTATTTGCCAACCTTTTGAAGTCAGAAAGGGTGAGAGGAGAGAGCCTTTACATTTTCCAAGTTTATATCTAAGCCCCAAATGGAAATAATTCTACAACAAAAATAAGAAATCTGGTAGGATATTCTTGAGATCTCTTAAATTCAGCAACACGTCACTGATACCGAGGCCAATTTTCCATAAGACTGATATGAATTGCAGAAAAGAGGAGGAAAGGAAGGCCAAATGGTGTTCCAAGTTAATCCATAAGGTGCTGAAATCTATAATTAAATGGGAATTTTATTTTATGCAATACAAATTATATAATTAACACACTTTACAAGTTTGGCTCAATTGTCAGTATTGGCTGATAATATATTTGCCTGTGTTTTTTAAAAGGAAAAACCTTCAGCACTGTAAGGGAGGAAAGCGAACGATACAAAATTCCATTACTTATTACAGTACTTACAATACTTTAGAGGACCTGTATTTATAATCCTGATGTTTATCTTTGGCATCAGAGGCTTCAGTCCACAACACTTAAAAGCTTCATACACTTCATCGCAAAAGGCTACCATTGAAATAAATAAATGATATCCCATATCAGCCCACATATCTTTCAAAATAGATTGTTATACTAGTCAGTGAACAAAAACAAAAGGTCTTTTAAATCCTGCCAGCAAAAATGGAATGAATTACTTCTGATATGCAAGGTTGCAGAGCTGGTAGCTTGCTAAGTAATGATTCTTGGAGACTATTCTCCTTTCAGAGTTCTTAAAAGAAGTTTCATGGCAAATTTAACATCCAATTTAACATCTGTTTCCTAGCAGAGGAAAGATGGTCTTGTGGATTAAAGCTGAAGACTCCTGGACTCAGATTTCCTCAGGAGCTTTGGCCAAATCACTTAATCTTCCTCTACTCCATTCTTTGTCAGTAAAATGGGAGATAAAAATATTTCCTTGGGCTGCCTTTATCATTTACAGTGAAAGATCTTTTGGTGGAGGTTGTGTCTTATATGGGGACATACAGCTCTTCAAACAATGTGGTCCTGATCTCAGGTCCTTTGGGACATATTGTATGACAAATAAAGAAAAGTAATCAGAGAACAGGCTGATGTATCACATGTTCAGGAAATTATATCATAAAGACTAAAGCTGACAGAAAGAAAGTCACTAAAATAAGATATGATTAATGGTTTGGGAGTTTTTTTCATAAAAACTCCCATGAGTTTCATGAGTTTTGTGCGTATTTGTTCTTGAGAATAAACACTATGACAGGCAATCATCCTTAACTAGGACTCAGTGAACTCAGTTGAAATTATCAAAACTAAAGCAAGTAAACTAAATTCAATGGGTTTAAGAGTTTTTGACTCAGAAATCTTGTTTAATTTGAAAAATCTAAAGCCTAGATTACTTTCTAGACAAGAAGCCAAAATCTGAAAGGATGGTGTTACTGAATAAAAGCAATTGGTACTTAAAATCATTTTTAAAGTTGTCTTTCCCTAGAACAAGATTTTTCACATACTGACCATAGTGTCAAACTTCTCTTATTCTTAAAAAGCACTTTTTATTTCTTTAAATTACACATATAAAATGTCAAAAACAAAATGGTTACTGGGTGAATGAAAAGATTTGTCAATCAGTTTGAGACTTTTTGAGCTTAAAAACTAAAATAAATAGCCAAAGGGTTTAAATATGAAATATTGATGGATTTTGAACATTTCTACAGTAAAACAGGTCTTTTTGTTTCTTTTTATAGAAACTGCTTGGCTTTTTTATACCAATAGCTAATACTAATTTTCTGTAAATGAACCTTTCTAAAGGTTAAAATATTTGGTGGGTTGCAAATGGAGTTTGTACATCTCCTGTGCATTGCAAATTTAGGTTTCTTCAATCAACCTGCCAATCAACTTCTTTCACCACAAATAAATTCACTGAACTCTGAGGTGAAAATTTTTTTTGACGCTGAAGTCAAAAAGAAACATTGAACAGGGAATTCTGTTAAAGATGATCTTTCTTATCTCTCATTCCCTCCTGTATTCCTAGAAGTACATACCAAATGCCAAGAAAAGCAGAAATCCAGGAACACTGAACTAAATGAGAGCAGAGGAGCACAAGGGCACATACAAAATGGAAAGACAAAGCAAGCTAAGTGACTATCTCATCTTAGGAATTTTCTTGTTCATGCAGTTTTTCAAAGATGATTCAAGCAGAAAACAGTTAAATGGAGCATAACCAGAAATGAATTAATAAATTGTGTACTTTTTACTGCTCAAGTCAGCATTACTCACTGAGGAATTTAAGTAATAGCTATAACCTGACACATTTTTCATCTGACTTTTCAAGCAAAAATAATTTTGTTCTTCTGATGCAAAACTCATCCTCATGAACTAGTTGTTCAAATGAAAGGATTACACATCTTAGAAAAGAAAAATAAAGCTGTAACTGGAGCTCAGCAGGTACAAAAGGATGCAAACATTTACCTGGTTGTTTAAATTATATCGTGCAAACTTTGCTACTGCTAATATGTGCATCAGCACATGTATTATGGCTGGAGTGCATGTAGATATGTTTATAAAATAGTTTTAAAGGTATGTTATGGAATAGACATGGAAACTGCACTTTGAATTTGCAATCAGGACTGTTTGTGCCTAGAAAAGGTTGGACCAGGTGACCTTCAGTGTTATTTTCCAACCTAAATTATTCTACAATTCTATGAAAATCAAATTTATAGGTTATTCTTATCTAATCAGGATGCAGATTCATGTCATGTCTCATTAAATCAAAAGAGCTTATCAAATATCATAACTACTCACAAGCAAACTTCTAGCAGTGAATAAAGTACGTTGTCCAGTGACCTATTCAAGAAATGAAAATACTTGTGGAAAAATTATAACAATTGCAATCAGAACAAAAAACAAACAGATAAATCACCAGCAATAAGTTATATGACTACTTCTTGAAGAAATGGAGTAAACATAAAGTCCCAATAATAACAATAAGAACCCAAATTTTCTATTTTTTTTTTCTTTGAGTTTCTGCATTTAGGTGGGATGCCAAATTATTTAGCTTCTTTATTTACATCTTTTACTGATTTATGGAAAGTTATGTGAAAAATAACAACGTTTATTAGAAAAGGACCATCTTCTGCAGCTTTTAAACTGTTTGACTACTATCTACTTATTTGGGGTGTCCCACTGAAGTAAGTCAAATTGTTCTTCTCAGTACATGTTTGCAACATGAAAGGAAGCTCTAGTAATAGGTTTATTTCTCAAGACTTTTCCTTTGTATTTAAATCATGTGTTTCACCATGGTTTGACTTTAAAAGCAGTTTGTACACAGGAAAAGATTGGCATTGGATGGCAATGAGCAGCAGCTTATATAACATCTTACAGATGATGTTTGCAACTTCTGGGTTGAAGCCAGCTCAAGCTTGTTGATCTCTTTGAAATCCTTTTGTAAGTTGTTCAGGTTTTATGCTCAGTGTTGGGCTGAGCCACAGATACACTTCCCCCCATGCTGGTCCAGCTGTCTCAGGGAGAAACATTTACACCAGTTGATCCACTCAACTGCTTGTCTAAAACAAAGGTCACCCTCCGGTCCCCTTTGCGTTGAGATAAAGTCAGCTTTCTGTGCAACAGCTGTGGTTAAAGAGTCACACCCTACATTACTCCTGAGCTTCATGGGCACCTCGCCCTTGCCCATCTCCTCTGAGCCTTCTTCCATTGTAGGGGTTTACTGGCTGGTCACATTACCTGTGAGTTCAAGATCTCATTTTGCACAAGGTCTTAATTTCTGAGTTAAGAAGCTGATTTTTTTTTTTATTTGAGGAATGTTAGATCACAGACATATCTTGTTTCAAAATTCACCACTAGTCTCTTTTTTAGCCCAAAATAAAACACAGTAATTGAGATTCATCCCAAACAATGATTTTTACAGTTTATACTGCCATAATATTGTATAACATATGTTAAACAAAGCCGTTAAGTGCAAACTTCCTAACACCCTTTTGTTAGCTACAATGACCATGTATTAAGGATGAAGTACATTAGGCACATGCACACCACTCCTACAAATATAAAGAGCCAATCACACCACAGCAGACCTACAGGAGTTTGTTTTCCAAGCCGTAACAAAAGATAAGTTTAAAACAGAGGTAGAAACTTTGAGGCCTGTGCTTCTCTGTGCAATATCAGTTTTAGCTAAGTTAAGTTCCAGTAATTTGAACTGTATTAATCTAAATTTTCTTAGTGTGACAATAAAACACTTTTTTGGCAGAGGCACTACGCTTACTTCTTAGAAGACTGTTTTACTCATTTTTTTTCATGGAATTTTTACATTATTTGTATTACTGCAGTCTCTGGAGGTTCAATAATGGATCAGGAACCAGCTGCCTCAAGCAGGGTGGGAGTATGGGGCAGTTGTCCCACAGAATATTGGCACAATGGATTTTGTCCCCTTAAAACTTTAAGTAATAGCAGATGTGCTATTATATGCTTTCCCAAGAGACAAGTATGAACAAACCTGTCTGAATCACTCAAGCTCATGACAGACAGATGAGTAGAAGCCAACGTAACATTTTCAAAATGATGAGTATATTCTGCTGAAGAAGAGATTGAAAGAATACAGATAGGTGTCCTATTTGGTTTTTCATACTTACAGTTGTGCACAATAGAATATATAGCTGCTATCACTGGAAACAAATCTCACAATAGGAAGAAAGCATAATGGCTGTTGAGGTATTTGCAGATGGTCTGAATCAATATCTCTGAGGGAGAGTTTCCCATTCATTTCAATGGGTGCTGAGATGGGAAAGAGCTTTTACTTGGGGCACAGAAAACAAATATTAAATAGGGTGAGACTTTAACAGCCAGCAAACTTCTGAATAAGCATGCTCATTAAACATTTTTAATTTAATTTTTCTGGAAGGAAAATTTTAGATTTGAATGTTCAGAGAGGAAAGAAGAAGAGGGAAAGAGACCTCAATTTTAATAAAAATCATCAACATACTAAAGCATGTTTTTCAAGCCATGAAAAGTGGAAACAGAGTCCTTTCCCCCTCCATTCCCTGAATTTTTTTTTAAATGTGCAAGTCTATCACTTGTTTCCATTGCAATTCTTTGCTACTAAACAGAGATTTGATCTGATTACATGAGGTACATCAATTACTAGAGCAGAAAAAAAACCAGAACTTTATCCCATAGGCAATTTTAATTCAAGAAAAAATGGTTTACCTGAAAGTTTTTTTGCTTTAAAATTTGATTTTTTAGCTGAACAAAGAATATAGAAAATATTCTTTTGAAAGTTCAAAAGTGAGTTGGAAGGACCTTTATATACCTCCTGGGCACTGCAATTCTGAGATCTGAGGACTCAGTTTCCTCTATGGACTAAAGTCCCTAGCTGAATTATGTCTTCTATGCTACATCATCCTTCTTAACTTTTGCTAAGCTACACAAGTCCATAATGAGAGGCCCAAATCTGCAGCATATCCAGGGAGCTATTGGAAGTTTATTGGGAACTTAAGCAGCTTGATGATTTTGCAAATATACACATAAATACATAAATAAATATATACATAAATGTATGTATATATATGCATATATGCATATAAATATATACATAAATATATAAATAAATACATTTGTGAGATACATCTGATCTAATTTAAAAAAAAAAGGGGGGGCATGCGCACAAGCATTATGTTCCCAAGCAGTTGCCTGAATTTACCCATGGCAGACCTCTAATAACTTAACTTAAACAATGAGTAACTTCTGTATAGCTACCTGCTTAAGTTAGAAGGATTGGTTTGTGCACTATGAAGTGTTCTTAGGCTATTTTCATAACTCGATAACTGGAAACTCTTCAGAAAGGAAACAGACTTTCAAGGATATGTTTTCAGCCACTTTTGCAACAAATTCTGAAATGATACTTTAGCAATCTCCCCTAACACAAGGACTATGTTCTTGTTTTAGTGGACCTTCTGCCCAGAGCTTTTCAACAGTCAAATGCCCCATTGCAAAGATGGAATTAGCATCTCTGGAGATTTAGAGGTCGTGGATGTACATAAGCCCTTCTCACCATCCTCATACCCTTGAAACACATCTTGTTTCTCAAAGCTGCATTTACTACCTAGTGATTGACCTTGCCTGACAAGAAATTTTTCCCTTTCTCCCCTTTCTAGTGTTGATCAATGCATTACTTTTGTTTTAATTGTCTATAGATATCTTCAGAACACACAGAAAATGCAATATAAGCAGTATTAGAGAAAACATGCACATTTAATCCTGTATCAAATCTCTTGCTGGAATGTAAAAAAATAAATATGAAAATCTATATTAGGCAAGATCCTCACCTGGTGTAAATTTGTGTAGCTCTATGAAAGTGAATGAGCTGTGAAAACATCCCCACTGAGAGTCTGGTACAATTTGTTTTAAACAAAGAAGAAACAGATTCTTTCAGATAGAACTACTGTGATGTATCTTATCATAAAATTTGCATCAAGAGCATGTTTCAGCTTGTATCTTGAATCATATTTTGCATGCTTGGCTTCTCAAATGAGTTGAGACAATCTCATCAGAGTGCCTCTCATTCTAGGAAAAACAAACAAAACCAAAAAACAGTGTAACCTTTCTGATAGTGCCATATGAGATGAATAAAAGATAAGGAAAATATAAGAGACTGTCTCATTTCAGAGGCTAGGTAAACTTGCTCCTTTTGTGATCTTCCTAAGTGTATTTGGTCTTTTCCTCTTATTTTTGGGATGCTTCTCTTCTTCAAGTTCTCTGTTCTAATTGACCTGGGTGGTTCCCAGAAGAGAAGGGTATACTCTTCAGCCATGAAGAGTCTTTGCTTGATGTTGGCATTCAATGTCTCATAAACTTGTGGGTAATTATTATGGAGAGATAAGTCTTACCTTATCAAGTGAAAAATCGAGCGCACAGCTCAAATTTTTCTAATAATACAGATATTTATGCCTCTGTTTTGTTAAAATTACAGTATTCCCCATTCACAGGTTACCTTATATCCATGAACCCCTGTACTAGCCAAAGAGAAATATTCTCATACTTCAGGCATCATACCAGAGAATTAGAGAATGAGTAAATAATAGCTTTTTGCTGGGTTACTTCTATTTGGATATGACAGTGAGTTCAGCTATTTTCCAGAAAGCTTTCTTCATGATAATTTATAAAAGAGTATTTCTTTTGCAATTTGTGATTATTTTTTTAGTTCTTTCTTGTTTTGGTATGCTTTATTGCTGAATATTGTCTGTATGTATGAAATTCCAATATAACTGAGCTAATAGAGTCCACTGAAGAGTGCTCTTATACCTCTAATCACATGCATTTTTTCTTGCAACTTCACACACATTTACATTGTTATAAAGATAAGGTTCTTATACATACGCGTATGACAAAAGAGTGAAATAGAATAACCTTTTGGGGGGAAATTCAGTGATTACAACCTGATGATTTGCAGACCGAAGCATAATTTTAAATGTAATTTATAGAAATATGGGTATTTAGCATTTTGTATTAAAGGAAGTTCTGATGATCTGAAACTGAACAGGTTTGATTACACCATAACCTATCAGTCCTGTCTACCATTTCACACCTGGGACTGCCACAAATATTCTGGATAGTCATGCCTCACTCCACTTTTTATCATTTAAATGCTTTGTATGTTTCTGATTCACCTTGCCACAGACTGAAATGTCAGCACAGCCCTGAATGTGCACTGAATTTTCTGATGCATTTTGTAAGTAAAAGGTTTTAAGTAGTACATTGTAATTTTTCGTTCAGACTGGAGTGGTGCAAACCATGATCCTGAAAAAGATAAATCATATCTCTGTCCTATGTTCTACATTTTTAAAGAGAATATGATATTATGACAAACACATTTCTGACATTACAAATAAAATAAAAATAATTTTACAATTTCATGGCATTTTATTAGGAAAATGTGAAAACAACTGTTTTATGATGTTCAGTTTGTGGGTCAGTACATTAAAGTGTTATAACAACTCAGAAGAGTATGCATTCTCATTCTGTAGGCCAATATTACTGAAAACACAACTGGGAACACTTTCCAAAAGCTGACAGTATCCCTGTTACAGCCACTCATCAGTAAGTGTTCTGGTAGTAATCTCCCCTTTGTAACTACTGGTTCCTTTGTATTACAGTTTCACCTCCCAGCAGACTCAACTCCTCAATGAATGCCAAAGCAGCCCCATCAATTTAAGATCAAGGGTCTACAGCATTTCAGCATCTGCTGTGGTAGACAAGGCAGCTGTATGGCCACGTGGAACTTCATGAGCACAGGGATTGGAATACAATATGTTTAATGGCCCATTGCTGACTTCCGACTGCTCAGCTGACAATTTTTTTATCAAAGCACTATACACTATCCCGGTCTGAAGCTTGCCCTGAAAGGCTGCTTGATACTCAGCACTTTTGCACGTAAAGCCCCCTTCATGTCTAAACAAACCTTAGGGTCCCAGCTTAGGATATTTGGGGAAGGCAGCTTAAGTCTGCCACTCTGTTGGCTTTCTTTAACAGGAGCGGACTTGGGTTAAATGCTGACTGCTCTTGAAAGATGCAGCGCTAAGTTTTGAAATCTCAAGCAAGAGTTTCCAAAGGTGGAAAAAGTCATCATCTGCACTTTATGAAGCAAATAAAAGTGAACTGTAACTGCACTCATATGATAATTTTGACCTACTAGGTCCTTGGGTTACATTTTATAGTTCTTTGGTTAGCTGTACAACTACACAAACCCAAAATGTAATAGAGGTACTAAGAAAAAAAAAATCCCTGCTCACTAGCTACAGTATGCAGAGGGCTGTTTGAATTGCTTATGGTTTTTGAATTCTAGTTTTTTAATTCTGGTTCCAGACAGCTATCATAATTTTCTAGAGACATGGGTATCCCATCAGTAAGGATAACATCTACAAGTCACTTTGTGTCTCTTTCAACCATTTAACCTGTTTAAGAATATCCAACCTTCATCCAACATATTTTAATGACAGACTGAGACACCTATACAGAATGTAATGCTTCTCAAGCAGCAGTTAATCTACAGCTTTATTAGATCCCTGAAAGCATGTGGGATAAAAGAAATCAACAACTGGGAATGAGCACAAGGCTTTATAATGCAGTCAACATGGCTCAGGCTTATTCAGCCACCTAAGTGACTTGACTCTTTTCCAAATATATTAGCACAGAATCCTCTAGGCATCCATTCAGACAAGCCTGTAGAAACTCTTGGATCTTTTGCCAGATCCTAGAAACCTGTAAATGCCCTGGCTGTTCTTTTTTGATGCATGGATAAATTCTTATGCTTTCTGCATTGTTTTTCCTGTCATTTTAAAAAGCATATTTATATTCAGAAACGGGAAGACAAATAAGACAGCAGTGTTCTCTCTTGGTAACTCCTGATGGAACCATCTATTTCATTCTTTTCAGTTATTCCTGTTAATTTCCACTGATAAGAATTAAATGCTATGTTTTTTTTTTTTTTCCATGTGGTCTGTGACAGCTTAGGCAGTCCACAGACTAAAAAGACCTTAGAAGAAAGGAAAGGGGAAAGTAAGTGACTCTACTCATGGCTTCTAATTTGAAGAAAAATAATTACCAACTGTCTGCAATTACACTACATAGTATTGAACTGGATGTCAACAGGAAGTAGATGACAAGAACATGCAGGTAGGTACATTTCTGTCTAACATCTCTGGTTAAGCTGTCCTACTGCCAATATTTTCTAATAATTCCACTGAAAGACGGAGGACAGTGATCTGAGCATGCAGATGGGTGCATTTCTGTCTAACATCTCTGGTTAAGCTGTCCTACTGTGACATGCCACCAGAGGGGCATCCAGGATTCTTTCGGATTCCAGGGTTAGTTGTACTGAACTCGAGAGATTGTCATTTGTCAAGTGTGAGAATTTATTAAAGCTAGGAGGTTATAACAAAGCTGACAGCATAGCAAATCTGGAAATATAACAGAACTGAAAATAGATATACATATCAGAGAGCTACAGTTCAATCACGGGTGCACAATACAATGACCGCTCCCACCCCATATGGGCCACCCCTCCAGTATAGTTTTCCTCGAGTCCGCAGGCCAGCTGACCGTGGGTCCGAGTCCATAACAAGCGTATGTGGCTGACTCCCTTTTATACCCAGGCAGAACAATGCCAGCCCACAGCCATACCAAGGCCGCATGGCTCTGGTCAATAGCAGCGTGCACATCAGCAGGTCGCCTCGTGCTCAGCCCAAACACTGCTCAGCGGATAACAAGTGTCCATTAGCAGGTCGTTCCGAGGGGAATGGCTGCACAGCGCCGAGATGTCTATGGTGTGGGTCTGCGGTGTCACTTCTCCTTTGTCTGGACTTGTCAATCTTGGGGTCATTAGAGGGTGTGCCTCCAGGCTACAGCAACCCCACAGTGTGGCGGTGCTGGCCGTGATGCACCCGGAGCACCCTGGAGCAAACCCCTCTTTTATGAGCTGCACCATCCCGTGTCCCACGCTTGACTGTGTGGTGCGTGTCACATACTGCCAGTATTTTCTAATAATTCCACTGAAAGACACAGGACAATGATCTTCCAAGCTATATTTGCTTGGAATACTTTCATATTTTAAGGATTCACAATTGAATTAAAAATACTTTATCCTTTAAAACTGGAAGTCTTAAAATTATAATAAGCTACATAATTTCCAGATGGGGCAGCAATCCTGGAGCTTTTCTCAGAGCAAGTTAGGTAAATAACAACTTACAGACTTGCAAATTCAAGTGTGCTAAGAAAGATGGTATAACCGAAAAGGCATAGAGATCAACAGTGATTAGTGTTGAATTGAAAAGCAGTCACTTACCTCATTAGTTATGTTTGAAGACCGTATTGCTGTCTATACAGTTGGTCCATTGCTGTCATGAAAGCAAAGTGGGATACAAACTAATAATACTTAGCATTTGGCATGTATAATGCAGGCTTTACTATACTGTTTCACGGAGTTTATTGAATCTTAAGAGTAATACTACCTTGTAGGTCAGTTTCTCCCCAAATTATAACTTTTTCCAAATATGATTCACTGTATGCTTAAAATGAAACTACAGCAAGTAGGAAAAGTTGTCTTATAAATACTTTAGCAGCTGAAAATGAGGATGCCTCCTGTTACCAGACAGATCTCAAAATATCACAAGTGACACAAAAATCTGTGATTGTATTTCATCCCAAGCTCTCAAAAGATATAAAGAGTAAACTGACAATATGTTTAAAACCTAGGTAGGGATCACATCCATTTCATTGATAGATTACAAAGACTTATCCAAAATTGTAAGGGATGATTACGTGTTTTGCTTTCAGGCTCTGTATTGAGAAGTCAGTCAAGTATGAGCTGTTAAAGTTGAGGCAGAAGCTCTGAAGTGAAGTGGGAAATCAGAGACATGCATATATACTAACAAATTTAGATACAGTAGTTCTGGACAGGCAGGAGGCAGGGACATGAATACAGCCTTTCCCACATCTGTGACCTTGAGCATTCCTGCCACTCAAGACAGTACTAAGGGGGAAAATTCTGTCCCTTGCCATACTGAATGGTTGAAGCATGAATGCAAACAATGATTGCACAAGTGAAATCATGAATTTATCGTAACCCAATGTTCCAATTTTATATGACCTAATTTAGTTTTTTGTCAGCAAATCAAAATAACTTGCATTTTCTTTGAATGGCGCTTCAGAAAGACAATCATATTGTGATAGGTAATAATTTGTTACATCAACTCGTGAAGTGATTTTACCATGAAACTAGGTGCTAAGTACCGGCTATCACCACAGTGATTGTACTGAGTCAGCAGAGCGATATTGTATTGTGAAATGTATGCGCGTGACCTGAAAGGCACCATGTACAACGCAGAGGAAGACGCCAGCTTTCATCCCGACCCCCCCCAGCAACAGCCGGCGCAACCACAGAAGTTACAGGCATATAAGGGGACTGTGAGCGGGGGGATCGCGCGCGCCGTTGGTGGAGCAGGAGACTCCCCGGCCGCCCAGCGCTGTTTTGCTTACTTGTGACTTGCTCAATTATTCTATTAAATTGGAATTTATGCAACCCGGCCCGAGTGGTTGTCAATTTGTCGCGTTTACCCATAACAATATTAAGTTTGTAGTAAAATATCTTCCCCTCCCAGAAGCCTTAGTCAGTCAACGAATGTCCACTGAATTGACAGTTTCATATCTACTGTGGATTTTTTCCATGCGCATAAAAGACAAAATTGAAAACAAACAAACTTCCTTTCACTCTGTAAAGGAGGTAATCACAGGAGGGATTTTCTTTACTTTTTCTCAAGACCTAATTGAGAAAATTGAAGAATTTAAGGATAAAAGAAAAATTTCTTTTGAGGAATTAAGTGGTATTTAGGGAAAAGTTATTTGAAACTCTGGGATTGTATTGGTATTGTGTATAGTATCCTGGATTTGTCAAAGAATGGCCAAGAAATTATTTCTTTTTTTTAGATCAGCTGTATATCATTGTTTAATGACCAACCTGATAGCCTTCTATGATGGAATGACTGGCTGGGTAAATGAGGGGAGAGCAGTGGATGCTGTCTACCTAGACTTCAGCAAGGCTTTCGACACTGTCTCCCATAGCATCCTCATAGACAAGCTCAGGAAGTGTGGGTTAGATGAGTGGACAGTGAGGTGGATCGAGAACTGGCTGAATGGCAGAGCTCAGAGAGTTGTGATCAGTGGCACAGAGTCTAGTTGGAGGCCTGTAGCTAGCGGTGTCCCCCAGGGGTCAGTCCTGGGTCCAGTCTTGTTCAACTTCTTCATCAATGACCTGGACGAAGGGACAGAGTGCACCCTCAGCAAGTTTGCTGACGATACAAAACTGGGAGGAGTGGCGGATACGCCAGAGGGCTGTGCTGCCATTCAGAGAGACCTGGACAGGCTGGAGAGCTGGGCAGAGAGGAACCTCATGAAGTTCAGCAAAGGCAAGTGCAGGGTCCTGCACCTGGGGAGGAATAACCCCAGGCACCAGTACAGGTTGGGGGTTGACCTGCTGGAAAGCAGCTCTGCGGAGAAGGACCTGGGAGTGCTGGTGGACACCAAGTTAAGCATGAGGCAGCAATGTGCCCTTGTGGCCAAGAAGGCCAATGGTATCCTGGGGTGCATCAGGAAGAGTGTTGCCAGCAGGTCGAGGGAGGTGATTCTCCCCCTCTACTCAGCCCTGGTGAGGCCACATCTGGAGTACTGCGTCCAGTTCTGGGCTCCCCAGTACAAGAGGGATGTGGCACTACTGGAGCAAGTCCAGCGAAGGGCTACAAAGATGGTTAGGGGACTGGAGCATCTTTCTTATGAGGAAAGACTGAGAGAGCTGGGCCTGTTCAGTCTGCAGAAGAGAAGACTGAGAGGAGATCTTATTAATGTATAGAAATATCTTAAGGGAGGGTGTCAAGAGGATGGGACCAGACTCTTTTCAGTGGTGCCGAGTGACAGGACGCGAGGCAATGGGCACAAACTGAAACACAGACACTTCCATCTGAACATGAGGAAAAACTTTTTCACTGTGAGGGTGACAGAGCACTGGAACAGGTTGCCCAGAGAGGTGGTGGAGTCTCCTTCTCTGGAGATATTCAAAACATGCCTGGATGCAATCCTGTGCAATGTGCTCTAGGTGACCCTGCTTGAGCAGGGGGGTTGGACTAGATGATCTCCAGAGGTCCCTTCCAACCCCAGCGATTCTGTGATTCTGTGATATTGATACATTGATATAATGATAATTGTTTAATGAAAAATAGAACAAGATTCTAATCACAGTAACTTAAAATAGATCCTACATACCACTAGTGAGGTCCACAATGTTGCTCTGAGAATCAGGCCCAAAGTGTGCAAATAAGATCACTTATAAGGCTGTAGATCCTCTAATATCAGAAAGCTCCAATTTAAAGATTTTTCTCAGACTGATCAAAACATCATAGTTACCAATAAAGCATCTGCTGCAGCCAAATTAAGTGTAAAATTACTTATAATTACAGCTATGAAAGATTCATTTTGTGCACACAGCCTAGCAACAGACTGTTATTATTTGTGCAGCACCTGGTCATTTGTGGTTTGGAAAAGTTCATCCACAGGTCACTGAACACAGGTAACATGAATAATTTATCTTTTTTATAGGTAGAGGAATAAATAACTTATCCTACATTTAAAAACCCATGCTGAACAAACAGGTCTTTCAAAATTTAATTTGGTTTATTACACGTACCACAAATTTAAAGCTAAATTGCTCTTCATATACAAAAGCATGAATTTAACTGAATTCCTAAAGGCACTTTGAGTCTCTGCTGCCTAATTCTGAGCAAGTTATCTTTCATATAATTCGACTAATCAGGCACAAATCGTGACTTCACTTGGAAACATTTCCTGAAAAAAATGACTGATGCAGAACAAATGGAATAAAATGCACTGGGAAAATTTTAGTTATTTTCTAATATAATTTAAAAATAATTTATAGCATATTGGTTTATGTTAAGGCTAAAAGCCCCAAATATCCAAGTGCAATTCCCATTGATTTCACTGGGATCTGTGCCTGTTTATCTGAAGGCTGAACTGGGCCATAAGGAACTGTGCCAGAAATAGTAATCCAAGCATAGCAGTGTAATGAAAAAGAGAGATACTCAATTAGATGAGAAAAATAATTTTAAGCATTAGGTAAAACTATGTTTCCTTCCACAGTCAGCCCTGTTAACAACCAGGCACCACTGAGAAGAGTCTGTTCCCATCCTCTTGACACCCTCTCTTCAAATACTTAAACACATTGATAAGATCCCCCCTCAGCCTTCTCTTTTCTAGGCTGAACAGTTTCAGCTCTCTCAGCCTTTCCTCATAAGACAGATGCTCCAATCCCTTAATCATCTTTGTAGCCCTTTGCTGGACTTGCTCCAGTAGTGTCACATCCCTCTTGCACTGGGGAGCCCAGCACCGGACACAGTACTCCAGATGCAGCCTCACCGGGGCTGGGTAGAGGGGCAGGATCACATCCCTCAACCTGCTGGCCATGCTCTTCCTAATGCAGCCCAGGATACCATTGGTCTTCTTGGCCACAAGGGCACATTGCTGCCTCATGCTCAACTTGGTGTCCACCAGCACTCCCAGGTCCTTCTCCGCAGAGCTGCTTTCCAGCAGGTCAGCCTCCAGTCTGTTCTGGGGCATGGGGTTATTCCTCCCTAGGTGCATGACTCTGCACTTGCCTTTGCTGAACTTCATGAGGTTCCTCTCTGCCCAGCTCTTCAGCCTGTCCAGGTCTCTCTGAATGGCAGCACAGCCCTCTGGTGCATCAGCCACTCCTCCCAGTTTTGTATCGTCAGCAAACTTGCTGAGGGTGCACTCTGTCCCTTCATCCAGGTCATTGATGAAGAAGGAACAGGGCTGGACCCAGTACTGACCCCTGGGGGACACTGCTAGCTAGAGGCCTCTGACTAGACTCTGCGCCACTGATCACAACCCTCCGAGCTCTGCCATTCAGCCAGTTCTCAATCCACCTCACTGTCTGCTTATCTAGCCCATACTTCCTGAGCTTGTCTATGAAGATGTTACAGGAGACAGTGTCAAAAGCCAAGGTAGACAACATCCGCTACTTTCCCCTCATCTACCTAAATGGTCATTCCATCATAGTAGGCTGTTAGGTTCATTTAGCATGATTTCCCCTTGTTGAATCTGTGCTGACTATCCTGATCTCCTTCATATGCTTAGAGATGGCATCCAGGACAAACTGCTCCATTACCTTTCCAGGGATGCAGGTGAGGCTGACTGGCCTGTATTTTCCTGGGTCCTCCTTCTTGCCTTTTTTGAAGACTGGGGTGACATTTACTTTCTTCCAGTCCTCAAGCACCTCTCCTTATCACCATCACCTTTCAAAGATGATTGAGAGTGGCCTTACAATCACGTCCACCAGCTCCCTCAGCACTTGTGGGTGTATCCCATTAGGGCCCATGGACTTGAGGATGTCAGGTTTTCTTAAATTATCTCTAACCCGATCCTCCTCAGCCAAGGGAAAGTCTTCCTTTCTCCAGACTTTCTCCCTGGTCTCCAGGGTCTTGGATTCCTGAGGGTTGGTCCTAGGAGTGAAGACTGAGACAAAGAAGACATTCAGTATCTCTGCCTTTTCTTTATCCTTTGTCACCAGGGCCCTGCCCCATTGAGCAGCAGGTCCACCTTTCCCCTAGTCTTCCTTTTGTTACTGATGTATTTAAAGAAGCTTTTCTTGTCCTTGACATCCCTCAGCAGATTAAACTCCAGATGAGCCTTGGCCTTCCTAGCCCCATCCCTGCACACTCTGACAACATCCCTATATTCCTCCCAGGTTACCTGTCCTTGCTTCCACCTTCTGTACACTTCCTTCTTCTGCTCGAGCTTTGCCAGGAGCTCCTTGTTCATCCATGCAAGTCTCCTGCTCCCCTTCCTTGACTTCTTGCTCATTGGGATGGACCATTCTTGAGCTTGAAGAAAGTAATCCTTGAATATCAACCAGCTTTCTTGGACCCCTCTTCCTTCTAGGGCCTTATCCCATGGGATTATTCCAAGCATGTCCCTGAAGAGACCAAAGTCCAGGGTTGTAATTCTACTTTTTGCCCTGCTCCCTCCCCTCAGGATCCTGAACTCCACCATCTCATGGTCACTGCAGCCAAGGTTGCCCCCAGCCTTCACATCTCCAACCAACTCTTACTTGTTTGTAAGTACAAGATCCAGCAGAACACCTCTCCTCATTGGCTTCTCTATTACCTGCATCAGGAAGTCATCATCGATGCTTTTCAGAAACCTCCTGGATTGTGTGTGCCTTTGTGCAGGGTGGTTAAAATTACCCATAAGGACCAGGGCCTGAGAATGTGAGGCTACTTCCAGCTGTCTGTAGAAGGCCTCAAGTACTTCTTCTTCCTGATCAGGTGGCCTGTAGCAAACACACACAACAGTGTCACCCATAGAATCACAGAATCACAGAATCGCTGGGGTTGGAAGGGACCTCTGGAGATCATCTAGTCCAACCCCCCTGCTCAAGCAGGGTCACCTAGAGCACATTGCACAGGATTGCATCCAGGCATGTTTTGAATATCTCCAGAGAAGGAGACTCCACCACCTCTCTGGGCAACCTGTTCCAGTGCTCTGTCACCCTCACAGTGAAAAAGTTTTTCCTCATGTTCAGATGGAAGTGTCTGTGTTTCAGTTTGTGCCCATTGCCTCGCGTCCTGTCACTCGGCACCACTGAAAAGAGTCTGGTCCCATCCTCTTGACACCCTCCCTTAAGATATTTCTATACATTAATAAGATCTCCTCTCAGTCTTCTCTTCTGCAGACTGAACAGGCCCAGCTCTCTCAGTCTTTCCTCATAAGAAAGATGCTCCAGTCCCCTAACCATCTTTGTAGCCCTTCGCTGGACTTGCTCCAGTAGTGCCACATCCCTCTTGTACTGGGGAGCCCAGAACTGGACGCAGTACTCCAGATGTGGCCTCACCAGGGCTGAGTAGAGGGGGAGAATCACCTCCCTCGACCTGCTGGCAACACTCTTCCTGATGCACCCCAGGATACCATTGGCCTTCTTGGCCACAAGGGCACATTGCTGCCTCATGCTTAACTTGGTGTCCACCAGCACTCCCAGGTCCTTCTCCGCAGAGCTGCTTTCCAGCAGGTCAACCCCCAACCTGTACTGGTGCATGGGGTTATTCCTCCCCAGGTGCAGGACCCTGCACTTGCCTTTGCTGAACTTCATGAGGTTCCTCTCTGCCCAGCTCTCCAGCCTGTCCAGGTCTCTCTGAATGGCAGCACAGCCCTCTGGCGTATCCGCCACTCCTCCCAGTTTTGTATCGTCAGCAAACTTGCTGAGGGTGCACTCTGTCCCTTCATCCAGGTCATTGATGAAGAAGTTGAACAAGACTGGACCCATGTTAGTCTGCCCCTTAATCCTTACACATAAGCTCTCAGTCAGCCCATTGTCCACCCCTAGGCAGAGCTCCACGCTCTGAGAACTTGTCTGTCTCTCACTTGTCCTTTCTGATGCTATGCAGCCTGTTGATTTCCTCCCGTAACTCCTTGACCTGGCGACACAACTCATCAACAACAGCACACCTTCTGCAGGAAGGATGATTGTCAGCCCCAGCCTCACAGAGAGGCTCCAGGCCCTCCTGCAGCCTGAGACTTGTGGAGCTGCATTCTGTGACCAGCCAATAAACCCCTACAATGGAAGAAGGCTCAGAGGAGATGGGCAAGGGCGAGGTGCCCATGAAGCTCAGGAGTAATGTAGGGTGTGACTCTTTAACCACAGCTGTTGCACAGAAAGCTGACTTTATCTCAACGCAAAGGGGACCGGAGGGTGACCTTTGTTTTAGACAAGCAGTTGAGTGGATCAACTGGTGTAAATGTTTCTCCCTGAGACAGCTGGACCAGCATGGGGGGAAGTGTATCTGTGGCTCAGCCCAACACTGAGCATAAAACCTGAACAACTTACAAAAGGATTTCAAAGAGATCAACAAGCTTGAGCTGGCTTCAACCCACATATTCCTTCCCAGCAACTGGGAACGCCCAGTGTTGTGATGGTGAGCATATTACAGAGATTGATAATGGGAATCACATCGGTATTGAGATTGAACTGTATATTGCAATTGCTATATTTTTCCAAGCAAAGCTTACACTTCTATTGTGATCTCAGTGTATTGCGGTATCACTCTGCTAAATCAAAAATCCTGTATGACATCAAATATCTTCAAATAAGTGAATTTGGTCATTAAACAGTACGCCTTCTGTGTGTGAAATATCTAAAAGAACCTGGTCAGAGAGTGTTGGACTCTGACACATCCTCCGTTGGCAGGTCTGTCTGCATGGAAGCCTCTGACATGGCAAGGAGAGTGACTCCAACAGCTACAGGGAATGCACCCTATAGTGTGTCACGACCTTATCTGAGAAAGCGTACATTACTATGAATGGAGATGAGTACCCCTTCTTTGTGCCTTTCTGAGTGAACTGCTGTGCAAACTGCTGTGTCTGTTGACTGCCTCTGTTAGCTGTGCTCTGGGAGCACTCTGGGACCTGCACTCACTTAGTAAGTCTTATTCTTTCAGTGTCTTCCTAAAAGTTTGCAGAGCGCTCAATAAAAATAGAATCTGCTTGGGGCCTTTAGCAGCTACTGAAATAATCTGTATCATAATAGTAAGTTGCAATTGAAATTGCTTCCATCTTTGACTTGATTAGCAAAGTATTTTATTGAAACACAAGTGTTCTTTTTTCACCTGTTCTTCAGTCTGACATGTCTTTCAGTGGCTACATCAGTGATACTGCTTTTGAGACTGACATTTATGAAAAACTACTATGTTTCTAGATTTTCTTTTTCTGTTTGCAATTTTTACAATGTAAATCTTCAGTGAGTTTGTCAGTTTTAACTGAGCAAGTGCTTTACTGCATAACCTTAAATGGAGCTGGATTTTTTTTTTCTCTGGAGACAAATCCCAACCTGTTTTATTCTTACCCTACTCTGGCATAATTCTGTTAAAACTAGTGAGATTGTAATATATTTAAATTGTTGTGGAAAGTAACCTGGAGTTCTGCATGAATACATTTAAAAGCTGTGATTAGCAGTTTTGGTTGAGGATTCACAACATTTTACTGTTGCATACAAAACATTGTGTGTGTGTGAGTAATACTATAGTTAACTGAAAGGCATTGCCCTGAAAGCCTTACAGTCTGGGGTCTGAGTCTGCAGCTGTATCCTTTGGAAATTATTCTTGTTCCTCCAGAAAGTCATAAGGTCAACAAGGGATCAGTAGGTAAAAAGGTCCAGATGCAAAATCAGAGTCTGTACTGAGGAGCAGCAGAATGCTGTAAACCTGTAAGCCTAAAAAGAATGGTCTGTGCCCAGAAAAAGATACAGTCTAGATGTAAGTGGGACAAATATTTAGCTGGACTAATGCAGGTCTGCCTTCAGTTCAATCTTCTTAATGAAGCAAGACTAAAAGAGTCAATTGTGTGCTCCTATATATAGAAGCATCATTAACCAACACGGAATGAGTTAGGAAATGGGAAAAAGGAAGGAAAAGGATAAAGAAAAAAAAACAACAAAAACCCCAGCAACCCACATTTAAGTAACAACAGAAAGACACACAAGAAGAAGAAGAAATAAGGACTATAAAGGCAACCTGTAAATTAGAATGGGATAAAATTAAGAATGAGCATCATTCACTGCATTACGGAAATATCTTTCAAGGAAACTGTTAGACACTCCCTTGGTTGAAATGTTTAAGAATAAGCATATATGCAGAAACTTATTGAACATGACAAATATTCATTGTGAGAGAAGGGACTAGAACATAGGCTCTTAATGTTTTTCAGATTGAGTATCCTATTTCAATATCAAGACAGCTTCACACACCTTGTTTACAGGTCATCTCCTATTCATGATCATGCTGTTTCTCTTTGTAGGAGCTCATAAGGAAGAAATATACATGAAGTTAATGGGGCTTTAACACTCATGAAAGGACAAGAAGCAGCCAGAAAAAAAAGGAAGGCACAGTATGGAGAATATTGCCTTTATGGATTGCAAAGCATAGTTCATAAATTAGCTAACTGAGCAGGTTTTCCTTTTCAACGACTCTTGAGCTTTGCTAGTAACCACCACATGGAAGTTTTTCAAGTATTAGGTGAAATAGTACTGATTGTACTCCCCACCTAAATGTTCAAGTGTTATTTTTTTTGTATTTCATTGCATACTTGGCATGCCATTGTTTTTCCTTTATTTGGCTCCTCCATTTTCAGTACAGCCCTTTACACTAAAGAAAAAAGATTGCAACTACCTAGAGACACTTTCTCAAATTTCCATCCATAATTTTTTTTTTTTTGGAATGTGATGCTTGTTTTGGCTGTCTGGCAACAATTCTCTGCTGATGGTAAAGAACTGAAAACTAGCATTTGGCTAGTTCTTAATGAGTACATTTCTACAGAACAAGGAGAATAGTGCCTTCTCTAAAGCTAGTTCATTCCTCTCCATTTTACTGTAGAGTTTCTTTAGAAAAGCCTTCTCAGTTTACCCTGCCTTTCTTACTGCTATAAACCCAAATAAAACTACACTTTGGAAGAATGTAAAAAACATCTAAAGCAACTGTAAGTCTTTCAAGTATTCTCTCCCTAGTAAAAACACTAACTGTAAGTTACTAAATCACATAGGCAGCTTTATTTTTTAATCTTCCATAACTATTTTTCAGCCAAGTTCAATTTTTTTTTACTTAAAAAGCTTTATGAAAATGCATCAATAAAAGCATGTGTGCCACGCTCCTTCAAGAAATCTGAAATATGTCATCCAGTACAAAGATTTTTAAGTGTTGGAACCTGCTTACCTGATCAACACAGCAGCAAGCATATGCAGAAATAAAAGAAGGCTCTGTCTTTCTATTTTCCTTTCTAGTAAAAGCAAAAAAATACATTTTTTTTAATTCAATGATAAAGTAATTGCATATGAGATCATACCCTTCTACTGTGCATCATATCAGAAAGTTAAAGAAATTCAAATTGCTGCTGCTTTTTCCACATAAAATTCCAAACTCAAACATATTTTTATTTTAAACTTAAGGCCTCTTCTGATTAATTTTGTTTTCATGGCTTCTTACAAAGAAACCAAATGTTTTTCATGTGAGAGGTGCTGAGGAACCAGTCAGCACATGTCAAGATAGTGGCTGAAAGAAGACTGAGAGGAAAAAGATTCATGAAGAGATGCCACATAAATTTAATTTCTAAGGGATGAATGAGCAATCCCAGAGAAACTCTTTTGAAAGGTTACATTATACAGCTTCTCTACAGTGGCTAACTGGCTGCTGAATCCTGAACCCATAGGAGAAGATATTTAGGTACATTCAAGAGGTCTTTGGAAAGAGAGCTGCCTAAGAAAAACTGAGCCATCCTTCAAGAAACATGTCTCTGGACACGTCACCTGAGATTATGACTGCTGCAGAATGTTAGACAAAAGAGAAAATCAAATCACTGAAAAGTTAGTATGGTTCCTCCTACCTGTCCATGCCTGACAAAGACCATAGAAAAGTCCACCAGTGGGGCTGGCTGCGTACTATGACTGAATGAGTAGGTGTCAGGGGAAGGTTTTAGATTCAGGTAGGAAGAAGGCTAAGATACTTAATGTCTCCTGCAACAGAAAACAATCAAAAGCACTGAAAAGAGGAATCTTGAAATGTAAAATATTAGATGAGGTTTTATTTTTAATAATAGCCCATATTTCTGCCAACAGTAGAGTGTTTTGCAAGGGAAATGCCAGCCTGTCTCAGTCTTTCAGAACATATCAGAGATGTCTTAAAAGCCCTCTTCAACAGGAAAGAGAAAAGTTGACTAGGCTAATCAGAAATACTAGCTTCTGTAATTGAAATATGATCCTAATCCTTTTTAGGTGAAATGAGACAAATACAAAAATGTGAGGGTAAAGAAATAACATCTCACCAAAAAGAAAGTCAACAGACTGGCTATAAGTCATAAAAAAACTGATGAAAATGACTGCAGAAACTGTCTTATGAAGAAAAGTAAAACAAACAAACAAACAAAAAAAGGATCTCAACCCCCTGGGATGCTATCTAGGCCAAATGACTGGCTAGGGAGGGAAGAGTGCTCTCGTCATCTACAAACAACTGAAGATTGGAAAACCAAGAAAGAAGAGTAAGTTAGGGTGACCTAGCAGAATGTGGGAAAATTAAAAAAAAAAAAAGGGATTAAAACTGATTGAAGGAACATTTAGGAAAATTTCCTAATGATGAGATCAATTAGACTATAGAAATATCTCCCAAGAGAAGTGTTGGAAACCCGTTGCTTGAGTCATATACAGTCTAGTTTGGACAGGACAGTGGAGAATGTACTCTAAAGAATAATATTGCACTGGCAGGGGTGTAAGGGAATGTAGTAAATTTAACAAGGTTTTTCCAACACTGTTTTTGTTGTTGTTTTTGACAATAGTTTTGTTAAAAGAAAAGAGTTATTCATGGACCTATCCCCTTGCAAAATCCCTAGCAGTTTTTGTTCTTCATTGACGCTATTAGTTTTATCCTTATTTTTGTATGCCCCATTTATAATCTTATTTTCAACAGTATCTTCCTGATTTGAAGTACAGCTATAAGTTTAAGTGGAAAACTACTTGTCAATATATTGTAAAAAGCTCACTACATAAAACAAAATCAAGGAAATCTTAACATCAATTTTTAAGTCTGCAAACAAATTATTGTAGCACTCTGTACAAAGAGTTTATCAAAATCATATAAACAGAAAATAAATCCTTCCTCTCCAGGCCTCAGTTCAACTTTTCAGAAAGGTAGCCCCACAATATGCAGACTCTCCATCAAAATTAGTTCAGATCTTCCTCAGATGTTTCTCTCTCAAAGACATTACAAAAGTGAAATAAAACAACTGCAAGTTCATTTGGCTCAGAAAGTTCAGTACAGACCTGGCAGTGGCTGTATCTTACTTGGTCTCTTACTTGATCTCTTGCAGTCTGGGAAGAGGCAAGACTGCAGAGACCACTATTTCCAAGCTTGTATTCTCCTAACTCTTGAGCTCTTCCATTACACTGTCCAAGAATCATGCTTTAATGGACATACTGAGAGGTCAGGTGGAAACTACCAAAAATGGGTATTATTTCTCCGCTGTGAGGACAGTGGAGAGGAGGAAGCTGGCCTACCATTAAAACTCCATGATTTTGCCTTCAGACTACAAGGATTTCTTATAATTTCCCTTCTATTTCCCTGAAACCAGGGAACCTGCCTCTCCAGGGCAGGAGGTGATAATGAATGAAATGATTTATAAAAAGCAGATGTCCAAAATGTTATAATGTTGGCCCAGGCGGGTTTATTCTCATGACTTTAAGAGCCAAAATAGCCCATTACAGTTATTTTAAAGAAAACATAAATGTGTTCTGTCACATAGATGGGTCAAATTTATACCTCACTTTCTCACTTTAGAAATCAAGGGTTAGTAGTTTCTCATTATTGATTTCACTTCAATTATTTTTCCATATTTTAAGCCTATGAATTATTTAAAAATACTAGCTAACTGAAGCACATCACTTAAAATATTTTTCTGAGAGTAGAAGGGGAACACTTCAGGGAACAAGCAATCCGGGAGTTCATTAATGAAAACTTCCTGACACAGGTGATGGAGACAAAGATGAGGGGAGACACTATGCTGGACCTCATTCTTACAAGGAAGTATGGCTAGGGATGTGAAGGCAGAAGCAGCTGGGCTGCAATGACGTATCAATATCGATTCCTATTGATAGGCACCAATACCTCTCAATCTCGAGTGGGATCTATAGCTTTCCCCGTCGGACTGATTTTGCTGTCGTAGGTATCAAACCAATATCGAAATGGATACCTGACAAAATCGAGAGGCATTGATGCCTGTCAATTTCCATAGCTATCGACACCTATCAATATTAGTCCCTATTGATAGGCCTTTGAACCTCTCTATCTCAACAAGCATCTATACCTTTTGGCCCAAGAGGCATTTTGCTGCCGGTCAGCATCAATGCCTATCGACATTGATACCTCTTGATGGTAAGAGTCATGGATGTCTATAGATTTCCAAACATAAAAATACCTCTCGATATTGACAGGCATCTATAGGTTTCAATATTGGAGCGATTTTCCAACCG
This sequence comes from Apteryx mantelli, assembly GCF_036417845.1. NCBI lineage: Eukaryota > Metazoa > Chordata > Aves > Apterygiformes > Apterygidae > Apteryx > Apteryx mantelli. The sequence goes on from NC_089978.1 coordinate 111,288,617, forward strand.
ATTGGCATCAATGCCTATAGAGAGAGAAAAATCTCGATATCAAGAGGAATCGATGCCTTTCATTTTCGTGAACTTATTAATTTGGATAGATAGCAATAACTAAAAGTATCTATCAATATCAGTGCCTATGGATAAGAATCAGTAATGCTCAGACTAAAGAGGCATACATGGCTAAGGGTCTCAGGCTGATTTTGCTATTGGCAGGAATAAATGACGATGGAGATCAAAAATTCTTGACAATCAGAGGCATGGATACCTATCAATTTCCATACATAAAGACAGGCATTGATATCATTAGAGATCAATACATGTCATGCCTCTCGATATTGATCCCTACAATTGGCTAAGGAAGTCGAGAGGCATCGATGCCTCCCGAGAGACAGCGCCATCCTTACCGACAGTCGTATCGCTCGAGAGGCCGGTTGACATTGAGAGGTACGGCTGGCTAGCGGCAGGCATGGCCAGCGATGGTTATCGATAACTCTGCATCCCTAGCGAGATCCATCCCCATCGATAGCCATGGAAACCAATAGGCATCGATGCCTGTTGAGATCGAGAGCCATCGATGCAGACCGAGAGGGCCCGAGATCTACGCATGTAGTTCCCCAGCGATACGGGGGGGAAGCAGTCCTCAGGAAGGGCCCTCGAGCCCCAAAACGGTCAATGTCGATAGGCCTCGCTGCCTACCAAGAGCAGCATGGCCCACGCACCAAAACCTATGCATGCCTCTCGAGATACGCAGCTATCGGTGCCTATCGATAGGTCTGGGATTCGACGGTCATCGCTGGCCCTCGCTATGGAGAGGGATCGATGGGGAGACTTCTTCGATGCCCAACAGGAAGGAAATCGGCCCCAGCCCAAAAGATAAGCGTGTCCCTCGAGATCAACAGCTATCGATAGGGATCGATAGGCATTTATATCCATCGGTAAGGATAATTATCCATGCCCATCGATGTCGACCTCTACCAATGGCTATGGAATTCCCACAGGCATCGATGGCCCTCGCTATGGAGAGGGATCGATGCCAAGACTGCTTCGATGCCCAACAGGAAGGAAATTGGCCCCAGCCCAAAAGATAAGCGTGCCCATCGACATCGACAGCTAACGACAGGGATCGATAGGCATTGGTATCAATCGACATGGATAGTTATCCATGCCCATCAATGTCGACCTCTACCAATGGCTTTGAAATCTCACAGGCATCGATGGCCCTCGCTATGGAGAGGGATCGATGCCAAGACTCCTTCAATGCCCAACAGGAAGGAAATCGGCCCCAGCCCAAAAGCTAAGCGTGCCCATCGACATCGACAGCCGTCCAAAGGGATCGACAGGCAGCGAGATCGATAGGCATGGACACCTCTCCACGCTCTCCCTTTCGATCCCTACCCAAGCCTCTGGAAGTCGAGAGGCATCGATGCCTCCCGAGAGACAGCGCCATCCTTACCGACAGTCGTATCGCTCGAGAGGCCGGTTGACATTGAGAGGTACGGCTGGCTAGCGGCAGGCATGGCCAGCGATGGTTATCGATAACTCTGCATCCCTAGCGAGATCCATCCCCATCGATAGCCATGGAAACCGATAGGCATCGATGCCTGTTGAGATCGAGAGCCATCGATGCAGACCGAGAGGGCCCGAGATCTACGCATGTAGTTCTCCAGCGATACGGGGGGGAAGCAGTCCTCAGGAAGGGCCCTCGAGCCCCAAAACGGTCAATGTCGATAGGCCTCGCTGCCTACCAAGAGCAGCATGGCCCGCACACCAAAACCTATGCATGCCTCTCGAGATACGCAGCTATCGGTGCCTATCGATAGGTCTGGAATTCGACGGTCATCGCTGGCCTTCGCTATGGAGAGGGATCGATGGGGAGACTTCTTCGATGCCCAACAGGAAGGAAATCGGCCCCAGCCCAAAAGATAAGCGTGTCCCTCGAGATTGACAGCTTTCGATAGGGATCGATAGGTGTCATGCTGTCATGCTATGAAGGTTCGATAGCAACGACTGAGACAGTAATATAATAATAATAAAGAAGATGTTTATTTCCTCACACAAGTTCTTGGATTAGTAACATCCATTAAAATAATGCGATTACTAATTTAGGAAGGATAACACAAAACCATCAGTTACTAATTTAGAAAGGATAACCTGAAACCGTCGATTACTGCGTTATTAATTGGAAGGACTGCTTATCCCTACTTGAAAGCTTTCTTGTTCGCTCTCCTAGTGAGAGGACTCTCAACCTCGAGGAGTTACCTTAACCCAGCGTCCCAGGAAAAGGGGAGGGGGGGGAATACTCACGGTCCAGCCGGAGAGGATGATCAGGTCACGTTCCCGTCCCTGCTCAAACTCTCCTAGCTCCCAAGTCTCTTTTTATACGGCTGGGGCTCTGGGCAAACACTGCTTTTGCTGACTTTTGCGAGTTTCACAATCGCAGGACTGTCTGTTTGTCTGCTTGGGGGGACTCTGCTAGCGAGGCAAGACCACAACACCTCCGTATTGCTTCTTCCCTCCCTGGGGGTCCGTGCAGATTCCAGGTGGCAGACCTCTTCAGTCTTGTTAATGCTGCCATTCCGCAGCCTTGCGCATATCAATCCTTGCGCATATCGGTTGGTAGACGACTTTAGTCCTGTTAAGTCCTCTGTTCAGCAGCTTTGTGCACGTCAGCTCTTGTGCTATCAGTTCTTCTGCGTATCAATTGACAAACTTCAGTCCTGTTAACTCTTCACTCGCCCGTCAGTCCACCCCGTGACCAGAGTCACAGCCGTACACCCCCCCCTTTTTTGCCCCTCAAGGAAAATCATGGGTTTGATCTTGTTGCAAAGGCAAGTAGCCTGTGTTTAAAGCATTTACCTTAGCAAAGATTGTGCGTAATATTAAAGCTTTCAAGCAGACAAAAGCAATACATATAATGATTATCATGAGTACAATTATTATGACAGTTTGTAAGCCCGACGCGAGCCAAGCTGATACAGACAGTCCGAAATTTTGGAACAATTTTTGCAGCCAATTAAACCCGTTATCATTATGCTGTTTAATGTCCAAAGCTAGGTGTTTAAGGTTTGTGATCTCCCCTTCAATCAGGGTCGAATGGTCACTCAGGTTGAAGCAGCACATGCCTTTGAATTCTTCGCATCCATGGTTGTGTTGTAAAAGAAGATAGTCAACTGCCGCTCTGTTTTCTAATACACCGGCACGCAAGGCTTGCACATCTCTAAGCATTGCTGATAAGGCAGCAGAAGTGATGTTGATAGTTTTAGCTAAAGAACATGCAATCTTTTTTATAGCTTGATAGTTCATAGCAACTCCCACCCCAGGTGTAAGGAATGCTGCAGCTGAGATTTGTGATGCTGAGAATAAGATTACTTCTGAATTACATTCAGGGTTGAGGGATGAGGCCTCCCTCCTCTTTCGTGTTTGATTCCCAGCTATTTCCTCAATCTCTTGTTTGCTTGGCATATAGATGCTCAAGCGACCTATGGTACAGGGGCCACCAGTAGCATTGGCTGGAATGTAGGAGTAAGCTTTTACCCCGCATAGCCAAAACGTTCCTGTAGGGAGCACAATATGTGCATAGTTAAAGGTTACATTGGTTGTCTGATTACATTTAAGAGGAGGCCCATCTTCCGTAAAATTGTGGCACGGTCGGGTTTTGCTGGTACAATTTACCAACATAGCACACTCAACCGCAGGAAACATTCCTTTCACCTTAATTTCTATCATTGCTTTGTTATACTGTGTTGTGGCGGAACCCCATCAAGACATCTGATTAAACGTATTAGTTACTTTGAAATTTGCTAGTATTGCCTTGTTTTGCACTGTCTCTAGGGGTGTAGGGAACCCAATAGTGCAAGTGGTGTAAATTTGGGCCGCCGAAGTTCCTCCTTCTAGACAAAAGTGAGTGGTATTTAGTATTTCCCTAGCTAACTTTTCCCAAATATTGACATTGCTGCCCCATGGGTTTGAGATCAATGTTGTCACCCGGGCCGTCTGGAGTAGGAGCACAAGTCTCCACATGGTATCCTGTAAGAGAACACATTTAGGTTTTCCTCGAGGCAGGGTGCCTCGGAATAAGTGGTTAATAATCAGGAATTATCCACTGAGAACTGATTCGATGGGTTTTTTCTGTGGCATCAAGTGCTTCCCATGCAAGGGGTCCTCGGGGTTTAGACAATGTTAACGGGACTACTCCAATTTGTGGTAGTTTACCATCACAGGCTGTCCTGGTTTACCACGTGCAGGATCAATGTCAGGATTATCCTTAACGATGCCCGTATCGATAGGGCAAAAGGCCTGGGTTCTGGGACTACCAAATGTTCCCCATCGATTATTAAGTAGATGCACAGCATGGTTAATGCGTAGGTCCCAACTCGCTTTTTCTACTTGAGCATATCTTTTAAGTAAGCCATTGGCCCTTTCCACCATCCCGTTTGCTTGGGGATAGTAGGGGGTGTGGAATGTCCAACTAATCCCTTCTTGTGTCGCCCAGTCCTGTACTACGCGGGCTGTAAAGTGAGTCCCATTATCACTTTGTATTTCCTTTGGTACCGGTAATACACTGAACCATTCTTGTAATACCTTAATGGTAGTTTCTCCATTCGCAGTTCTGACAGCTGTCGCTCGGAGGAGACGGGAGACCACCTCGACTCCCACTAATTTATATTTTCTCCCACTTGATGGTTTAAGAGGCCCTATATAATCAATCTGCCAGGTTTGCCATAATTGTTTTTTATTACTGATATGTAGTGGAGCTTGCTGTTCTGGATGATCCCTTTTTAATCTTAGTTGGCACTGAGGACAGGCTGTTATGATTCGTCGTGCAGTTGTTATATCTATGGGCCATCCTCGAGCTATACTTTCTTTTACTAAATCCTTTTCCCCTGAATGTCCTCGCTGTATATGTAGCCATTCTCCTACTCTGTCCCACTCTACTTCGCTTACTGTTACTCCTCTTACCCTCGACAACTTGTCAACTATCCCGTTCCATTTAGCTGCCAGACTTCCGTCTGAGCTGTGGGCTTTCACCCACCCTATTGCAATAGACCGTTTCCTTCCTTCTTCCAACAACTCTTCCCAGTCTGCTTGCTGCCATACTGGGCACCTATTTATTTGCCATTTATTACATTCCCAGAATCCTATCCAGTCTGTGGCCCCCTTGAATACTGCATATGAATCGGTATACACTGTTGTTGCTCCATTTCTTATGGCAAGTCGGACAGCCTTGAGTTCTCCTACTTGGGCGCTGCCATCGCCTTCTTCTATTATCGTACGGCCTGTGCTTATTTCTAAGGCAACTGCTTTGTATTGCCACCCCATGGCTATCCTATGTGAGGAGGCATCGGTGAACCATACCCCATTTAGGTCAGACTTTTCAGTGAGTGGTTCAGCTACTGCAATGGGAGATCTTGGGTAGCTTGGTACTGTTTCTGGTACAAGGCTAGTTAGGGGTAATTGGTATTTGGTTATCTTTACTGGTCCCTCCTCTATTTCCAGGCTATCTTGGATTCCTGATAGATACGCATACCATTTACGAACTGTTTGTCTCTGGGCTATACCTTCAGGGGGTGGTGTTCCTCGTTTCACAGCATCTAAAATGCGGAAGGGCCCTCTTAAGATTACTTTCTGTTGGGTCGCTATTTTTTCGGTGGCCTTCACAGCCCTTACCATGGCTAAGATTCCTTTTTCCCATTCACTATATCTTTGTTCTGCCTCCTTGAAAGCAGTGGATTCAAATAAAATTGGCCGTTTAGGTTCACTTGTTGGTGATTGGAAGATGGCACAATAAGTTGCATGTGTGCTAAACCCCCACTCTACATCAAGAGGGTTCCTGGGATGCACGGGACCTAGTCTTTGATACTGATTCATTGCTTGCATTATTTGCATTAATGCTTGTTCATGGGTGTTGTCCCATTCCCATTTGCTATTCTTTCGCATAAGGTTATAAAGAGGTCTGGCGATTATCGAGAATCCTGGGACATGCTTTCTCCAGTATCCCAACGTACCCATAATTTGTTGCAACTCCTTTTTACAAGTTGGGTTTTTGGATTTTTCTAAAGTCTCGAGCACCCTTTCAGGGATTGCTTCTGCTCCTGCCATCCATTTGGCGCCTAGGAAGGTCACTGTTTGGGCAGGTCCTTGACATTTCTCTTGTGGTATCTTTAGCCCTATCTCAGTCAGTTTTTCCCAAATTAAGTGGGCTTCTTGCCGCACTGCCTCCTTTTCAGGTCCCCCTATTAGTATATCATCTATATATTGATAGACTTTTACTCCAGGGGTTGTACCAAGCGAATCTAAGACTTTTGCTAATGCGTTATGAGCGATGGTGGGGGAGTGTTTGTATCCCTGGGGCAGCCAAGTGAAGGTATATTGAATGCCTTCCCAGGTGAAAGCAAATTTGTCTTTATCTTCTTTTATTAGCGGGACCATGAAGAACATATCTTTTACATCTAGTGTGGCCATCCAGGGGTGGGCTGCAGTCCTAAGCTGACTCACCAGTTCTGCTATATTGGGGACCGCAGCCGTGAGGGGAGCGATATTAGCATTCAATCGGCGATAATCTACTGTTAATCGCCATTCCCCATTTGGTTTTTTGACAGGCCACACCGGAGAGTTATAGGGGGAGTGGGTGCGTTCTATAATCCCTTGCTCTTCTAGGTCTCTAATGACTTTGCTTATCCCGGATCGTGCAGCAGATGCTAAAGGGTATTGTTTAACATTAGTTATCTTACTAGGCGGCAGCACGGGGGAGGTTTGCAAAAGCTTGATGTTAGCTGTTCCAAAGCTCCACCGGGTACCGTTTGGGAGTATCCAGTTTCTTCCTCGTAAAACATCAAACCCTAAAATGTTGTCATTTCCCTTTGGGTTTATTACTACCTCAAATTTGGTAAGACGTTTGTCTCCTGGGAGCCAGGCACAAAGTTTTGCCAAAGGACAAGATTCAGCAATTCCTATAACTCCCTTTATAAAAATTGATCGTCTAGATGGTTTGATATTTAACCTATTGGCTGTCCGTTTGTCCAAAACACTTATCTGTGCACCAGTATCAATTAAAAAAGAAACTTTGTGTCTTCTAGGTCCTACCGGAATCACAATCCGGGGTTCTAAACTTTCAGGCCGCTGCGCTATTGATAGTACTCGGGTCGGTTGGCCTGATTTTCGACCAGCGCTACCTAGTTTTTTAGATCATGCAACTCTTCTCGTAACTCCGAGAAAGGGTTACTAGGCTTAGATTCTTGTTTACTATCTTGTGAGCCGGGTGGGGCGGATGGCAGAGTCACCCCTTTCGCTTGTTCCAGCTTGCTCACTATCTGTTCTATGTCCTCTGTTTTCTGATTATGTAGCATGGATCGTGGAACACCTAATGCCAGGGCATGTCGTCACAATCTATTTCGTTTCTCCCTGTCTTCTTGTTTAGTTCCCATTTCCTTGTTGTGCCGCCTGGGGGGGGAATGTCCTCTCCTCGGGGCATATGAGGCAGTAGCCTGTCTAATGCGCTTTTCCCGTGGTTTGGTATCCATCCCCATCTCTTGCGCAGTTCGATGCACTTCTAACAAGGTATCCGTCCATGTCGGTATTGGCATGGGGGGAGCATTGAGGTTATTATGATTGTGTGCCTCTGCAGCTACAGTGCGATCTCGTATTGCTTGTAGCTTCAGCTTTAACGCTGTAGGCAATCCCCGTATTAAAGGTGTTAGGCTGTTTGGGCTTACCGGGGCTTGCATGGGGACGTCATAGGCTCCCCTTTCATATATCTGCTGTACGCAAGCCGCCTTTTGTATGGCTTCTGTAAGCTCACTATGGGTATTTATACCTATTCTCAAAGGTTCTCCTCTGTTCCTCGGGTCTTGTCCCCCTGCCCAGTAGGCTACTCGGGAGGTGAGGGAGCGATTCCCAACTCTACCCGTCAGGAAAACTCCTGGTCCCCAATATCCTGATGCCTCCTCGTCACTTAGTATTATGCGATCACCTCCTGTTAAGGATACCTGCCACAAATACTCAGTTTCTGTTTCTGTAGGTTGCCTGCAGTATTTTTCTTGCAGTTTTCCCATCTCGTCTCCTGAGTAAGGGGTAGTTCTAACTGTGGTTCTAGCGTTACCCCCATTGGGTCCTGTTGCAGTTTCGGTTTTTACAGCTGGCCGCACATCCAGAGGTGAGGGTTCTGGAGGGTACAAATCACCATCGTCCTCTGAACTACTGCTGTTTCCCCATATATCTCCGTCCCATTCGTCCGGGTCCTCCACCAACATTTTTCTAATCTGAGCTGCTGTGGGGGGCTTCCTTGCTGTTGAAAGGACGAGTTCTAACTTGTTTTGTAATTTCTGATTTCGCTCTTTCTCTAATTTCAATTTTCTTTCAAGATCTACACACTCCTGCACCTTTTCTTCTAACTGTTCCTTAGTTTTTTGATGGGTCTGATTGGCTTGTTGGGCCGCCAGTAAACAGGCCCCTAAGATGGCACATATACGACCTTTTCCTTTCCCATCTCTTTGGTTACCTCTGACTTCCTCTATCCTACACACGACAGAGGCTTCATTTTCCCAATTATCATTTGCCCAGTCAATCCCAGGGCTTGAGGGTCCGCTTCCGTGCCTTCTCAATAACTCACGCAGCGACATAGTTCAAAAATATTTCTATCCGGTTACCCCAGCTTATGTATCCACTAAGTCTGTGTCCTATCCTATCCTTATCCTATCCTGCCGACTACGCCAAAAACTGTCACGCTGTCATGCTATGAAGGTTCGATAGCAACGACTGAGACAGTAATATAATAATAATAAAAAAGATGTTTATTTCCTCACACAAGTTCTTGGATTAGTAACATCCATTAAAATAATGCGATTACTAATTTAGGAAGGATAACACAAAACCATCAGTTACTAATTTAGAAAGGATAACCTGAAACCGTCGATTACTGCGTTATTAATTGGAAGGACTGCTTATCCCTACTTGAAAGCTTTCTTGTTCGCTCTCCTAGTGAGAGGACTCTCAACCTCGAGGAGTTACCTTAACCCAGCGTCCCAGGAAAAGGGGAGGGGGGGGAATACTCACGGTCCAGCCGGAGAGGATGATCAGGTCACGTTCCCGTCCCTGCTCAAACTCTCCTAGCTCCCAAGTCTCTTTTTATACGGCTGGGGCTCTGGGCAAACACTGCTTTTGCTGACTTTTGCGAGTTTCACAATCGCAGGACTGTCTGCTTGGGGGGACTCTGCTAGCGAGGCAAGACCACAACACCTCCGTATTGCTTCTTCCCTCCCTGGGGGTCCGTGCAGATTCCAGGTGGCAGACCTCTTCAGTCTTGTTAATGCTGCCATTCCGCAGCCTTGCGCATATCAATCCTTGCGCATATCGGTTGGTAGACGACTTTAGTCCTGTTAAGTCCTCTGTTCAGCAGCTTTGTGCACGTCAGCTCTTGTGCTATCAGTTCTTCTGCGTATCAATTGACAAACTTCAGTCCTGTTAACTCTTCACTCGCCCGTCAATAGGCATTGATATCCATAGGCATGGATAGTTATCCATGCCCATCGATGTCGACCTCTACCAATGGCTATGGAATTCCCACAGGCATCAATGGCCCTCGCTATGGAGAGGGATCGATGGCGAGACGCCTTCGATGCCCAACAGGAAGGAAATCGGCCCCAGCCCAAAAGCTAAGCGTGCCCATCGACATCGACAGCCGTCCAAAGGGATCGACAGCCAGCGAGATCGATAGGCATGGACACCTCTCCACGCTCTCCCTTTCGATCCCTACCCAAGCCTCTGGAAGTCGAGAGGCATCGATGCCTCCCGAGAGACAGCGCCATCCTTACCGACAGTCGTATCGCTCGAGAGGCCGGTTGACATTGAGAGGTACGGCTGGCTAGCGGCAGGCATGGCCAGCGATGGTTATCGATAACTCTGCATCCCTAGCAAGATCCATCCCCATCGATAGCCATGGAAACCGATAGGCATCGATGCCTGTTGAGATCGAGAGCCATCGATGCAGACCGAGAGGGCCCGAGATCTACGCATGTAGTTCTCCAGCGATACGGGGGGAAGCAGTCCTCAGGAAGGGCCCTCGAGCCCCAAAACGGTCAATGTCGATAGGCCTCGCTGCCTACCAAGAGCAGCATGGCCCACACACCAAAACCTACGCATGCCTCTCGAGATACGCAGCTATCGGTGCCTATCGATAGGTCTGGAATTCGACAGTCATCGCTGGCCCTCGCTATGGAGAGGGATCGATGCCAAGACTCCTTCGATGCCCAACAGGAAGGAAATGGGCCCCAGCCCAAAAGATAAGCGTGTCCCTCGAGATTGACAGCTTTCGATAGGGATCGATAGGCATTGATATCCATCGGCATGGATAGTTATCCATGCCCATCGATGTCGACCTCTACCAATGGCTATGGAATTCCCACAGGCATCAACGGCCCTCGCTATGGAGAGGGATCGATGGCGAGACGCCTTCGATGCCCAACAGGAAGGAAATCGGCCCCAGTCCAAAAGATAAGCGTGTCCCTCGAGATTGACAGCTTTCGATAGGGATCGATAGGCATTGATATCCATTGGCATGGATAGTTATCCATGCCCATCGATGTGGACCTCTACCAATGGCTATGGAATTCCCACAGGCATCAATGGCCCTCGCTATGGAGAGGGATCGATGGCGAGACGCCTTCGATGCCCAACAGGAAGGAAATGGGCCCCAGCCAAAAAGATAAGCGTGCCCATAGACATCGACAGCTAACGACAGGGATCGATAGGCATTGGTATCAATCGACATGGATAGTTTTCCATGCCCATCGATGTCGACCTCTACCAATGGCTATGGAATTCCACAGGCATCGCTGGCCCTCGCTATGGAGAGGGATCGATGGGGAGACTTCTTCGATGCCCAACAGGAAGGAAATCGGCCCCAGCCCAAAAGATAAGCGTGTCCCTCGAGATCGACAGCTTTCGATAGGGATCGATAGGCATTTATATTCACCGGCATGGATAGTTATCCATGCCCATCGATGTCGACCTCTACCAATGGCTATGGAATTCCACAGGCATCGCTGGCCCTCGCTATGGAGAGGGATCGATGGCGAGACGCCTTCGATGCCCAACAGGAAGGAAATCGGCCCCAGCCCAAAAGCTAAGCGTGCCCATCGACATCGACAGCCGTCCAAAGGGATCGACAGGCAGCGAGATCGATAGGCATGGACACCTCTCCACGCTCTCCCTTTCGATCCCTACCCAAGCCTATGGAAGTCGAGAGGCATCGATGCCTCCCGAGAGACAGCGCCATCCTTACCGACAGTCGTATCGCTCGAGAGGCCGGTTGACATTGAGAGGTACGGCTGGCTAGCGGCAGGCATGGCCAGCGATGGTTATCGATAACTCTGCATCCCTAGCGAGATCCATCCCCATCGATAGCCATGGAAACCGATAGGCATCGATGCCTGTTGAGATCGAGAGCCATCGATGCAGACCGAGAGGGCCCGAGATCTACGCATGTAGTTCTCCAGCGATACGGGGGGGAAGCAGTCCTCAGGAAGGGCCCTCGAGCCCCAAAACGGTCAATGTCGATAGGCCTCGCTGCCTACCAAGAGCAGCATGGCCCACACACCAAAACCTATGCATGCCTCTCGAGATACGCAGCTATCGGTGCCTATCGATAGGTCTGGAATTCGACGGTCATCGCTGGCCCTCGCTATGGAGAGGGATCGATGGGGAGACGCCTTCGATGCCCAACAGGAAGGAAATGGGCCCCAGCCCAAAAGATAAGCGTGTCCCTCGAGATCGACAGCTTTCGATAGGGATCGATAGGCATTGATATCCATTGGCATGGATAGTTATCCATGCCCATCGATGTCGACCTCTACCAATGGCTATGGAATTCCCACAGGCATCAATGGCCCTCGCTATGGAGAGGGATCGATGCCAAGACTCCTTCGATGCCCAACAGGAAGGAAATCGGCCCCAGCCCAAAAGATAAGCGTGCCCATCGACATCGACAGCTAACGACAGGGATCGATAGGCATTGGTATCAATCGACATGGATAGTTATCCATGCCCATCGATGTCGACCTCTACCAATGGCTATGGAATTCCCACAGGCATCGCTGGCCCTCGCTATGGAGAGGGATCGATGGCCAGACGCCTTCGATGCCCAACAGGAAGGAAATCGGCCCCAGCCCAAAAGCTAAGCGTGCCCATCGACATCGACAGCCGTCCAAAGGGATCGACAGGCAGCGAGATCGATAGGCATGGACACCTCTCCACGCTCTCCCTTTCGATCCCTACCCAAGCCTCTGGAAGTCGAGAGGCATCGATGCCTCCCGAGAGACAGCGCCATCCTTACCGACAGTCGTATCGCTCGAGAGGCCAGTTGACATTGAGAGGTACGGCTGGCTAGCGGCAGGCATGGCCAGCGATGGTTATCGATAACTCTGCATCCCTAGCGAGATCCATCCCCATCGATAGCCATGGAAACCGATAGGCATCGATGCCTGTTGAGATCGAGAGCCATCGATGCAGACCGAGAGGGCCCGAGATCTACGCATGTAGTTCTCCAGCGATACGGGGGGGAAGCAGTCCTCAGGAAGGGCCCTCGAGCCCCAAAACGGTCAATGTCGATAGGCCTCGCTGCCTACCAAGAGCAGCATGGCCCACACACCAAAACCTATGCATGCCTCTCGAGATACGCAGCTATCGGTGCCTATCGATAGGTCTGGAATTCGACGGTCATCGCTGGCCCTCGCTATGGAGAGGGATCGATGGGGAGACGCCTTCGATGCCCAACAGGAAGGAAATCGGCCCCAGCCCAAAAGATAAGCATGTCCCTCGAGATCGACAGCTATCGATAGGGATCGATAGGCATTGATATCCATAGGCATGGATAGTTATCCATGCCCATCGATGTCGACCTCTACCAATGGCTATGGAATTCCCACAGGCATCGATGGCCCTCGCTATGGAGAGGGATCGATGGCGAGACGCCTTCGATGCCCAACAGGAAGGAAATCGGCCCCAACCAAAAGATAAGCGTGTCCCTCGAGATCGACAGCTATCGATAGGGATCGATAGGCATTGATATCCATCGGCATGGATAGTTATCCATGCCCATCGATGTCGACCTCTACCAATGGCTATGGAATTCCACAGGCATCGCTGGCCCTCGCTATGGAGAGGGATCGATGCCAAGACTCCTTCGATGCCCAACAGGAAGGAAATCGGCCCCAGCCCAAAAGATAAGCGTGTCCCTTGAGATCGACAGCTATCGATAGGGATCGATAGGCATTGATATCCATCGGCATGGATAGTTATCCATGCCCATCGATGTCGACCTCTACCAATGGCTATGGAATTCCCACAGGCATCGCTGGCCCTCGCTATGGAGAGGGATCGATGGCCAGACGCCTTCGATGCCCAACAGGAAGGAAATCGGCCCCAGCCCAAAAGCTAAGCGTGCCCATCGACATCGACAGCCGTCCAAAGGGATCGACAGGCAGCGAGATCGATAGGCATGGACACCTCTCCACGCTCTCCCTTTCGATCCCTTCCCAAGCCTCTGGAAGTCGAGAGGCATCGATGCCTCCCGAGAGACAGCGCCATCCTTACCGACAGTCGTATCGCTCGAGAGGCCGGTTGACATTGAGAGGTACGGCTGGCTAGCGGCAGGCATGGCCAGCGATGGTTATCGATAACTCTGCATCCCTAGCGAGATCCATCCCCATCGATAGCCATGGAAACCGATAGGCATCGATGCCTGTTGAGATCGAGAGCCATCGATGCAGACCGAGAGGGCCCGAGATCTACGCATGTAGTTCTCCAGCGATACGGGGGGGAAGCAGTCCTCAGGAAGGGCCCTCGAGCCCCAAAACGGTCAATGTCGATAGGCCTCGCTGCCTACCAAGAGCAGCATGGCCCGCACACCAAAACCTATGCATGCCTCTCGAGATACACAGCTATCGGTGCCTATCGATAGGTCTGGAATTCGACGGTCATCGCTGGCCCTCGCTATGGAGAGGGATCGATGGGGAGACGCCTTCGATGCCCAACAGGAAGGAAATCGGCCCCAGTCCAAAAGATAAGCGTGTCCCTCGAGATCGACAGCTTTCGATAGGGATCGATAGGCATTGATATCCATTGGCATGGATAGTTATCCATGCCCATCGATGTCGACCTCTACCAATGGCTATGGAATTCCCACAGGCATCAATGGCCCTCGCTATGGAGAGGGATCGATGGCGAGACGCCTTCGATGCCCAACAGGAAGGAAATCGGCCCCAGCCCAAAAGCTAAGCGTGCCCATCGACATCGACAGCCGTCCAAAGGGATCGACAGGCAGCGAGATCGATAGGCATGGACACCTCTCCACGCTCTCCCTTTCGATCCCTACCCAAGCCTCTGGAAGTCGAGAGGCATCGATGCCTCCCGAGAGACAGCGCCATCCTTACCGACAGTCGTATCGCTCGAGAGGCCGGTTGACATTGAGAGGTACGGCTGGCTAGCGGCAGGCATGGCCAGCGATGGTTATCGATAACTCTGCATCCCTAGCGAGATCCATCCCCATCGATAGCCATGGAAACCGATAGGCATCGATGCCTGTTGAGATCGAGAGCCATCGATGCAGACCGAGAGGGCCCGAGATCTACGCATGTAGTTCTCCAGCGATACGGGGGGGAAGCAGTCCTCAGGAAGGGCCCTCGAGCCCCAAAACGGTCAATGTCGATAGGCCTCGCTGCCTACCAAGAGCAGCATGGCCCACACACCAAAACCTATGCATGCCTCTCGAGATACGCAGCTATCGGTGCCTATCGATAGGTCTGGAATTCGACGGTCATCGCTGGCCCTCGCTATGGAGAGGGATCGATGGGGAGACTTCTTCGATGCCCAACAGGAAGGAAATGGGCCCCAGCCCAAAAGATAAGCATGTCCCTCGAGATCGACAGCTATCGATAGGGATCGATAGGCATTGATATCCATAGGCATGGATAGTTATCCATGCCCATCGATGTCGACCTCTACCAATGGCTATGGAATTCCCACAGGCATCAATGGCCCTCGCTATGGAGAGGGATCGATGGCGAGACGCCTTCGATGCCCAACAGGAAGGAAATCGGCCCCAGCCCAAAAGCTAAGCGTGCCCATCGACATCGACAGCCGTCCAAAGGGATCGACAGGCAGCGAGATCGATAGGCATGGACACCTCTCCACGCTCTCCCTTTCGATCCCTACCCAAGCCTCTGGAAGTCGAGAGGCATCGATGCCTCCCGAGAGACAGCGCCATCCTTACCGACAGTCGTATCGCTCGAGAGGCCGGTTGACATTGAGAGGTACGGCTGGCTAGCGGCAGGCATGGCCAGCGATGGTTATCAATAACTCTGCATCCCTAGCGAGATCCATCCCCATCGATAGCCATGGAAACCGATAGGCATCGATGCCTGTTGAGATCGAGAGCCATCGATGCAGACCGAGAGGGCCCGAGATCTACGCATGTAGTTCTCCAGCGATACGGGGGGGAAGCAGTCCTCAGGAAGGGCCCTCGAGCCCCAAAACGGTCAATGTCGATAGGCCTCGCTGCCTACCAAGAGCAGCATGGCCCACACACCAAAACCTATGCATGCCTCTCGAGATACGCAGCTATCGGTGCCTATCGATAGGTCTGGAATTCGACGGTCATCGCTGGCCCTCGCTATGGAGAGGGATCGATGGGGAGACGCCTTCGATGCCCAACAGGAAGGAAATCGGCCCCAACCAAAAGATAAGCGTGTCCCTTGAGATCGACAGCTATCAATAGGGATCGATAGGCATTGATATCCATCGACATGGATAATTATCCATGCCCATCGATGTCGACCTCTACCAACGGCTATGGAATTCAACAGGCATCAATGGCCCTCGCTATGGAGAGGGATCGATGCCAAGACTCCTTCGATGCCCAACAGGAAGGAAATCGGCCCCAGCCCAAAAGATAAGCGTGCCCATCGACATCGACAGCTAACGACAGGGATCGATAGGCATTGGTATCAATCGACATGGATAGTTATCCATGCCCATCGATGTCGACCTCTACCAATGGCTATGGAATTCCCACAGGCATCGCTGGCCCTCGCTATGGAGAGGGATCGATGGCCAGACGCCTTCGATGCCCAACAGGAAGGAAATCGGCCCCAGCCCAAAAGCTAAGCGTGCCCATCGACATCGACAGCCGTCCAAAGGGATCGACAGGCAGCGAGATCGATAGGCATGGACACCTCTCCACGCTCTCCCTTTCGATCCCTACCCAAGCCTCTGGAAGTCGAGAGGCATCGATGCCTCCCGAGAGACAGCGCCATCCTTACCGACAGTCGTATCGCTCGAGAGGCCGGTTGACATTGAGAGGTACGGCTGGCTAGCGGCAGGCATGGCCAGCGATGGTTATCGATAACTCTGCATCCCTAGCAAGATCCATCCCCATCGATAGCCATGGAAACCGATAGGCATCGATGCCTGTTGAGATCGAGAGCCATCGATGCAGACCGAGAGGGCCCGAGATCTACGCATGTAGTTCTCCAGCGATACGGGGGGGAAGCAGTCCTCAGGAAGGGCCCTCGAGCCCCAAAACGGTCAATGTCGATAGGCCTCGCTGCCTACCAAGAGCAGCATGGCCCGCACACCAAAACCTATGCATGCCTCTCGAGATACGCAGCTATCGGTGCCTATCGATAGGTCTGGAATTCGACGGTCATCGCTGGCCCTCGCTATGGAGAGGGATCGATGGGGAGACGCCTTCGATGCCCAACAGGAAGGAAATGGGCCCCAGCCCAAAAGCTAAGCGTGCCCATCGACATCGACAGCTAACGACAGGGATCGATAGGCATTGGTATCAATCGACATGGATAGTTATCCATGCCCATCGATGTCGACCTCTGCCAATGGCTTTGAAATCTCACAGGCATCGCTGGCCCTCGCTATGGAGAGGGATCGATGCCAAGACTCCTTCGATGCCCAACAGGAAGGAAATCGGCCCCAGCCCAAAAGATAAGCGTGTCCCTTGAGATCGACAGCTATCGATAGGGATCGATAGGCATTGATATCCATCGGCATGGATAGTTATCCATGCCCATCGATGTCGACCTCTACCAATGGCTATGGAATTCCCACAGGCATCGCTGGCCCTCGCTATGGAGAGGGATCGATGGCGAGACGCCTTCGATGCCCAACAGGAAGGAAATCGGCCCCAGCCCAAAAGCTAAGCGTGCCCATCGACATCGACAGCCGTCCAAAGGGATCGACAGGCAGCGAGATCGATAGGCATGGACACCTCTCCACGCTCTCCCTTTCGATCCCTTCCCAAGCCTCTGGAAGTCGAGAGGCATCGATGCCTCCCGAGAGACAGCGCCATCCTTACCGACAGTCGTATCGCTCGAGAGGCCGGTTGACATTGAGAGGTACGGCTGGCTAGCGGCAGGCATGGCCAGCGATGGTTATCGATAACTCTGCATCCCTAGCGAGATCCATCCCCATCGATAGCCATGGAAACCGATAGGCATCGATGCCTGTTGAGATCGAGAGCCATCGATGCAGACCGAGAGGGCCCGAGATCTACGCATGTAGTTCTCCAGCGATACGGGGGGGAAGCAGTCCTGAGGAAGGGCCCTCGAGCCCCAAAACGGTCAATGTCGATAGGCCTCGCTGCCTACCAAGAGCAGCATGGCCCACACACCAAAACCTATGCATGCCTCTCGAGATACGCAGCTATCGGTGCCTATCGATAGGTCTGGAATTCGACGGTCATCGCTGGCCCTCGCTATGGAGAGGGATCGATGGGGAGACGCCTTCGATGCCCAACAGGAAGGAAATCGGCCCCAGCCCAAAAGATAAGCGTGTCCCTCGAGATCGACAGCTTTCGATAGGGATCGATAGGCATTGATATCCATTGGCATGGATAGTTATCCATGCCCATCGATGTCGACCTCTACCAATGGCTATGGAATTCCCACAGGCATCAATGGCCCTCGCTATGGAGAGGGATCGATGCCAAGACTCCTTCGATGCCCAACAGGAAGGAAATCGGCCCCAGCCCAAAAGATAAGCGTGCCCATCGACATCGACAGCTAACGACAGGGATCGATAGGCATTGGTATCAATCGACATGGATAGTTATCCATGCCCATCGATGTCGACCTCTACCAATGGCTATGGAATTCCCACAGGCATCGCTGGCCCTCGCTATGGAGAGGGATCGATGGCGAGACGCCTTCGATGCCCAACAGGAAGGAAATCGGCCCCAGCCCAAAAGCTAAGCGTGCCCATCGACATCGACAGCCGTCCAAAGGGATCGACAGGCAGCGAGATCGATAGGCATGGACACCTCTCCACGCTCTCCCTTTCGATCCCTACCCAAGCCTCTGGAAGTCGAGAGGCATCGATGCCTCCCGAGAGACAGCGCCATCCTTACCGACAGTCGTATCGCTCGAGAGGCCGGTTGACATTGAGAGGTACGGCTGGCTAGCGGCAGGCATGGCCAGCGATGGTTATCGATAACTCTGCATCCCTAGCAAGATCCATCCCCATCGATAGCCATGGAAACCGATAGGCATCGATGCCTGTTGAGATCGAGAGCCATCGATGCAGACCGAGAGGGCCCGAGATCTACGCATGTAGTTCTCCAGCGATACGGGGGGAAGCAGTCCTCAGGAAGGGCCCTCGAGCCCCAAAACGGTCAATGTCGATAGGCCTCGCTGCCTACCAAGAGCAGCATGGCCCGCACACCAAAACCTATGCATGCCTCTCGAGATACGCAGCTATCGGTGCCTATCGATAGGTCTGGAATTCGACGGTCATCGCTGGCCCTCGCTATGGAGAGGGATCGATGGGGAGACGCCTTCGATGCCCAACAGGAAGGAAATGGGCCCCAGCCCAAAAGATAAGCGTGTCCCTCGAGATCGACAGCTATCAATAGGGATCGATAGGCATTGATATTCATCGGCATGGATAGTTATCCATGCCCATCGATGTCGACCTCTACCAATGGCTATGGAATTCCACAGGCATCGCTGGCCCTCGCTATGGAGAGGGATCGATGCCAAGACTCCTTCGATGCACAACAGGAAGGAAATCGGCCCCAGCCCAAAAGATAAGCGTGTCCCTTGAGATCGACAGCTATCGATAGGGATCGATAGGCATTGATATCCATCGGCATGGATAGTTATCCATGCCCATCGATGTCGACCTCTACCAATGGCTATGGAATTCCCACAGGCATCGCTGGCCCTCGCTATGGAGAGGGATCGATGCCAAGACGCCTTCGATGCCCAACAGGAAGGAAATGGGCCCCAGCCCAAAAGCTAAGCGTGCCCATCGACATCGACAGCCGTCCAAAGGGATCGACAGGCAGCGAGATCGATAGGCATGGACACCTCTCCACGCTCTCCCTTTCGATCCCTACCCAAGCCTCTGGAAGTCGAGAGGCATCGATGCCTCCCGAGAGACAGCGCCATCCTTACCGACAGTCGTATCGCTCGAGAGGCCGGTTGACATTGAGAGGTACGGCTGGCTAGCGGCAGGCATGGCCAGCGATGGTTATCGATAACTCTGCATCCCTAGCGAGATCCATCCCCATCGATAGCCATGGAAACCGATAGGCATCGATGCCTGTTGAGATCGAGAGCCATCGATGCAGACCGAGAGGGCCCGAGATCTACGCATGTAGTTCTCCAGCGATACGGGGGGAAGCAGTCCTGAGGAAGGGCCCTCGAGCCCCAAAACGGTCAATGTCGATAGGCCTCGCTGCCTACCAAGAGCAGCATGGCCCGCACACCAAAACCTATGCATGCCTCTCGAGATACGCAGCTATCGGTGCCTATCGATAGGTCTGGAATTCGACGGTCATCGCTGGCCCTCGCTATGGAGAGGGATCGATGGGGAGACGCCTTCGATGCCCAACAGGAAGGAAATGGGCCCCAACCAAAAGATAAGCGTGTCCCTCGAGATCGACAGCTATCAATAGGGATCGATAGGCATTTATATCCATCGACATGGATAATTATCCATGCCCATCAATGTCGACCTCTACCAACGGCTATGGAATTCAACAGGCATCAAAGGCCCTCGCTATGGAGAGGGATCGATGCCAAGACTCCTTCGATGCCCAACAGGAAGGAAATGGGCCCCAGCCCAAAAGATAAGCGTGTCCCTCGAGATCGACGGCTAACGACAGGGATCGATAGGCATTGGTATCAATCGACATGGATAGTTATCCATGCCCATCGATGTCGACCTCTGCCAATGGCTTTGAAATCTCACAGGCATCGCTGGCCCTCGCTATGGAGAGGGATCGATGCCAAGACTCCTTCAATGCCCAACAGGAAGGAAATCGGCCCCAGCCCAAAAGCTAAGCGTGCCCATCGACATCGACAGCCGTCCAAAGGGATCGACAGGCAGCGAGATCGATAGGCATGGACACCTCTCCACGCTCTCCCTTTCGATCCCTACCCAAGCCTCTGGAAGTCGAGAGGCATCGATGCCTCCCGAGAGACAGCGCCATCCTTACCGACAGTCGTATCGCTCGAGAGGCCGGTTGACATTGAGAGGTACGGCTGGCTAGCGGCAGGCATGGCCAGCGATGGTTATCGATAACTCTGCATCCCTAGCGAGATCCATCCCCATCGATAGCCATGGAAACCGATAGGCATCGATGCCTGTTGAGATCGAGAGCCATCGATGCAGACCGAGAGGGCCCGAGATCTACGCATGTAGTTCTCCAGCGATACGGGGGGGAAGCAGTCCTGAGGAAGGGCCCTCGAGCCCCAAAACGGTCAATGTCGATAGGCCTCGCTGCCTACCAAGAGCAGCATGGCCCGCACACCAAAACCTATGCATGCCTCTCGAGATACGCAGCTATCGGTGCCTATCGATAGGTCTGGAATTCGACGGTCATCGCTGGCCCTCGCTATGGAGAGGGATCGATGGGGAGACGCCTTCGATGCCCAACAGTAAGGAAATGGGCCCCAACCAAAAGATAAGCGTGTCCCTCGAGATCGACAGCTATCAATAGGGATCGATAGGCATTTATATCCATCGACATGGATAATTATCCATGCCCATCGATGTCGACCTCTACCAACGGCTATGGAATTCAACAGGCATCAAAGGCCCTCGCTATGGAGAGGGATCGATGCCAAGACTCCTTCGATGCCCAACAGGAAGGAAATGGGCCCCAGCCCAAAAGATAAGCGTGCCCATCGACATCGACAGCTAATGACAGGGATCGATAGGCATTGGTATCAATCGACATGGATAGTTATCCATGCCCATCGATGTCGACCTCTGCCAATGGCTTTGAAATCTCACAGGCATCGCTGGCCCTCGCTATGGAGAGGGATCGATGCCAAGACTCCTTCAATGCCCAACAGGAAGGAAATCGGCCCCAGCCCAAAAGCTAAGCGTGCCCATCGACATCGACAGCCGTCCAAAGGGATCGACAGGCAGCGAGATCGATAGGCATGGACACCTCTCCACGCTCTCCCTTTCGATCCCTACCCAAGCCTCTGGAAGTCGAGAGGCATCGATGCCTCCCGAGAGACAGCGCCATCCTTACCGACAGTCGTATCGCTCGAGAGGCCGGTTGACATTGAGAGGTACGGCTGGCTAGCGGCAGGCATGGCCAGCGATGGTTATCGATAACTCTGCATCCCTAGCGAGATCCATCCCCATCGATAGCCATGGAAACCGATAGGCATCGATGCCTGTTGAGATCGAGAGCCATCGATGCAGACCGAGAGGGCCCGAGATCTACGCATGTAGTTCTCCAGCGATACGGGGGGAAGCAGTCCTGAGGAAGGGCCCTCGAGCCCCAAAACGGTCAATGTTGATAGGCCTCGCTGCCTACCAAGAGCAGCATGGCCCGCACACCAAAACCTATGCATGCCTCTCGAGATACGCAGCTATCGGTGCCTATCGATAGGTCTGGAATTCGACGGTCATCGCTGGCCCTCGCTATGGAGAGGGATCGATGGGGAGACGCCTTCGATGCCCAACAGGAAGGAAATGGGCCCCAGCCCAAAAGATAAGCGTGTCCCTCGAGATCGACAGCTATCGATAGGGATCGATAGGCATTGATATCCATCGGCATGGATAGTTATCCATGCCCATCGATGTCGACCTCTACCAATGGCTATGGAATTCCACAGGCATCGCTGGCCCTCGCTATGGAGAGGGATCGATGCCAAGACTCCTTCGATGCACAACAGGAAGGAAATCGGCCCCAGCCCAAAAGATAAGCGTGTCCCTTGAGATCGACAGCTATCGATAGGGATCGATAGGCATTGATATCCATCGGCATGGATAGTTATCCATGCCCATCGATGTCGACCTCTACCAATGGCTATGGAATTCCCACAGGCATCGCTGGCCCTCGCTATGGAGAGGGATCGATGCCAAGACTCCTTCGATGCCCAACAGGAAGGAAATGGGCCCCAGCCCAAAAGCTAAGCGTGCCCATCGACATCGACAGCTAACGACAGGGATCGATAGGCATTGGTATCAATCGACATGGATAGTTATCCATGCCCATCGATGTCGACCTCTACCAATGGCTATGGAATTCCCACAGGCATCGCTGGCCCTCGCTATGGAGAGGGATCGATGGCGAGACGCCTTCGATGCCCAACAGGAAGGAAATCGGCCCCAGCCCAAAAGCTAAGCGTGCCCATCGACATCGACAGCCGTCCAAAGGGATCGACAGGCAGCGAGATCGATAGGCATGGACACCTCTCCACGCTCTCCCTTTCGATCCCTACCCAAGCCTCTGGAAGTCGAGAGGCATCGATGCCTCCCGAGAGACAGCGCCATCCTTACCGACAGTCGTATCGCTCGAGAGGCCGGTTGACATTGAGAGGTACGGCTGGCTAGCGGCAGGCATGGCCAGCGATGGTTATCGATAACTCTGCATCCCTAGCAAGATCCATCCCCATCGATAGCCATGGAAACCGATAGGCATCGATGCCTGTTGAGATCGAGAGCCATCGATGCAGACCAAGAGGGCCCGAGATCTACGCATGTAGTTCTCCAGCGATACGGGGGGGAAGCAGTCCTCAGGAAGGGCCCTCGAGCCCCAAAACGGTCAATGTCGATAGGCCTCGCTGCCTACCAAGAGCAGCATGGCCCGCACACCAAAACCTATGCATGCCTCTCGAGATACGCAGCTATCGGTGCCTATCGATAGGTCTGGAATTCGACGGTCATCGCTGGCCCTCGCTATGGAGAGGGATCGATGGGGAGACTCCTTCGATGCCCAACAGGAAGGAAATCGGCCCCAACCAAAAGATAAGCGTGTCCCTCGAGATCGACAGCTTTCGATAGGGATCGATAGGCATTGGTATCAATCGACATGGATAGTTATCCATGCCCATCGATGTCGACCTCTACCAATGGCTATGGAATTCAACAGGCATCAATGGCCCTCGCTATGGAGAGGGATCGATGGCGAGACGCCTTCGATGCCCAACAGGAAGGAAATCGGCCCCAGCCCAAAAGCTAAGCGTGCCCATCGACATCGACAGCCGTCCAAAGGGATCGACAGGCAGCGAGATCGATAGGCATGGACACCTCTCCACGCTCTCCCTTTCGATCCCTACCCAAGCCTCTGGAAGTCGAGAGGCATCGATGCCTCCCGAGAGACAGCGCCATCCTTACCGACAGTCGTATCGCTCGAGAGGCCGGTTGACATTGAGAGGTACGGCTGGCTAGCGGCAGGCATGGCCAGCGATGGTTATCAATAACTCTGCATCCCTAGCGAGATCCATCCCCATCGATAGCCATGGAAACCGATAGGCATCGATGCCTGTTGAGATCGAGAGCCATCGATGCAGACCGAGAGGGCCCGAGATCTACGCATGTAGTTCTCCAGCGATACGGGGGGGAAGCAGTCCTCAGGAAGGGCCCTCGAGCCCCAAAACGGTCAATGTCGATAGGCCTCGCTGCCTACCAAGAGCAGCATGGCCCACACACCAAAACCTATGCATGCCTCTCGAGATACGCAGCTATCGGTGCCTATCGATAGGTCTGGAATTCGACGGTCATCGCTGGCCCTCGCTATGGAGAGGGATCGATGGGGAGACGCCTTCGATGCCCAACAGGAAGGAAATCGGCCCCAACCAAAAGATAAGCGTGTCCCTTGAGATCGACAGCTATCAATAGGGATCGATAGGCATTGATATCCATCGACATGGATAATTATCCATGCCCATCGATGTCGACCTCTACCAACGGCTATGGAATTCAACAGGCATCAATGGCCCTCGCTATGGAGAGGGATCGATGCCAAGACTCCTTCGATGCCCAACAGGAAGGAAATCGGCCCCAGCCCAAAAGATAAGCGTGCCCATCGACATCGACAGCTAACGACAGGGATCGATAGGCATTGGTATCAATCGACATGGATAGTTATCCATGCCCATCGATGTCGACCTCTACCAATGGCTATGGAATTCCCACAGGCATCGCTGGCCCTCGCTATGGAGAGGGATCGATGGCCAGACGCCTTCGATGCCCAACAGGAAGGAAATCGGCCCCAGCCCAAAAGCTAAGCGTGCCCATCGACATCGACAGCCGTCCAAAGGGATCGACAGGCAGCGAGATCGATAGGCATGGACACCTCTCCACGCTCTCCCTTTCGATCCCTACCCAAGCCTCTGGAAGTCGAGAGGCATCGATGCCTCCCGAGAGACAGCGCCATCCTTACCGACAGTCGTATCGCTCGAGAGGCCGGTTGACATTGAGAGGTACGGCTGGCTAGCGGCAGGCATGGCCAGCGATGGTTATCGATAACTCTGCATCCCTAGCAAGATCCATCCCCATCGATAGCCATGGAAACCGATAGGCATCGATGCCTGTTGAGATCGAGAGCCATCGATGCAGACCGAGAGGGCCCGAGATCTACGCATGTAGTTCTCCAGCGATACGGGGGGGAAGCAGTCCTCAGGAAGGGCCCTCGAGCCCCAAAACGGTCAATGTCGATAGGCCTCGCTGCCTACCAAGAGCAGCATGGCCCGCACACCAAAACCTATGCATGCCTCTCGAGATACGCAGCTATCGGTGCCTATCGATAGGTCTGGAATTCGACGGTCATCGCTGGCCCTCGCTATGGAGAGGGATCGATGGGGAGACGCCTTCGATGCCCAACAGGAAGGAAATGGGCCCCAGCCCAAAAGATAAGCGTGCCCATCGACATCGACAGCTAACGACAGGGATCGATAGGCATTGGTATCAATCGACATGGATAGTTATCCATGCCCATCGATGTCGACCTCTGCCAATGGCTTTGAAATCTCACAGGCATCGCTGGCCCTCGCTATGGAGAGGGATCGATGCCAAGACTCCTTCGATGCCCAACAGGAAGGAAATCGGCCCCAGCCCAAAAGATAAGCGTGTCCCTTGAGATCGACAGCTATCGATAGGGATCGATAGGCATTGATATCCATCGGCATGGATAGTTATCCATGCCCATCGATGTCGACCTCTACCAATGGCTATGGAATTCCCACAGGCATCGCTGGCCCTCGCTATGGAGAGGGATCGATGGCGAGACGCCTTCGATGCCCAACAGGAAGGAAATCGGCCCCAGCCCAAAAGCTAAGCGTGCCCATCGACATCGACAGCCGTCCAAAGGGATCGACAGGCAGCGAGATCGATAGGCATGGACACCTCTCCACGCTCTCCCTTTCGATCCCTTCCCAAGCCTCTGGAAGTCGAGAGGCATCGATGCCTCCCGAGAGACAGCGCCATCCTTACCGACAGTCGTATCGCTCGAGAGGCCGGTTGACATTGAGAGGTACGGCTGGCTAGCGGCAGGCATGGCCAGCGATGGTTATCGATAACTCTGCATCCCTAGCGAGATCCATCCCCATCGATAGCCATGGAAACCGATAGGCATCGATGCCTGTTGAGATCGAGAGCCATCGATGCAGACCGAGAGGGCCCGAGATCTACGCATGTAGTTCTCCAGCGATACGGGGGGGAAGCAGTCCTGAGGAAGGGCCCTCGAGCCCCAAAACGGTCAATGTCGATAGGCCTCGCTGCCTACCAAGAGCAGCATGGCCCACACACCAAAACCTATGCATGCCTCTCGAGATACGCAGCTATCGGTGCCTATCGATAGGTCTGGAATTCGACGGTCATCGCTGGCCCTCGCTATGGAGAGGGATCGATGGGGAGACGCCTTCGATGCCCAACAGGAAGGAAATCGGCCCCAGCCCAAAAGATAAGCGTGTCCCTCGAGATCGACAGCTTTCGATAGGGATCGATAGGCATTGATATCCATTGGCATGGATAGTTATCCATGCCCATCGATGTCGACCTCTACCAATGGCTATGGAATTCCCACAGGCATCAATGGCCCTCGCTATGGAGAGGGATCGATGCCAAGACTCCTTCGATGCCCAACAGGAAGGAAATCGGCCCCAGCCCAAAAGATAAGCGTGCCCATCGACATCGACAGCTAACGACAGGGATCGATAGGCATTGGTATCAATCGACATGGATAGTTATCCATGCCCATCGATGTCGACCTCTACCAATGGCTATGGAATTCCCACAGGCATCGCTGGCCCTCGCTATGGAGAGGGATCGATGGCGAGACGCCTTCGATGCCCAACAGGAAGGAAATCGGCCCCAGCCCAAAAGCTAAGCGTGCCCATCGACATCGACAGCCGTCCAAAGGGATCGACAGGCAGCGAGATCGATAGGCATGGACACCTCTCCACGCTCTCCCTTTCGATCCCTACCCAAGCCTCTGGAAGTCGAGAGGCATCGATGCCTCCCGAGAGACAGCGCCATCCTTACCGACAGTCGTATCGCTCGAGAGGCCGGTTGACATTGAGAGGTACGGCTGGCTAGCGGCAGGCATGGCCAGCGATGGTTATCGATAACTCTGCATCCCTAGCAAGATCCATCCCCATCGATAGCCATGGAAACCGATAGGCATCGATGCCTGTTGAGATCGAGAGCCATCGATGCAGACCGAGAGGGCCCGAGATCTACGCATGTAGTTCTCCAGCGATACGGGGGGAAGCAGTCCTCAGGAAGGGCCCTCGAGCCCCAAAACGGTCAATGTCGATAGGCCTCGCTGCCTACCAAGAGCAGCATGGCCCGCACACCAAAACCTATGCATGCCTCTCGAGATACGCAGCTATCGGTGCCTATCGATAGGTCTGGAATTCGACGGTCATCGCTGGCCCTCGCTATGGAGAGGGATCAATGGGGAGACGCCTTCGATGCCCAACAGGAAGGAAATGGGCCCCAGCCCAAAAGATAAGCGTGTCCCTCGAGATCGACAGCTATCAATAGGGATCGATAGGCATTGATATTCATCGGCATGGATAGTTATCCATGCCCATCGATGTCGACCTCTACCAATGGCTATGGAATTCCACAGGCATCGCTGGCCCTCGCTATGGAGAGGGATCGATGCCAAGACTCCTTCGATGCACAACAGGAAGGAAATCGGCCCCAGCCCAAAAGATAAGCGTGTCCCTTGAGATCGACAGCTATCGATAGGGATCGATAGGCATTGATATCCATCGGCATGGATAGTTATCCATGCCCATCGATGTCGACCTCTACCAATGGCTATGGAATTCCCACAGGCATCGCTGGCCCTCGCTATGGAGAGGGATCGATGCCAAGACGCCTTCGATGCCCAACAGGAAGGAAATGGGCCCCAGCCCAAAAGCTAAGCGTGCCCATCGACATCGACAGCCGTCCAAAGGGATCGACAGGCAGCGAGATCGATAGGCATGGACACCTCTCCACGCTCTCCCTTTCGATCCCTACCCAAGCCTCTGGAAGTCGAGAGGCATCGATGCCTCCCGAGAGACAGCGCCATCCTTACCGACAGTCGTATCGCTCGAGAGGCCGGTTGACATTGAGAGGTACGGCTGGCTAGCGGCAGGCATGGCCAGCGATGGTTATCGATAACTCTGCATCCCTAGCGAGATCCATCCCCATCGATAGCCATGGAAACCGATAGGCATCGATGCCTGTTGAGATCGAGAGCCATCGATGCAGACCGAGAGGGCCCGAGATCTACGCATGTAGTTCTCCAGCGATACGGGGGGAAGCAGTCCTGAGGAAGGGCCCTCGAGCCCCAAAACGGTCAATGTCGATAGGCCTCGCTGCCTACCAAGAGCAGCATGGCCCGCACACCAAAACCTATGCATGCCTCTCGAGATACGCAGCTATCGGTGCCTATCGATAGGTCTGGAATTCGACGGTCATCGCTGGCCCTCGCTATGGAGAGGGATCGATGGGGAGACGCCTTCGATGCCCAACAGGAAGGAAATGGGCCCCAACCAAAAGATAAGCGTGTACCTCGAGATCGACAGCTATCAATAGGGATCGATAGGCATTTATATCCATCGACATGGATAATTATCCATGCCCATCAATGTCGACCTCTACCAACGGCTATGGAATTCAACAGGCATCAAAGGCCCTCGCTATGGAGAGGGATCGATGCCAAGACTCCTTCGATGCCCAACAGGAAGGAAATGGGCCCCAGCCCAAAAGATAAGCGTGTCCCTCGAGATCGACGGCTAACGACAGGGATCGATAGGCATTGGTATCAATCGACATGGATAGTTATCCATGCCCATCGATGTCGACCTCTGCCAATGGCTTTGAAATCTCACAGGCATCGCTGGCCCTCGCTATGGAGAGGGATCGATGCCAAGACTCCTTCAATGCCCAACAGGAAGGAAATCGGCCCCAGCCCAAAAGCTAAGCGTGCCCATCGACATCGACAGCCGTCCAAAGGGATCGACAGGCAGCGAGATCGATAGGCATGGACACCTCTCCACGCTCTCCCTTTCGATCCCTACCCAAGCCTCTGGAAGTCGAGAGGCATCGATGCCTCCCGAGAGACAGCGCCATCCTTACCGACAGTCGTATCGCTCGAGAGGCCGGTTGACATTGAGAGGTACGGCTGGCTAGCGGCAGGCATGGCCAGCGATGGTTATCGATAACTCTGCATCCCTAGCGAGATCCATCCCCATCGATAGCCATGGAAACCGATAGGCATCGATGCCTGTTGAGATCGAGAGCCATCGATGCAGACCGAGAGGGCCCGAGATCTACGCATGTAGTTCTCCAGCGATACGGGGGGGAAGCAGTCCTGAGGAAGGGCCCTCGAGCCCCAAAACGGTCAATGTCGATAGGCCTCGCTGCCTACCAAGAGCAGCATGGCCCGCACACCAAAACCTATGCATGCCTCTCGAGATACGCAGCTATCGGTGCCTATCGATAGGTCTGGAATTCGACGGTCATCGCTGGCCCTCGCTATGGAGAGGGATCGATGGGGAGACGCCTTCGATGCCCAACAGTAAGGAAATGGGCCCCAACCAAAAGATAAGCGTGTCCCTCGAGATCGACAGCTATCAATAGGGATCGATAGGCATTTATATCCATCGACATGGATAATTATCCATGCCCATCGATGTCGACCTCTACCAACGGCTATGGAATTCAACAGGCATCAAAGGCCCTCGCTATGGAGAGGGATCGATGCCAAGACTCCTTCGATGCCCAACAGGAAGGAAATGGGCCCCAGCCCAAAAGATAAGCGTGCCCATCGACATCGACAGCTAATGACAGGGATCGATAGGCATTGGTATCAATCGACATGGATAGTTATCCATGCCCATCGATGTCGACCTCTGCCAATGGCTTTGAAATCTCACAGGCATCGCTGGCCCTCGCTATGGAGAGGGATCGATGCCAAGACTCCTTCAATGCCCAACAGGAAGGAAATCGGCCCCAGCCCAAAAGCTAAGCGTGCCCATCGACATCGACAGCCGTCCAAAGGGATCGACAGGCAGCGAGATCGATAGGCATGGACACCTCTCCACGCTCTCCCTTTCGATCCCTACCCAAGCCTCTGGAAGTCGAGAGGCATCGATGCCTCCCGAGAGACAGCGCCATCCTTACCGACAGTCGTATCGCTCGAGAGGCCGGTTGACATTGAGAGGTACGGCTGGCTAGCGGCAGGCATGGCCAGCGATGGTTATCGATAACTCTGCATCCCTAGCGAGATCCATCCCCATCGATAGCCATGGAAACCGATAGGCATCGATGCCTGTTGAGATCGAGAGCCATCGATGCAGACCGAGAGGGCCCGAGATCTACGCATGTAGTTCTCCAGCGATACGGGGGGAAGCAGTCCTGAGGAAGGGCCCTCGAGCCCCAAAACGGTCAATGTTGATAGGCCTCGCTGCCTACCAAGAGCAGCATGGCCCGCACACCAAAACCTATGCATGCCTCTCGAGATACGCAGCTATCGGTGCCTATCGATAGGTCTGGAATTCGACGGTCATCGCTGGCCCTCGCTATGGAGAGGGATCGATGGGGAGACGCCTTCGATGCCCAACAGGAAGGAAATGGGCCCCAGCCCAAAAGATAAGCGTGTCCCTCGAGATCGACAGCTATCGATAGGGATCGATAGGCATTGATATCCATCGGCATGGATAGTTATCCATGCCCATCGATGTCGACCTCTACCAATGGCTATGGAATTCCACAGGCATCGCTGGCCCTCGCTATGGAGAGGGATCGATGCCAAGACTCCTTCGATGCACAACAGGAAGGAAATCGGCCCCAGCCCAAAAGATAAGCGTGTCCCTTGAGATCGACAGCTATCGATAGGGATCGATAGGCATTGATATCCATCGGCATGGATAGTTATCCATGCCCATCGATGTCGACCTCTACCAATGGCTATGGAATTCCCACAGGCATCGCTGGCCCTCGCTATGGAGAGGGATCGATGCCAAGACTCCTTCGATGCCCAACAGGAAGGAAATGGGCCCCAGCCCAAAAGCTAAGCGTGCCCATCGACATCGACAGCTAACGACAGGGATCGATAGGCATTGGTATCAATCGACATGGATAGTTATCCATGCCCATCGATGTCGACCTCTACCAATGGCTATGGAATTCCCACAGGCATCGCTGGCCCTCGCTATGGAGAGGGATCGATGGCGAGACGCCTTCGATGCCCAACAGGAAGGAAATCGGCCCCAGCCCAAAAGCTAAGCGTGCCCATCGACATCGACAGCCGTCCAAAGGGATCGACAGGCAGCGAGATCGATAGGCATGGACACCTCTCCACGCTCTCCCTTTCGATCCCTACCCAAGCCTCTGGAAGTCGAGAGGCATCGATGCCTCCCGAGAGACAGCGCCATCCTTACCGACAGTCGTATCGCTCGAGAGGCCGGTTGACATTGAGAGGTACGGCTGGCTAGCGGCAGGCATGGCCAGCGATGGTTATCGATAACTCTGCATCCCTAGCAAGATCCATCCCCATCGATAGCCATGGAAACCGATAGGCATCGATGCCTGTTGAGATCGAGAGCCATCGATGCAGACCAAGAGGGCCCGAGATCTACGCATGTAGTTCTCCAGCGATACGGGGGGGAAGCAGTCCTCAGGAAGGGCCCTCGAGCCCCAAAACGGTCAATGTCGATAGGCCTCGCTGCCTACCAAGAGCAGCATGGCCCGCACACCAAAACCTATGCATGCCTCTCGAGATACGCAGCTATCGGTGCCTATCGATAGGTCTGGAATTCGACGGTCATCGCTGGCCCTCGCTATGGAGAGGGATCGATGGGGAGACTCCTTCGATGCCCAACAGGAAGGAAATCGGCCCCAACCAAAAGATAAGCGTGTCCCTCGAGATCGACAGCTTTCGATAGGGATCGATAGGCATTTATATCCATCGGCATGGATAGTTATCCATGCCCATCGATGTCGACCTCTACCAATGGCTATGGAATTCCCACAGGCATCGCTGGCCCTCGCTATGGAGAGGGATCGATGGCGAGACGCCTTCGATGCCCAACAGGAAGGAAATCGGCCCCAGCCCAAAAGCTAAGCGTGCCCATCGACATCGACAGCCGTCCAAAGGGATCGACAGGCAGCGAGATCGATAGGCATGGACACCTCTCCACGCTCTCCCTTTCGATCCCTACCCAAGCCTCTGGAAGTCGAGAGGCATCGATGCCTCCCGAGAGACAGCGCCATCCTTACCGACAGTCGTATCGCTCGAGAGGCCGGTTGACATTGAGAGGTACGGCTGGCTAGCGGCAGGCATGGCCAGCGATGGTTATCGATAACTCTGCATCCCTAGCAAGATCCATCCCCATCGATAGCCATGGAAACCGATAGGCATCGATGCCTGTTGAGATCGAGAGCCATCGATGCAGACCGAGAGGGCCCGAGATCTACGCATGTAGTTCTCCAGCGATACGGGGGGAAGCAGTCCTCAGGAAGGGCCCTCGAGCCCCAAAACGGTCAATGTCGATAGGCCTCGCTGCCTACCAAGAGCAGCATGGCCCGCACACCAAAACCTATGCATGCCTCTCGAGATACGCAGCTATCGGTGCCTATCGATAGGTCTGGAATTCGACGGTCATCGCTGGCCCTCGCTATGGAGAGGGATCGATGGGGAGACGCCTTCGATGCCCAACAGGAAGGAAATGGGCCCCAACCAAAAGATAAGCGTGTCCCTCGAGATCGACAGCTATCAATAGGGATCGATAGGCATTTATATCCATCGACATGGATAATTATCCATGCCCATCAATGTCGACCTCTACCAACGGCTATGGAATTCAACAGGCATCAAAGGCCCTCGCTATGGAGAGGGATCGATGCCAAGACTCCTTCGATGCCCAACAGGAAGGAAATGGGCCCCAGCCCAAAAGATAAGCGTGTCCCTCGAGATCGACAGCTAACGACAGGGATCGATAGGCATTGGTATCAATCGACATGGATAGTTATCCATGCCCATCGATGTCGACCTCTGCCAATGGCTTTGAAATCTCACAGGCATCGCTGGCCCTCGCTATGGAGAGGGATCGATGCCAAGACTCCTTCAATGCCCAACAGGAAGGAAATCGGCCCCAGCCCAAAAGCTAAGCGTGCCCATCGACATCGACAGCCGTCCAAAGGGATCGACAGGCAGCGAGATCGATAGGCATGGACACCTCTCCACGCTCTCCCTTTCGATCCCTACCCAAGCCTCTGGAAGTCGAGAGGCATCGATGCCTCCCGAGAGACAGCGCCATCCTTACCGACAGTCGTATCGCTCGAGAGGCCGGTTGACATTGAGAGGTACGGCTGGCTAGCGGCAGGCATGGCCAGCGATGGTTATCGATAACTCTGCATCCCTAGCGAGATCCATCCCCATCGATAGCCATGGAAACCGATAGGCATCGATGCCTGTTGAGATCGAGAGCCATCGATGCAGACCGAGAGGGCCCGAGATCTACGCATGTAGTTCTCCAGCGATACGGGGGGAAGCAGTCCTGAGGAAGGGCCCTCGAGCCCCAAAACGGTCAATGTTGATAGGCCTCGCTGCCTACCAAGAGCAGCATGGCCCGCACACCAAAACCTATGCATGCCTCTCGAGATACGCAGCTATCGGTGCCTATCGATAGGTCTGGAATTCGACGGTCATCGCTGGCCCTCGCTATGGAGAGGGATCGATGGGGAGACGCCTTCGATGCCCAACAGGAAGGAAATGGGCCCCAGCCCAAAAGATAAGCGTGTCCCTCGAGATCGACAGCTATCGATAGGGATCGATAGGCATTGATATCCATCGGCATGGATAGTTATCCATGCCCATCGATGTCGACCTCTACCAATGGCTATGGAATTCCACAGGCATCGCTGGCCCTCGCTATGGAGAGGGATCGATGCCAAGACTCCTTCGATGCACAACAGGAAGGAAATCGGCCCCAGCCCAAAAGATAAGCGTGTCCCTCGAGATCGACAGCTATCGATAGGGATCGATAGGCATTGATATCCATCGGCATGGATAGTTATCCATGCCCATCGATGTCGACCTCTACCAATGGCTATGGAATTCCCACAGGCATCGCTGGCCCTCGCTATGGAGAGGGATCGATGGCCAGACGCCTTCGATGCCCAACAGGAAGGAAATGGGCCCCAGCCCAAAAGCTAAGCGTGCCCATCGACATCGACAGCTAACGACAGGGATCGATAGGCATTGGTATCAATCGACATGGATAGTTATCCATGCCCATCGATGTCGACCTCTACCAATGGCTATGGAATTCCCACAGGCATCGCTGGCCCTCGCTATGGAGAGGGATCGATGGCCAGACGCCTTCGATGCCCAACAGGAAGGAAATCGGCCCCAGCCCAAAAGCTAAGCGTGCCCATCGACATCGACAGCCGTCCAAAGGGATCGACAGGCAGCGAGATCGATAGGCATGGACACCTCTCCACGCTCTCCCTTTCGATCCCTACCCAAGCCTCTGGAAGTCGAGAGGCATCGATGCCTCCCGAGAGACAGCGCCATCCTTACCGACAGTCGTATCGCTCGAGAGGCCGGTTGACATTGAGAGGTACGGCTGGCTAGCGGCAGGCATGGCCAGCGATGGTTATCGATAACTCTGCATCCCTAGCAAGATCCATCCCCATCGATAGCCATGGAAACCGATAGGCATCGATGCCTGTTGAGATCGAGAGCCATCGATGCAGACCGAGAGGGCCCGAGATCTACGCATGTAGTTCTCCAGCGATACGGGGGGGAAGCAGTCCTCAGGAAGGGCCCTCGAGCCCCAAAACGGTCAATGTCGATAGGCCTCGCTGCCTACCAAGAGCAGCATGGCCCGCACACCAAAACCTATGCATGCCTCTCGAGATACGCAGCTATCGGTGCCTATCGATAGGTCTGGAATTCGACGGTCATCGCTGGCCCTCGCTATGGAGAGGGATCGATGGGGAGACTCCTTCGATGCCCAACAGGAAGGAAATCGGCCCCAGCCCAAAAGATAAGCGTGTCCCTCGAGATCGACAGCTTTCGATAGGGATCGATAGGCATTTATATCCATCGGCATGGATAGTTATCCATGCCCATCGATGTCGACCTCTACCAATGGCTATGGAATTCCCACAGGCATCAATGGCCCTCGCTATGGAGAGGGATCGATGGCGAGACGCCTTCGATGCCCAACAGGAAGGAAATCGGCCCCAGCCCAAAAGCTAAGCGTGCCCATCGACATCGACAGCCGTCCAAAGGGATCGACAGGCAGCGAGATCGATAGGCATGGACACCTCTCCACGCTCTCCCTTTCGATCCCTACCCAAGCCTCTGGAAGTCGAGAGGCATCGATGCCTCCCGAGAGACAGCGCCATCCTTACCGACAGTCGTATCGCTCGAGAGGCCGGTTGACATTGAGAGGTACGGCTGGCTAGCGGCAGGCATGGCCAGCGATGGTTATCGATAACTCTGCATCCCTAGCGAGATCCATCCCCATCGATAGCCATGGAAACCGATAGGCATCGATGCCTGTTGAGATCGAGAGCCATCGATGCAGACCGAGAGGGCCCGAGATCTACGCATGTAGTTCTCCAGCGATACGGGGGGAAGCAGTCCTCAGGAAGGGCCCTCGAGCCCCAAAACGGTCAATGTTGATAGGCCTCACTGCCTACCAAGAGCAGCATGGCCCGCACACCAAAACCTATGCATGCCTCTCGAGATACGCAGCTATCGGTGCCTATCGATAGGTCTGGAATTCGACGGTCATCGCTGGCCCTCGCTATGGAGAGGGATCGATGGGGAGACGCCTTCGATGCCCAACAGGAAGGAAATGGGCCCCAGCCCAAAAGATAAGCGTGTCCCTCGAGATCGACAGGTATCGATAGGGATCGATAGGCATTGATATCCATCGGCATGGATAGTTATCCATGCCCATCGATGTCGACCTCTACCAATGGCTATGGAATTCCACAGGCATCGCTGGCCCTCGCTATGGAGAGGGATCGATGCCAAGACTCCTTCGATGCCCAACAGGAAGGAAATGGGCCCCAGCCCAAAAGATAAGCGTGTCCCTTGAGATCGACAGCTAACGACAGGGATCGATAGGCATTGGTATCAATCGACATGGATAGTTATCCATGCCCATCGATGTCGACCTCTACCAATGGCTATGGAATTCCCACAGGCATCGCTGGCCCTCGCTATGGAGAGGGATCGATGGCCAGACGCCTTCGATGCCCAACAGGAAGGAAATCGGCCCCAGCCCAAAAGCTAAGCGTGCCCATCGACATCGACAGCCGTCCAAAGGGATCGACAGGCAGCGAGATCGATAGGCATGGACACCTCTCCACGCTCTCCCTTTCGATCCCTACCCAAGCCTCTGGAAGTCGAGAGGCATCGATGCCTCCCGAGAGACAGCGCCATCCTTACCGACAGTCGTATCGCTCGAGAGGCCGGTTGACATTGAGAGGTACGGCTGGCTAGCGGCAGGCATGGCCAGCGATGGTTATCGATAACTCTGCATCCCTAGCAAGATCCATCCCCATCGATAGCCATGGAAACCGATAGGCATCGATGCCTGTTGAGATCGAGAGCCATCGATGCAGACCGAGAGGGCCCGAGATCTACGCATGTAGTTCTCCAGCGATACGGGGGGGAAGCAGTCCTCAGGAAGGGCCCTCGAGCCCCAAAACGGTCAATGTCGATAGGCCTCGCTGCCTACCAAGAGCAGCATGGCCCGCACACCAAAACCTATGCATGCCTCTCGAGATACGCAGCTATCGGTGCCTATCGATAGGTCTGGAATTCGACGGTCATCGCTGGCCCTCGCTATGGAGAGGGATCGATGCCAAGACTCCTTCGATGCCCAACAGGAAGGAAATCGGCCCCAACCAAAAGATAAGCGTGTCCCTCGAGATCGACAGCTTTCGATAGGGATCGATAGGCATTTATATCCATCAGCATGGATAATTATCCATGCCCATCGATGTCGACCTCTACCAACGGCTATGGAATTCAACAGGCATCAAAGGCCCTCGCTATGGAGAGGGATCGATGCCAAGACTCCTTCGATGCCCAACAGGAAGGAAATGGGCCCCAGCCCAAAAGATAAGCGTGCCCATCGACATCGACAGCTAACGACAGGGATCGATAGGCATTGGTATCAATCGACATGGATAGTTATCCATGCCCATCGATGTCGACCTCTACCAATGGCTATGGAATTCCCACAGGCATCGCTGGCCCTCGCTATGGAGAGGGATCGATGGCCAGACGCCTTCGATGCCCAACAGGAAGGAAATCGGCCCCAGCCCAAAAGCTAAGCGTGCCCATCGACATCGACAGCCGTCCAAAGGGATCGACAGGCAGCGAGATCGATAGGCATGGACACCTCTCCACGCTCTCCCTTTCGATCCCTACCCAAGCCTCTGGAAGTCGAGAGGCATCGATGCCTCCCGAGAGACAGCGCCATCCTTACCGACAGTCGTATCGCTCGAGAGGCCGGTTGACATTGAGAGGTACGGCTGGCTAGCGGCAGGCATGGCCAGCGATGGTTATCGATAACTCTGCATCCCTAGCAAGATCCATCCCCATCGATAGCCATGGAAACCGATAGGCATCGATGCCTGTTGAGATCGAGAGCCATCGATGCAGACCGAGAGGGCCCGAGATCTACGCATGTAGTTCTCCAGCGATACGGGGGGGAAGCAGTCCTGAGGAAGGGCCCTCGAGCCCCAAAACGGTCAATGTCGATAGGCCTCGCTGCCTACCAAGAGCAGCATGGCCCGCACACCAAAACCTATGCATGCCTCTCGAGATACGCAGCTATCGGTGCCTATCGATAGGTCTGGAATTCGACGGTCATCGCTGGCCCTCGCTATGGAGAGGGATCGATGCCAAGACTCCTTCGATGCCCAACAGTAAGGAAATCGGCCCCAACCAAAAGATAAGCGTGTCCCTCGAGATCGACAGCTATCGATAGGGATCGATAGGCATTTATATCCATTGGCATGGATAATTATCCATGCCCATCGATGTCGACCTCTACCAACGGCTATGGAATTCAACAGGCATCAAAGGCCCTCGCTATGGAGAGGGATCGATGCCAAGACTCCTTCGATGCCCAACAGGAAGGAAATCGGCCCCAGCCCAAAAGATAAGCGTGCCCATCGACATCGACAGCTAACGACAGGGATCGATAGGCATTGGTATCAATCGACATGGATAGTTATCCATGCCCATCGATGTCGACCTCTGCCAATGGCTTTGAAATCTCACAGGCATCGCTGGCCCTCGCTATGGAGAGGGATCGATGCCAAGACTCCTTCAATGCCCAACAGGAAGGAAATCGGCCCCAGCCCAAAAGCTAAGCGTGCCCATCGACATCGACAGCCGTCCAAAGGGATCGACAGGCAGCGAGATCGATAGGCATGGACACCTCTCCACGCTCTCCCTTTCGATCCCTACCCAAGCCTCTGGAAGTCGAGAGGCATCGATGCCTCCCGAGAGACAGCGCCATCCTTACCGACAGTCGTATCGCTCGAGAGGCCGGTTGACATTGAGAGGTACGGCTGGCTAGCGGCAGGCATGGCCAGCGATGGTTATCGATAACTCTGCATCCCTAGCGAGATCCATCCCCATCGATAGCCATGGAAACCGATAGGCATCGATGCCTGTTGAGATCAAGAGCCATCGATGCAGACCGAGAGGGCCCGAGATCTACGCATGTAGTTCTCCAGCGATACGGGGGGAAGCAGTCCTGAGGAAGGGCCCTCGAGCCCCAAAACGGTCAATGTCGATAGGCCTCGCTGCCTACCAAGAGCAGCATGGCCCGCACACCAAAACCTATGCATGCCTCTCGAGATACGCAGCTATCGGTGCCTATCGATAGGTCTGGAATTCGACGGTCATCGCTGGCCCTCGCTATGGAGAGGGATCGATGGGGAGACGCCTTCGATGCCCAACAGGAAGGAAATCGGCCCCAACCAAAAGATAAGCGTGTCCCTCGAGATCGACAGCTTTCGATAGGGATCGATAGGCATTGATATCCATCGGCATGGATAGTTATCCATGCCCATCGATGTCGACCTCTACCAATGGCTATGGAATTCCACAGGCATCGCTGGCCCTCGCTATGGAGAGGGATCGATGCCAAGACTCCTTCGATGCCCAACAGGAAGGAAATCGGCCCCAGCCCAAAAGATAAGCGTGTCCCTTGAGATCGACAGCTATCGATAGGGATCGATAGGCATTGATGTCCATCGGCATGGATAGTTATCCATGCCCATCGATGTCGACCTCTACCAATGGCTATGGA
Organism: Apteryx mantelli; assembly: GCF_036417845.1. Taxonomy (NCBI): domain Eukaryota; kingdom Metazoa; phylum Chordata; class Aves; order Apterygiformes; family Apterygidae; genus Apteryx; species Apteryx mantelli. The sequence continues at coordinate 111,327,721 of NC_089978.1, forward strand.
ATTCCCACAGGCATCGCTGGCCCTCGCTATGGAGAGGGATCGATGCCAAGACTCCTTCGATGCCCAACAGGAAGGAAATGGGCCCCAGCCCAAAAGATAAGCGTGCCCATCGACATCGACAGCTAACGACAGGGATCGATAGGCATTGGTATCAATCGACATGGATAGTTATCCATGCCCATCGATGTCGACCTCTACCAATGGCTATGGAATTCCCACAGGCATCGCTGGCCCTCGCTATGGAGAGGGATCGATGGCCAGACGCCTTCGATGCCCAACAGGAAGGAAATCGGCCCCAGCCCAAAAGCTAAGCGTGCCCATCGACATCGACAGCCGTCCAAAGGGATCGACAGGCAGCGAGATCGATAGGCATGGACACCTCTCCACGCTCTCCCTTTCGATCCCTACCCAAGCCTCTGGAAGTCGAGAGGCATCGATGCCTCCCGAGAGACAGCGCCATCCTTACCGACAGTCGTATCGCTCGAGAGGCCGGTTGACATTGAGAGGTACGGCTGGCTAGCGGCAGGCATGGCCAGCGATGGTTATCGATAACTCTGCATCCCTAGCAAGATCCATCCCCATCGATAGCCATGGAAACCGATAGGCATCGATGCCTGTTGAGATCGAGAGCCATCGATGCAGACCGAGAGGGCCCGAGATCTACGCATGTAGTTCTCCAGCGATACGGGGGGGAAGCAGTCCTCAGGAAGGGCCCTCGAGCCCCAAAACGGTCAATGTCGATAGGCCTCGCTGCCTACCAAGAGCAGCATGGCCCGCACACCAAAACCTATGCATGCCTCTCGAGATACGCAGCTATCGGTGCCTATCGATAGGTCTGGAATTCGACGGTCATCGCTGGCCCTCGCTATGGAGAGGGATCGATGCCAAGACTCCTTTGATGCCCAACAGTAAGGAAATCGGCCCCAACCAAAAGATAAGCGTGTCCCTCGAGATCGACAGCTTTCGATAGGGATCGATAGGCATTTATATCCATCAGCATGGATAGTTATCCATGCCCATCGATGTCGACCTCTACCAATGGCTATGGAATTCCCACAGGCATCAATGGCCCTCGCTATGGAGAGGGATCGATGGCGAGACGCCTTCGATGCCCAACAGGAAGGAAATCGGCCCCAGCCCAAAAGCTAAGCGTGCCCATCGACATCGACAGCCGTCCAAAGGGATCGACAGGCAGCGAGATCGATAGGCATGGACACCTCTCCACGCTCTCCCTTTCGATCCCTACCCAAGCCTCTGGAAGTCGAGAGGCATCGATGCCTCCCGAGAGACAGCGCCATCCTTACCGACAGTCGTATCGCTCGAGAGGCCGGTTGACATTGAGAGGTACGGCTGGCTAGCGGCAGGCATGGCCAGCGATGGTTATCGATAACTCTGCATCCCTAGCGAGATCCATCCCCATCGATAGCCATGGAAACCGATAGGCATTGATGCCTGTTGAGATCGAGAGCCATCGATGCAGACCGAGAGGGCCCGAGATCTACGCATGTAGTTCTCCAGCGATACGGGGGGGAAGCAGTCCTGAGGAAGGGCCCTCGAGCCCCAAAACGGTCAATGTCGATAGGCCTCGCTGCCTACCAAGAGCAGCATGGCCCACACACCAAAACCTATGCATGCCTCTCGAGATACGCAGCTATCGGTGCCTATCGATAGGTCTGGAATTCGACGGTCATCGCTGGCCCTCGCTATGGAGAGGGATCGATGGGGAGACGCCTTCGATGCCCAACAGGAAGGAAATGGGCCCCAGCCCAAAAGATAAGCGTGTCCCTCGAGATCGACAGCTATCGATAGGGATCGATAGGCATTGATATCCATTGGCATGGATAGTTATCCATGCCCATCGATGTCGACCTCTACCAATGGCTATGGAATTCCACAGGCATCGCTGGCCCTCGCTATGGAGAGGGATCGATGCCAAGACTCCTTCGATGCCCAACAGGAAGGAAATGGGCCCCAGCCCAAAAGATAAGCGTGCCCATCGACATCGACAGCTAACGACAGGGATCGATAGGCATTGGTATCAATCGACATGGATAGTTATCCATGCCCATCGATGTCGACCTCTACCAATGGCTATGGAATTCCCACAGGCATCGCTGGCCCTCGCTATGGAGAGGGATCGATGGCCAGACGCCTTCGATGCCCAACAGGAAGGAAATCGGCCCCAGCCCAAAAGCTAAGCGTGCCCATCGACATCGACATTGTCCAAAGGGATCGACAGGCAGCGAGATCGATAGGCATGGACACCTCTCCACACTCTCCCTTTCGATCCCTACCCAAGCCTCTGGAAGTCGAGAGGCATCGATGCCTCCCGAGAGACAGCGCCATCCTTACCGACAGTTGTATCGCTCGAGAGGCCGGTTGACATTGAGAGGTACGGCTGGCTAGCGGCAGGCATGGCCAGCGATGGTTATCGATAACTCTGCATCCCTAGCGAGATCCATCCCCATCGATAGCCATGGAAACCGATAGGCATCGATGCCTGTTGAGATCGAGAGCCATCGATGCAGACCGAGAGGGCCCGAGATCTACGCATGTAGTTCTCCAGCGATACGGGGGGGAAGCAGTCCTCAGGAAGGGCCCTCGAGCCCCAAAACGGTCAATGTCGATAGGCCTCGCTGCCTACCAAGAGCAGCATGGCCCGCACACCAAAACCTATGCATGCCTCTCGAGATACGCAGCTATCGGTGCCTATCGATAGGTCTGGAATTCGACGGTCATCGCTGGCCCTCGCTATGGAGAGGGATCGATGGGGAGACGCCTTCGATGCCCAACAGGAAGGAAATCGGCCCCAACCAAAAGATAAGCGTGTCCCTCGAGATCGACAGCTTTCGATAGGAATCGATAGGCATTTATATCCATCAGCATGGATAGTTATCCATGCCCATCGATGTCGACCTCTACCAATGGCTATGGAATTCCACAGGCATCGCTGGCCCTCGCTATGGAGAGGGATCGATGCCAAGACTCCTTCGATGCCCAACAGGAAGGAAATGGGCCCCAGCCCAAAAGATAAGCGTGTCCCTTGAGATCGACAGCTATCGATAGGGATCGATAGGCATTGATATCCATCGGCATGGATAGTTATCCATGCCCATCGATGTCAACCTCTACCAATGGCTATGGAATTCCCACAGGCATCGCTGGCCCTCGCTATGGAGAGGGATCGATGCCAAGACTCCTTCGATGCCCAACAGGAAGGAAATGGGCCCCAACCAAAAGCTAAGCGTGTCCCTCGAGATCGACAGCTATCAATAGGGATCGATAGGCATTGATATCCATCGGCATGGATAGTTATCCATGCCCATCGATGTCGACCTCTACCAATGGCTATGGAATTCCACAGGCATCGCTGGCCCTCGCTATGGAGAGGGATCGATGCCAAGACTCCTTCGATGCCCAACAGGAAGGAAATCGGCCCCAGCCCAAAAGATAAGCGTGTCCCTTGAGATCGACAGCTATCGATAGGGATCGATAGGCATTGATATCCATCGGCATGGATAGTTATCCATGCCCATCGATGTCGACCTCTACCAATGGCTATGGAATTCCCACAGGCATCAATGGCCCTCGCTATGGAGAGGGATCGATGGCGAGACGCCTTCGATGCCCAACAGGAAGGAAATCGGCCCCAACCAAAAGCTAAGCGTGTCCCTCGAGATCGACAGCTATCGATAGGGATCGATAGGCATTGATATCAATCGACATGGATAGTTATCCATGCCCATCGATGTCGACCTCTACCAATGGCTATGGAATTCCCACAGGCATCAATGGCCCTCGCTATGGAGAGGGATCGATGGCGAGACGCCTTCGATGCCCAACAGGAAGGAAATCGGCCCCAGCCCAAAAGCTAAGCGTGCCCATCGACATCGACAGCCGTCCAAAGGGATCGACAGGCAGCGAGATCGATAGGCATGGACACCTCTCCACGCTCTCCCTTTCGATCCCTACCCAAGCCTCTGGAAGTCGAGAGGCATCGATGCCTCCCGAGAGACAGCGCCATCCTTACCGACAGTCGTATCGCTCGAGAGGCCGGTTGACATTGAGAGGTACGGCTGGCTAGCGGCAGGCATGGCCAGCGATGGTTATCGATAACTCTGCATCCCTAGCGAGATCCATCCCCATCGATAGCCATGGAAACCGATAGGCATCGATGCCTGTTGAGATCGAGAGCCATCGATGCAGACCGAGAGGGCCCGAGATCTACGCATGTAGTTCTCCAGCGATACGGGGGGAAGCAGTCCTCAGGAAGGGCCCTCGAGCCCCAAAACGGTCAATGTTGATAGGCCTCGCTGCCTACCAAGAGCAGCATGGCCCGCACACCAAAACCTATGCATGCCTCTCGAGATACGCAGCTATCGGTGCCTATCGATAGGTCTGGAATTCGACGGTCATCGCTGGCCCTCGCTATGGAGAGGGATCGATGGGGAGACGCCTTCGATGCCCAACAGGAAGGAAATGGGCCCCAGCCCAAAAGATAAGCGTGTCCCTCGAGATCGACAGCTATCAATAGGGATCGATAGGCATTGATATCCATCGGCATGGATAGTTATCCATGCCCATCGATGTCGACCTCTACCAATGGCTATGGAATTCCACAGGCATCGCTGGCCCTCGCTATGGAGAGGGATCGATGCCAAGACTCCTTCGATGCCCAACAGGAAGGAAATCGGCCCCAGCCCAAAAGATAAGCGTGTCCCTTGAGATCGACAGCTATCGATAGGGATCGATAGGCATTGATATCCATCGGCATGGATAGTTATCCATGCCCATCGATGTCGACCTCTACCAATGGCTATGGAATTCCCACAGGCATCAATGGCCCTCGCTATGGAGAGGGATCGATGGCGAGACGCCTTCGATGCCCAACAGGAAGGAAATCGGCCCCAACCAAAAGCTAAGCGTGTCCCTCGAGATCGACAGCTATCGATAGGGATCGATAGGCATTGATATCAATCGACATGGATAGTTATCCATGCCCATCGATGTCGACCTCTACCAATGGCTATGGAATTCCCACAGGCATCAATGGCCCTCGCTATGGAGAGGGATCGATGGCGAGACGCCTTCGATGCCCAACAGGAAGGAAATCGGCCCCAGCCCAAAAGCTAAGCGTGCCCATCGACATCGACAGCCGTCCAAAGGGATCGACAGGCAGCGAGATCGATAGGCATGGACACCTCTCCACGCTCTCCCTTTCGATCCCTACCCAAGCCTCTGGAAGTCGAGAGGCATCGATGCCTCCCGAGAGACAGCGCCATCCTTACCGACAGTCGTATCGCTCGAGAGGCCGGTTGACATTGAGAGGTACGGCTGGCTAGCGGCAGGCATGGCCAGCGATGGTTATCGATAACTCTGCATCCCTAGCAAGATCCATCCCCATCGATAGCCATGGAAACCGATAGGCATCGATGCCTGTTGAGATCGAGAGCCATCGATGCAGACCGAGAGGGCCCGAGATCTACGCATGTAGTTCTCCAGCGATACGGGGGGGAAGCAGTCCTCAGGAAGGGCCCTCGAGCCCCAAAACGGTCAATGTTGATAGGCCTCGCTGCCTACCAAGAGCAGCATGGCCCGCACACCAAAACCTATGCATGCCTCTCGAGATACGCAGCTATCGGTGCCTATCGATAGGTCTGGAATTCGACGGTCATCGCTGGCCCTCGCTATGGAGAGGGATCGATGGGGAGACGCCTTCGATGCCCAACAGGAAGGAAATCGGCCCCAGCCCAAAAGATAAGCGTGTCCCTCGAGATCGACAGCTATCAATAGGGATCGATAGGCATTGATATCCATCGACATGGATAATTATCCATGCCCATCGATGTCGACCTCTACCAATTGCTATGGAATTCCACAGGCATCGCTGGCCCTCGCTATGGAGAGGGATCGATGCCAAGACTCCTTCGATGCCCAACAGGAAGGAAATCGGCCCCAGCCCAAAAGATAAGCGTGTCCCTTGAGATCGACAGCTATCGATAGGGATCGATAGGCATTGATATCCATCGGCATGGATAGTTATCCATGCCCATCGATGTCGACCTCTACCAAAGGCTATGGAATTCCCACAGGCATCGCTGGCCCTCGCTATGGAGAGGGATCGATGCCAAGACTCCTTCGATGCCCAACAGGAAGGAAATGGGCCCCAGCCCAAAAGATAAGCGTGCCCATCGACATCGACAGCTAACGACAGGGATCGATAGGCATTGGTATCAATCGACATGGATAGTTATCCATGCCCATCGATGTCGACCTCTACCAATGGCTATGGAATTCCCACAGGCATCGCTGGCCCTCGCTATGGAGAGGGATCGATGGCCAGACGCCTTCGATGCCCAACAGGAAGGAAATCGGCCCCAGCCCAAAAGCTAAGCGTGCCCATCGACATCGACATTGTCCAAAGGGATCGACAGGCAGCGAGATCGATAGGCATGGACACCTCTCCACACTCTCCCTTTCGATCCCTACCCAAGCCTCTGGAAGTCGAGAGGCATCGATGCCTCCCGAGAGACAGCGCCATCCTTACCGACAGTTGTATCGCTCGAGAGGCCGGTTGACATTGAGAGGTACGGCTGGCTAGCGGCAGGCATGGCCAGCGATGGTTATCGATAACTCTGCATCCCTAGCGAGATCCATCCCCATCGATAGCCATGGAAACCGATAGGCATCGATGCCTGTTGAGATCGAGAGCCATCGATGCAGACCGAGAGGGCCCGAGATCTACGCATGTAGTTCTCCAGCGATACGGGGGGGAAGCAGTCCTCAGGAAGGGCCCTCGAGCCCCAAAACGGTCAATGTCGATAGGCCTCGCTGCCTACCAAGAGCAGCATGGCCCGCACACCAAAACCTATGCATGCCTCTCGAGATACGCAGCTATCGGTGCCTATCGATAGGTCTGGAATTCGACGGTCATCGCTGGCCCTCGCTATGGAGAGGGATCGATGGGGAGACGCCTTCGATGCCCAACAGGAAGGAAATCGGCCCCAACCAAAAGATAAGCGTGTCCCTCGAGATCGACAGCTTTCGATAGGAATCGATAGGCATTTATATCCATCAGCATGGATAGTTATCCATGCCCATCGATGTCGACCTCTACCAATGGCTATGGAATTCCACAGGCATCGCTGGCCCTCGCTATGGAGAGGGATCGATGCCAAGACTCCTTCGATGCCCAACAGGAAGGAAATGGGCCCCAGCCCAAAAGATAAGCGTGTCCCTTGAGATCGACAGCTATCGATAGGGATCGATAGGCATTGATATCCATCGGCATGGATAGTTATCCATGCCCATCGATGTCAACCTCTACCAATGGCTATGGAATTCCCACAGGCATCGCTGGCCCTCGCTATGGAGAGGGATCGATGCCAAGACTCCTTCGATGCCCAACAGGAAGGAAATGGGCCCCAACCAAAAGCTAAGCGTGTCCCTCGAGATCGACAGCTATCAATAGGGATCGATAGGCATTGATATCCATCGGCATGGATAGTTATCCATGCCCATCGATGTCGACCTCTACCAATGGCTATGGAATTCCACAGGCATCGCTGGCCCTCGCTATGGAGAGGGATCGATGCCAAGACTCCTTCGATGCCCAACAGGAAGGAAATCGGCCCCAGCCCAAAAGATAAGCGTGTCCCTTGAGATCGACAGCTATCGATAGGGATCGATAGGCATTGATATCCATCGGCATGGATAGTTATCCATGCCCATCGATGTCGACCTCTACCAATGGCTATGGAATTCCCACAGGCATCAATGGCCCTCGCTATGGAGAGGGATCGATGGCGAGACGCCTTCGATGCCCAACAGGAAGGAAATCGGCCCCAACCAAAAGCTAAGCGTGTCCCTCGAGATCGACAGCTATCGATAGGGATCGATAGGCATTGATATCAATCGACATGGATAGTTATCCATGCCCATCGATGTCGACCTCTACCAATGGCTATGGAATTCCCACAGGCATCAATGGCCCTCGCTATGGAGAGGGATCGATGGCGAGACGCCTTCGATGCCCAACAGGAAGGAAATCGGCCCCAGCCCAAAAGCTAAGCGTGCCCATCGACATCGACAGCCGTCCAAAGGGATCGACAGGCAGCGAGATCGATAGGCATGGACACCTCTCCACGCTCTCCCTTTCGATCCCTACCCAAGCCTCTGGAAGTCGAGAGGCATCGATGCCTCCCGAGAGACAGCGCCATCCTTACCGACAGTCGTATCGCTCGAGAGGCCGGTTGACATTGAGAGGTACGGCTGGCTAGCGGCAGGCATGGCCAGCGATGGTTATCGATAACTCTGCATCCCTAGCGAGATCCATCCCCATCGATAGCCATGGAAACCGATAGGCATCGATGCCTGTTGAGATCGAGAGCCATCGATGCAGACCGAGAGGGCCCGAGATCTACGCATGTAGTTCTCCAGCGATACGGGGGGAAGCAGTCCTCAGGAAGGGCCCTCGAGCCCCAAAACGGTCAATGTTGATAGGCCTCGCTGCCTACCAAGAGCAGCATGGCCCGCACACCAAAACCTATGCATGCCTCTCGAGATACGCAGCTATCGGTGCCTATCGATAGGTCTGGAATTCGACGGTCATCGCTGGCCCTCGCTATGGAGAGGGATCGATGGGGAGACGCCTTCGATGCCCAACAGGAAGGAAATGGGCCCCAGCCCAAAAGATAAGCGTGTCCCTCGAGATCGACAGCTATCAATAGGGATCGATAGGCATTGATATCCATCGGCATGGATAGTTATCCATGCCCATCGATGTCGACCTCTACCAATGGCTATGGAATTCCACAGGCATCGCTGGCCCTCGCTATGGAGAGGGATCGATGCCAAGACTCCTTCGATGCCCAACAGGAAGGAAATCGGCCCCAGCCCAAAAGATAAGCGTGTCCCTTGAGATCGACAGCTATCGATAGGGATCGATAGGCATTGATATCCATCGGCATGGATAGTTATCCATGCCCATCGATGTCGACCTCTACCAATGGCTATGGAATTCCCACAGGCATCAATGGCCCTCGCTATGGAGAGGGATCGATGGCGAGACGCCTTCGATGCCCAACAGGAAGGAAATCGGCCCCAACCAAAAGCTAAGCGTGTCCCTCGAGATCGACAGCTATCGATAGGGATCGATAGGCATTGATATCAATCGACATGGATAGTTATCCATGCCCATCGATGTCGACCTCTACCAATGGCTATGGAATTCCCACAGGCATCAATGGCCCTCGCTATGGAGAGGGATCGATGGCGAGACGCCTTCGATGCCCAACAGGAAGGAAATCGGCCCCAGCCCAAAAGCTAAGCGTGCCCATCGACATCGACAGCCGTCCAAAGGGATCGACAGGCAGCGAGATCGATAGGCATGGACACCTCTCCACGCTCTCCCTTTCGATCCCTACCCAAGCCTCTGGAAGTCGAGAGGCATCGATGCCTCCCGAGAGACAGCGCCATCCTTACCGACAGTCGTATCGCTCGAGAGGCCGGTTGACATTGAGAGGTACGGCTGGCTAGCGGCAGGCATGGCCAGCGATGGTTATCGATAACTCTGCATCCCTAGCAAGATCCATCCCCATCGATAGCCATGGAAACCGATAGGCATCGATGCCTGTTGAGATCGAGAGCCATCGATGCAGACCGAGAGGGCCCGAGATCTACGCATGTAGTTCTCCAGCGATACGGGGGGGAAGCAGTCCTCAGGAAGGGCCCTCGAGCCCCAAAACGGTCAATGTTGATAGGCCTCGCTGCCTACCAAGAGCAGCATGGCCCGCACACCAAAACCTATGCATGCCTCTCGAGATACGCAGCTATCGGTGCCTATCGATAGGTCTGGAATTCGACGGTCATCGCTGGCCCTCGCTATGGAGAGGGATCGATGGGGAGACGCCTTCGATGCCCAACAGGAAGGAAATCGGCCCCAGCCCAAAAGATAAGCGTGTCCCTCGAGATCGACAGCTATCAATAGGGATCGATAGGCATTGATATCCATCGACATGGATAATTATCCATGCCCATCGATGTCGACCTCTACCAATTGCTATGGAATTCCACAGGCATCGCTGGCCCTCGCTATGGAGAGGGATCGATGCCAAGACTCCTTCGATGCCCAACAGGAAGGAAATCGGCCCCAGCCCAAAAGATAAGCGTGTCCCTTGAGATCGACAGCTATCGATAGGGATCGATAGGCATTGATATCCATCGGCATGGATAGTTATCCATGCCCATCGATGTCGACCTCTACCAAAGGCTATGGAATTCCCACAGGCATCGCTGGCCCTCGCTATGGAGAGGGATCGATGCCAAGACTCCTTCGATGCCCAACAGGAAGGAAATGGGCCCCAGCCCAAAAGATAAGCGTGCCCATCGACATCGACAGCTAACGACAGGGATCGATAGGCATTGGTATCAATCGACATGGATAGTTATCCATGCCCATCGATGTCGACCTCTACCAATGGCTATGGAATTCCTACAGGCATCGCTGGCCCTCGCTATGGAGAGGGATCGATGGCCAGACGCCTTCGATGCCCAACAGGAAGGAAATCGGCCCCAGCCCAAAAGCTAAGCGTGCCCATCGACATCGACATTGTCCAAAGGGATCGACAGGCAGCGAGATCGATAGGCATGGACACCTCTCCACACTCTCCCTTTCGATCCCTACCCAAGCCTCTGGAAGTCGAGAGGCATCGATGCCTCCCAAGAGACAGCGCCATCCTTACCGACAGTTGTATCGCTCGAGAGGCCGGTTGACATTGAGAGGTACGGCTGGCTAGCGGCAGGCATGGCCAGCGATGGTTATCGATAACTCTGCATCCCTAGCAAGATCCATCCCCATCGATAGCCATGGAAACCGATAGGCATCGATGCCTGTTGAGATCGAGAGCCATCGATGCAGACCGAGAGGGCCCGAGATCTACGCATGTAGTTCTCCAGCGATACGGGGGGAAGCAGTCCTGAGGAAGGGCCCTCGAGCCCCAAAACGGTCAATGTCGATAGGCCTCGCTGCCTACCAAGAGCAGCATGGCCCGCACACCAAAACCTATGCATGCCTCTCGAGATACGCAGCTATCGGTGCCTATCGATAGGTCTGGAATTCGACGGTCATCGCTGGCCCTCGCTATGGAGAGGGATCGATGGGGAGACGCCTTCGATGCCCAACAGGAAGGAAATGGGCCCCAGCCCAAAAGATAAGCGTGTCCCTCGAGATCGACAGCTATCGATAGGGATCGATAGGCATTGGTATCAATCGACATGGATAGTTATCCATGCCCATCGATGTCGACCTCTACCAATGGCTATGGAATTCCCACAGGCATCAATGGCCCTCGCTATGGAGAGGGATCGATGGCGAGACGCCTTCGATGCCCAACAGGAAGGAAATCGGCCCCAGCCCAAAAGCTAAGCGTGCCCATCGACATCGACAGCCGTCCAAAGGGATCGACAGGCAGCGAGATCGATAGGCATGGACACCTCTCCACGCTCTCCCTTTCGATCCCTACCCAAGCCTCTGGAAGTCGAGAGGCATCGATGCCTCCCGAGAGACAGCGCCATCCTTACCGACAGTCGTATCGCTCGAGAGGCCGGTTGACATTGAGAGGTACGGCTGGCTAGCGGCAGGCATGGCCAGCGATGGTTATCGATAACTCTGCATCCCTAGCGAGATCCATCCCCATCGATAGCCATGGAAACCGATAGGCATCGATGCCTGTTGAGATCGAGAGCCATCGATGCAGACCGAGAGGGCCCGAGATCTACGCATGTAGTTCTCCAGCGATACGGGGGGAAGCAGTCCTGAGGAAGGGCCCTCGAGCCCCAAAACGGTCAATGTTGATAGGCCTCGCTGCCTACCAAGAGCAGCATGGCCCGCACACCAAAACCTATGCATGCCTCTCGAGATACGCAGCTATCGGTGCCTATCGATAGGTCTGGAATTCGACGGTCATCGCTGGCCCTCGCTATGGAGAGGGATCGATGGGGAGACGCCTTCGATGCCCAACAGGAAGGAAATGGGCCCCAGCCCAAAAGATAAGCGTGTCCCTCGAGATCGACAGCTATCAATAGGGATCGATAGGCATTTATATCCATCGGCATGGATAGTTATCCATGCCCATCGATGTCGACCTCTACCAATGGCTATGGAATTCCACAGGCATCGCTGGCCCTCGCTATGGAGAGGGATCGATGCCAAGACTCCTTCGATGCCCAACAGGAAGGAAATCGGCCCCAGCCCAAAAGATAAGCGTGTCCCTTGAGATCGACAGCTATCGATAGGGATCGATAGGCATTTATATCCATCGACATGGATAATTATCCATGCCCATCGATGTCGACCTCTACCAACGGCTATGGAATTCAACAGGCATCAATGGCCCTCGCTATGGAGAGGGATCGATGCCAAGACTCCTTCGATGCCCAACAGGAAGGAAATCGGCCCCAGCCCAAAAGATAAGCGTGCCCATCGACATCGACAGCCGTCCAAAGGGATCGACAGGCAGCGAGATCGATAGGCATGGACACCTCTCCACGCTCTCCCTTTCGATCCCTACCCAAGCCTCTGGAAGTCGAGAGGCATCGATGCCTCCCGAGAGACAGCGCCATCCTTACCGACAGTCGTATCGCTCGAGAGGCCGGTTGACATTGAGAGGTACGGCTGGCTAGCGGCAGGCATGGCCAGCGATGGTTATCGATAACTCTGCATCCCTAGCGAGATCCATCCCCATCGATAGCCATGGAAACCGATAGGCATCGATGCCTGTTGAGATCGAGAGCCATCGATGCAGACCGAGAGGGCCCGAGATCTACGCATGTAGTTCTCCAGCGATACGGGGGGAAGCAGTCCTGAGGAAGGGCCCTCGAGCCCCAAAACGGTCAATGTCGATAGGCCTCGCTGCCTACCAAGAGCAGCATGGCCCGCACACCAAAACCTATGCATGCCTCTCGAGATACGCAGCTATCGGTGCCTATCGATAGGTCTGGAATTCGACGGTCATCGCTGGCCCTCGCTATGGAGAGGGATCGATGGGGAGACGCCTTCGATGCCCAACAGGAAGGAAATGGGCCCCAGCCCAAAAGATAAGCGTGTCCCTCGAGATCGACAGCTATCGACAGGGATCGATAGGCATTGGTATCAATCGACATGGATAGTTATCCATGCCCATCGATGTCGACCTCTACCAATGGCTATGGAATTCCCACAGGCATCAATGGCCCTCGCTATGGAGAGGGATCGATGGCGAGACGCCTTCGATGCCCAACAGGAAGGAAATCGGCCCCAGCCCAAAAGCTAAGCGTGCCCATCGACATCGACAGCCGTCCAAAGGGATCGACAGGCAGCGAGATCGATAGGCATGGACACCTCTCCACGCTCTCCCTTTCGATCCCTACCCAAGCCTCTGGAAGTCGAGAGGCATTGATGCCTCCCGAGAGACAGCGCCATCCTTACCGACAGTCGTATCGCTCGAGAGGCCGGTTGACATTGAGAGGTACGGCTGGCTAGCGGCAGGCATGGCCAGCGATGGTTATCGATAACTCTGCATCCCTAGCGAGATCCATCCCCATCGATAGCCATGGAAACCGATAGGCATCGATGCCTGTTGAGATCAAGAGCCATCGATGCAGACCGAGAGGGCCCGAGATCTACGCATGTAGTTCTCCAGCGATACGGGGGGAAGCAGTCCTGAGGAAGGGCCCTCGAGCCCCAAAACGGTCAATGTCGATAGGCCTCGCTGCCTACCAAGAGCAGCATGGCCCGCACACCAAAACCTATGCATGCCTCTCGAGATACGCAGCTATCGGTGCCTATCGATAGGTCTGGAATTCGACGGTCATCGCTGGCCCTCGCTATGGAGAGGGATCGATGGGGAGACGCCTTCGATGCCCAACAGGAAGGAAATGGGCCCCAGCCCAAAAGATAAGCGTGTCCCTCGAGATCGACAGCTATCGACAGGGATCGATAGGCATTGGTATCAATCGACATGGATAGTTATCCATGCCCATCGATGTCGACCTCTACCAATGGCTATGGAATTCCCACAGGCATCAATGGCCCTCGCTATGGAGAGGGATCGATGGCGAGACGCCTTCGATGCCCAACAGGAAGGAAATCGGCCCCAGCCCAAAAGCTAAGCGTGCCCATCGACATCGACAGCCGTCCAAAGGGATCGACAGGCAGCGAGATCGATAGGCATGGACACCTCTCCACGCTCTCCCTTTCGATCCCTACCCAAGCCTCTGGAAGTCGAGAGGCATCGATGCCTCCCGAGAGACAGCGCCATCCTTACCGACAGTCGTATCGCTCGAGAGGCCGGTTGACATTGAGAGGTACGGCTGGCTAGCGGCAGGCATGGCCAGCGATGGTTATCGATAACTCTGCATCCCTAGCGAGATCCATCCCCATCGATAGCCATGGAAACCGATAGGCATCGATGCCTGTTGAGATCAAGAGCCATCGATGCAGACCGAGAGGGCCCGAGATCTACGCATGTAGTTCTCCAGCGATACGGGGGGAAGCAGTCCTCAGGAAGGGCCCTCGAGCCCCAAAACGGTCAATGTCGATAGGCCTCGCTGCCTACCAAGAGCAGCATGGCCCGCACACCAAAACCTATGCATGCCTCTCGAGATACGCAGCTATCGGTGCCTATCGATAGGTCTGGAATTCGACGGTCATCGCTGGCCCTCGCTATGGAGAGGGATCGATGGGGAGACGCCTTCGATGCCCAACAGGAAGGAAATGGGCCCCAGCCCAAAAGATAAGCGTGTCCCTTGAGATCGACAGCTATCGATAGGGATCGATAGGCATTGATATCCATCGGCATGGATAGTTATCCATGCCCATCGATGTCGACCTCTACCAATGGCTATGGAATTCCACAGGCATCGCTGGCCCTCGCTATGGAGAGGGATCGATGCCAAGACTCCTTCGATGCCCAACAGGAAGGAAATCGGCCCCAGCCCAAAAGATAAGCGTGTCCCTTGAGATCGACAGCTATCGATAGGGATCGATAGGCATTGATATCCATCGGCATGGATAGTTATCCATGCCCATCGATGTCGACCTCTACCAATGGCTATGGAATTCCCACAGGCATCGCTGGCCCTCGCTATGGAGAGGGATCGATGCCAAGACTCCTTCGATGCCCAACAGGAAGGAAATGGGCCCCAGCCCAAAAGATAAGCGTGCCCATCGACATCGACAGCTAACGACAGGGATCGATAGGCATTGGTATCAATCGACATGGATAGTTATCCATGCCCATCGATGTCGACCTCTACCAATGGCTATGGAATTCCCACAGGCATCGCTGGCCCTCGCTATGGAGAGGGATCGATGGCCAGACGCCTTCGATGCCCAACAGGAAGGAAATCGGCCCCAGCCCAAAAGCTAAGCGTGCCCATCGACATCGACATTGTCCAAAGGGATCGACAGGCAGCGAGATCGATAGGCATGGACACCTCTCCACACTCTCCCTTTCGATCCCTACCCAAGCCTCTGGAAGTCGAGAGGCATCGATGCCTCCCAAGAGACAGCGCCATCCTTACCGACAGTTGTATCGCTCGAGAGGCCGGTTGACATTGAGAGGTACGGCTGGCTAGCGGCAGGCATGGCCAGCGATGGTTATCGATAACTCTGCATCCCTAGCAAGATCCATCCCCATCGATAGCCATGGAAACCGATAGGCATCGATGCCTGTTGAGATCGAGAGCCATCGATGCAGACCGAGAGGGCCCGAGATCTACGCATGTAGTTCTCCAGCGATACGGGGGGAAGCAGTCCTGAGGAAGGGCCCTCGAGCCCCAAAACGGTCAATGTCGATAGGCCTCGCTGCCTACCAAGAGCAGCATGGCCCGCACACCAAAACCTATGCATGCCTCTCGAGATACGCAGCTATCGGTGCCTATCGATAGGTCTGGAATTCGACGGTCATCGCTGGCCCTCGCTATGGAGAGGGATCGATGCCAAGACTCCTTCGATGCCCAACAGGAAGGAAATCGGCCCCAACCAAAAGATAAGCGTGTCCCTCGAGATCGACAGCTTTCGATAGGGATCGATAGGCATTTATATCCATCAGCATGGATAGTTATCCATGCCCATCGATGTCGACCTCTACCAACGGCTATGGAATTCCCACAGGCATCAATGGCCCTCGCTATGGAGAGGGATCGATGGCGAGACGCCTTCGATGCCCAACAGGAAGGAAATCGGCCCCAGCCCAAAAGCTAAGCGTGCCCATCGACATCGACAGCCGTCCAAAGGGATCGACAGGCAGCGAGATCGATAGGCATGGACACCTCTCCACACTCTCCCTTTCGATCCCTACCCAAGCCTCTGGAAGTCGAGAGGCATCGATGCCTCCCGAGAGACAGCGCCATCCTTACCGACAGTCGTATCGCTCGAGAGGCCGGTTGACATTGAGAGGTACGGCTGGCTAGCGGCAGGCATGGCCAGCGATGGTTATCGATAACTCTGCATCCCTAGCGAGATCCATCCCCATCGATAGCCATGGAAACCGATAGGCATCGATGCCTGTTGAGATCGAGAGCCATCGATGCAGACCGAGAGGGCCCGAGATCTACGCATGTAGTTCTCCAGCGATACGGGGGGAAGCATTCCTCAGGAAGGGCCCTCGAGCCCCAAAACGGTCAATGTTGATAGGCCTCGCTGCCTACCAAGAGCAGCATGGCCCGCACACCAAAACCTATGCATGCCTCTCGAGATACGCAGCTATCGGTGCCTATCGATAGGTCTGGAATTCGACGGTCATCGCTGGCCCTCGCTATGGAGAGGGATCGATGGGGAGACGCCTTCGATGCCCAACAGGAAGGAAATGGGCCCCAGCCCAAAAGATAAGCGTGTCCCTCGAGATCGACAGCTATCGATAGGGATCGATAGGCATTGGTATCAATCGACATGGATAGTTATCCATGCCCATCGATGTCGACCTCTACCAATGGCTATGGAATTCCCACAGGCATCAATGGCCCTCGCTATGGAGAGGGATCGATGGCGAGACGCCTTCGATGCCCAACAGGAAGGAAATCGGCCCCAGCCCAAAAGCTAAGCGTGCCCATCGACATCGACAGCCGTCCAAAGGGATCGACAGGCAGCGAGATCGATAGGCATGGACACCTCTCCACGCTCTCCCTTTCGATCCCTACCCAAGCCTCTGGAAGTCGAGAGGCATCGATGCCTCCCGAGAGACAGCGCCATCCTTACCGACAGTCGTATCGCTCGAGAGGCCGGTTGACATTGAGAGGTACGGCTGGCTAGCGGCAGGCATGGCCAGCGATGGTTATCGATAACTCTGCATCCCTAGCGAGATCCATCCCCATCGATAGCCATGGAAACCGATAGGCATCGATGCCTGTTGAGATCGAGAGCCATCGATGCAGACCGAGAGGGCCCGAGATCTACGCATGTAGTTCTCCAGCGATACGGGGGGAAGCAGTCCTGAGGAAGGGCCCTCGAGCCCCAAAACGGTCAATGTTGATAGGCCTCGCTGCCTACCAAGAGCAGCATGGCCCGCACACCAAAACCTATGCATGCCTCTCGAGATACGCAGCTATCGGTGCCTATCGATAGGTCTGGAATTCGACGGTCATCGCTGGCCCTCGCTATGGAGAGGGATCGATGGGGAGACGCCTTCGATGCCCAACAGGAAGGAAATGGGCCCCAGCCCAAAAGATAAGCGTGTCCCTCGAGATCGACAGCTATCAATAGGGATCGATAGGCATTTATATCCATCGGCATGGATAGTTATCCATGCCCATCGATGTCGACCTCTACCAATGGCTATGGAATTCCACAGGCATCGCTGGCCCTCGCTATGGAGAGGGATCGATGCCAAGACTCCTTCGATGCCCAACAGGAAGGAAATCGGCCCCAGCCCAAAAGATAAGCGTGTCCCTTGAGATCGACAGCTATCGATAGGGATCGATAGGCATTTATATCCATCGACATGGATAATTATCCATGCCCATCGATGTCGACCTCTACCAACGGCTATGGAATTCAACAGGCATCAATGGCCCTCGCTATGGAGAGGGATCGATGCCAAGACTCCTTCGATGCCCAACAGGAAGGAAATCGGCCCCAGCCCAAAAGCTAAGCGTGCCCATCGACATCGACAGCCGTCCAAAGGGATCGACAGGCAGCGAGATCGATAGGCATGGACACCTCTCCACGCTCTCCCTTTCGATCCCTACCCAAGCCTCTGGAAGTCGAGAGGCATCGATGCCTCCCGAGAGACAGCGCCATCCTTACCGACAGTCGTATCGCTCGAGAGGCCGGTTGACATTGAGAGGTACGGCTGGCTAGCGGCAGGCATGGCCAGCGATGGTTATCGATAACTCTGCATCCCTAGCGAGATCCATCCCCATCGATAGCCATGGAAACCGATAGGCATCGATGCCTGTTGAGATCGAGAGCCATCGATGCAGACCGAGAGGGCCCGAGATCTACGCATGTAGTTCTCCAGCGATACGGGGGGAAGCAGTCCTGAGGAAGGGCCCTCGAGCCCCAAAACGGTCAATGTCGATAGGCCTCGCTGCCTACCAAGAGCAGCATGGCCCGCACACCAAAACCTATGCATGCCTCTCGAGATACGCAGCTATCGGTGCCTATCGATAGGTCTGGAATTCGACGGTCATCGCTGGCCCTCGCTATGGAGAGGGATCGATGGGGAGACGCCTTCGATGCCCAACAGGAAGGAAATGGGCCCCAGCCCAAAAGATAAGCGTGTCCCTCGAGATCGACAGCTATCGACAGGGATCGATAGGCATTGGTATCAATCGACATGGATAGTTATCCATGCCCATCGATGTCGACCTCTACCAATGGCTATGGAATTCCCACAGGCATCAATGGCCCTCGCTATGGAGAGGGATCGATGGCGAGACGCCTTCGATGCCCAACAGGAAGGAAATCGGCCCCAGCCCAAAAGCTAAGCGTGCCCATCGACATCGACAGCCGTCCAAAGGGATCGACAGGCAGCGAGATCGATAGGCATGGACACCTCTCCACGCTCTCCCTTTCGATCCCTACCCAAGCCTCTGGAAGTCGAGAGGCATCGATGCCTCCCGAGAGACAGCGCCATCCTTACCGACAGTCGTATCGCTCGAGAGGCCGGTTGACATTGAGAGGTACGGCTGGCTAGCGGCAGGCATGGCCAGCGATGGTTATCGATAACTCTGCATCCCTAGCGAGATCCATCCCCATCGATAGCCATGGAAACCGATAGGCATCGATGCCTGTTGAGATCAAGAGCCATCGATGCAGACCGAGAGGGCCCGAGATCTACGCATGTAGTTCTCCAGCGATACGGGGGGAAGCAGTCCTGAGGAAGGGCCCTCGAGCCCCAAAACGGTCAATGTCGATAGGCCTCGCTGCCTACCAAGAGCAGCATGGCCCGCACACCAAAACCTATGCATGCCTCTCGAGATACGCAGCTATCGGTGCCTATCGATAGGTCTGGAATTCGACGGTCATCGCTGGCCCTCGCTATGGAGAGGGATCGATGGGGAGACGCCTTCGATGCCCAACAGTAAGGAAATCGGCCCCAACCAAAAGATAAGCGTGTCCCTCGAGATCGACAGCTTTCGATAGGGATCGATAGGCATTTATATCCATCAGCATGGATAGTTATCCATGCCCATTGATGTCGACCTCTACCAATGGCTATGGAATTCCCACAGGCATCAATGGCCCTCGCTATGGAGAGGGATCGATGGCGAGACGCCTTCGATGCCCAACAGGAAGGAAATCGGCCCCAGCCCAAAAGCTAAGCGTGCCCATCGACATCGACAGCCGTCCAAAGGGATCGACAGGCAGCGAGATCGATAGGCATGGACACCTCTCCACGCTCTCCCTTTCGATCCCTACCCAAGCCTCTGGAAGTCGAGAGGCATCGATGCCTCCCGAGAGACAGCGCCATCCTTACCGACAGTCGTATCGCTCGAGAGGCCGGTTGACATTGAGAGGTACGGCTGGCTAGCGGCAGGCATGGCCAGCGATGGTTATCGATAACTCTGCATCCCTAGCGAGATCCATCCCCATCGATAGCCATGGAAACCGATAGGCATTGATGCCTGTTGAGATCGAGAGCCATCGATGCAGACCGAGAGGGCCCGAGATCTACGCATGTAGTTCTCCAGCGATACGGGGGGGAAGCAGTCCTGAGGAAGGGCCCTCGAGCCCCAAAACGGTCAATGTTGATAGGCCTCGCTGCCTACCAAGAGCAGCATGGCCCGCACACCAAAACCTATGCATGCCTCTCGAGATACGCAGCTATCGGTGCCTATCGATAGGTCTGGAATTCGACGGTCATCGCTGGCCCTCGCTATGGAGAGGGATCGATGGGGAGACGCCTTCGATGCCCAACAGGAAGGAAATGGGCCCCAGCCCAAAAGATAAGCGTGTCCCTCGAGATCGACAGCTATCGATAGGGATCGATAGGCATTGATATCCATCGGCATGGATAGTTATCCATGCCCATCGATGTCGACCTCTACCAATGGCTATGGAATTCCACAGGCATCGCTGGCCCTCGCTATGGAGAGGGATCGATGCCAAGACTCCTTCGATGCCCAACAGGAAGGAAATGGGCCCCAGCCCAAAAGATAAGCGTGCCCATCGACATCGACAGCTAACGACAGGGATCGATAGGCATTGGTATCAATCGACATGGATAGTTATCCATGCCCATCGATGTCGACCTCTACCAATGGCTATGGAATTCCCACAGGCATCGCTGGCCCTCGCTATGGAGAGGGATCGATGGCCAGACGCCTTCGATGCCCAACAGGAAGGAAATCGGCCCCAGCCCAAAAGATAAGCGTGCCCATCGACATCGACATTGTCCAAAGGGATCGACAGGCAGCGAGATCGATAGGCATGGACACCTCTCCACACTCTCCCTTTCGATCCCTACCCAAGCCTCTGGAAGTCGAGAGGCATCGATGCCTCCCGAGAGACAGCGCCATCCTTACCGACAGTCGTATCGCTCGAGAGGCCGGTTGACATTGAGAGGTACGGCTGGCTAGCGGCAGGCATGGCCAGCGATGGTTATCGATAACTCTGCATCCCTAGCGAGATCCATCCCCATCGATAGCCATGGAAACCGATAGGCATCGATGCCTGTTGAGATCGAGAGCCATCGATGCAGACCGAGAGGGCCCGAGATCTACGCATGTAGTTCTCCAGCGATACGGGGGGGAAGCAGTCCTGAGGAAGGGCCCTCGAGCCCCAAAACGGTCAATGTCGATAGGCCTCGCTGCCTACCAAGAGCAGCATGGCCCGCACACCAAAACCTATGCATGCCTCTCGAGATACGCAGCTATCGGTGCCTATCGATAGGTCTGGAATTCGACGGTCATCGCTGGCCCTCGCTATGGAGAGGGATCGATGGGGAGACGCCTTCGATGCCCAACAGGAAGGAAATCGGCCCCAACCAAAAGATAAGCGTGTCCCTCGAGATCGACAGCTTTCGATAGGAATCGATAGGCATTTATATCCATCAGCATGGATAGTTATCCATGCCCATCGATGTCGACCTCTACCAATGGCTATGGAATTCCACAGGCATCGCTGGCCCTCGCTATGGAGAGGGATCGATGCCAAGACTCCTTCGATGCCCAACAGGAAGGAAATGGGCCCCAGCCCAAAAGATAAGCGTGTCCCTTGAGATCGACAGCTATCGATAGGGATCGATAGGCATTGATATCCATCGGCATGGATAGTTATCCATGCCCATCGATGTCGACCTCTACCAATGGCTATGGAATTCCCACAGGCATCGCTGGCCCTCGCTATGGAGAGGGATCGATGCCAAGACTCCTTCGATGCCCAACAGGAAGGAAATGGGCCCCAACCAAAAGCTAAGCGTGTCCCTCGAGATCGACAGCTATCGATAGGGATCGATAGGCATTGATATCAATCGACATGGATAGTTATCCATGCCCATCGATGTCGACCTCTACCAATGGCTATGGAATTCCCACAGGCATCAATGGCCCTCGCTATGGAGAGGGATCGATGGCGAGACGCCTTTGATGCCCAACAGGAAGGAAATCGGCCCCAGCCCAAAAGCTAAGCGTGCCCATCGACATCGACAGCCGTCCAAAGGGATCGACAGGCAGCGAGATCGATAGGCATGGACACCTCTCCACGCTCTCCCTTTCGATCCCTACCCAAGCCTCTGGAAGTCGAGAGGCATCGATGCCTCCCGAGAGACAGCGCCATCCTTACCGACAGTCGTATCGCTCGAGAGGCCGGTTGACATTGAGAGGTACGGCTGGCTAGCGGCAGGCATGGCCAGCGATGGTTATCGATAACTCTGCATCCCTAGCGAGATCCATCCCCATCGATAGCCATGGAAACCGATAGGCATCGATGCCTGTTGAGATCGAGAGCCATCGATGCAGACCGAGAGGGCCCGAGATCTACGCATGTAGTTCTCCAGCGATACGGGGGGAAGCAGTCCTCAGGAAGGGCCCTCGAGCCCCAAAACGGTCAATGTTGATAGGCCTCGCTGCCTACCAAGAGCAGCATGGCCCGCACACCAAAACCTATGCATGCCTCTCGAGATACGCAGCTATCGGTGCCTATCGATAGGTCTGGAATTCGACGGTCATCGCTGGCCCTCGCTATGGAGAGGGATCGATGGGGAGACGCCTTCGATGCCCAACAGGAAGGAAATGGGCCCCAGCCCAAAAGATAAGCGTGTCCCTCGAGATCGACAGCTATCAATAGGGATCGATAGGCATTGATATCCATCGGCATGGATAGTTATCCATGCCCATCGATGTCGACCTCTACCAATGGCTATGGAATTCCACAGGCATCGCTGGCCCTCGCTATGGAGAGGGATCGATGCCAAGACTCCTTCGATGCCCAACAGGAAGGAAATCGGCCCCAGCCCAAAAGATAAGCGTGTCCCTTGAGATCGACAGCTATCGATAGGGATCGATAGGCATTGATATCCATCGGCATGGATAGTTATCCATGCCCATCGATGTCGACCTCTACCAATGGCTATGGAATTCCCACAGGCATCAATGGCCCTCGCTATGGAGAGGGATCGATGGCGAGACGCCTTCGATGCCCAACAGGAAGGAAATCGGCCCCAACCAAAAGCTAAGCGTGTCCCTCGAGATCGACAGCTATCGATAGGGATCGATAGGCATTGATATCAATCGACATGGATAGTTATCCATGCCCATCGATGTCGACCTCTACCAATGGCTATGGAATTCCCACAGGCATCAATGGCCCTCGCTATGGAGAGGGATCGATGGCGAGACGCCTTCGATGCCCAACAGGAAGGAAATCGGCCCCAGCCCAAAAGCTAAGCGTGCCCATCGACATCGACAGCCGTCCAAAGGGATCGACAGGCAGCGAGATCGATAGGCATGGACACCTCTCCACGCTCTCCCTTTCGATCCCTACCCAAGCCTCTGGAAGTCGAGAGGCATCGATGCCTCCCGAGAGACAGCGCCATCCTTACCGACAGTCGTATCGCTCGAGAGGCCGGTTGACATTGAGAGGTACGGCTGGCTAGCGGCAGGCATGGCCAGCGATGGTTATCGATAACTCTGCATCCCTAGCGAGATCCATCCCCATCGATAGCCATGGAAACCGATAGGCATCGATGCCTGTTGAGATCGAGAGCCATCGATGCAGACCGAGAGGGCCCGAGATCTACGCATGTAGTTCTCCAGCGATACGGGGGGAAGCAGTCCTGAGGAAGGGCCCTCGAGCCCCAAAACGGTCAATGTTGATAGGCCTCGCTGCCTACCAAGAGCAGCATGGCCCGCACACCAAAACCTATGCATGCCTCTCGAGATACGCAGCTATCGGTGCCTATCGATAGGTCTGGAATTCGACGGTCATCGCTGGCCCTCGCTATGGAGAGGGATCGATGGGGAGACGCCTTCGATGCCCAACAGGAAGGAAATGGGCCCCAGCCCAAAAGATAAGCGTGTCCCTCGAGATCGACAGCTATCAATAGGGATCGATAGGCATTGATATCCATCGGCATGGATAGTTATCCATGCCCATCGATGTCGACCTCTACCAATGGCTATGGAATTCCACAGGCATCGCTGGCCCTCGCTATGGAGAGGGATCGATGCCAAGACTCCTTCGATGCCCAACAGGAAGGAAATCGGCCCCAGCCCAAAAGATAAGCGTGTCCCTTGAGATCGACAGCTATCGATAGGGATCGATAGGCATTGATATCCATCGGCATGGATAGTTATCCATGCCCATCGATGTCGACCTCTACCAATGGCTATGGAATTCCCACAGGCATCAATGGCCCTCGCTATGGAGAGGGATCGATGGCGAGACGCCTTCGATGCCCAACAGGAAGGAAATCGGCCCCAACCAAAAGATAAGCGTGTCCCTCGAGATCGACAGCTATCGATAGGGATCGATAGGCATTGATATCAATCGACATGGATAGTTATCCATGCCCATCGATGTCGACCTCTACCAATGGCTATGGAATTCCCACAGGCATCAATGGCCCTCGCTATGGAGAGGGATCGATGGCGAGACGCCTTCGATGCCCAACAGGAAGGAAATCGGCCCCAGCCCAAAAGCTAAGCGTGCCCATCGACATCGACAGCCGTCCAAAGGGATCGACAGGCAGCGAGATCGATAGGCATGGACACCTCTCCACGCTCTCCCTTTCGATCCCTACCCAAGCCTCTGGAAGTCGAGAGGCATCGATGCCTCCCGAGAGACAGCGCCATCCTTACCGACAGTCGTATCGCTCGAGAGGCCGGTTGACATTGAGAGGTACGGCTGGCTAGCGGCAGGCATGGCCAGCGATGGTTATCGATAACTCTGCATCCCTAGCGAGATCCATCCCCATCGATAGCCATGGAAACCGATAGGCATCGATGCCTGTTGAGATCGAGAGCCATCGATGCAGACCGAGAGGGCCCGAGATCTACGCATGTAGTTCTCCAGCGATACGGGGGGGAAGCAGTCCTCAGGAAGGGCCCTCGAGCCCCAAAACGGTCAATGTCGATAGGCCTCGCTGCCTACCAAGAGCAGCATGGCCCGCACACCAAAACCTATGCATGCCTCTCGAGATACGCAGCTATCGGTGCCTATCGATAGGTCTGGAATTCGACGGTCATCGCTGGCCCTCGCTATGGAGAGGGATCGATGCCAAGACTCCTTCGATGCCCAACAGTAAGGAAATCGGCCCCAACCAAAAGATAAGCGTGTCCCTCGAGATCGACAGCTATCGATAGGGATCGATAGGCATTGATATCAATCGACATGGATAGTTATCCATGCCCATCGATGTCGACCTCTACCAATGGCTATGGAATTCCCACAGGCATCAATGGCCCTCGCTATGGAGAGGGATCGATGGCGAGACGCCTTCGATGCCCAACAGGAAGGAAATCGGCCCCAGCCCAAAAGCTAAGCGTGCCCATCGACATCGACAGCCGTCCAAAGGGATCGACAGGCAGCGAGATCGATAGGCATGGACACCTCTCCACGCTCTCCCTTTCGATCCCTACCCAAGCCTCTGGAAGTCGAGAGGCATCGATGCCTCCCGAGAGACAGCGCCATCCTTACCGACAGTCGTATCGCTCGAGAGGCCGGTTGACATTGAGAGGTACGGCTGGCTAGCGGCAGGCATGGCCAGCGATGGTTATCGATAACTCTGCATCCCTAGCAAGATCCATCCCCATCGATAGCCATGGAAACCGATAGGCATCGATGCCTGTTGAGATCGAGAGCCATCGATGCAGACCGAGAGGGCCCGAGATCTACGCATGTAGTTCTCCAGCGATACGGGGGGAAGCAGTCCTGAGGAAGGGCCCTCGAGCCCCAAAACGGTCAATGTTGATAGGCCTCGCTGCCTACCAAGAGCAGCATGGCCCGCACACCAAAACCTATGCATGCCTCTCGAGATACGCAGCTATCGGTGCCTATCGATAGGTCTGGAATTCGACGGTCATCGCTGGCCCTCGCTATGGAGAGGGATCGATGGGGAGACGCCTTCGATGCCCAACAGGAAGGAAATGGGCCCCAGCCCAAAAGATAAGCGTGTCCCTCGAGATCGACAGCTATCAATAGGGATCGATAGGCATTGATATCCATCGGCATGGATAGTTATCCATGCCCATCGATGTCGACCTCTACCAATGGCTATGGAATTCCACAGGCATCGCTGGCCCTCGCTATGGAGAGGGATCGATGCCAAGACTCCTTCGATGCCCAACAGGAAGGAAATCGGCCCCAGCCCAAAAGATAAGCGTGTCCCTTGAGATCGACAGCTATCGATAGGGATCGATAGGCATTGATATCCATCGGCATGGATAGTTATCCATGCCCATCGATGTCGACCTCTACCAATGGCTATGGAATTCCCACAGGCATCAATGGCCCTCGCTATGGAGAGGGATCGATGGCGAGACGCCTTCGATGCCCAACAGGAAGGAAATCGGCCCCAACCAAAAGCTAAGCGTGTCCCTCGAGATCGACAGCTATCGATAGGGATCGATAGGCATTGATATCAATCGACATGGATAGTTATCCATGCCCATCGATGTCGACCTCTACCAATGGCTATGGAATTCCCACAGGCATCAATGGCCCTCGCTATGGAGAGGGATCGATGGCGAGACGCCTTCGATGCCCAACAGGAAGGAAATCGGCCCCAGCCCAAAAGCTAAGCGTGCCCATCGACATCGACAGCCGTCCAAAGGGATCGACAGGCAGCGAGATCGATAGGCATGGACACCTCTCCACGCTCTCCCTTTCGATCCCTACCCAAGCCTCTGGAAGTCGAGAGGCATCGATGCCTCCCGAGAGACAGCGCCATCCTTACCGACAGTCGTATCGCTCGAGAGGCCGGTTGACATTGAGAGGTACGGCTGGCTAGCGGCAGGCATGGCCAGCGATGGTTATCGATAACTCTGCATCCCTAGCAAGATCCATCCCCATCGATAGCCATGGAAACCGATAGGCATCGATGCCTGTTGAGATCGAGAGCCATCGATGCAGACCGAGAGGGCCCGAGATCTACGCATGTAGTTCTCCAGCGATACGGGGGGAAGCAGTCCTCAGGAAGGGCCCTCGAGCCCCAAAACGGTCAATGTTGATAGGCCTCGCTGCCTACCAAGAGCAGCATGGCCCGCACACCAAAACCTATGCATGCCTCTCGAGATACGCAGCTATCGGTGCCTATCGATAGGTCTGGAATTCGACGGTCATCGCTGGCCCTCGCTATGGAGAGGGATCGATGGGGAGACGCCTTCGATGCCCAACAGGAAGGAAATGGGCCCCAGCCCAAAAGATAAGCGTGTCCCTCGAGATCGACAGCTATCAATAGGGATCGATAGGCATTGATATCCATCGACATGGATAATTATCCATGCCCATCGATGTCGACCTCTACCAATTGCTATGGAATTCCACAGGCATCGCTGGCCCTCGCTATGGAGAGGGATCGATGCCAAGACTCCTTCGATGCCCAACAGGAAGGAAATCGGCCCCAGCCCAAAAGATAAGCGTGTCCCTTGAGATCGACAGCTATCGATAGGGATCGATAGGCATTGATATCCATCGGCATGGATAGTTATCCATGCCCATCGATGTCGACCTCTACCAAAGGCTATGGAATTCCCACAGGCATCGCTGGCCCTCGCTATGGAGAGGGATCGATGCCAAGACTCCTTCGATGCCCAACAGGAAGGAAATGGGCCCCAGCCCAAAAGATAAGCGTGCCCATCGACATCGACAGCTAACGACAGGGATCGATAGGCATTGGTATCAATCGACATGGATAGTTATCCATGCCCATCGATGTCGACCTCTACCAATGGCTATGGAATTCCCACAGGCATCGCTGGCCCTCGCTATGGAGAGGGATCGATGGCCAGACGCCTTCGATGCCCAACAGGAAGGAAATCGGCCCCAGCCCAAAAGCTAAGCGTGCCCATCGACATCGACATTGTCCAAAGGGATCGACAGGCAGCGAGATCGATAGGCATGGACACCTCTCCACACTCTCCCTTTCGATCCCTACCCAAGCCTCTGGAAGTCGAGAGGCATCGATGCCTCCCAAGAGACAGCGCCATCCTTACCGACAGTTGTATCGCTCGAGAGGCCGGTTGACATTGAGAGGTACGGCTGGCTAGCGGCAGGCATGGCCAGCGATGGTTATCGATAACTCTGCATCCCTAGCAAGATCCATCCCCATCGATAGCCATGGAAACCAATAGGCATCGATGCCTGTTGAGATCGAGAGCCATCGATGCAGACCGAGAGGGCCCGAGATCTACGCATGTAGTTCTCCAGCGATACGGGGGGGAAGCAGTCCTGAGGAAGGGCCCTCGAGCCCCAAAACGGTCAATGTCGATAGGCCTCGCTGCCTACCAAGAGCAGCATGGCCCGCACACCAAAACCTATGCATGCCTCTCGAGATACGCAGCTATCGGTGCCTATCGATAGGTCTGGAATTCGACGGTCATCGCTGGCCCTCGCTATGGAGAGGGATCGATGCCAAGACTCCTTCGATGCCCAACAGGAAGGAAATCGGCCCCAACCAAAAGATAAGCGTGTCCCTCGAGATCGACAGCTTTCGATAGGGATCGATAGGCATTTATATCCATCAGCATGGATAGTTATCCATGCCCATCGATGTCGACCTCTACCAACGGCTATGGAATTCCCACAGGCATCAATGGCCCTCGCTATGGAGAGGGATCGATGGCGAGACGCCTTCGATGCCCAACAGGAAGGAAATCGGCCCCAGCCCAAAAGCTAAGCGTGCCCATCGACATCGACAGCCGTCCAAAGGGATCGACAGGCAGCGAGATCGATAGGCATGGACACCTCTCCACGCTCTCCCTTTCGATCCCTACCCAAGCCTCTGGAAGTCGAGAGGCATCGATGCCTCCCGAGAGACAGCGCCATCCTTACCGACAGTCGTATCGCTCGAGAGGCCGGTTGACATTGAGAGGTACGGCTGGCTAGCGGCAGGCATGGCCAGCGATGGTTATCGATAACTCTGCATCCCTAGCGAGATCCATCCCCATCGATAGCCATGGAAACCGATAGGCATCGATGCCTGTTGAGATCGAGAGCCATCGATGCAGACCGAGAGGGCCCGAGATCTACGCATGTAGTTCTCCAGCGATACGGGGGGGAAGCAGTCCTCAGGAAGGGCCCTCGAGCCCCAAAACGGTCAATGTTGATAGGCCTCGCTGCCTACCAAGAGCAGCATGGCCCGCACACCAAAACCTATGCATGCCTCTCGAGATACGCAGCTATCGGTGCCTATCGATAGGTCTGGAATTCGACGGTCATCGCTGGCCCTCGCTATGGAGAGGGATCGATGGGGAGACGCCTTCGATGCCCAACAGGAAGGAAATGGGCCCCAGCCCAAAAGATAAGCGTGTCCCTCGAGATCGACAGCTATCGATAGGGATCGATAGGCATTGATATCCATCGGCATGGATAGTTATCCATGCCCATCGATGTCGACCTCTACCAATGGCTATGGAATTCCACAGGCATCGCTGGCCCTCGCTATGGAGAGGGATCGATGCCAAGACTCCTTCGATGCCCAACAGGAAGGAAATGGGCCCCAGCCCAAAAGATAAGCGTGCCCATCGACATCGACAGCTAACGACAGGGATCGATAGGCATTGGTATCAATCGACATGGATAGTTATCCATGCCCATCGATGTCGACCTCTACCAATGGCTATGGAATTCCCACAGGCATCGCTGGCCCTCGCTATGGAGAGGGATCGATGGCCAGACGCCTTCGATGCCCAACAGGAAGGAAATCGGCCCCAGCCCAAAAGCTAAGCGTGCCCATCGACATCGACAGCCGTCCAAAGGGATCGACAGGCAGCGAGATCGATAGGCATGGACACCTCTCCACACTCTCCCTTTCGATCCCTACCCAAGCCTCTGGAAGTCGAGAGGCATCGATGCCTCCCAAGAGACAGCGCCATCCTTACCGACAGTTGTATCGCTCGAGAGGCCGGTTGACATTGAGAGGTACGGCTGGCTAGCGGCAGGCATGGCCAGCGATGGTTATCGATAACTCTGCATCCCTAGCGAGATCCATCCCCATCGATAGCCATGGAAACCGATAGGCATCGATGCCTGTTGAGATCGAGAGCCATCGATGCAGACCGAGAGGGCCCGAGATCTACGCATGTAGTTCTCCAGCGATACGGGGGGGAAGCAGTCCTCAGGAAGGGCCCTCGAGCCCCAAAACGGTCAATGTCGATAGGCCTCGCTGCCTACCAAGAGCAGCATGGCCCGCACACCAAAACCTATGCATGCCTCTCGAGATACGCAGCTATCGGTGCCTATCGATAGGTCTGGAATTCGACGGTCATCGCTGGCCCTCGCTATGGAGAGGGATCGATGGGGAGACGCCTTCGATGCCCAACAGGAAGGAAATCGGCCCCAACCAAAAGATAAGCGTGTCCCTCGAGATCGACAGCTTTCGATAGGAATCGATAGGCATTTATATCCATCAGCATGGATAGTTATCCATGCCCATCGATGTCGACCTCTACCAATGGCTATGGAATTCCACAGGCATCGCTGGCCCTCGCTATGGAGAGGGATCGATGCCAAGACTCCTTCGATGCCCAACAGGAAGGAAATGGGCCCCAGCCCAAAAGATAAGCGTGTCCCTTGAGATCGACAGCTATCGATAGGGATCGATAGGCATTGATATCCATCGGCATGGATAGTTATCCATGCCCATCGATGTCGACCTCTACCAATGGCTATGGAATTCCCACAGGCATCGCTGGCCCTCGCTATGGAGAGGGATCGATGCCAAGACTCCTTCGATGCCCAACAGGAAGGAAATGGGCCCCAACCAAAAGCTAAGCGTGTCCCTCGAGATCGACAGCTATCGATAGGGATCGATAGGCATTGATATCAATCGACATGGATAGTTATCCATGCCCATCGATGTCGACCTCTACCAATGGCTATGGAATTCCCACAGGCATCAATGGCCCTCGCTATGGAGAGGGATCGATGGCGAGACGCCTTTGATGCCCAACAGGAAGGAAATCGGCCCCAGCCCAAAAGCTAAGCGTGCCCATCGACATCGACAGCCGTCCAAAGGGATCGACAGGCAGCGAGATCGATAGGCATGGACACCTCTCCACGCTCTCCCTTTCGATCCCTACCCAAGCCTCTGGAAGTCGAGAGGCATCGATGCCTCCCGAGAGACAGCGCCATCCTTACCGACAGTCGTATCGCTCGAGAGGCCGGTTGACATTGAGAGGTACGGCTGGCTAGCGGCAGGCATGGCCAGCGATGGTTATCGATAACTCTGCATCCCTAGCGAGATCCATCCCCATCGATAGCCATGGAAACCGATAGGCATCGATGCCTGTTGAGATCGAGAGCCATCGATGCAGACCGAGAGGGCCCGAGATCTACGCATGTAGTTCTCCAGCGATACGGGGGGAAGCAGTCCTCAGGAAGGGCCCTCGAGCCCCAAAACGGTCAATGTTGATAGGCCTCGCTGCCTACCAAGAGCAGCATGGCCCGCACACCAAAACCTATGCATGCCTCTCGAGATACGCAGCTATCGGTGCCTATCGATAGGTCTGGAATTCGACGGTCATCGCTGGCCCTCGCTATGGAGAGGGATCGATGGGGAGACGCCTTCGATGCCCAACAGGAAGGAAATGGGCCCCAGCCCAAAAGATAAGCGTGTCCCTCGAGATCGACAGCTATCAATAGGGATCGATAGGCATTGATATCCATCGGCATGGATAGTTATCCATGCCCATCGATGTCGACCTCTACCAATGGCTATGGAATTCCACAGGCATCGCTGGCCCTCGCTATGGAGAGGGATCGATGCCAAGACTCCTTCGATGCCCAACAGGAAGGAAATGGGCCCCAGCCCAAAAGATAAGCGTGTCCCTTGAGATCGACAGCTATCGATAGGGATCGATAGGCATTGATATCCATCGGCATGGATAGTTATCCATGCCCATCGATGTCGACCTCTACCAATGGCTATGGAATTCCCACAGGCATCAATGGCCCTCGCTATGGAGAGGGATCGATGGCGAGACGCCTTCGATGCCCAACAGGAAGGAAATCGGCCCCAACCAAAAGCTAAGCGTGTCCCTCGAGATCGACAGCTATCGATAGGGATCGATAGGCATTGATATCAATCGACATGGATAGTTATCCATGCCCATCGATGTCGACCTCTACCAATGGCTATGGAATTCCCACAGGCATCAATGGCCCTCGCTATGGAGAGGGATCGATGGCGAGACGCCTTCGATGCCC
This sequence comes from Apteryx mantelli, assembly GCF_036417845.1. NCBI lineage: Eukaryota > Metazoa > Chordata > Aves > Apterygiformes > Apterygidae > Apteryx > Apteryx mantelli. The sequence goes on from NC_089978.1 coordinate 111,360,068, forward strand.
AACAGGAAGGAAATCGGCCCCAGCCCAAAAGCTAAGCGTGCCCATCGACATCGACAGCCGTCCAAAGGGATCGACAGGCAGCGAGATCGATAGGCATGGACACCTCTCCACGCTCTCCCTTTCGATCCCTACCCAAGCCTCTGGAAGTCGAGAGGCATCGATGCCTCCCGAGAGACAGCGCCATCCTTACCGACAGTCGTATCGCTCGAGAGGCCGGTTGACATTGAGAGGTACGGCTGGCTAGCGGCAGGCATGGCCAGCGATGGTTATCGATAACTCTGCATCCCTAGCGAGATCCATCCCCATCGATAGCCATGGAAACCGATAGGCATCGATGCCTGTTGAGATCGAGAGCCATCGATGCAGACCGAGAGGGCCCGAGATCTACGCATGTAGTTCTCCAGCGATACGGGGGGAAGCAGTCCTCAGGAAGGGCCCTCGAGCCCCAAAACGGTCAATGTTGATAGGCCTCGCTGCCTACCAAGAGCAGCATGGCCCGCACACCAAAACCTATGCATGCCTCTCGAGATACGCAGCTATCGGTGCCTATCGATAGGTCTGGAATTCGACGGTCATCGCTGGCCCTCGCTATGGAGAGGGATCGATGGGGAGACGCCTTCGATGCCCAACAGGAAGGAAATGGGCCCCAGCCCAAAAGATAAGCGTGTCCCTCGAGATCGACAGCTATCAATAGGGATCGATAGGCATTGATATCCATCGGCATGGATAGTTATCCATGCCCATCGATGTCGACCTCTACCAATGGCTATGGAATTCCACAGGCATCGCTGGCCCTCGCTATGGAGAGGGATCGATGCCAAGACTCCTTCGATGCCCAACAGGAAGGAAATGGGCCCCAGCCCAAAAGATAAGCGTGTCCCTTGAGATCGACAGCTATCGATAGGGATCGATAGGCATTGATATCCATCGGCATGGATAGTTATCCATGCCCATCGATGTCGACCTCTACCAATGGCTATGGAATTCCCACAGGCATCAATGGCCCTCGCTATGGAGAGGGATCGATGGCGAGACGCCTTCGATGCCCAACAGGAAGGAAATCGGCCCCAACCAAAAGCTAAGCGTGTCCCTCGAGATCGACAGCTATCGATAGGGATCGATAGGCATTGATATCAATCGACATGGATAGTTATCCATGCCCATCGATGTCGACCTCTACCAATGGCTATGGAATTCCCACAGGCATCAATGGCCCTCGCTATGGAGAGGGATCGATGGCGAGACGCCTTCGATGCCCAACAGGAAGGAAATCGGCCCCAGCCCAAAAGCTAAGCGTGCCCATCGACATCGACAGCCGTCCAAAGGGATCGACAGGCAGCGAGATCGATAGGCATGGACACCTCTCCACGCTCTCCCTTTCGATCCCTACCCAAGCCTCTGGAAGTCGAGAGGCATCGATGCCTCCCGAGAGACAGCGCCATCCTTACCGACAGTCGTATCGCTCGAGAGGCCGGTTGACATTGAGAGGTACGGCTGGCTAGCGGCAGGCATGGCCAGCGATGGTTATCGATAACTCTGCATCCCTAGCGAGATCCATCCCCATCGATAGCCATGGAAACCGATAGGCATCGATGCCTGTTGAGATCGAGAGCCATCGATGCAGACCGAGAGGGCCCGAGATCTACGCATGTAGTTCTCCAGCGATACGGGGGGGAAGCAGTCCTCAGGAAGGGCCCTCGAGCCCCAAAACGGTCAATGTCGATAGGCCTCGCTGCCTACCAAGAGCAGCATGGCCCACACACCAAAACCTATGCATGCCTCTCGAGATACGCAGCTATCGGTGCCTATCGATAGGTCTGGAATTCGACGGTCATCGCTGGCCCTCGCTATGGAGAGGGATCGATGCCAAGACTCCTTCGATGCCCAACAGTAAGGAAATCGGCCCCAACCAAAAGATAAGCGTGTCCCTCGAGATCGACAGCTATCGATAGGGATCGATAGGCATTGATATCAATCGACATGGATAGTTATCCATGCCCATCGATGTCGACCTCTACCAATGGCTATGGAATTCCCACAGGCATCAATGGCCCTCGCTATGGAGAGGGATCGATGGCGAGACGCCTTCGATGCCCAACAGGAAGGAAATCGGCCCCAGCCCAAAAGCTAAGCGTGCCCATCGACATCGACAGCCGTCCAAAGGGATCGACAGGCAGCGAGATCGATAGGCATGGACACCTCTCCACGCTCTCCCTTTCGATCCCTACCCAAGCCTCTGGAAGTCGAGAGGCATCGATGCCTCCCGAGAGACAGCGCCATCCTTACCGACAGTCGTATCGCTCGAGAGGCCGGTTGACATTGAGAGGTACGGCTGGCTAGCGGCAGGCATGGCCAGCGATGGTTATCGATAACTCTGCATCCCTAGCAAGATCCATCCCCATCGATAGCCATGGAAACCGATAGGCATCGATGCCTGTTGAGATCGAGAGCCATCGATGCAGACCGAGAGGGCCCGAGATCTACGCATGTAGTTCTCCAGCGATACGGGGGGAAGCAGTCCTGAGGAAGGGCCCTCGAGCCCCAAAACGGTCAATGTTGATAGGCCTCGCTGCCTACCAAGAGCAGCATGGCCCGCACACCAAAACCTATGCATGCCTCTCGAGATACGCAGCTATCGGTGCCTATCGATAGGTCTGGAATTCGACGGTCATCGCTGGCCCTCGCTATGGAGAGGGATCGATGGGGAGACGCCTTCGATGCCCAACAGGAAGGAAATCGGCCCCAGCCCAAAAGATAAGCGTGTCCCTCGAGATCGACAGCTATCAATAGGGATCGATAGGCATTGATATCCATCGACATGGATAATTATCCATGCCCATCGATGTCGACCTCTACCAATTGCTATGGAATTCCACAGGCATCGCTGGCCCTCGCTATGGAGAGGGATCGATGCCAAGACTCCTTCGATGCCCAACAGGAAGGAAATCGGCCCCAGCCCAAAAGATAAGCGTGTCCCTTGAGATCGACAGCTATCGATAGGGATCGATAGGCATTGATATCCATCGGCATGGATAGTTATCCATGCCCATCGATGTCGACCTCTACCAAAGGCTATGGAATTCCCACAGGCATCGCTGGCCCTCGCTATGGAGAGGGATCGATGCCAAGACTCCTTCGATGCCCAACAGGAAGGAAATGGGCCCCAGCCCAAAAGATAAGCGTGCCCATCGACATCGACAGCTAACGACAGGGATCGATAGGCATTGGTATCAATCGACATGGATAGTTATCCATGCCCATCGATGTCGACCTCTACCAATGGCTATGGAATTCCCACAGGCATCGCTGGCCCTCGCTATGGAGAGGGATCGATGGCCAGACGCCTTCGATGCCCAACAGGAAGGAAATCGGCCCCAGCCCAAAAGCTAAGCGTGCCCATCGACATCGACATTGTCCAAAGGGATCGACAGGCAGCGAGATCGATAGGCATGGACACCTCTCCACACTCTCCCTTTCGATCCCTACCCAAGCCTCTGGAAGTCGAGAGGCATCGATGCCTCCCAAGAGACAGCGCCATCCTTACCGACAGTTGTATCGCTCGAGAGGCCGGTTGACATTGAGAGGTACGGCTGGCTAGCGGCAGGCATGGCCAGCGATGGTTATCGATAACTCTGCATCCCTAGCAAGATCCATCCCCATCGATAGCCATGGAAACCAATAGGCATCGATGCCTGTTGAGATCGAGAGCCATCGATGCAGACCGAGAGGGCCCGAGATCTACGCATGTAGTTCTCCAGCGATACGGGGGGGAAGCAGTCCTGAGGAAGGGCCCTCGAGCCCCAAAACGGTCAATGTCGATAGGCCTCGCTGCCTACCAAGAGCAGCATGGCCCGCACACCAAAACCTATGCATGCCTCTCGAGATACGCAGCTATCGGTGCCTATCGATAGGTCTGGAATTCGACGGTCATCGCTGGCCCTCGCTATGGAGAGGGATCGATGCCAAGACTCCTTCGATGCCCAACAGGAAGGAAATCGGCCCCAACCAAAAGATAAGCGTGTCCCTCGAGATCGACAGCTTTCGATAGGGATCGATAGGCATTTATATCCATCAGCATGGATAGTTATCCATGCCCATCGATGTCGACCTCTACCAACGGCTATGGAATTCCCACAGGCATCAATGGCCCTCGCTATGGAGAGGGATCGATGGCGAGACGCCTTCGATGCCCAACAGGAAGGAAATCGGCCCCAGCCCAAAAGCTAAGCGTGCCCATCGACATCGACAGCCGTCCAAAGGGATCGACAGGCAGCGAGATCGATAGGCATGGACACCTCTCCACACTCTCCCTTTCGATCCCTACCCAAGCCTCTGGAAGTCGAGAGGCATCGATGCCTCCCGAGAGACAGCGCCATCCTTACCGACAGTCGTATCGCTCGAGAGGCCGGTTGACATTGAGAGGTACGGCTGGCTAGCGGCAGGCATGGCCAGCGATGGTTATCGATAACTCTGCATCCCTAGCGAGATCCATCCCCATCGATAGCCATGGAAACCGATAGGCATCGATGCCTGTTGAGATCGAGAGCCATCGATGCAGACCGAGAGGGCCCGAGATCTACGCATGTAGTTCTCCAGCGATACGGGGGGAAGCAGTCCTCAGGAAGGGCCCTCGAGCCCCAAAACGGTCAATGTTGATAGGCCTCGCTGCCTACCAAGAGCAGCATGGCCCGCACACCAAAACCTATGCATGCCTCTCGAGATACGCAGCTATCGGTGCCTATCGATAGGTCTGGAATTCGACGGTCATCGCTGGCCCTCGCTATGGAGAGGGATCGATGGGGAGACGCCTTCGATGCCCAACAGGAAGGAAATGGGCCCCAGCCCAAAAGATAAGCGTGTCCCTCGAGATCGACAGCTATCAATAGGGATCGATAGGCATTGATATCCATCGGCATGGATAGTTATCCATGCCCATCGATGTCGACCTCTACCAATGGCTATGGAATTCCACAGGCATCGCTGGCCCTCGCTATGGAGAGGGATCGATGCCAAGACTCCTTCGATGCCCAACAGGAAGGAAATGGGCCCCAGCCCAAAAGATAAGCGTGTCCCTTGAGATCGACAGCTATCGATAGGGATCGATAGGCATTGATATCCATCGGCATGGATAGTTATCCATGCCCATCGATGTCGACCTCTACCAATGGCTATGGAATTCCCACAGGCATCAATGGCCCTCGCTATGGAGAGGGATCGATGGCGAGACGCCTTCGATGCCCAACAGGAAGGAAATCGGCCCCAACCAAAAGCTAAGCGTGTCCCTCGAGATCGACAGCTATCGATAGGGATCGATAGGCATTGATATCAATCGACATGGATAGTTATCCATGCCCATCGATGTCGACCTCTACCAATGGCTATGGAATTCCCACAGGCATCAATGGCCCTCGCTATGGAGAGGGATCGATGGCGAGACGCCTTCGATGCCCAACAGGAAGGAAATCGGCCCCAGCCCAAAAGCTAAGCGTGCCCATCGACATCGACAGCCGTCCAAAGGGATCGACAGGCAGCGAGATCGATAGGCATGGACACCTCTCCACGCTCTCCCTTTCGATCCCTACCCAAGCCTCTGGAAGTCGAGAGGCATCGATGCCTCCCGAGAGACAGCGCCATCCTTACCGACAGTCGTATCGCTCGAGAGGCCGGTTGACATTGAGAGGTACGGCTGGCTAGCGGCAGGCATGGCCAGCGATGGTTATCGATAACTCTGCATCCCTAGCGAGATCCATCCCCATCGATAGCCATGGAAACCGATAGGCATCGATGCCTGTTGAGATCGAGAGCCATCGATGCAGACCGAGAGGGCCCGAGATCTACGCATGTAGTTCTCCAGCGATACGGGGGGAAGCAGTCCTCAGGAAGGGCCCTCGAGCCCCAAAACGGTCAATGTTGATAGGCCTCGCTGCCTACCAAGAGCAGCATGGCCCGCACACCAAAACCTATGCATGCCTCTCGAGATACGCAGCTATCGGTGCCTATCGATAGGTCTGGAATTCGACGGTCATCGCTGGCCCTCGCTATGGAGAGGGATCGATGGGGAGACGCCTTCGATGCCCAACAGGAAGGAAATGGGCCCCAGCCCAAAAGATAAGCGTGTCCCTCGAGATCGACAGCTATCAATAGGGATCGATAGGCATTGATATCCATCGGCATGGATAGTTATCCATGCCCATCGATGTCGACCTCTACCAATGGCTATGGAATTCCACAGGCATCGCTGGCCCTCGCTATGGAGAGGGATCGATGCCAAGACTCCTTCGATGCCCAACAGGAAGGAAATGGGCCCCAGCCCAAAAGATAAGCGTGTCCCTTGAGATCGACAGCTATCGATAGGGATCGATAGGCATTGATATCCATCGGCATGGATAGTTATCCATGCCCATCGATGTCGACCTCTACCAATGGCTATGGAATTCCCACAGGCATCAATGGCCCTCGCTATGGAGAGGGATCGATGGCGAGACGCCTTCGATGCCCAACAGGAAGGAAATCGGCCCCAACCAAAAGCTAAGCGTGTCCCTCGAGATCGACAGCTATCGATAGGGATCGATAGGCATTGATATCAATCGACATGGATAGTTATCCATGCCCATCGATGTCGACCTCTACCAATGGCTATGGAATTCCCACAGGCATCAATGGCCCTCGCTATGGAGAGGGATCGATGGCGAGACGCCTTCGATGCCCAACAGGAAGGAAATCGGCCCCAGCCCAAAAGCTAAGCGTGCCCATCGACATCGACAGCCGTCCAAAGGGATCGACAGGCAGCGAGATCGATAGGCATGGACACCTCTCCACGCTCTCCCTTTCGATCCCTACCCAAGCCTCTGGAAGTCGAGAGGCATCGATGCCTCCCGAGAGACAGCGCCATCCTTACCGACAGTCGTATCGCTCGAGAGGCCGGTTGACATTGAGAGGTACGGCTGGCTAGCGGCAGGCATGGCCAGCGATGGTTATCGATAACTCTGCATCCCTAGCGAGATCCATCCCCATCGATAGCCATGGAAACCGATAGGCATCGATGCCTGTTGAGATCGAGAGCCATCGATGCAGACCGAGAGGGCCCGAGATCTACGCATGTAGTTCTCCAGCGATACGGGGGGGAAGCAGTCCTCAGGAAGGGCCCTCGAGCCCCAAAACGGTCAATGTCGATAGGCCTCGCTGCCTACCAAGAGCAGCATGGCCCACACACCAAAACCTATGCATGCCTCTCGAGATACGCAGCTATCGGTGCCTATCGATAGGTCTGGAATTCGACGGTCATCGCTGGCCCTCGCTATGGAGAGGGATCGATGCCAAGACTCCTTCGATGCCCAACAGTAAGGAAATCGGCCCCAACCAAAAGATAAGCGTGTCCCTCGAGATCGACAGCTATCGATAGGGATCGATAGGCATTGATATCAATCGACATGGATAGTTATCCATGCCCATCGATGTCGACCTCTACCAATGGCTATGGAATTCCCACAGGCATCAATGGCCCTCGCTATGGAGAGGGATCGATGGCGAGACGCCTTCGATGCCCAACAGGAAGGAAATCGGCCCCAGCCCAAAAGCTAAGCGTGCCCATCGACATCGACAGCCGTCCAAAGGGATCGACAGGCAGCGAGATCGATAGGCATGGACACCTCTCCACGCTCTCCCTTTCGATCCCTACCCAAGCCTCTGGAAGTCGAGAGGCATCGATGCCTCCCGAGAGACAGCGCCATCCTTACCGACAGTCGTATCGCTCGAGAGGCCGGTTGACATTGAGAGGTACGGCTGGCTAGCGGCAGGCATGGCCAGCGATGGTTATCGATAACTCTGCATCCCTAGCAAGATCCATCCCCATCGATAGCCATGGAAACCGATAGGCATCGATGCCTGTTGAGATCGAGAGCCATCGATGCAGACCGAGAGGGCCCGAGATCTACGCATGTAGTTCTCCAGCGATACGGGGGGAAGCAGTCCTGAGGAAGGGCCCTCGAGCCCCAAAACGGTCAATGTTGATAGGCCTCGCTGCCTACCAAGAGCAGCATGGCCCGCACACCAAAACCTATGCATGCCTCTCGAGATACGCAGCTATCGGTGCCTATCGATAGGTCTGGAATTCGACGGTCATCGCTGGCCCTCGCTATGGAGAGGGATCGATGGGGAGACGCCTTCGATGCCCAACAGGAAGGAAATCGGCCCCAGCCCAAAAGATAAGCGTGTCCCTCGAGATCGACAGCTATCAATAGGGATCGATAGGCATTGATATCCATCGACATGGATAATTATCCATGCCCATCGATGTCGACCTCTACCAATTGCTATGGAATTCCACAGGCATCGCTGGCCCTCGCTATGGAGAGGGATCGATGCCAAGACTCCTTCGATGCCCAACAGGAAGGAAATCGGCCCCAGCCCAAAAGATAAGCGTGTCCCTTGAGATCGACAGCTATCGATAGGGATCGATAGGCATTGATATCCATCGGCATGGATAGTTATCCATGCCCATCGATGTCGACCTCTACCAAAGGCTATGGAATTCCCACAGGCATCGCTGGCCCTCGCTATGGAGAGGGATCGATGCCAAGACTCCTTCGATGCCCAACAGGAAGGAAATGGGCCCCAGCCCAAAAGATAAGCGTGCCCATCGACATCGACAGCTAACGACAGGGATCGATAGGCATTGGTATCAATCGACATGGATAGTTATCCATGCCCATCGATGTCGACCTCTACCAATGGCTATGGAATTCCCACAGGCATCGCTGGCCCTCGCTATGGAGAGGGATCGATGGCCAGACGCCTTCGATGCCCAACAGGAAGGAAATCGGCCCCAGCCCAAAAGCTAAGCGTGCCCATCGACATCGACATTGTCCAAAGGGATCGACAGGCAGCGAGATCGATAGGCATGGACACCTCTCCACACTCTCCCTTTCGATCCCTACCCAAGCCTCTGGAAGTCGAGAGGCATCGATGCCTCCCAAGAGACAGCGCCATCCTTACCGACAGTTGTATCGCTCGAGAGGCCGGTTGACATTGAGAGGTACGGCTGGCTAGCGGCAGGCATGGCCAGCGATGGTTATCGATAACTCTGCATCCCTAGCAAGATCCATCCCCATCGATAGCCATGGAAACCAATAGGCATCGATGCCTGTTGAGATCGAGAGCCATCGATGCAGACCGAGAGGGCCCGAGATCTACGCATGTAGTTCTCCAGCGATACGGGGGGGAAGCAGTCCTGAGGAAGGGCCCTCGAGCCCCAAAACGGTCAATGTCGATAGGCCTCGCTGCCTACCAAGAGCAGCATGGCCCGCACACCAAAACCTATGCATGCCTCTCGAGATACGCAGCTATCGGTGCCTATCGATAGGTCTGGAATTCGACGGTCATCGCTGGCCCTCGCTATGGAGAGGGATCGATGCCAAGACTCCTTCGATGCCCAACAGGAAGGAAATCGGCCCCAACCAAAAGATAAGCGTGTCCCTCGAGATCGACAGCTTTCGATAGGGATCGATAGGCATTTATATCCATCAGCATGGATAGTTATCCATGCCCATCGATGTCGACCTCTACCAACGGCTATGGAATTCCCACAGGCATCAATGGCCCTCGCTATGGAGAGGGATCGATGGCGAGACGCCTTCGATGCCCAACAGGAAGGAAATCGGCCCCAGCCCAAAAGCTAAGCGTGCCCATCGACATCGACAGCCGTCCAAAGGGATCGACAGGCAGCGAGATCGATAGGCATGGACACCTCTCCACACTCTCCCTTTCGATCCCTACCCAAGCCTCTGGAAGTCGAGAGGCATCGATGCCTCCCGAGAGACAGCGCCATCCTTACCGACAGTCGTATCGCTCGAGAGGCCGGTTGACATTGAGAGGTACGGCTGGCTAGCGGCAGGCATGGCCAGCGATGGTTATCGATAACTCTGCATCCCTAGCGAGATCCATCCCCATCGATAGCCATGGAAACCGATAGGCATCGATGCCTGTTGAGATCGAGAGCCATCGATGCAGACCGAGAGGGCCCGAGATCTACGCATGTAGTTCTCCAGCGATACGGGGGGAAGCAGTCCTCAGGAAGGGCCCTCGAGCCCCAAAACGGTCAATGTTGATAGGCCTCGCTGCCTACCAAGAGCAGCATGGCCCGCACACCAAAACCTATGCATGCCTCTCGAGATACGCAGCTATCGGTGCCTATCGATAGGTCTGGAATTCGACGGTCATCGCTGGCCCTCGCTATGGAGAGGGATCGATGGGGAGACGCCTTCGATGCCCAACAGGAAGGAAATGGGCCCCAGCCCAAAAGATAAGCGTGTCCCTCGAGATCGACAGCTATCGATAGGGATCGATAGGCATTGGTATCAATCGACATGGATAGTTATCCATGCCCATCGATGTCGACCTCTACCAATGGCTATGGAATTCCCACAGGCATCAATGGCCCTCGCTATGGAGAGGGATCGATGGCGAGACGCCTTCGATGCCCAACAGGAAGGAAATCGGCCCCAGCCCAAAAGCTAAGCGTGCCCATCGACATCGACAGCCGTCCAAAGGGATCGACAGGCAGCGAGATCGATAGGCATGGACACCTCTCCACGCTCTCCCTTTCGATCCCTACCCAAGCCTCTGGAAGTCGAGAGGCATCGATGCCTCCCGAGAGACAGCGCCATCCTTACCGACAGTCGTATCGCTCGAGAGGCCGGTTGACATTGAGAGGTACGGCTGGCTAGCGGCAGGCATGGCCAGCGATGGTTATCGATAACTCTGCATCCCTAGCGAGATCCATCCCCATCGATAGCCATGGAAACCGATAGGCATCGATGCCTGTTGAGATCGAGAGCCATCGATGCAGACCGAGAGGGCCCGAGATCTACGCATGTAGTTCTCCAGCGATACGGGGGGAAGCAGTCCTCAGGAAGGGCCCTCGAGCCCCAAAACGGTCAATGTTGATAGGCCTCGCTGCCTACCAAGAGCAGCATGGCCCGCACACCAAAACCTATGCATGCCTCTCGAGATACGCAGCTATCGGTGCCTATCGATAGGTCTGGAATTCGACGGTCATCGCTGGCCCTCGCTATGGAGAGGGATCGATGGGGAGACGCCTTCGATGCCCAACAGGAAGGAAATGGGCCCCAGCCCAAAAGATAAGCGTGTCCCTCGAGATCGACAGCTATCAATAGGGATCGATAGGCATTTATATCCATCGGCATGGATAGTTATCCATGCCCATCGATGTCGACCTCTACCAATGGCTATGGAATTCCACAGGCATCGCTGGCCCTCGCTATGGAGAGGGATCGATGCCAAGACTCCTTCGATGCCCAACAGGAAGGAAATCGGCCCCAGCCCAAAAGATAAGCGTGTCCCTTGAGATCGACAGCTATCGATAGGGATCGATAGGCATTTATATCCATCGACATGGATAATTATCCATGCCCATCGATGTCGACCTCTACCAACGGCTATGGAATTCAACAGGCATCAATGGCCCTCGCTATGGAGAGGGATCGATGCCAAGACTCCTTCGATGCCCAACAGGAAGGAAATGGGCCCCAGCCCAAAAGATAAGCGTGCCCATCGACATCGACAGCTAACGACAGGGATCGATAGGCATTGGTATCAATCGACATGGATAGTTATCCATGCCCATCGATGTCGACCTCTGCCAATGGCTTTGAAATCTCACAGGCATCGCTGGCCCTCGCTATGGAGAGGGATCGATGCCAAGACTCCTTCAATGCCCAACAGGAAGGAAATCGGCCCCAGCCCAAAAGCTAAGCGTGCCCATCGACATCGACAGCCGTCCAAAGGGATCGACAGGCAGCGAGATCGATAGGCATGGACACCTCTCCACGCTCTCCCTTTCGATCCCTACCCAAGCCTCTGGAAGTCGAGAGGCATCGATGCCTCCCGAGAGACAGCGCCATCCTTACCGACAGTCGTATCGCTCGAGAGGCCGGTTGACATTGAGAGGTACGGCTGGCTAGCGGCAGGCATGGCCAGCGATGGTTATCGATAACTCTGCATCCCTAGCGAGATCCATCCCCATCGATAGCCATGGAAACCGATAGGCATCGATGCCTGTTGAGATCGAGAGCCATCGATGCAGACCGAGAGGGCCCGAGATCTACGCATGTAGTTCTCCAGCGATACGGGGGGAAGCAGTCCTCAGGAAGGGCCCTCGAGCCCCAAAACGGTCAATGTTGATAGGCCTCGCTGCCTACCAAGAGCAGCATGGCCCGCACACCAAAACCTATGCATGCCTCTCGAGATACGCAGCTATCGGTGCCTATCGATAGGTCTGGAATTCGACGGTCATCGCTGGCCCTCGCTATGGAGAGGGATCGATGGGGAGACGCCTTCGATGCCCAACAGGAAGGAAATGGGCCCCAGCCCAAAAGATAAGCGTGTCCCTCGAGATCGACAGCTATCGATAGGGATCGATAGGCATTGATATCCATCGGCATGGATAGTTATCCATGCCCATCGATGTCGACCTCTACCAACGGCTATGGAATTCAACAGGCATCGCTGGCCCTCGCTATGGAGAGGGATCGATGGCGAGACGCCTTCGAGGCCCAACAGGAAGGAAATCGGCCCCAGCCCAAAAGCTAAGCATGTCCCTCGAGATCGACAGCTAACGACAGGGATCGATAGGCATTGGTATCAATCGACATGGATAGTTATCCATGCCCATCGATGTCAACCTCTACCAATGGCTATGGAATCTCACAGGCATCGATGGCCCTCGCTATGGAGAGGGATCGATGCCAAGACTCCTTCGATGCCCAACAGGAAGGAAATGGGCCCCAGCCCAAAAGATAAACATGCCCCTCGAGATCGACAGCTTTCGATAGGGATCGATAGGCATTGGTATCAATCGACATGGATAGTTATCCATGCCCATCGATGTCAACCTCTACCAATGGCTATGAAATCTCACAGGCATTGATGGCCCTCGCTATGGAGAGGGATTGATGGCGAGACGCCTTCGATGCCCAACAGGAAGGAAATCGGCCCCAGCCCAAAAGATAAACATGCCCCTCGATTTCGACAGCTTTCGATAGGGATCGATAGGCATTGATATCCATCGGCATGGATAGTTATCCATGCCCATCGATGTCGACCTCTACCAATGGCTATGGAATTCCCACAGGCATCAATGGCCCTCGCTATGGAGAGGGATCGATGGCGAGACTCCTTCGATGCCCAACAGGAAGGAAATGGGCCCCAGCCCAAAAGATAAGCGTGCCCATCGACATCGACCTCTACCAATGGCTATGGAATTCCCACAGGCATCGCTGGCCCTCGCTATGGAGAGGGATCGATGGCGAGACGCCTTTGATGCCCAACAGGAAGGAAATCGGCCCCAGCCCAAAAGCTAAGCGTGCCCATCGACATCGACAGCCGTCCAAAGGGATCGACAGGCAGCGAGATCGATAGGCATGGACACCTCTCCACGCTCTCCCTTTCGATCCCTACCCAAGCCTCTGGAAGTCGAGAGGCATCGATGCCTCCCGAGAGACAGCGCCATCCTTACCGACAGTCGTATCGCTCGAGAGGCCGGTTGACATTGAGAGGTACGGCTGGCTAGCGGCAGGCATGGCCAGCGATGGTTATCGATAACTCTGCATCCCTAGCGAGATCCATCCCCATCGATAGCCATGGAAACCGATAGGCATCGATGCCTGTTGAGATCGAGAGCCATCGATGCAGACCGAGAGGGCCCGAGATCTACGCATGTAGTTCTCCAGCGATACGGGGGGAAGCAGTCCTGAAGAAGGGCCCTCGAGCCCCAAAACGGTCAATGTCGACAGGCCTCGCTGCCTACCAAGAGCAGCATGGCCCACACACCAAAACCTATGCATGCCTCTCGAGATACGCGGCTATCGGTGCCTATCAGTGCATGTCGTTCACGAGCGATAAATATGGACATCAATATTCATCATTGGCCCTCAATTCCAAAGACGGTTATTTTGAATACTTCTCCTTCGCTATGAAAAACCAGCATCAGAATCAGACCAAAAGCCAGCAAAGCCTGTCAAAATCCATGCACATTATAGTACTACACAATCCAATGCACTTTTTCAGCTGCTTCACCTTTACCTGAAGTCCCCTTACCTTCACTAATCATGCCCTTCCTCTTGGCCGACATTTCAAGCCCTTCATGTGCTCACACACCTTCCTCCAGCTGCCTTAAGGTCGGATGAGGCCACACAGAGGACCTCCTCATCAGCAACCAAGCACAGTCCCTCAAACCTGCCTCTGCCTCAGCCCTCCATCCAACCTCGCTGCCCTCCTGCCCTGCCCGTCACCTTTCCCTTCAGCGCCTCACAGTGTCAGCCTGCTACGCTGCACCAATCAGCTTCCTGCAGCACAAGTGACCTCACAACCGACAGCCCAGCCTTGCCACCTTCCCCTACAGCTCCCTCTCGCCTGCGCCTCCCCTCTTCTCTCCTCTCCTCTCCTCTCCACACACCTTCGTGCCAAGACCCCACAGGCCCTGCTCTTCCTCTGCTCACCTGGGGCCAAACGCCTTTGAGCTGGGCTTAGCAGACTGCTCAACACTCATCCATCACCCAAGTCTTTCCCTAATCCTACTAAACACAGAACCCAAACCCTCCACTGATGCCTGAAGCTTAAGTGCAAAGGTTCTCCCTCAAAGCCCATTACAGTCTAACTGTCTTGTAAGCCTAGCTTGAAATTGATGTCTGCCGACAGCCATTTTACCTGCTGTTCTGAACAGGCATCTGTCGCTTTCAGCCCTATTTTACTCTTCATAGGCATCAAAGGAGTATTGACATAGATACCTCTCAATAATGAGGGGTTTCAAAGCCCTTTGTATTCCATACCTATGTACGGGCATCAATATTGATAGGGATTGATAGACTATCATCATTTTTCACTCTCAGTATCAAGAGGCCTCAATGAGTATCGATATCCGTATGTATCACTCTTAGAACGATAGCTATAGATATTGAGCCTTATCAATAGGCATTGATACCTTTCAATCTCAACAGAAATCTGTCATACTGGCTCTCAGTCCTATTTTGCTCTCAGTGGGGATACCTCTCAATATCACAAGACATCCATGGCTTTTGTTTTCTACACCTATCAGCAGGGATGGATATACACAGGTATCATAAAATGTCAATACCTATTGATATTTATCTGTATGGATAGGCATCGATACCTCTCCTTCTTAATAGGCATCTATAGCTTTTGGTCTTGTGCTGATTTCGTTATGGGTAGGCATTGACCCCTATCGATATTGATACCTGTTTATACTGAGAGGCATTGATGCTTGTCACTTTCCACACCCATCTGTGCGCATCGATACCTCTTGGTCTTGAAAGACATGTATAATTTTCTCTCCTGGACTGATTTTACTCTGTAGACATTGACAACTCAACACTGACCATTCTCAGTACTGAGAGTCCTCGAAGACTATGTATTGATAGGGAATGACCTCTACAGATATTGACCCATATCAATATCTCTCATCTCGACAGAAGTCTATCGCTTTGGCTAGCAGACATTTTCCTCTGGGTAGGTATCTCAACTAACAACATTGATACATCTCCATATCAAGATGCATCATTGCCTTTTGTTTTCCACACCTATCAACAGGTATGGATATCAAAAAGTAGCGGAAACTCTCAATAACTATCGATATTGATCCCTAATTTTAGGCATCAATACCTCTTGGTCTTTGAGGGACATTTTGCTTTCAGTCTCAGACTGATTTTGCTATCAGTAGACATCTATGTATTTTAATATCGAGAGGCATTGATGCCTTTTGATTTCTCTACCTATCAATAGGGATTGATATTGATGGGCATCAGTACCTCTTGATCTCGAGAGGCATCTATAGCTTCTACTCTTGGGCCAGTTTTGCTCTTGGTAGGTATCAAACGATATTGACTGCTCAACATCAAAAGGTATTGATGGTTGTTGATTTCCATACCTATCATTACTGATGGATATCAATAAGTATTGATAACTATTGATCCCTGTCAGTAGGCATTGATAGCTCCCAATCTCAAGAGGCACATATAGCGTTCAATCTGGGGACAATGCTCTCAGTAGGCACCGAGGACTATTGACATGGACTGTTATCGGGATCAAGGGGCCTTGTTGAGTACTGATTTCCATAAGTATCAGTCAGGAATGACATCCACAGATATCGATCCCTATGGATACGCATCGATAGCTCTTGATCTTGACAGGCATTGACTCCTATCCATCTCCATAGCTATCGATAGTTATCAATATCTTTAGGTGTTGACAGTTATCGATGCCTATGGATATCGAACTCTACCAATATCCATCAATAGCTCTTGATCTTGAGTGGCATCTCTTTCTTCCACGCTCAGACCAATTTTGCTCTCCGTAGGCAACTTGACTATGGAAAATGATACCTTTTGATATCGAGAGACATCAATGTCTTTTGTTTTCCACACATATAGACAGGGATTGATATCGATAGGTACCGCAAACTGTTGATATCAAGAGGCATCTACAGCTTTCAGTCTCAGGCCCGTTTAGCAATCTGCAGGCATTGACCCCTAACAACCTAGATACCTCTTGATATCAAGAGGCATTGGTGTCTGTCAATTTCCAAAACTATCCATAGAGATCGATATCTATAAGTATCGATAGTTACCAATACTCATTAATAGTGACCCATATTGATAGGCATCGATACCTCTCGATCTTTACAGGCATATATACCTTTCACTCTCGGACCAATTTTGCTCTCAGTAGGCATTGACAACTAACAAGAAAAGCGTTGTCAATATTGTAAGGCTTCAATGAGTATGCATTTCAATTCATATCTCTACAGAATGATATCTATAGACATTGATCCTTAGCTACAGCATCAAGACCATCCAATCTCAACAAAAATCTGTCGCTTTCGCTCTCAGACCCATTTTGCTCTTGGTAGGCATGGGCAGCTATCAACCTCGATACCCCTTGATATCAAAAAGCATCAATGCCTGTCAATTTCCATACCTATCAACAGTGATTGATATCAATTACCAAACTCTATCGATAGCCTCTCAGTCTTGACTGGCATCTCCTGATTTTGTTCTCAGACCAATTTTCCTCTCGGTAGGCATCGACGACTATCAACATTGATCATTCACAATATCAAGAGGCCTCAAAAAGTATCCATACGTATCACTATGGAATGATATCTAGAGATATTGATCCTTATCAGTTGACATCAATACCTCTCAATCTCAACAGGCATTTATTGCTTTCACTCTCAGACCAGATTTCCAAGGAGATGTCAATCTTCAAACAGGGTCCTATGGTCATAGAAACCAAAACCCTGTTGCCAACACCAGCTGCAGAGCCAGTTATTGTACTCAAGAGCAGCAGGGGGTAACAGTGAGCGGTTAAGCTTTGGCAGTGTCTCCATGACATCCCAGATCCTAGCCCCCAGCAAGCAGCAAACCTCTTTAGACAGTAAGTCAGGTCAGCAGATGGGTGCCTCCATACCCTACAGCAGGGAGTCACTCACTACAATCACCCACCTCTTCCTCCGGATGCTCCTACATGGCTCAGGACCCATCAGCCTAGTTGCTTCACTCGAAAGAACACCCAGCTCCTCCCCAGCTTTGAGGGCAGCAAAACTGTTCACCAGCTGCAAGCCTTCAGGAGGAGCAGAAGCCTTCCTCCTGGTACAAGAAGTCATGGGCTTCCAGCCTTGGCCTTCCTTGGAGTTACCACTTATTGTCCTGCAAGGCACAGACTCCACCTGCATCCCCACTTGGAGACTGGGGCTCTTGAAGCTGTAGGATCTCTGAGAAGATCCTGTCTATCTCTTGCTCGTCCTCTCTGATGCTACACAGCCTGCTGACATCCTCCCCTAACTCCTTTACCTGGTGACACAGCTCTTCAACAACAACACACCTTCTGCAGGAAAGATGACTGTCAGCCCCAGCCTCATGGAGAGGCCTCAGGAACTCCCTGCAGCCTGAGACTTGCAGAGCTGCATCCTCTGTCAGAAGGTCTGTCTGGGTCGAAGCCTCTGACATGGCAGGGAAAGTAACTCCAACAGCTACTGGGGGATGTGCCCTGTGGCATGTCACAACCATAACTGAGAATGTGTATGTTGCTCTGGACCAAGATGAGGACCCCTTCTTTGCATCCTTCTGGGCAAACCGCTGCATCTGTTGCTTGACTCTGCAAGCTGCACTCTAAGCCGGACTCATATAGGCTGCTCCCTAGCACAGGCTGAAAGGGTGTTTGACCATCCCTAATCAAGGGTCAGCTGAAACAAAGGCACCAAAGTCTCAGAAGACTAAGCAGAGCCCAGAAACCACTGTGCAAACTGCTGTATCTATTGGCTGCCTCTGTTATCTGCTGCTCTCAAGATCAAGAGGTCTTGATATATTGATGTCTGTGTCGGTCAAAGATGACCAACAGCAAAATCAGTCTGAGACTGAAAGCTATAGATGCCGCTCGAGGTCAAGAGATATCGATGACTATTGTTAGGGATCAATATTGAGAAGCATCAACAGTTATCGACACAAATGAATTTCGATCCCTTTCGATAGGTCTGGAAATCAACAGGCATTGATGACTCTTGATATCAAGAAGTATCAATGACGATATTGGTCGGTGCCAGCCGATACCAAAACTGGCCCAAGACCAAATACTTAAGATGTCTGTCAAGATGAAGAGGTATTGATGGCTATCGATACGGGTTGATATTGATAGGTGTCAATAGTCATCCATACCTATGGATTTTTTTCTCTATCAGTTGGTATGGAAATTGACAGGCATCAATGCCTCTGGCAGATCAAGAAGTATTGATGTCTATATTGGTCGATGCCAACAGATAATAAAATCGGCCTGAGACCAAATGCTATAGATGCCTCTTGAGATCCAGAAGTATTGATGCCTACTGATATCGATCCCTATTGTTAGGTATGGAAATCAACAGGCATTGATTCCTCTCAAGATCAAGAGGTATTGAAGTTGATACCAGCTGATATCTACTTTTGATAGGGTTTGATATCGATAGGTATTAAAAGTTATGGCCAGTGCTGTTTAACATCATTGAGTTGGATGATGGGACTGTGTGCACCCCATCATCAAGTTTTCAGATGACACAAAACTGGGAGAGGTTGTTGATATGCCAGACCTTTGTGCTGCTCTTCAGAGGGACATTGACAGGTCGGAGAAATGGGCTGAGAACAACCTACTGAAGTTAAGCAAACAAAAGCACAAGGTCTTGAACCTGGAGAGGAATAATCCCTTGTACCAGTACAGGTTTGGGGCCAAGTGGCTAGAAAGCAGCTTTGTGAATAAGGTCCTGGGAGTCCTGATAGACAACAGGTTGACCATGGGCCAGCAACACGCTCTCATGGCAAAGGCGGCCAACAGCATCCTGGGCTTCATTAGGCAGAGTGTTGTCAGCAGGTTGAGGGAGGTGATCCTTCCCCTCTCCTCAGTCCTGGTGAGGCCACATCTGGAGTGCTGGGTTCAGATCTGGGCTGCCCAGTACAGAGAAAGGGACATGCTGGAGCAGGTCCAGCAAAGTGCCATGAAGATGATTAAGGGATTCAAGTCTCTCTCATATTAGCAAAGGCTGAGAGAGTTGGGACTGTTCAGTCTGGAGAAAAGAGGGCTTGGAGGGGAGAGTGGAGCGGAATTTTACCAATGTGTATAAATACCTTACTGGGGGAGGTGGGGTGGGCGGGATAAAGAAGATGGAGCCAGACTCTTCTCAGTGGTGCCTAGTGACAGGAGGAAATGCAATGGGCACAAACAGAAATAAAGGAAATTCCACTTAAATAGAAGAAAACACTTTTTTAATGTGAGGGTGGTCAAACGCTGGAACAGGTTGCCCAGAGAGGTTGTGAAGTCTCCATCCGATTGGACAAGGTCTTGGGCAACCTGCTGTAGCTGACCCTGCTCTGAGCAGGGAGTTGGACTAGACAATCTCCAGAGGTACCTTCCAGCCTCAACCATTCTGTGACTCTGTGGTTTTGCCTCGGTAAGTCATATGGAGGAATAGTAAAAATATAATCAAATAGACTATGATATTCACACATCAGCAATAAGAAGCAACAGAAGCATGGTAGAATGTTTGCTCCTTGCTAAAGAAAACTATTTGCTAATTATTTTACTTTTAATAGAAAACCATTATGGAATGTGATAGGAAAACTGTTGACTCTATCAAAATATTTGCTTGGTAAATAAAAATACAAAACATTGAGTCAGATTTTGCTCTGCTTCCATCTTCCTTTACCCTCAAAAGTTTTGGAGCATCATTGATTTGGATTTAACTTTCATGACTGAAATGTGTCTAAATAATTAGCTGAACCAGAATATCCAGAGATATCTTGCAAAATTTGGTTTCAGATCTGATTTTGTCTGAAGTCAATGCCTCAGCCCACTGTTCAGTCAGATTAAGCGTCTTTTCTATCCTTTGAACAATATTCTTCAGATATTCACCAAGGAGGAACTCTCAGTTTTAAAACTTCAACTGTTTATTTATAAATTTAATTCAAATGTTTGTAAATACTGGATTATTTATGGCAGTGGTACTTTGTAAATGAAGGAAGCAAGACTTTCATCACTAAATTTCATAAAGTTTTGACCTTTTCTTGATATTGTATATAGCTATAAGAGCCACTCAAAATTATTTGTCTGCAATTTAATTTGAAAGCTGTAGACAAATTCACCAAATATCCTAAGGTTACAGAAATCCAAGCTAACTTTGTGCTATAATGTTCTGTCTCTTTTTTAATCAACATTAGCTCTCTGAAAACAAAAATTCAGTATGGCAAGCTAAGCCCATTTTAAAGATTGACTTAACTTTTCAAACAAATATCTATCAAGTCTCACAGCAGAGTTGTATAACTTAAAGTTTGCAGGAGCAGGGGGTATTAGGGATTACAGTCCTGAGATTTCTTTGGCATATTTAGAAATCTTCATTTTGAGAAACAGATTCCGATTCTTCTGTGTGCGCTTTTGGACAATGCTTTCAGAGACTGGTATGTTTTCAGAAGTACTCAAAACCCACATGAAATGAAACAGCGGAATAAATCATCAACTGGCACAGCTGTATTAAACTCAAAGGAGCCATGCCACTTTCCACCTGCTGAGAGTATGGCCAAATATTAACAGCCAAAATATACAAAATATACAAAGGATAATCTTCAGATGCCAATAAAGCTGGACAAGCATGTGTTTCCATCACAAATGTGGCCACATAAAAGTGCATTCATATTAAAGTGTAAAGCCCTAGAGAAAAGGCACCTGTTGAGATAACTGAGAAAGAAAAGAGGAAAAAGAATCACAACACAGATAGAGTTAATAAGGCAACATCGTACTATAACGGTCAGATTTATTTTTCCTCTCAAATTATCATCCAGTTTCTGGCTGATTTAGTTTTCCTAGTGGAGAACTTCAGAACTGTTTCTTTTGGAACTGATTTTGAAGTTCACTGATTTGAAAAAGTAACTTCACAATTTGTAAATATTCTCTCAGAGGTATTTCTAGGTCAATATGTGCTGAACCTTGCAACGTTTATCAGATATTTTACCAAACAGATGATGGTATTACGAACACTATGCACGTGCTTTCTTAATAAACACTATATATGAATATATATGTATAAATAGATAATTTGAGAGGAAAAATAAATCTGATCATTATAGTATGACATTGTCTTATTATATATAGTTTACATTTATATCGTATTCCATATGCAGTTAAAAATGAAGTGTTCAACCCAACCTATTTCTGAGACTGTCACATTGGAGTCTACAGAGAGTTTGATGGAATGCAGGCAGTTGGGAATATGAAGAGACATATATGTTTATGGCACAGACCCAAGCCCATGCCACGTGTAGGGAGGGTCAAAATCATGACTTTCTTTGTCTTGGGCACAGTTTTCTACTACAAAGCACCTTAAATGATACATTTAAATAAGATGAGACATATTAAAGAGGAATGCATAATGCTTCAAAAAAACAATGAGTTAGCTACTTCTCTGCATAATGGTTTCACTACTTTCAGCAAGGAACATCAATTCCAGTAGCATAACAGCAGTATCCTATGACTCAGCAAGGTAGTAAGCTATAAAGATGAAAACGCTGAGAAGGTTCAAAGCCCCCTGACAAAGTGTTTCTTAGCAACAGACAGGATCGTGAACCAAAGGAAGTGCATGTGAAACGGTTATTTTTACTGTTAGAAACCAAACTGAGGTGTTATGCCTCTAATACCTGTATTTTTACTATGTAACTAGCTTGAATGAGATCCTGGCACTTCATTACATTTAAAGACTTTACTGTCTTGTAATCATCCACAACATATAGAAGTGTAAGCAAGAATAAACCTCAAGAATTAGTAGTGTGTACAAACAAACCATTTTGCTATATTGAATCTCTTTCTCAGAAGAAGCTGTAGGAAAGTGAGTTCATATAATTGACGATTATAAAAGCCCAACTAAAATCTAATTCGTGAGGGAGAAACCTCTTTGCAATTCAGCCAAAAAAGAAAAAAAGAAACAAAAATCACACAAGCTGGACTTGTGCCTGTACTATGCAGCAGATGAAGGGTGAATTTAACTTCATTAGGGACTAGCTAAAAAAAAAAAAAAAAGAACAGTTCTGCAACAGCTGGTTCATCTGTTGGGGATTTAAGCTTCCCATAGTCCCACAGCAACAGACACATGGTCCTTTCCCCTCCATAAGCTATCTATATACTGCTCATTAATTTTCTCCCTGTGACTCAAAGGCCACAGACACACCGTGATCAGCAAACGGTTGCACTGGCTGAAGATGTTTCTGTCTTTTGCTGCAAATGACTGTTTCCACAACAGAGTCCACAGAAAGAAGTGAGCCCTTCTCAGCCACCTGAGCATACTGTCAGCAGGGTTAGGGTAACCTGCCAATGGGGAGTTGAATTGACCCAATACTCAAACATTTAGGGCATGCTTATATTTTCTATTCTTCTGATTAATCTAAGAGGATAATACAAAAAATCTGGGGAGCAGTAACAGCCCACTAATAGTGGTAACACCTGTAGCTGCTCTCCATAGGTCCAGTAGAGTGTCTGGCCACGTCATCACCAAAACAAATCTGTCACAGGGTCCTCAGAGAGCCACACTGCCTGCAAGTCAGAAGCATGCTGCACAAGACTTTTAGACCTGGCTGCATTTCATCTGTACAGGGAAAATTGAGGAGATGAAAATCATCTCTGATGGATTCCTGTAAATTCCAGATATTCAAAGGCCGAGAGTTGTGTCATCAAAACATCAAGAAACTGCCTTTATTGCATACTTCATCATTGTTTTTTTAAATTGCTGATTCTCTTATTGGCCTTCTGCCTATCAAGTCTCCCTTCTATGTATACAAGTCATATTTACACATTTTTCTCTAACCCTTTTGAGTGCAAGCAGCCTATCAGTTTAAAAATGAAAACCCAACATTTATATATAATCACATCTCCAAAAACTGCACTTTAAGAAAAATTTCATGAAAGGTGGGGACACTGACAGGAGCAAACCTTGTTCATTGTTTGTTATCAAATGGGAAAAAGAGGGCATGTGAGCAAGGTCTTTTGCACCAAAGTATCTTCAGGGATAGATCAGGTTCTTTTGGTTGAGCCATGAAGGATGTTCACAGAAGACTGATAGCTACAGATACCAAGTTGCATAGCTTTTAATCATGTGCAGAACAGGGTAGGGGGATATAAAAGAGGGAGGGAGACCATTCTGAATAAAAAAAATCCAGAAAGAGCACATTGAATGGGGTTTTTTCGCTGAAATCACCACAGTGAAAGAGGCCAAAAATAGTGGACTGAAAAACAGATTAGAAGTATTTCTGGTTTTTTTTGTTTTTTTAAGAGGAGCAATTTTTAATGCAGATTGATCTGGTAAATACAAAAGGCGTTTCTATGTAAGCTTTTGTGTTTCTGGGTTTTTGTAATTTTTTCCAACAGTGTATTTTGCTGTTGTTTCCAAAGGATCTTGTGTTTTTGAAAACAGAGGATAAGCCTTCAAATTTGATTTTTCCTTTACAAATGGAGTTCATGCACAGCAGTCACTGGGGCACATTTTCTTTGCCTTGCACCTCAAGGCTTGTTGCACATGAATTTTAGAATTATACTGAACCCTGGCAGCACCAGCTGGCAGGCCAAACACACGTTGTGTGTCATGTATGTTATTAGTTGTAACATAGAAACCTGAGGAATGAACAAATGCAGAATTTTAAAGTCATCCCTTTGTCCCAAGAGCACCCCATAACCCAGCATAAGAAAAGATGGAGGCTCTCTGCTCAGAGAAGCAGCTGGAACTGCCTGGCAGTCAATGATACATCATCAATTCTAGCTTGCTTAGAAACTCCTGAAAGTCTGTGTGAAAGGGTTCAATGCTGCCTTGCTGGATTTCTGCTAACTCATATCTTTATTCTCTTAGTCTACCAAAAGCTATTTTCTTTTTGTTTGATTTTTATTTCTCTTCCCCAATTTTGGGTGACAAGCACATGGAGGAATTTATCATTCTACTTGAATATATATTTGTACAAAACAAATTAGGAGCAACATCAATGAATTCACTGGTTGTAAAAACTCAAAAGACAGTTACAGCATTTGAGGTCTGTCACAAAGTTTCTAAAAGTCAGTTGCATTGACGCTACTGCCATCATAATGACCTTCTTATTCTGGAGTTAACTTGCCATTTTTCATCAGAGGATGGAGAGAGGAAAGAAGTTGGGGAAGTACCTGTAACATTATAATCAGTATAAAATCCCATGTTTCACATCAGTCCATGAGCCCAGCTATGAGGAGAAGAATGAGGAAGCACACAAACTAACACCACAAGCAAAGTATCACTAGGCTGTCACTAACACCAGCCTTTCTAGTCTATTCATGAGAAAGCCAGCTACAAATTTCTATATGTGCAATAAAACACAAGATCATTTTTAACAACCTCTAGCATTTTTATATAGCTACAAGGTACAACTGTGTTGCCCTAACTAACATTTCTCTTTATCTTGTATTTATGTTAAAAGGAATTAAAAAAAAAAATCCAGAGATTTGCTTAGTTCTATATCAAATCTGCTTTCCACACAGTCTCTGGAGAAACAACATTTTCTGCCCCTCAAGTTGTATGGTGTATTTTAAGCTACTTATTGTCATAATGAATTACACTATGCTCTTAAAGGGATGTTGTAACATAGGGTACAGACATGGTGCTACACAATGACACAAAGGAATGTACATGCAGACCTTGGAGTGTGATGTTATCGTCAGAGACAATTTTGAGAGCAAACAAAACCTGCTTCCATGGGAAACATGGGCTATAGTGAAGAAAACACCAGCCCTGCATGAAAAATGAAATTAAAGAGACAAGTACAGAAAAGCTTTCCCAAAACAATGAACCAGATATGAACTTGCTATGCCTGACAAATGGAATGAAGTTAAGATAATTCTGACAAATTCATACTAACCTTCATTTGCATACATTCCAGGAGCAGATATAATAATCATTAATGAAAACAGTAGTTAAAATAACACTAACACGGTAGCCTGACTAGAGTCTAACTAAAGAGTGAATTAATATATGACAATGATGACTAAATGGGTTATTTAAATGTTCATGTCTTAGAAAGAATTTACAGATTCAATTTAATCACAGATCAGTTTAGTAATTCGTTTTGTGAATTTTGAATGCATTCATTTCTGCAAGGTACATAATTCAAAAAATTATGGTCAACTGATTCATCGCAGTATTTATTATGTTTGTTGTTATAGGACCTCATGAACAACCAACCAACTGCAAGACTCCCTGTGTGCTAGGCAATGGATAAACATATAACAGTAGGTGTGCCCCTCCAAAGGGCCACCAGTCCATATCAACATGATAGACAAGAGGTGGGAGAAGGTGCCTGCTCGCTCCCCCCTGCACCATGTCCAGAATGGTTAGCAATACAATAGCAGCAAATGCAATTTTAGTTCCAAGGGCTTGTGACCAGTCAGAATTTGGCATCTGGACAATCTGTTTTACCATCTATTTTTTCAAGCAAATGCACAGTACTAAAAAAACAAAGTAAACAACGACAGCAAAAAAGCCACCACCCCACCCATTCGGACTATTCTTTGAGAATACCCACAGCAGAAATGAGTCTGAAATCTCTTCACTGTCAGAATTTTTAATAGACTTCAAAAATCATTTTTTCTTGGGACTACTTTTTCCACTAAACATTTTTTTTAATTCACAGTACTTGTCAAGTTTTTTTACACTGTCGCTCCTTTAACATTTTTTACTTCAGCACTATATCGCTGTCATTACAGCAAAATTGCCAGATCACTGCAATAAAACATTTCCAGCCGGAAGAGGAAACAAGCCTCTGAAGTGCAGATATGAACTCAACATTTTTTTTTTTTTAATCAGTAACTCTGTCGTTCCCTGAGAATCTTTTTGCGACTTCTGGAATTAATCTACTCTTTCTGTGCCTGAGTGCCTGCTGTCAGATGGTGCAAGTGCCTCCACAGATAACTCCAGCATTTCAGGTTTCCAGAGTTCCTAATTACCAAGTTTTCACTAAGGCCTGTGATCTCATGAAGCAAATTTTCATAACTGCACAAGACAGAAGAGAGACAATGTCAGCTATGAAGTTCCAATATTTTAAAAAATATTTCTCAAACTCTTCTTGTATTTATTTACAAAACTATTGCTTAATGTAAATAAAGAGTTACATAATTGGGTTGCTTTGGCCTGATTATGTGGAGTATCCAAACTCAGCAACCAAGGAATTCAAAACGCAGTTGAGTTCACAAGTTTCTTTAGTGTAAAATAGGGTTTGTTTGGTTTTTTTTAATCAAAATTCACCTTGTTCATTTTAATACTGAGGAGCTGCACTGCTACTTTGATCTGTCAGCACAACAGAGGCTTGTTTAATCTAAAATATTTAGATTTTTGATTCCACCAAATTGACACTTGTTTTTAGTATTCACCATGTCACAGCTGTGACTTTCTCCTTAGATACCTCTAACACTGAGTAGAGGTTTTTAACTAGTCACAGCAGCTTGTATAGCCAACTGTTATGTATGAATTAGTAACTTAATTCAACTAGAGAATGGAACCCCACTTATATCAAACTTTCACTGATGTCAGAGATGCCAGGATTTCACCCAGCATGTTCATCAGATGGTGTAAAATAGAGAAACAGGTAATTAACTGCTGGGCAGTTTAGTCAACTATTGCCAAGGTAGTCTGCCATTGTCTATCGCATAAGCTTTTTTCCAGTTGTTTATAACTATCAAACTATAAGCAATCAGGATGATAATTTCTATGCTGGCATTCTGTCCTAAGACTTTTTATTTATTTATTTTGTGAAAATACAACTACCATGAAGATTACAAAGAAATGTTTTCAAAATATCCTTTTTTCAAAATAAAGTCTGTGACATGGTTTAATTGCTCATTCACTGGCATGGAAAGAGCTCAATGTCAAAAATTACATTCAAAACACAGACCTCAAAATACATTAAATCATATGATAATCATCTTTACTGATGTTTAAAGTGCAATAATTTTTATCCAGACAATAATGACATTATGCAAAATAACATGAACTTGGGAGTCCTTGAAAGAATTACATGAATGTGGAGAGCTAGAAGAACTCTTAGAAATGCACAGAGACCATCATCTCACACCACAAATAGGAGTCAGAATGACTATGTCATAAATTAAAACAACCCTCATGCAAAAACTAACAGCCAGGAAACAGGAAACAGATTTAAAGCAGAGAACAGAAACCAGGAAGCATGACCACTAATGAGATTCTGCACAGCACTTACAGTAACAAAGGAGGTGACAAATGATAGGACAAATACAGTATTAATAAGGAAGTACAAATTATATTTGCTATTTATGTTCTCTTTCACCTTGCATAGCACCAGCAGCCTAGCACCTAGAAAGCAAAAGGCACACATCTTCAGTAATCTCTCTCTTTAGCAGGATGGAAAGCTGAGACTGGCATGCCAATCAAAGTAAAATCCATCTCACAACCAGAAAGTGGGGAAAGGCATGAAAAGAGGGAAAAAATGCAGGCTCATATAACCTACTGAAACAAAATCACATTGATACTCACAAACTAATGGCTAGCTCTCACAAGAATAACAACTTCAACCAAGATTACAACAGCCAATTTAGTGTAACAATACTGCATACTAATAGAGCATACTCATTTTCTCTTTCCCTAGTGCTGCTCATATTAAAGGCTGGGTTCCCATATTTCTTTCCAAGTTTTCTTCCCAGATAATGCAAAAACAGGAAAATTGATGCGTCTGGGATACCTCAGAGCAATTGCACACATGAAATGCAGATAACCTGTTTCTTAGACAAGTCAGGCCTATAGCACATGTTCAATTAAGTTGAAAGTTTCTAGAGCCCAGGAGACTTTGAGTACATGCGTAGACCAGCATTTCAGCATGTACACTTTAAGTCTGAGACATCTGGAACTTAGCATGTACGTGCTTCTTTGGTGGTCTGCACAAATGCATATACACATCCAGAATTGCTACATCTTTGCAAGCTGCTCTGAGCAGTCAGGCTATTGGAGATCCACAAATTCTAGGCAATGATTCAAAGCCAAAGATGACAAACAGAGGGAAACTTAAGTATATAGTAGGGCAAGTTATGGGCTTTTGATCACCAGCTTAGGGAAATCTGGGCACAATTTTACAGAACTCATGTCTCATGAGGCGAGACAAGCAATTCATTAGAAGGTAAATGAGAAAGTAGCAACCCACTAAATAAAGAAGGGGAAAGGGGGGAAGAGAGTGAGAAAAGAACCAATATGACCTGAACAAAGGCCCTCAACTGCATGATTTGCATGCAAACTGTAAATAAAGTTGTAGCACATTGACACAAGGGGCACAACTAAAACTGCTAAGATATTTTCTGAACTGAGAGTTTTACATTTTGACCTAAGAAAAAATGTTGCTGCAACACAAGTTTTATTTTTCTTATAATACATGGTGCACTGGAATCTCATAACTCTGCACATGCCCTCCTGAAATGCAACTGTTTCTGCTCCCACTTTCTTCTCTTCTTCCATCCTAAAGTCTCAGTACTCTCTTGCTGTGCTCTTATAATGAACAATGAACATACACTTAAATCTCTTGCTACTCAATGAGTACAATACAGACAGCTTATTCCACATTCTGTCTACTTTCAAAAAATATCTAAAATTTTTATACAAAATTAATATACTATTCTCTTTCAGTGTGATCTCCCATAAATATACACAAACACATAATGGCAAGAATAAATATAATGTCTTATTGAAGAACTAATAAAAACTTACAGAGTGACAGAAGTCATAAATGGGACTGAAATAATTTCTTAGTCTTTAGAAGGAGGAAAGACATTTATGCAGTCAGATACTAATTATGAATCATATATTCAGAAGCTTGTCTGGTTTAGGTCAATTAAGCCAAATTCACCCATACTGTAATACTACCTTGACTTCAGTTATGTCAGAGAATTAATTAACCTAACTGGACTATATCATCAGTTGGTATAAATTATAACAGATGCCCTTCTGGAGTACCCATTCTTTTCTTTAACTTACAGGACTCAGAAGTCCAGGAGCCATGCTGTGACTGAGAAAAAGACTTAAGTATATGCGTGACTTGATTCCTATGTATAAACTCTAATGGTAACAGTGGAAGTAAAATCTTTTTTTGTATTATCTCAGATCAGATATTTTCCTGAACTAAGTCTTTATTTACAACTTACAAAACATTTTTAGGACCCAAAGCCATTTCACAATGGCATAAGTCTGTATTTTCTAAATCTGTACTAATCTTTTGCTTTAAATTAGCAACACTCAGCAGACCCTCTGGCCTAAGATAGTAGGCTTTTGCTATCTCAGACCTCTACCTATACATTTTAAAGAACTTCACTGTGCCATTTAATAGCCAACCCCCCTGGTTTTGTTAGACGTTGATCTTTTAGAATATCCACTCTCTGAACTGAATTCTTTTACAGGAATATTTAATGCTAACTCAGAAAATGGATAGCAACAGATGTTTAGCAGGCATAGAAGTCTTTCTAAATAGTGAAAAACATGGACTATGTCTGTATTGTTATGTTAGCTCAGGTCTCATGCTTACAATATAGCCAACATCCCTAGCTAAGCTACTCTGCCTTCACAGTGGCCTGCAATCTGGCTTTTGTCAGAGCAAACCATCTGGCTCTGCTCCTCAGAGAAACTTAGCAGTAGAGCAAGGTTCACACTCAGACTCTCCCTACTCCAGTGGGGACTCAGCCATCCGAAGCATAAAGATGCACCCAACTACTTGTGAGAGTCCAATACTCTCTGACCAGGTTCTTTTAGATATTCCACACATTTATGGTGCAATGTTTAATATCAAAATTTACTTATTTGAAGACACTGATGTTACATAGGATTTTTTTTTGATTTAGTGGAGTGATACACCAATATGCTAAAATCACAACACAAGTGTAAGTTACACTTAGCAAAATATAGCAATTGTAAAGTACAGTTTAATCACAATACAAGTGTGATTCCCATTACCAATCTCTATCATATGCTCACCGTCATGACGCTGGGCATCCCCAATCACTGGGAAGGAAGGACTGGGTTGAAACCAGCTCAAGCCCATTGCTCTCTTCAAAATTATTTTGTAAGCTGTTCAGTTTTTATACTCTGTATTGGGCTGAGCCACACATACACTCCCCTCCATGGCTAACTCAGGGACACATTCACATTCTTGATGAACTCAGCCAGAAATATTTACACCACCAGTTGATCCACTCAGCTATGATGTAGTCAGTTGATCCATTCAACTGACATATCTAAAACAAAGCTCCAGTCCCCTTTGTGTTGAGATAAAGTCAGTTTTCTGTGCAACAGCTGTGGTCAGTCACACCCTACATCATCCCCTGAGTTTCATGGGCCCCTCGCCCTTGCCCATCTCCTCTGAGTCTTCTTCCATTGTAGGTGTTTATTGGTCAATCACACTACCCCACCATGTAGATATGCCGCTACCCTTTCTTCCTTCATCTCTGGCACCATCCTGAACATGACCCTGGTTTAGTGTTATTAGCGGTATTAGCTAAATAATCACAGAGAGAAATAGTCATTTCTCTCTGTACGCAGTTCATGCTCAGAGCAACCAGTAAGTTCTATATAATGTATACTACCATTGTGAAAATCTAACACATGTCAGTTTTTCAGTCTCTGTTCACAGCAAGCAAGAAGTGGGACCAAGAAAGCGATTCCAAGGTCTAATTTCAAACCTCTCTCTTAGTATAGCAAGTGGACTTTATGCCCTGAGTTGAATCTTGAATTCAATCACAATGAAGGAACTCTGTAGTGATTCTGAATATTCAAAGTGCTATTTTGAATTAATAATAAAAGCAAAAACAGACTAAAATGTTTTACTACCATCAGCATTATAAAAGGAAAAACTGCTTAAGCTCTGTTCTAAATGAAGCTTATATAATCTAACACTTCTAAAGAACATCTCAAGAAAGACTTCACTATTTTCCCACACACACTTTTCTTGTCATCTATGAATAATAAGATTATGTGTGCACATACTTCAAAAATGTTTGCATCTGAATTCAAGCTCTATGCTTCACATCTACCAAGTGAAATCAGAGAAAATAGTGCAAAGAGGTCTTTGTGAAGTCTGCACTCCTATGCTAAGGGAGGAGCCATTCTGCCTAACAGTTCTCGCGAGACATTTGCTGTTCTCTGAAATCTGCAGCTGCAACAGTTCCACAGCCGCCCCAGCAGTCACTTCTAGGCTGTCTCTATCTTTCTAGTCTTTTTTCCCCAGTGCCAATCTGTTCTGTAACTTCAACCCAATATTTTTTGTCCTATCCCCAGTGGCTTTGGAGAACAACTTATTATGTCACTGTTTGCAGCAACCTTTTACACATTTGAGAACTGCCTTTGTAGCGAATGAAGGCACAGACTCAAGAAGTGGTGCATCTTGAGACATTTATTGTTTGTTTCTGAGCATATTTATACTAAAAAGTTAGCTGCTTCAGCGGTTTTACAGACACACTTTGCTAAGCCAATCATCATGCTGATTACGTCACAGGTAGCCAATCATTACACCGATCACGCACACAGCGATCATGCCTTGTACTTTGCTACTTGCTTCCTAGTTGGAGAAAAGCTGTCTTGTTCTTAACCTTGGTTCCCACTGGCTTCTGCTGGTTTATCTGTACTTTCTCGGGATGTATCATTCCCAGCTGCACCAGCGTCCTTGGTTATGTTTATCTGAGGCTCCTGTTGAGACTCCTTGTCTGAGCTGGTAACAGTTCCCCCATTCCCCTTTTCCCATGGCTTGCTACTTGCAACTTCCCTCCAACTCAACCCTGTCATGACCCTCCACATGCCTTCACATCTTTCCTAAACCTTTTGTCTTCCAGGCTAAACAAGTTCCAAAACTGACACTGAATTCCAGGTGTGGCTTCAAGCAGCAATCAGTAAATTCAAGGATTATTTTAATTACCAATATTGTTCCTGTTTTCACATGTCAGTGTGATGTTTGCTTCTCAGAGCAAAAGTCTATAAACTGGTAGTAGATGACAGAAAACGAAGTTCTTGCTAATGTATTATGATTGCCTCCATATTTTGCCCATGCTGGGTCTTGCAGTTATGTCTTGATACCTTGTTTGTGCTTTTTTCCTTCCACCCCCTTTTTTTTGGCATGTATGAAAAAAACAGCATAAGCAGAGATATGTTCCTTGCATGGATTGCCTCCTACTCATGAGGAATTAGAGGAATTTGCCTGAGTTTGTAAAATTTGCATTCTGCATTCCTATTATACAAAGAAAACCTTTTCTTGCTGTCATGTTGCTGAAGAGTGAGCAGAAATATGGCTATTCTGCCTAGGGTAACGTAGGGTACACTCCTACTGCAGTAGGGTGCCTCAAAGGGAGACTGGCTGCTTTCTCGTCTGTGTCCTTTGAGCAAAGGGACTGATCTGTGTGTGTGTTAGTGCATGGAAATGCAACACGTACAAGTTTCCAGATGTGTGCTGAAGCCTTTTGCATCTCCAAAAAACCCAGGAGTTGGAAGATCTATGTAAAGCAAAAGGTTTTCTGATGTCTACCCCTAGCTAGGGGACTTCTGCCTTCTCACTTCCCTCTCCTCTTTTCAAAATATAAGCTTATATGGCAGTTAGTGTATAGTCCAGCACTCCGTGATTTCATAATTAGATTGGTCAGCACTAGCCCAGGTATGTCACACCAAAGGTGCTGCACTGTAACACATAGACATACTCCAGATGGCATAACATCTTCCTCAGTGCAAGGCACCCAGAATTTGTTTAAGAGCTTAAATTTTATGCCTAAACAAATATTATGGAGGTCAGTTGGTCTTCTGCTGGCAACTATTTGACAGATTCCAAGGATCTCTGACTAAATGCGAGCACTGATGAACTTTTCTATCTTCAGCACGGTACATGGCCCCAGCTGAAGACTGGCACAGTAGAGCTGAGAGCATCTCAGTAGTTGAAACTTCTCCTTGGGATTTCCCAGCTGGCCAGCTACATCCCAGACCTAGTCCCTCAGTGATGCCCATGTGGAACAACAGAGGTGTGAAAGGAACCCATCCCACAATAGCCAGTAAAAACAGAGAGTTCTGTACACTCCTCCTTTGATTCTTTGCATAGGAGAGGGAAAAAAAAAATCAATTAATTTGTTCCTAAACTTGAAGAGAATTCATGCAAATCAGTTCCTCCTGTGGTGCTTACTCTTCTACATTCTCAAGCCTATACTAGATCTTGAGCATCAAATTTCATCTGGTGAGATCTGTCAAAGAGATAGGAGGCCACTAAACAATTTGAGGTTATAAATCTGTCAAGTACAGAAAATAAAAGTAAAAAAATATTTGTAAAAGCAACTTTTAAACCACAAAGGAAATTAAATATATGAAGAAAAAACAAAAGATTAAAACAGTGGTAACAGGAAACTGAGAAACCAATGGAAGAGGAGAAATCCATCTAATACTATATCCAAGGATTTCTATCATATTTGAAGGGTTCAAGTGGAACACTTCCCAAACTTACAATTAAATTAGTTCCAGTTATTTTAATTTGTCAGTTGTTCATTAAAATTTTCTGCTTACATGAGTTCAAAATTTTCAGATGTAATAGAGTGGTCTTCTAAACAATTTTAGAACTGTTTTTATTACATTGGAAAGGGGACAGCAGGAGTGATCTATACCTGTATTGCTAAAGCTTTCCCCTCATTTTTTATTTCTGTGCAGATATAGCATACTTGGGGATGGAAAGATATGGGGAAAAAGTGGAACAAATGAATGGGAATGATAGATAAAAAAAAGAGGACAGTACAGAAGAATATGGACAGGAGATGGGTAAAGAAGCTACTAATCCTCTATAGAGAAGTCTAGAATTAGAGTATCTCCCCACACCCCTAGAGAGAAGATAGGTAGTGTTCTCTTCAAGTCAAAAAGAAAAAGATGCTGTTTTTTTCCATAAATGTTTTTGGTGAATTTTGAACCAAAGTTGTTCACCAGCTAAGGTGGTTCATCAGAAACAGGCAGCAGATGACGAATATCTTTTAAGAGAATCTTAGGAAATTTTACCCAGTATTACATTTTTGGAAATCTGACTTAAAGTATGGCATACTTGTGGCTGGTAATTTTGCAACTAGATTTGACTTTAGCTATCCTTCATTTAGAGTGGCTAGGCTTACTTGATTCTGCATGGAATCAGCAAAGAGAAACAGACTTCTCTAGGTGGTAAGAATAAGCCTAAGGACCTAAATTATATTCCTGTTCAGGCTCATTAATTTACACCAGAGATGAAGATGTGGAAAAATCAAAACACCTCAGCTTCTGTGGGAGAAAAGGAAAAAAAAAAAGAGAGACAGAAAGCCAGTATGAACAAGCAGTAGTTAATGGTGATCAGAAAGGAGGAGTAGATGCGATCACCTGGCAATGAACTTCTTTGGTACTTTCTCCTGGACGGGATAGAGCTGCTGCCATCAGCACAAACACTCCAAAAGGCAGTGGCAGATGGCACTGTTCTCCACTGAGGAGGATACAATTTACATTTCCATACACAAGGTGCTTCCAGCTTGACTATGTTCCTAAACCTAACAGTCACCACATCTAGCTGCCTTTGGAGGCTTCAGGTCTTAGGGTTTTCAGTTCTGTACCTCCAAAATGGATGTCTGAATTAAAAACTTCTTATCTAGATATTTTCCCAGGAGGAAGCTGTATATATGAAACTCCATTTCCTGAGGATAATCCTACTGTCTGAACATACCAAACAGAACAAAACCCGTAAGTGAAACAGACTTGTAACTGGGAATATGGGTATTACCCAAGTGACAGTACTGCAACTTCCCAGCAGGTTGTGGTGTGTAAGCCAGTTTATAACTAACCAAAGAACCTTTTCTCTTCTGTAACTGTAAACTCAGTCCAACCTCAGATCTGAGAAATCCTGAGTCTTATACCAGGAAAGGATACTACAGGTAGGAAGGATTGACAGTAAGTATGGGAAAGGGCCTAGTCAGGAGAAGGTTGACTGAGAGATCTATACTGTTTAAGAACTACATTTATTTATTTAGAATTCTTAAAGCAGCAACTATGTAATTGGCTTTATCAAATTTGTTCTTGCATATGGCTTTCTGTTTGTTCCTAGCAAAAAGATACCACAGGCAACGTATTTGAAGGAAATTCCGTCCTTATTTGATGCCAACATTACCATAATATCCCAGCACCCAGACTGTGCCTTTAGGTACAGTGATGAGTGAAGAGTGCTCCATATAATTGCACATCCCAGTGTTAGAGGTTTTGCATTCTGAATGAAAGGACACAGTGCTCATCCAGGCAAATATTCATATTAGGAGAGCTAGTTTACAGAGATATTTGTAGCTGCAGCTAATATTTTAGATACAGCCCAACTACTTTGTGCCTTCCCTATGCAACCTGTGATCCTTTTTATATTCTGCCTCTTCTTTGTACATTTGCCAGTCCTTTTTTCAATGTCTACGCTAGAACCAATGTAATTCTGTGCTTGGAGAACTCCAGAAAAGGGTCTATTTCTGAACTCAGCTTTATTTTTAGGTGCTTATTTCCTGGACATGTCTTTTAAATCTGTTAGAATGCTAGACAGGGACCTTTCTCAAAATGTATTGTGTTGTGATCAAATCCATAGTCTGAGTCACCCTGCTGTCCAGCAACAGATGACACTTCTGTGTGTTAACTTTTATGAACTGTTTCTATGAGTATCCTCCTGGGTTAGCTACAGTATTAGGACAGAAAATGGTCTTGTTTTCCACATGGAAAATCATAGCAGTCATTTTTCATTCTGTCTTTTGTACTGCTTTTTGCAGTACCTATACAGAAAGCTGACAGAAAATGTAGGGGCCACAGCACTGTATTTTTCCTTCAACTTGAGTCTGATTATTTTGCATCAACAAGCATCATTTCAGAGCTTTTTTTGCACAGATTCCCTTGCTATTTGGAGGCCTTTCTTTAAGATGAAGTTGTTTTTTCTGCAACAATTCTTCATGTATGGTGCTGACTTCACGAAATCGCTGGTTTTTAATTGTGAAAGTCTTTGGTATTGCTATACTAAGTTGTAGACACTGGAGTTCTCTACCCTGCAATGTGACTGCCTATATTCCTGTTCTGCTTCTTTGTTTCAAGCAACAATAATTTCAATTGTATTTTCATGTAACCTCCCACTGCCTAGTCTTTCCAATGTTTCAGACACTGAACCATATGGTCCAGTGCATAAGTACCTTAAGATGTAGGCTTTTAAACAGTCCCTAAAGAGTTTGAAAAGATTTGAACAGATTTCTTTGAAGTCAGGCCGAACTTCAATTTTTCAGCTAAAGACTTACAATTTTTGTAAATGATTATTAAAAAAAAAAGTCAGATTACATATACTTGAATATTCTATTTTAGACACTCCTTTGAGTGCATTGGCATAGGATTGAGTGAAAGAACTTCTCCCAAGAAAGTACCTCTCAGTAGAAGTCCAGAGTATACTTAGTCTTGATCAGACTTCAGAGAAGCAGTCACTACCATATTAGCAAATGGCCTCTTTCTAAATTTGATGTTTTCCATTTCTTGATATTTGACAGTATTTTTTCCTTACTCTCATTATCCAAGTCACCCAAAGTTGAGTGAAACTCACCCATCAGTTCTTACAGAGAAAAAAAAAAAAAAGTTGTGATGTCATAAAATATAAATTTGCCTAGATTGTGGTGCCTAACAGCAAGTTCTCAGAGGTTAATAGGTCAAGAAAATAAGCTAAAATGCTGCCAGACAAGCTTAATCTACAGTGGGTGAGAATAGGCACTAACACATCACTTAGACACTGAAAGGCATGCAGGTGGGATCTGTTCCCTCCACAGTTTAGAAGAAAACGGAACCATTACCTTCAACTATCTACTACCAAGAGATTGACAAAAGAATTGTCTGCAGCCAGATACTTTTTTATAGCTTTAACAAAGACAAATTCACAAGATTTAAAAGGTAAAGTGAATTTCCAGTGAAATAAATAAAAGTCATTAAAAAGAAGCTCACAAATGGAGGACCATGTGGTCTAAGTCAATTAGCCATTGTAGGCTGATCTGTAAACCAATCAATTGGTCTAGCTGGTGAGTCAGATCAAGTCTGACCTGATGTACCTGAACTCAAAGTTGATTCTAAGATTTTCTGTCTTGATCCTATGATGATCTAAAGCTCACCAACAAGTTAACAAACCCAATTTATTGTTATATTATCCTTTATAAGTGCTTTCTCATTATACAATAATATACCTGATAAAATCAGTCTTTAAACAATCATTTTGCTTTGTGATAGCATACTTAAATACAATAAGGCATTTAGGGAGTTGTTTCAATATTACTTTGAGCTGTGACATTCTGAATCAACTGGATGAACTAAAATTCATAATGAGCACCTGTTTTCATAAGGACAATACTTTCTATTTATCTGATAGCCTCAGAAATTTCAGCCCAGTTTCCTCATATTTAGTCATATAATAATAATGCACTGCAGTTTATACTGCCCACCTAGGAAAAAGCAATCCATATGAATCCTTTTGTGGCCTGAAAAACTTAATAGTGCCCTGTGACATTCTGCCCAATATGTTTATTTCCAGAGCCATCTGCTGCCTATAGTTCAATAATAAGCATGATTTGGCTATAAGAACGGATTTTTGCATAGAGAAGCACGCATCCAGTTTGTATTGGCTGTCCTGAGGTCCATTTCAGAAGCATACATTTTTAGGTACTTGGAGGAAATAATTCATTCACCACACCCTTTTCTAAGGGGAGCTGGATGACCATGTTTTCTTCGGCATCACATCAATATTAAGTGTCCAAGGGTAAACACCTGCAACCTACACTTATATGTGGTTCACAGGCAAATACTTAATGAACTCAATTCCATAAAAAGAAAAAGTTATGTTACTTGTATTTTATTGCTGGAAGACAAACATGCCTATTTCAGACCAGTACTTAAAACATCCTAGAAGGCAGCAAGCAACTCTTAATAAGAATGACACTTGACTTATGTTTGAAGAATATTTGGACTTCGACTTGGAAGCAGTCAAACATTAGGAATGGACAAAAAAGGAAAAGGTTCATTTTGAACAGAATGTAGAAACCATGTCTGGTAGTGCAGAACAAAGGGTAAATACTTGTTTTGAGCATCATGGCAAGGGGCACTAGCAGTATTTTATGCACAAGGCATGCATAAAACTGACATGAAAATTACATCCAGTAGCTTTTGTCTTAATAGGATCCCCACATGATGACCAGTCATATGCTTGAATGGTGACCAAAATAGGTATGTGAAATACTCAAGTAAAACAGATGTTGTAAAACGCCACAGTCTCTATACTTCCCCCTCAGCTTCTGATGATGTAATTTTTCTATTAGGTGGTGTCAGAAACAAGGACTGAGCTCAAAGTCCAGCATTCACTGGAAAATTTCAGAGCAGCTTGTCTCTGTCCCATACACTAAACCAAGGAAAAATGTATATGCTACCCTGTATCCTATGTCATTGAAGTTGATTTCACCAAAAAAGCCATACTATATCTTTTTTCCGCCATCCTCAAAAGAACCTGTATACAAAACAAAAAGCACTGATCTGTCTGTTCAACTTGAGCTAATCACAAGGTATCATCTAGCCAAGCCATTATTAATTTCAGAACTAGAATTGTTAGATTAGTGGTTCCTTTGCTGCCAAGTAGCCACCTTTTACTGTTTTGAGCTTCAATGCTGATTAGAGCTCAATGCATACCTCAACTCTTCCTGGTTTCAATAGACAGAGACCACTAGACAAAGACCAAAACCACTGTGTCTTCTCTCTGTGTTTTCTTCAACACTTTTCATCAGAACAGCAAAAATTTTCATCCTGAAGACAAGAATAAAATAAAATTCACCTAGAACTGATAGGCTTGCCACCTTGCTGACAACTGCTGTTTCTGCCTGCCTAACTGAAGCAGCCTTGCTTGCTTTGACCTACAGTAGCAGAAATATGCC
Organism: Apteryx mantelli; assembly: GCF_036417845.1. Taxonomy (NCBI): domain Eukaryota; kingdom Metazoa; phylum Chordata; class Aves; order Apterygiformes; family Apterygidae; genus Apteryx; species Apteryx mantelli. The sequence goes on from NC_089978.1 coordinate 111,399,617, forward strand.
CAGTTTTCCCAGGCTCCAGCACAGGTAGATTTATAAGCAGGTTCATGGTTACTCTTACTGGAGTCATTTCACTATCCCCCAGGCAACTGCCTATTTTTGCTTGTGAATAAGGCCACTCACCCTTCTTCTTCATAGCATTTTCTTGATACTGTCTCCTTATCCACAACTCAGTGATTTCAGTTCTGGTGATTACTGGTCACAATAAAAGACTTGGGATCTATTCAACTATACCTTTGAACTCTGCAGACTTTATTAGATGAGACAAAGCACCACACCTTAGCCCCACCAGAAGGTCTCTCATAAATGGTAGGTCCATGTCCAGCATCTCATTGAAGGCCTAAATGAGCAAAGAGCACATTATCTCAGAGAGTGCTTTTTCTCATAGATTTCTCAAAGCACCTGAATCAGCCAGCTGCCAGATATTCTGGGAGCAGTGAACCCTGCTCGTAGATAGCACAATCACCAGGTGTCATATTGGGTTAAACGTTACAGGTGTCATGCAAGATACACCTCTCTCAGCATCACCTGTTTCAAAACTGAGTTGTAATGGGGCCACATCTATTTTCTCTTGAAGCAAGGATAGCTATAGATAAATAAGAGGCATCAGTATATGGGACAAAAATGGAGACTGGCTCCAGTGTGTATATGTACTATCTGTAGATGCCTATTCAGTAATAATTTATGAGAACCCTTCATGAATGGAATTGTGAGGTAAACCTTTAGACCTATTTAACCTTTCTAATTTCAGGAAATGAAATTCTTAAGAGGGCATTACTGGATTTTTTTTCTGTGCTAATGTGTTGCCTCCTGGTTACTAAAGTCTCCACACATTTAGGACAGTCCACACACTGGACTGGCTATTATTTAAATGATGAAATGAGCTTGTGAGGTGTAATAGGCCTAATGGGCAATAGGAGTGAATATGGAGGGTAGGGAGAATTGATTAGCCAGTGGGATACCAGTAAATACAAAGTGCTTAATCACAAGTGAACTCAGCACCTTGATCTCCCGATCAATAGCACTTGCAGGTTCAGATCACACAAGGAAGTTTGGGGCTTAAAGAGAACACAGAAGGTATTCTCCCTTCTTTGGTGTGCCGCATTTATACGTTCCATTTCATTCTAGCAATCCAAAAGCTTTTAGAATTTTGTAAATGAAGAAATCACTTCACTATTTCAGAGAGAAAAAAAAAGCTGTTCAGCATATGAGACTAGCATGGATCTGGGAGTAGAAAAGTACTATATCGCATTATAGCACTATGGCTTGAGGAAAATAGATTTAGACAGGCAGTACTTTCTAATCTAAATAAGTACTTAATCAAGATAGAGGTTAGTTACCTACACCCTGGAAAAAATCCTACAAAGTTTTTGAATGGGCATAGGACCAACGTCTACCATGAGAGATGCCACCTTTCACAGAATCACAGAATCGCTGAGGTTGGAAGGGACCTCTGGAGATCATCTAGTCCAACCCCCCTGCTCAAGCAGGCTCACCTAGAGCACATTGCACAGGATTGCATCCAGGCATGTTTTGAATATCTCCAGAGAAGGAGACTCCACCACCTCTCTGGGCAACCTGTTCCAGTGCTCTGTCACCCTCACAGTGAAGAAGTTTTTCCTCATGTTCAGATGGAAGTGTCTGTGTTTCAGTTTGTGCCCATTGCCTCGCATCCTGTCACTCAGCACCACTGAAAAGAGTCTGGCCCCATCTTCTCGACACCCTCCCTTCAGATACTTGTACACGTTGATAAGATCTCCTCTCAGCCTTCTCTTCTCCAGGCTAAACAGGCCCAGCTCTCTCAGCCTTTCCTCATAGGAGAGATGCTCCAGTCCCCTAATCATCTTTGTAGCCCTTCGCTGGACTTGCTCCAGTAGTGCCACATCCCTCTTGTACTGGGGAGCCCAGAACTGGATGCAGTACTCTAGATATGGCCTCACCAGGGCTGAGTAGAGGGGGAGAATCACCTCCCTCGACCTGCTGGCAACACTCTTCCTGATGCACCCCAGGATACCATTGGCCTTCTTGGCCACAAGGGCGCATTGCTGCCTCATGCTTAACTTGGTGTCCACCAGCACTCCCAGGTCCTTCTCTGCAGAGCTGCTTTCCAGCAGGTCAGCCCCCAACCTGTACTGGTGCATGGGGTTATTCCTCCCCAGGTGCAGGACCCTGCACTTGTCTTTGTTGAACTTCATGAGGTTCCTCTCTGCCCACCTCTCCAGCCTGTCCAAGTCTCTCTGAATGGCAGCACAGCCCTCTGGCGTATCAGCCACTCCTCCCAGTTTTGTATCGTCAGCAAACTTGCTGAGGGTGCACTCTGTCCCTTCATCCAGGTCATTGATGAAGAAGTTGAACAAGACTGGACCCAGGACTGACCCCTGGGGGACACCGCTAGCTACAGGCCTCCAACTAGACTCTGTGCCACTGATCACAACTCTCTGAGCTCTGCCATTCAGCCAGTTCTCAATCCACCTCCCTGTCCACTCATCTAACCCACACTTCCTGAGCTTGCCTATGAGGATGCTATGGGAGACAGTGTCGAAAGCCTTGCTGAAGTCTAGGTAGACAACATCCACTGCTCTCCCCTCATCTACCCAGCCAGTCATTCCATCATAGAAGGCTATCAGATTGGTTAAGCATGATTTCCCCTTGGTGAAGCCATGCTGACTACTCCTGATCACCTTCTTTTCCTCCACATGCTTGGAAATGGCCTCCAGGATGAGCTGCTCCATCACCTTTCGAGGGATGCAGGTGAGGCTGACTGGCCTGTAGTTCCCTGGGTCCTCCTTCTTGCCCTTTTTGAAGACTGGGGTGACACTGGCTTTCTTCCAGTCCTCAGGCACCTCTCCTGTTCTCCATGACCTTTCAAAGATGATGGAGAGTGGCTTAGCAATAACGTCCGCCAGCTCCCTCAGCACTCATGGGTGCATCCCATCAGGGCCCATGGATTTGTGGGTGTCAAGTTTGCTTAAACGATCTCTAACCCACTCCTCCTCGACCAAGGGAAAGTCTTCCTTCCTCCAGACTTTCTCTCTTGCCTCCAGGGTCTGGGGTTCCTGAGGGCTGGCCTGAGCAGTAAAGACTGAAGCAAAGAAGGCATTCAGTAACTCTGCCTTCTCTGCATCCTTCGTCACCAGGGCACCCACCCCATTCAGCAAAGGGCCCACATTTTCCCTAGTCTTCCTCTTGCTACTGATGTATTTGAAGAAGCCCTTCTTGCTGTCCTTGACATCTCTCTCCAGATTTAATTCCAAACGGGCCTTAGCCTTCCTCGTCGTATCCCTGCATACTCTGACAACGTTCCTATATTCCTCCCAAGTGGCCTGTCCCCCTTTCCACTTTCTGTATACTTCCTTCTTCTGGTTGAGTTTTGCCAGGAGCTCCTTGCTCATCCATGCAGGTCTCCTGCCTCCTTTGCTTGACTTCCTACTCATAGGGATGCACCACTTTTGAGCCTGGAGGAAGTGATGTTTGAATATTAACCAGCTCTCTTGAACGCCCCTTCCCTCTAGGGCCCTCACCCATGGGATTACTCCAAGTAGGTCCCTGAAGAGGCCAAAGTTTGCTCTCCTGAAGTCCAGGGTTGCAATCCTACTTGGTGCCCTGCTGCCTCCTCGCAGGATCCTGAACTCCACCATCTCATGGTCACTGCAGCCAAGGCAGCCCCCGACCTTCACATCTTCCACCAGTCCTTCTTTGTTTGTTAGTACGAGGTCCAGCAACACACCTCTCCTTGTTGGCTCCTCCACTACCTGTGTCAAGAAGTTGTCACCAATGCTCTGCAGGAACCTCCAGGACTGTTTGTGCCTAGCTGTGTTGTCTTTCCAGCAGATATCGGGGTGGTTGAAGTCCCCCATGAGAACCAGGGCCTGCGATCGTGAGGCTACTTCCAGCTGTCTGTAGAAGGCCTCATCGACTTCCTCATCCTGATCAGGTGGCCTGTAGTAAACACCCACAACAGTGTCACCCGTGCTAGCCTGCCCTTTGATCCTTACCCATAAGCTCTCAACTCGCTCTTCATCCACCCCTAGGCACAGCTCAATACATTCCAGTTGCTCACTCACATAAAGAGCAACTCCACCACCTCGCTTTCCTGGCCTGTCTTTCCTAAAAAGCACGTAGCCATCCATGACAGCACTCCAGTCATGCGAGCTATCCCACCATGTCTCTGTAATGGCAATGAGATCATGGCCCTGCGACCGCACACATATCTCTAGTTCTTCCTGTTTGTTCCCCAAGCTGCGCGCATTGGTGTACAGGCATTTCAGAGAGGTGATCGAGCATGCAGGTTTCCCAGGAGGGGTAAAAGAGGGTCCTCCATAGCCACATCCCATGCGCACTTCCCTGGCTGCATTCACCTGTTGGAGGCATCCCGACTTGAGCAGTCTTTTGCCAACTACCCTGGCACTATAACTCTCCCCTTCCCCCATCTTTCCTAGTTTAAAGCCCTCCTTACCAGGTTGGCCAACCTGTTGGCAAAGACCCGCGTGCCCCGCCTCGTGAGGTGGATCCCATCTCTCGCCATCAGTTGTCGATCTTCAAACAGGGTCCCATGGTCGTAGAAACCAAAACCCTGTTGCCAACACCAGCGGCGCAGCCAGTTGTTAACCTGGAAAGTCCGTCTCCTCCTCCTCTCATCCATCCCCCTCACTGGCAGGATTGAGGAGAAGATGACCTGGGCTCCCAGACCCTTGACCACCATCCCCAGAGCTCTGAAATCCTGCTTGATGGTCTCCAGTTTGCCTTTGGTGTCATTGGCGCCCACATGGAAGAGCAGCAGTGGGTAATAGTCCGAAGAATGGACGAGCCTAGGCAGTCTTTAACTTCCCTCATTGTCTTTAACAGGCAGAAGTGCAATAAAATCTGTAACTAGCCTAAGGAAGAGTGAGCTAGAGAGAGACATAGTTTGCTTTTTCCTTGAGTTAGAAAGAAAAGAAGGAGTGATAAAATCTGTACACAAGGCTTCTGTTTTAGCCAGCAACCACTGAGCTGTCCCTGCTGTGAACTGATAACAGAGACTGATAATAAATGTAGACTAACTCTATCAACCATACAGACTATTGTGCTCCTCTGAAAATAGGAATAAAATCAAGTAGCGCCAAAGAGGAACCAGAATGAATTCTTAGAGACAACTGTGAACTTTGACCATTCGGTTAATAGAAAACTTGGACACAGGCCACCTGAGGACAGGCTTGAAAAACATAAATCCCAGCCAACACTGTGCTGTCTTAACTCTCAGGGTTTCAATTCCATATATATAAATGTTGTTTGATAACCTCAGGATTGGAAAAATAATTAAAAAATGAAGCAATGTTGCATTGGGCTATTCATACTGAAAGTTCCACTAGAAAACAGATTTTTGTATTTGTGTGATTATTCTTCATAAAAGTATCTTTATTCTTATCCTACAGTGCTAGAATTTTTGGCATGCAACAAGTAGCTTGGTCCTTAGTAATTGAAAGTGTACACAGACACCCAAACTTAAGCTAGCTGCCTGTTGGCACATCTGATCCTGCGCTGCTGCTTGCACCATGCAGATGAGAGGACTGTTATGAACGTTCACCAAGTGTCCTCCATCTCTGCTCTGCATAATTCCATATAATTGTATTATATTGTTCTGCACTGCTGTCTAAATGTAATGCTGCAAATGGTATCCTCAGAGCCTTTCAAACTTTGAGGGTCCCTCTGATGCCTGCAGACCCCTTGTAATGGAAAATGTTAAAGCCGAGACTGGGGCAAAAGGAAAGAATTTTAAAAAGTGGGTAAAATACTGAAATTAAAGATAAAAACAGGGAAAAAGTGAAAGGGAAAAACATTATCTTACCATGGAAACTGTCGGTGTGATGTATAAAAAAGGGTTTGTCAGCATTTCCTTTTCAAATCCCCTATTTACAGGGATTTATAACTCAGCTATAGAAAGTCTCTCCAGGCTGAAATATGGCTTGTAAGGTCTCTGACAAGAAGCTTTAAAAATGTACTTAACTGTTTCATTTTTACGTATAAAATAGTGAATGTTAACTATTTTTAAGAGCTAAATGAAGAACTGGCAGGGTAATTTGACACATTCTTTGATTTCAAAAACCTTGATTTTTTGGTGTATCATTTACAATTTTGCTATATCATTTCTGCAAATAATTCTAGGTACTGAACTTCTACAGAATTTCAAAATGTGGCAGATGCTATTTTTGATTAAATAGGTAGAGACTGATCGAGGCATCCAGCTGTACTTTTCCTGTCTGGGGCTATGCATTTCCTGAAGATGGAAGGGGGAAATAAAAGTCACTGAAGTTCCTTTACCACTGAAAGGGTGTTTCTAAGCATGAACAATTCTCAGATCATCCAATCTGCAAATGCTCTTTGACTATCACATCCTCAGAGTATCTACTCCCTAGGTGGATAAAAACAACTTCTAGAATGCAGTTTTGCTTGCAAGTGGTCAAAATTCCAAGTCTGAAATTTGCTACCTGCAAATATTTTGCAGTATTTTCTTAAAAAATGCTTTTTCTGCAAATATTCCTGCCAATGAGCTCCTTCAGTAGACTATTTAAAAGAATAATCACAAAGGGGACATTATAGCAAAGCAAACAGAAGATGCATCTATTTGCAAGCATGCTATCTGCAGCAGGCCCACTGTTCCATCCTCTTATGTTTATAACTCTGTTTTGCTAATTTTTATGGAAGCTATTCTAGTAGTCTATTTTTCACCCAGTCACACCACATTTTGAGCAAGTGAAGACTGTATAAAAATATTTGTGTTTCTATAAAAATTCAGTATGCTCACAAGCAGGCTTAAAAATTCACTGTCATGCTTGATAGCAGTGAATATAGAAATGGCTACATAGGCAACATGAATTAGACTTTTTCCCATCACCAAACAGAATGGAACAAAAATCTTTGAAAACTTGGAACCCACATACTCAGGTACAAATCTAATTCCTTTTTTTTATTATTATTTCTTAGCAATTGAAAATGAAAACAGACTGATGAAGTAAAAGTAATAATCTTCCTCCAGGTTTATGTTTGTTTTAATCTAACCTCTTACTGACATATGCACCAGTGACCCCTCAGATCTGAATTTTAAAAAAAAAGGAAAATTTTTGTTCTTAATACTGTGGTGTTAGATGCTGTGATAGAAAACAAACTACTGACATTTAGGTCATAAGGGAAAGGAGAAAGTGCTTTCTGCCTGAATTGGAAGCACTGAATTTTCCATGAGTAGTTCCAGCTTCAAATTCTGTTCAAACCTGTCCACATTTGAACCATCCAGCTGTAGTGCAAGAGGTGTTCATTGCTTGATGGAGATGTGCCAAGGCATACGGAACTGGGAAAAATTGCTTTATGCAATACATGCTTTGGCACACAGTGCTTCTGAACATGTCACAGCAATTAAAGAAGGGAGAGAAACTGTACTGAACTGGCAGATATCACTGGTTCAGTGCCTGCGCTAGACAGGGTTCATTCTGGGGAGGGGAGCTGGCGGATCAAAGGATTGCTGCCGGAGGAGGGTGCCTCTGTGCAGCGTAACATTGGGCAAAGCCAGAGTACAACAGCAAGAGTATGGAGGAATGGGGTAGTTGTAGAGATTTATAGGCTTTTGTTAGAGACTGTTCTTTTCCCCCTTTTCTTTCCCTTTTTTGCCCTTTCCCTCTGGCTTATGTGTTCTAAATAATGGGAAAGATAGGGGATATGTAAGTCACTTTTTTTTTTTTAATGCTGTTTTTCTTCCTAGAGTGATCTTGCAGATCTGTTTTGTAGATTCCTCCTAGATAAAACAGACTTAAAAAGCTGGAAAATGGTAATTCCTGATGCTTACACATTTGTGTGGAACTTCTAGATACAATGTCTTTATTATTTTCAAAACTCGGTTATTTCTGGACAGGTGAGACCCTATCTAAATGTAATAAAATTATTGTCTTTCGGGACTTATTTTCAAAAAAGAAGCCCCCCCACCCCACTTCAGGAAAAGTAGAAATGAATTATATCTCGCCTCAGGCTTGAACTGGGCTGCAAACCTGCGACGGTCAAGACGGATGCAAGTCTGGGGATGGAATATAATTCCAGAAAAGTTCCATTGGTGTTTTAAATCCAAAAGACGTTTTCATCAAAGTATTGATAAAATACTGTTTTGTAAATGGATCTCAACTTTCCTCTTCAGCTCCGTCTCCTTTATCCACTATAGTAATTGCAGCATATTCAGGATTTAAGAATCTAGGAAAAATGTGCTCTTTTACACAAACCGTAAGTGGCATAATACCTAGCAACAACAGATGCCTAGAATTTCAGATAAATAGGTAACTTGTCTCTCAGAGTTGAGGTTGTACGATGTCACTGTGCTCTAAAAAAAAAACAGATTTATGAAAATTGCAAGACTAAATAAAAGCCTAATTCTTTGTATTTGTTATTTTGTTACAAGTGAAGCATCATGTATTTCAGGTGATCTAAGTTAGTCACTGCATTCAGTGATTCCAAAAACTACAACCATACAAAATAAAAGCAAAGTGATAGGCAGCATTCTTTTGAACGTAATTAATACAGTGAAAATAAAACATGAAATACTGTGATTGATTTTGTGTGTGTGCATACGTGCATGCTCAATATAGGAACAGCACCAAATCTCAAGAGTAACAAAGCTATTATACACAGTATTGGTTATCCAGCTTTATCAGAATATAATTGGCCCTCAGGGAATATAACAACGCAGAGTAACAAGTAAAATACATAGTACAATAGCAAGTGAGCATAGAATGTTAAAAAATGCAATTATTTTGTAATATTTAAAAATAATGATTTTGGAATAGATCCTTTCTTAATTTGTTTGGATGAAAATAAAAAACTAAATTACAAGTATTTTATTATTAACATGATTATCAGTGAAAAACAAATTTAAATAAGTCTGGGAAATATTTACAGATACTCCCACCGTGTCTAAAAAGCTAGCTTTCGTCAATTATGTTTTGCAATCACAAAAAAAACAAAACCATCTGAATAACCCAGTTTATTATGCCCAGTGTTTCTACGGATGCTTAAGGCATGTAAAGCAACAATGCATACGTGCATTTTTACATGCTTAAGTGAATATGGGAGTGAATGAGGATGACTGCCTGACCTCAGTCCTCTTGAAGTTATCGACAGACCAGACCAAAAGGTAATTTTGGCAATACTTTAAGGCAGGTGTGTTTTGGAAAGTGATAAGGAGGAGTATGATAGGGAATAATGTCTCTGCTCTATGGCTCCATTCCTAACATTCTTATTCCGGGCTTTTGAAAGGGTAAAGAGTTACATAAGCTTATACATTTGTGGTGTTGTCATGCATTTTAAAATGCCATCATCATCTGTGTTGCTGCAGTGCTGTTTCTGCCAGGCACCGTGGAACAAAGAGACTGCATCCAAGAAAGTTCATAATTAAATTAATTACAAGATGCAATAGAAAGATATAATGAAGTGGAGGAGTGACAGGAAACAGTGAGACAGTTTTGAACAACACAAGAATGACACTCACTGTGGACATGGCACACTGGCTGTCCAGCTGCCACCAAGTGTATTGTTGGCATGCCAAAGCAGGTAGATATGAATGACAGATTTAAGGGAGGCAATGCATTACCTTTGTTGACTTTTCCATGCGACAGGGGTACCATAGGAAATTGCATGAGAATGACTGTCTGAAAAATATGACATCTGAATATACATGCCACTGGCAAAGGCAAATGTGTATGACAATAGTGCAGTAAAGATCAAAAGCAGGCCATCAGTCATGAATGCCTTTGCACTGTTAAACCTCCGTAAAAAAATAAGTTCAAATTTGACCAAGTTATTTTCCTCACAGAAAAATCTCCATTTGCTCATATACCCCATCAAGACTTGCGAATGACTGTTGCTAAATTCTGCAAATACTCCACCTTCCTTGAGTGTGCTTGAGTCTCTCTTGGGATCAAGAACAGCAGATAGGTGCCATGGATGGGGGAACAAATTACAAACATGGGAGAAGGAACAAAACTGGAAGAGGAGCAAAGATAATTATAAGACAAGGGAAGAGGGACAGGATGGAAAGAAGAGCCATAAAAGAGGGAAAACTGCAGCAAAAGGGAGTTTAAGCAGAGCATTAAAGATCTGTAGAGCACACTCTCCTAGAACTAAATTGCTAAGTCTTAAAACACTTTCTATGTAAAATACCATTTGCTGATTCAACTATTAGCACTGAGTGATGCATCTAAATGTCTCTGCCTTGTTGATGACAGGTGTAGGGATCAGTACAGTCCAAAAATAAACACTTCTGTTTTCACCTTTTTTTCAGGTCTGAAAAGTGTAGGAAATGACCTTTAAAAGTACATAGATGAATTACTATTGCAATTGCTATGCCAAAGACTTAAAAGTTAGAACAGCAAAACCAAGGTTGTCTGTGCAACCTCAGTTCAACCCCTGAACACAGATGTGATCTTTCATTATAAATTCACACAGAATTTTTGTCTTCTCCTGACTCCTGCTGGATGCTCTTTGTCACCTCTCTGTGTGGCCTCACAAGTGCTCAGATCTAGGGAAAAAAAAACAGAATATGTGGTGCAGCATAGGAACTATTCACGCTGAAATGGGTTAAGATCACTTGTGTACAATATTCCTTTACGGTAAATGTTGTCAGTTTTAACAGCAGTAATAAATTATCCATTAGTATTGCATGTTCTGCTATTAACAGTAAGACAAGTACAAACACTTACCCTCCTATCTTAATTAAAAAAAAAAGTGTTATACTTCTTCTCAAAAGGGATGATACTCACTTGATTACTGTAAGCATAATCACACTCAGCTTTAACCACAACAAATTATCCATCACTCTCCCATCTTATGCTGTTAATGGCAATGTAAGTACAATCTTCAAAAGCAGCCAGTAATGCCAGACTAGGGGTTGCTTCATTAGTTATCCAAAAATAGCAGAAAACTAACTTTTATATCATTCCAAGATCCCTGCACTTTCTAAAAAAATGTATGTTTACCCCTATCTGCCCCCTTTTCAGACAAAAGCTATATTATGGTAGAAGTTCTAATACACTCTTGTGCTTCAGGCAGACTTAGTTTTCCAAACTAATGGGAGCTTATTATCTTGCATTATATTAGTTAGCTCTGCAACGTAAAACTGTCCATAATATACCTCAATATTATTGTGTCATATTGACAGAAAATGCTAAAATGGGAAATGCAATGGCTGGCTACATCACTGAGGTTGCTCCTGGGAGTTCTAACAAGTTATGAATGTCCTAACAGAACAAGAACAGAGATTAAATAAAGCCACAGGTTTTTATCCTGCGAAGTAGCTATAGAAAGAGACTATTTCTAATGTTAGCTGTTCAAATAATCAGGCACCAAAGGGGCACAAGGATTCTCATGCTGAGGAAGACCAATGAATAACACCAAGAGGTTTTGCTCTTCTAGCAACGGCATACACAAGAGATTTAGGAAAAAGATGCAAAGCCCAAATGGCATACTCGGTAACTGTGGATTATACAGGGGCAGAGGGCAGGTTTCTCCCAACCTCAGTCACTCAGCTTGTGCTCTGAAACATGATGGCTCTCTTTGTAATTTTCATCTTGATTACTGTTACAGTAGTTTCCATCTTCATTTATATTTACCTTTCTGTATTAAGGACACAGTTTACTGGCAACAGGATTAAAAGGTCCTGAAATATACAAATAGATCATTAGAGACAAATTCCATTTATAACTAATGTGATTCTTAAGGCACAGAACAGGTAATGATCAGACGGTGACAGACAAAAAAAAAAAGGCTGAAATTGCACTTAAAAAAAAAAATCTGAATATTTCCATGTTTAGCAGTATGTTCATTGTCTTAGTTTCCACTGCAAGTAAGTGGATTAACCTTCCCAGAAAAAATGGCATGCCACTCCCTCCAGGATCTAAAGGCAATGCTATATTCCCCTTGAAGCCAAAGGGGAATTCCCTCCTGAGATTTTGCACCATAGGCCCCAGATAATCAAGTAGTAGCAGCTCTATTCCTTCCCTGTTGGCTGGCCCTGAGGCTCTTGCAGTTGCTCTACCAGCCCCAGTTGGCTGATCCCTCACAGCTTGGCTCGCACTCCAACCCTCCAGCTCTCCCAAAACCTCCCACATTCAACAAGCACTTATGTCCCATCAGAGTTTTTTACCAAAATCTTTCATGATCTGAACCTGCATTTCCTCTCCCCACACTGTTTCTTCCTTCCTTTTAGGCTACATTCATGTTGGGTCCCTAAGCTTTGCCCAAATACTTTTGCTGATAAAGGAACCTTTCCTAATTTTACGAATAGAGAGAATTTTCTCAGGATTCCATTAGACACATAGTCGGGTTGTTCTTTCTGTGACTTTCTCAACCTTGGCCTCTACAATGTGCTTTTACTTCTGACTTAGCCTCCACCTGCTCCATGACTGACTCAGGCTGCTGGACACCTTTTTCTACATTCTCAAAACACCTCATATAACAAGGGCCTGGGAAATGAAACCATCCAAACACACTTGTTTGGGAAGGAAAAAGTGAATAAGGCAATTTTGGAGCAAGAGTTAGCGAGTCCAGTCACACAAGACAAATGAAAAAAATCTAAAAAGTTCAGAAGAAAAGAATCTAAAATCTGAAAGAATCTAAAAAGTGGCAACATTCCCTTTTCTGATATCAGCTCTGTAATAGAATGTTTTGAGGTTACTGTGGTACCAATCCTCCAATCTGACTATTATATGTTAGGCCCCAGAAGAAAATAATAGCAGATTTATGCAGAGAAATAACATTACATAGTAATGTTTAACTGGTTATTGTGGATTTTCTTTAGATTTCTATATGTTTCTTTATACTAGATCCAGGAATTCAATCATGAAAAAATTAAAGCATCTTTCCTGATATAATACTTCAGGGTAATAAATCAGGTTATGGGTGACAGTTTGTGAAAATTACAAACTGTAGAGACATTATACTTCCAGCACATCACATCAAACCTATGACATATCGTGAAATGAACTAGAAAAGTAAGATAGGTTAATAGAAATCTGCATATCCCAAAGGAATAATGTACTGGAGTTCATGTCACCTACTGATGCTACAGGTAAGTTGACAGTGTTCACAAAAGTTCACACTTTTGCCCTAAATAAACTCCTGACTATCCAGGAACTCCGAAGTTTTCTTATCTCTGACTTCTTATAAAATCCCTCATCTGAAAGCATGATGCACAGAACCAAGAAAAATGACCGAAAAAACATGTCTAACAATAGATGCATATAGAAGAGTATCAAGAATTGATTGATGCTAAGACACCTCCGAGCTGGTCCTTAACTCATTTGAATTGCCAAACCACCCTAGGAGTAACCTATGAGGACCACAACCTTCTGAGGGGGGAAAAGTCCTGTTGGCCTGGGCAGGAACCTCTGTGGTCAAGATTTGATAATCCAGAAGAATGAGTTGCTCAGAACTGACTGCTCACTCCTGTACTCTGGCAGATGACCAGATCTGTAGCAGGAAGCCAAGATCCTAGTCAAAAACTCTTCACTGTAGTGAAGAGTAACAAAGAATAACAGTCATTTACAATGAATTCCTTTTCTCCACTCTAATGAAGTTCCTTGTTCGAAGGTACAAGGCAGCATCTCTCCCTATGTATTAATCCCTATTACAAAAGAAGGATGCGGTCTGGCATACTGAAGATGCCAACAGAGTATTTAAAATTATCTTCTTCAAATAAACTTGTAATTGCCAGCCACTGTATTTTTCACCACCAGTGTGCATTGTCAGGCAACTCCTGGATTTTTAAAAATATGGGCTTGCCTATATGTTTATATATGTTTGTACACATATGTTTATGTGTATAAACAACATAGAAACAATGGGCCTAAAGAAAGAACTGTGTTGTTTCCAGATTTCATGCATTTATTCTTTGTTCTCTTGGTGCTGTGACACAACTCTGACTTGCAGCTGGACTAAGTAGTGGCTGCATTGAAATACATTTCAAGAATTCCAACGTGAGATGTTATTTTTCCTCAGAAGCAGAGAAAGCAGGTCACACACACACTCTGCTGACTCAGGAGCCGGTCTAACTGAAAAGAGGGACAACTGGGGAGTGGGGGGAGGCAGGAATTGAAGTTAGTTTAATTCAAGGGGAAAGGAACTGAACATCAAAAAGTTGGAAACGCATGCAGCTTCAACCCATTGTTTCAGACACACTCACAAACAGTGATTAAATGGAAACACAGCAGGTGTAAAAACAAAATCTGACCTTAATTGCTTTGTTGGAAACTCAGGCTTTTGTTTGAGGTAGGTTTAGTATAGCTCTCATGCTGTTGCATAGTTAAAATATTTTCCTCTAAGTAAATGTGTTAGGTATCGATAAGTTTGTTTTAAGTTTTATATAATTAAAGTAGGAAATAGAATATGGACATGTTTGTGACCTGAAAAACTATTTGATAGATAAGTATATGTGGGGCCACAAAACTATGCTACAAAAACATGCATAGAATAAAACAGAGGACAGCCAAGGCCCTCTGCCCTCAGTGAGATTATTTGTTTACTCTAAATCATGCATCAGCATTAAAATTGCAGGGAGAAAGCACCCCTCCTTCCCCCAGTAATAGCACAGATGGAAGAGACCACCAGCTGGAGACTTTTCAGTATTTTTGTGTATAGAACTGATATCTCCAGAAATTAAAAGCTGTATCTACTTATTTGTTTGCTCCTGTGATAAGTATGCTAATTGGACAAACAAGAACAGCCACTTGCAAATACATTGCTACAAGATTTACTGTTTAATATCCACTCTAGCAATGAAAATGATTCTGTTTATGTTAGAAAAGAGAAGCCAAGGAGAAAGGTCATTATGTTCTGTCTGCAGCTTTCATTCCTAATATGTGATTCTCATTTCTCAGTAAGGGGAAAATCAATACTCTCTTTAAGTTGCCTTGGATTTCAAAAAGATAGAGCTTTTACCCACTGCATGGCAGTGATTTAAAATGACTGTGAGATACATTATGCAATGCTGTCTTTACAAAGCTCTAAGATTCACTTTAACATTTTTTAATTGTGCCATTGAGTCTTGTCTAGACTAGGAAAAATGAACATTTCAAGTGCTATGATAGTTTACTATAAATTTAACTCCTTCCTTTATTAGTTGCTTCTTAACACCTTACTCTTCTCGTCAGCTCTGATTTAGATGAGAGAAGATTTAAGGCAGACATGGCACACATGATTTCTGACAAAAACAGAAGTACTGATCGGGCTAGTTACTAGGGCTCAGATACCAAGGAGTTGTGTCTGTAACAGAGATGCCCAGATATTTTGCTTATTTTTTTTTTCTTCTCTTTTCTTTTTTAATTCTAAGATCAGATTCTGAACTTAAATAGCTGGGTTGGAAAGGTGGAGAAAAATAGCTCAGTCATTATGGAAAATGATAAGGAGATTAAAAACAAGCTCTAGGACAATTCTATCACAAAAAGATGTTGCTTATATGTGGAAAATACCCTATGAACTAGAGACAAGCCTGAACACAAAGAGGAGGAACAACAGAGACAGGAGCAGGAGTTCTTACTACCAGATGTGAAGGAGCAAACAGGTTAGCAGCAAGTAGAAGTCTGGAATTAGCACCTGGACGTGTAATCATTCACTGATCTAGGACACAGCATACTCCACCATTAGTCATCAACAAAAAGTTAACAAAGGCAAGCATAAGTATGTTTATCATAGGAAGAAACATTTTGCAAAAAATATAGTTCGGCTTATAGAGATCAATATCACCCCTGACATCATGAACTGAAATACTGAGCACTAAAACCACAAGCCCCATCTCCTTGGGATGAGGGTCCCATCTACAAAAGCACATCTAAACATATATTCTGACCTAGTTTTAAGCATGTGTTTGAGAACTCTGAGGCACTAGGCAGTAAAAGAGTAACTAATTCAGTTCTAGTGAGTACCTTCTTCCTGCAGTTGCTGGGGCATGCCACACTACCAGCTGAACAAGCCTGTACATGAATAGTTATTATCCACCATTTATGAGGGATCTCAGGTCTGGATCCAGACTGGGATCCTGACTTGTCAGCCCATAACTATGGGATTTCCTTAATTTTAGTCTCAAATTCCAAGTTATGCATAACCATTTCCAATAATCCCTGTATTGTTTTCCTTCCTCCTTTCTTTTTTTTATATAGAACACAGAATTTAAAGTTGATGTATGTAAAAAATAAAAGATGTCATTGCCACCTGCTCCTTTCCCCTCACCATCACTCACTAAAGACACCATCTGGGAGTGACAAGCAACCAGAGCAGGGAGTGAGCAGTCCATATGTTAAAATTTAAAATCTGACAGCCCTATTCTGGCCTTTCCATCACCCATTATCTTTATATTTTGTGGTTTTGGTACTGTAACTAGTCTCTGTAACATTTCCAAGGACTAAACCTTTTTTTTTTTTCTTTTTTTTCTTTTTTTTTTTGCTGTGGATAGATTTTTATTTTAGTTAGGTTAAATCTTTCATTTAAGCTGAAATCCAGCAACTTCTGTCCACTTTCAGACTTCTCCCTCAAATTTAGTGTGGGAAGGAATGAGATGATTTAAATATCACATCTCTTCCCCCCAAACCTGTGGCAATTACTGTACAGCTAATTTATTTAATTATTAGACTAGAAAGATCAGAAAGAAAACACAGTTCTCTCATGTTTTTGCATTAGCCTGTGAATGTGACAAAGCTCTGGGTACTGTTAAGAATTCTTCACAAATTCAGTGACAAACCTAAATATCTTCTTCCCTCTCCTCACTTCTTTCCCAACATCCCACTTTAAAGATTTGCTGTATCATTTCACATTCATCTGAAGAGCTGGTGAAACTCTTACTCCGCAACAAGGGAAATATAATAATAATTTTTTAAAAAGTATTCATGACACTATAAAAATTGGTTGGAGAAATTCAGAGAAAGATGTTACACCCGAAATGATGCTCGTTTGTTTACCGTCCCTGGACCCAATTTTCAGGAGACTGACTCCTCTTGTAATGGTGAAACTTGTGGGCGCATAACTCTGTAAAGGTTTTTCATGTGTATTCAGGTGGGAGACATTATAATCTAGGCTTAAACAGATGGAGCAAAAAATAACTTGGGAAAAAGGCCAGACACACAAACTTTTGTATGTACAAAACAAAGACAGATTGAAGCATTCCACTGAGTAGCAGCATATCTCGTACATTTATCTTTTGAATGGATACATTTGTTTAAAAGCACAAGAGAGTTCTGCAAGACTTCATGAACATCTGAAAGAGGTTTAGACATTGCAAGACTTTACTATTACATACTGAATAAAAACGGCACCCAGTAAGACTCTTTGAAACTGAAATTACGCTAAGCAGTTACTTTAAAATAAAACCTGCAACTACACCTGATAAAAGCTTCTGAATGCTTTTATACTTCTCTCATAATTCTTTCGAGGTTATTCAGGGCCAAAACAAATATTTTTAATGCCACTTGGGAAGCGTTCTGACTAGCCAGACAACACAACAGATACCTCTAGGATGTGCATGAAATCAAGGGAGAGGGAGGAGAGAAAGATGCTGCTCATCAAGAGACCTGCTGGTGAAATATAATTTACACTTTCAAAAGGTCCTATGAATTTGCTGGACATTATAATTTTAATGTTCACTTTCTCAGAAATTTTCTAAATTTTAAACTTCTGTGCAGACTTAAGAACGTATTTTTAAAATACTCGATTCAAATAGCCAATACTACCAGTCAAAATCGAAGTGGATAAGGATCAGATTCTGCCATCTTCGCACCTCTGGATTAAGGTAAAAATCAGCAATATTTATCACAGAGAAAAGGTTTACTTTGAGCTGGCTCTACTGGAAAAGAAGCAAGGATTAGTTCAGCACTATGCAGAGAATTATTTCAGCCACAGTGAGTACAATTCTGAGATTTACAGCTGAAGAACTAGCTACATTATATCAATGAGAACCTAACTTGTAAAAAGTGTGTATTTTACACCTGCTCTTCATCTTCCCCCCCTCATATTTTGGAGCCCAATTGTTGTGACTGCTAGCTGTGACCAGACTGTCAATTATCTGGCTCCCACACTGAATTGCTGGATCACGCCCAACACCTCTTATTTATGAGGCTAAAACTAAAACCAGGTGTCCACTGTTTGCATAGAGGTGCTCTATTAGGAGAGATCCTATAGGGAAACTTTCTTTTATTTGAGCTATAAAAGATATTGATACTTTTAAATCTGAAAGGTCAGCAAATAATTAGGGGTTCCTGAACCCTCACGCTAGGAGGAAAAGTGGTAATGGAGTCAGGAGCCCTCCTGATACAGTGCAGTTTCTTTAAAAAGTACCTATAGAAGCCCAGAGAAACAAGGCAAAAGAGATAAAACCAAAGACAGGCAGTATCTGCTCTCTCAGTTTCAAGCCTCTTTCAGCCACAACGGAATTCCAGAAGTTTCATCCCCGCTATAATTTGCTTTCTGATAACTCTTCTGCTTTCTCATAGACAACTCCAAATATTCACAAAAGAAACCTCTCCTAGTCACAAAGGCCTTGCATGTGCCCCTTCTCTGAGCAGGGACTTGCCCCTACTTGGGAGTGAGAGCTCCTAACCTTTTGTTACATTTACCCCCAGATGAAAGAGGACAGTTGCACCATCTCCTGCACCAGCAGGAACCACCCAAAAGAATGATCTTGATTCTGGAGTTACTCTCCAAGATAAGTTAAGAAGCTTTATTGAAACATCAAACAGGCAGTAAGCAGGAATTCAGAGCCCTTTCCTGAGTACAGTCATTACAACAGCTGCAACTGCTGGTTAAAAAATTGCTAATGGCACAGTTTTCCACAGTTTTGCCAAAGACAAAGCGTTTAGCAAAATTTTACCTTAACAACTTATGAAAATTTGTTGAGAAATGTAATTTTCATTTAGAAAAGTATTTTCTATCATCTCTTCTGTTTTCATTATGACATGATAGCAAGAAAAATGTCTAATGTCATCTGCCAAGTTTTGCACTACTACTTTTTATATCATGTCACTGTGATATAACAGCATATTTTGATTTTATGTTATTCTTTTTTTTTTGTAAAACAGAGCAGCAAAAGTTTTAATATTCTTTTGTTAGTCTGATTGCTGTTTCATGGCATTAAAGCTGCTACTGTTGTTAGTACGAAAGTCAAGCATTCATTTTTTTTCATGTTCTAAGTGCCTCTTGTTTCTTGTCATATCAAAATGTTTGACAGCCTATTTTGAGACAAGCATTGCACACTACCATAAAAAGTTCTCAGATATTTTTCAGGTCCTAAAAAGACAATTCAAGGTTAATGACATTATATTAACAACAGGGGGAAACATAATTTATACAACAGAATAAAAGACAAAGCACAATCTAATACAGTTTTATAATGAGTGTTATCACACATTATTGTGGAGGTATATAAAATTTTAAAAATAAAAAATAAACATTAAAGCAGAAAAATTAAAATAAAATTTTAATCAATAGCTTTTAGAATTAAATTGATCACTGAGTTTATATATTGCTTGATAATTTCAAGAATTATCATTAGAATTCAGAAATTAAGAATGGTAAATGAATCTGGACATTTTGAGTCTTTACCAGCTTATCCTTGAGCACCCTTAGCAGCTATGAGCCACAGTCTGGCATAGTTCTCATCCAATGAGCAGTCGCCTCACAAACCCATCGCTGTTCTGGACCATTAACCATTACACTCTTAAGACAAAATTAACAATAATTCTCAAGGCTCTACCTTGTGTATATAAAACTTTAAATCACTAACCAGGCTGTATATATAATCAGGAATATTTTCCTCTATTTTTTTTTTTCTTTCTTTTTAGTGCTGAACATCTGAAAATTCAATGGGAAGGACATCTTTTGTTGGGAGGTGTGGCACTTGCCTAATCTCTATAGGCTTTGCCTATCTCCCCAAGTAAAATGATTCATCATCCAATCTATGAGTGTGAAGAAGACTTTCTATTGCCTTTCAGTATATACTTAATATTTAGAAGTGCTCACCAGATTCTTAGCTTAAAGATCTTGGTAACAGCCTCACGCCACACAAAAAAGTTCCCTTGAATTCCCTTAGAAGATGCTCTTAATGGCACTTACTTTTTTTCTGCAGGAGCACAATCTCAACTTCAGAAAAAAATTACAGAAAAGATGCATTATATCACCAATATCACAGGTGAAGGAATTAAGGATGTTACGTTAGTACCATAAGGAATGACTTGATTAAGGTAAAGGTGATACTTCCAGTATAAAAGGGGGTTCTGATGCGTTCATACTGCAGCCATTTCATACCGCTTTGAGCTGAAACTGGGCTTAAAAATTAATGACAAAGCTAAGCACTTGAAATTCTTTACTACAAGACTTGATACTTAGGCCTTGTACTGCTTCTTTGCACATGAATTGGCCTATCAGCCCAACTTTTTTAGTGAAAATCAAAATAAATGGGACTTTGTCTATGGAACATCTGACTTCTTTGTTGCAGAGCTTGAAAAGTGTTGGCTAATGATGTGGAGAAAATACAGTGGAGGACTGGCCTGTGCTTAAGACAACTCGCTGTGACCCAAAAAAACATGGTGAGAGTTTTCACCATTGGGATATAGCTATGGAGCCGTGCAGAGGAGTAGAGTGGACAATGTTGTAACATGAGCTGGTGACCAGAGCTCCCACTCAGTGCTCCCAGGGGAATGCTCATTGCTGCCACATCTTTCTGTTTTCTTTACTGAGCTGAGTTAAGGTAGCAAGGGGATGTTTTCCTGCATTACCTTGAGTTCAATTCCTGGATACATATAATATCAGGATATATATACCCAACATCATTCAGAGAGGAACTAACTTAGTTACTAACTTCACTAACTTCAGAGAAGTGCTAACTTAGCCTACCACAGGAACAACACAATAAGATGTGCCACTGTCAGTGTCCTCATGGCTAAGGATAAGAGTCCTGCTGCTCACCCTTTAAAACTACTCTGATCACCAGTCAGTGACAGTGATGAGAGACAACTGGATTATTTTTGCAAATGAGTATATATTTTATCTTCCAGGTGACTTGTATGCCCATCCTGGAACATCCAGAGCCTGGTTTGATGCACTCTGCAACAACAGGGCAAGACCAGAGCAGATCTGAAACATCTAGGGATAGGTAACCATAACTCCACGGTGTTGTAATTCACCATTACTTGCCTTTGCAAACTTTCTGAAGTTCTTTCAGTGCTATGTTTTTGTTGGAGGGTGAAGATGGGATGTATATATAGCTGTCGTAACTCCCAGAAAGAGGAAGTTTTTCATATATTTACTTTTTGCAAGGCTGCTTCAGACTTCATTGAAATTTTTAGGAGCTTTTCCATTGCTTTCAGTAAGCTTTGAATCAGACTCAAAGACCAGTATTTTGCTCTTAGCAAAGTCACTGGATGGAATTCAGCTTGGTGTAAAAGGCTAATACAAGACAGAGTATAAAGTGTTGCTGAGGGGAGACTTATTCACTGAGGAAGAGCTGGAACCACAATACTTTGATATCTGCTGGGTGTAGAATTGCAGTTTTTAATATTCCAGAAAGCTTTCTGGCAATTTAACACTCTTGTTGTTGAAAAGCTATGGCCTTAAATTATACAGAAACAAATGAACAATCCTTTTTCCAGATAGTTAAATTCACAAAGAGTTTTTGTTGCTCGTTGCTGAGAATATTTGGGGTTTTTTTGTCTATTCATTAACATTTGTCCATAAAACCAGTGTGACTGATTAGTCTAGAGTATAATATCAATCCTTTATTGTGGCTATGGAAAAAGACTTGCTAGAAGATTAAAGCTTTTTTTTTTGTTTTCACTTATTTCCTCATCAACCAGACAACTTTTTTGTCTCACTCATGAATGATCTAATTTAAGATAAAGTTAAATGATCATTTTGGTTATGTCCTAGTCACCAGATCTTAATACAAGACAGTACACTGTATAAACAAATAAAGTCTTTATTAAAATACAGTCTTACAGCCTGCAGGTTCATATTTCTGAAATTCAATGAAGCTAAGATCCTAAAAATGCTGTAGCTTAAGAAAAAGGAACAATATTAGCTACTTTCTTGTTTTGTAGACACAGAAAAAAAATCTGCCACAATCATTTTTAATTTTATTTTTATTTTAGTGTTCCAAGTAAGCTATACTGAAGCAAAGCTACAGTCTTTACCAAGGTAAAGATTCCATTAGTTTTAAACGTAATTAGATGCACACATAAGGACTGATGACTAGCACTCTAGTTACTCCATGACAACAATGAAATATATGGGCTGAACGTGTTGACACTGAAGATGATAGGAGTCATGCTACCTCACCAAGCGTAGCATTGCTAGCCGTAAACCGAATTAAACAAAAAGCAATCTAATGCAAAGCATAACTTTAAAAATGACATGGGTAGGCAATATTTTCTTCCAGTCCAGCTTGGCTTTCCATTTGATTCCAAATATTGCTGGCCAAACACAATGGCTGTATGGATGGAATGGAGTCTCACGTTCTCTTTCTGTCTGGTATGTGGTCTGGCTTATTAAAGAACTCTATGTGAAAGTTTATTTTTCACACTAGTAATAACTGACTTCTCCATTCTTGAACTGTAGCTCAGTGATCAGCACATAGAGCTTTTCATTTTCTCACTCCATTCTATCAAAGGAACTAGCAAATGATCCCTTTCCCTTTCTTTGGATTGGCAACAAGAGAAGCTAGCAAACACTGGAGACCTGGAAGTGGCAGGTGCTCAAGTACAACTGATTTCCACAGTACCATGATAATTTACACCAGCTGAGAAGCAAGAAAATACAAACTCTAAAGTCATAATGCACCGACATGAGAAAAAATATGCAAATGTTTCTGTTGTTTCCCCTTTGGGACTTCCTGACTAAGCAACAATTTATGCTGAAAAAGACCTCCGGAGAATGAAAAATTCCAACAAGTTCCTGCAATAACCAACAGTTAACACCAGAGTATTTCATGCCTAGCTCTATCCTTAAACCATTTGCTGCACCAGACCAGGATAAAGAAGGACAAGGCAATATGAGGACCTTCTGGCTGAGTCGGGGATTACTGGATTTTGTATGCTGCAGTGGGATCTCTGCTACCCTTTTAGAGGGTGTCACATGCATTACCTTTATGCCAAGCCAAGTCAGTTGGCATGCTGAAGACAACTTGTTCCACCTAAGAAACTAATGTATTTCACAGTCAAAGTTCTTCCAGACATTATTTTACATTTTCCCCTCTCAATTTCATGCCTTATGCTTGATGGGTTATTACATTGTTCTATCATCAAACATTTGTAGATAGGTATAGATATAGCTATATTATTGTAGATGAGGTCCCCTTTATCTACTGCACAAAACTAGATACATTTCTCTCCGAATCTAATTTAATTGTTCTTCTTTGGATTCCCTCCAATTTGATACATGTCTTTATAGCTCATGCACCAGAAACATTACTCCCAAGCCAATGTGTACTGGGGATTTACATTGTTAGATGGCCTGTTGACCAGTCTGTTCCACAACATGAGGGATTTTCACTTGGCTCATTAGTCATTGCATCAGTATTTCCCCCCACCTTTTAACCTTGCAAATGCAGGCCAACTGTTTTGGTTCCTGACGGGCGAGTAAAGAGTTAACAGGACTGAAGTTTGTCAATTGATATGCAGAAGAACTGATAGCACAAGAGCTGACGTGCACAAAGCTGCTGAACAGAGGACTTAACGGGACTAAAGTCGTCTACCAACCGATATGCGCAAGGATTGATATGTACAAGGCTGCGGAATGGCAGCATTAACAAGACTGAAGAGGTCTGCCACCTGGAATCTGCACGGACCCCCAGGGAGGGAAGAAGCAATACGGAGGTGTTGGGGTCTTGCCTCGCTAGCAGGGTCCTCCCAAGCAGACAAACAGACAGTCCTGTGATTGCGAAACTTGCTAAAAGTCAGCAAAAGCAGTGTTTGCCCAGAGCCCCAGCCGTATAAAAAGAGACTTGGGAGCTAGGAGAGTTTGAGCAGGGACGGGAACGTGACCTGATCATCCTCTCCGGCTGGACCGTGAGTATCCCCCCCCTCCCCTTTTCCTGGGACGCTGGGTTAAGGTAACTCCTCGAGGTTGAGAGCCCTCTCACTAGGAGAGTGAACAAGAAAGCTTTCAAGTAGGGATAAGCAGTCCTTCCCATTAATAACGCAGTAATCGACGGTTTCAGGTTATCCTTTCTAAATTAGTAACTGATGGTTTTGTGTTATCCTTCCTAAATTAGTAATCGCATTATTTTAATGGATGTTACTAATCCAAGAACTTGTGTGAGGAAATAAACATCTTTTTTATTATTATTATATTACTGTCTCAGTCGTTGCTATCGAACCTTCATAGCATGACAGCGTGACAGTTTTTGGCATAGTCGGCAGGATAGGATAAGGATAGGATAGGATACAGACTTAGTGGATGCATAAGCTGGGGTAACCGGATAGAAATATTTTTGAACTATGTCGTTGTGCGAGTTATTGAGAAGGCACGGAAGCGGACCCTCAAGCCCTGGGATTGACTGGGCAAATGATAATTGGGAAAATGAAGCCTCTGTCGTGTGTAGGATAGAGGAAGTCAGAGGTAACCAAAGAGATGGGAAAGGAAAAGGTGGTATATGTGCCATCTTAGGGGCCTGTTTACTGGCGGCCCAACAAGCCAATCGGACCCATCAAAAAACTAAGGAACAGTTACAAGAAAAGGTGCAGGAGTGTGTAGATCTTGAAAGAAAATTGAAATTAGAGAAAGAGCGAAATCAGAAATTACAAAACAAGTTAGAACTCGTCCTTTCAACAGCAAGGAAGCCCCCCACAGCAGCTCAGATTAGAAAAATGTTGGTGGAGGACCTGGACGATTGGGACGGAGATATATGGGGAAACAGCAGTAGTTCAGAGGACGATGGTGATTTGTACCCTCCAGAACCCTCACCTCTGGATGTGCGGCCAGTTGTAAAAACCGAAACCGCGACAGGACCCCATGGGGGTAATGCTAGAACCACAGTTAGAACTACCCCTTACTCAGGAGACGAGATGGGAAAACTGCAAGAGAAATACTGCAGGCAACCTACAGAAACAGAAACTGAGTATTTGTGGCGGGTATCCTTAACAGGAGGTGATCGCATAATACTAAGTGAAGAGGAGGCATCAGGATATTGGGGACCAGGAGTTTTCCTGACGGGTAGAGTTGGGAATCGCTCCCTCACCTCCCGAGTAGCCTACTGGGCAGGGGGACAGGACCCGAGGAACAGAGGAGAACCTTTGAGAATAGGTATAAATACCCACAGTGAGCTTACAGAAGCCATACAAAAGGCAGCTTGCGTACAGCAGATATATGAAAGGGGAGCCTATGACGTCCCCATGCAAGCCCCAGTAAGCCCAAACAGCCTAACGCCTTTAATACGGGGATTGCCTACAGTGTTAAAGCTGAAGCTACAAGCAATACGAGATCGCATTGTAGCTGCAGAGGCACACAATCATAATAACCTCAATGCCCCCCCCATGCCAATACCGACATGGGCGGATACCTTGTTAGAAGTGCATCGAACTGCGCAAGAGATGGGGATGGATACCAAACCACGGGAAAAGCGCATTAGACAGGCTACTGCCTCATATGCCCCGAGGAGAGGACATTCCCCCCCCAGGCGGCACAACAAGGAAATGGGAACTAAACAAGAAGACAGGGAGAAAAGAAATAGACTGTGGCGGCATGCCCTGGCATTAGGTGTCCCACGATCCATGCTACATAATCAGAAAACAGAGGACATAGAACAGATAGTGAGCAAGCTGGAACAAGCGAAAGGGGTGACTCTGCCATCCGCCCCACCCGGCTCACAAGATAGTAAACAAGAATCTAAGCCTAGTAACCCTTTCTCAGAGTTACGAGAAGAGTTGCATGATCTAAAAAACTAGGTAGCGCTGGTCGAAAATCAGGCCAACCGACCCGAGTACTATCAATAGCGCAGCAGCCTGAAAGTTTAGAACCCCGGATTGTGATTCCGGTAGGACCTAGAAGACACAAAGTTTCTTTTTTAATTGATACTGGTGCACAGATAAGTGTTTTGGACAAACAGACAGCCAATAGGTTAAATATCAAACCATCTAGACGATCAATTTTTATAAAGGGAGTTACAGGAATTGCTGAATCTTGTCCTTTGGCAAAACTTTGTGCCTGGCTCCCAGGAGACAAACGTCTTACCAGATTTGAGGTAGTAATAAACCCAAAGGGAAATGACAACATTTTAGGGTTTGATGTATTACGAGGAAGAAACTGGATACTCCCAAACGGTACCCGGTGGAGCTTTGGAACAGCTAACATCAAGCTTTTGCAAACCTCCCCCGCGCTGCCGCCTAGTAAGATAACTAATGTTAAACAATACCCTTTAGCATCTGCTGCACGATCCGGGATAAGCAAAGTCATTAGAGACCTAGAAGAGCAAGGGATTATAGAACGCACCCACTCCCCTATAACTCTCCGGTGTGGCCTGTCAAAAAACCAAATGGAGAATGGCGATTAACAGTAGATTATCGCCGATTGAATGCTAATACTGCTCCCCTCACGGCTGTGGTCCCCAATATAGCAGAACTGGTGAGTCAGCTTAGGACTGCAGCCCACCCCTGGATGGCCACACTAGATGTAAAAGATATGTTCTTCATGGTCCCGCTAATAAAAGAAGATAAAGACAAATTTGCTTTCACCTGGGAAGGCATTCAATATACCTTCACTTGGCTGCCCCAGGGATACAAACACTCCCCCACCATCGCTCATAACGCATTAGCAAAAGTCTTAGATTCGCTTGGTACAACCCCTGGAGTAAAAGTCTATCAATATATAGATGATATACTAATAGGGGGACCTGAAAAGGAGGCAGTGCGACAAGAAGCCCACTTAATTTGGGAAAAACTGACTGAGATAGGGCTAAAGATACCACAAGAGAAATGTCAAGGACCTGCCCAAACAGTGACCTTCCTAGGCGCCAAATGGATAGCAGGAGCAGAAGCAATCCCTGAAAAGGTGCTCAAGACTTTAGAAAAATCCAAAAACCCAACTTGTAAAAAGGAGTTGCAACAAATTATGGGTACGTTGGGATATTGGAGAAAGCATGTCCCAGGATTCTCGATAATCGCCAGACCTCTTTATAACCTTATGCGAAAGAATAGCAAATGGGAATGGGACAACACCCATGAACAAGCATTAATGCAAATAATACAAGCAATGAATCAGTATCAAAGACTAGGTCCCGTGCATCCCAGTAACCCTCTTGATGTAGAGTGGGGGTTTAGCACACACGCAACTTATTGTGCCATCTTCCAATCACCAACAAGTGAACCTAAACGGCCAATTTTATTTGAATCCACTGCTTTCAAGGAGGCAGAACAAAGATATAGTGAATGGGAAAAGGGAATCTTAGCCATGGTAACGGCTGTGAAGGCCACCGAAAAAATAGCGACCCAACAGAAAGTAATCTTAAGGGGGCCCTTCCACATTTTAGATGCTGTGAAACGAGGAACACCACTCCCTGAAGGTATAGCCCAGAGACAAACAGTTCGTAAATGGTATGCGTATCTATCAGGAATCCAAGATAGCCTGGAAATAGAGGAGGGACCAGTAAAGATAACCAAATACCAATTACCCCTAACTAGCCTTGTACCAGAAACAGTACCAAGCTACCCAAGATCTCCCATTGCAGTAGCTGAACCACTCACTGAAAAGTCTGACCTAAATGGGGTATGGTTCACCGATGCCTCCTCACATAGGATAGCCATGGGGTGGCAATACAAAGCAGTTGCCTTAGAAATAAGCACAGGCCATACGATAATAGAAGAAGGCGATGGCAGCGCCCAAGTAGGAGAACTCAAGGCTGTCCGACTTGCCATAAGAAATGGAGCAACAACAGTGTATACCGATTCATATGCAGTATTCAAGGGGGCCACAGACTGGATAGGATTCTGGGAATGTAATAAATGGCAAATAAATAGGTACCCAGTATGGCAGCAAGCAGACTGGGAAGAGTTGTTGGAAGAAGGAAGGAAACGGTCTATTGCGATAGGGTGGGTGAAAGCCCACAGCTCAGACGGAAGTCTGGCAGCTAAATGGAACGGGATAGTTGACAAGTTGTCGAGGGTAAGAGGAGTAACAGTAAGTGGAGTGGGACAGAGTAGGAGAATGGCTACATATACAGCGAGGACATTCAGGGGAAAAGGATTTAGTAAAAGAAAGTATAGCTCGAGGATGGCCCATAGATATAACAACTGCACGACGAATCATAACAGCCTGTCCTCAGTGCCAACTAAGATTAAAAAGGGATCATCCAGAACAGCAAGCTCCACTACATATCAGTAATAAAAAACAATTATGGCAAACCTGGCAGATTGATTATATAGGGCCTCTTAAACCATCAAGTGGGAGAAAATATATATTAGTGGGAGTCGAGGTGGTCTCCCGTCTCCTCCGAGCGACAGCTGTCAGAACTGCGAATGGAGAAACTACCATTAAGGTATTACAAGAATGGTTCAGTGTATTACCGGTACCAAAGGAAATACAAAGTGATAATGGGACTCACTTTACAGCCCGCGTAGTACAGGACTGGGCGACACAAGAAGGGATTAGTTGGACATTCCACACCCCCTACTATCCCCAAGCAAACGGGATGGTGGAAAGGGCCAATGGCTTACTTAAAAGATATGCTCAAGTAGAAAAAGCGAGTTGGGACCTACACATTAATCATGCTGTGCATCTACTTAATAATCGATGGGGAACATTTGGTAGTCCCAGAACCCAGGCCTTTTGCCCTATCGATACGGGCATCGTTAAGGATAATCCTGACATTGATCCTGCACGTGGTAAACCAGGACAGCCTGTGATGGTAAAACTACCACAAATTGGAGTAGTCCCGTTAACATTGTCTAAACCCCGAGGACCCCTTGCATGGGAAGCACTTGATGCCACAGAAAAAACCCATCGAATCAGTTCTCAGTGGATAATTCCTGATTATTAACCACTTATTCCGAGGCACCCTGCCTCGAGGAAAACCTAAATGTGTTCTCTTACAGGATACCATGTGGAGACTTGTGCTCCTACTCCAGACGGCCCTGGTGACAACATTGATCTCAAACCCATGGGGCAGCAATGTCAATATTTGGGAAAAGTTAGCTAGAGAAATACTAAATACCACTCACTTTTGTCTAGAAGGAGGAACTTCGGCGGCCCAAATTTACACCACATGCAATATTGGGTTCCCTATACCCCTAGAGACAGTGCAAAACAAGGCAATACTAGCAAATTTCAAAGTAACTAATACGTTTAATCAGATGTCTCGATGGGGTTCCGCCACAACACAGTATAACAAAGCAATGATAGAAATTAAGGTGAAAGGAATGTTTCCTGCAGTTGAGTGTGCTATGATGGTAAATTGTACCAGCAAAACCCGACCGTGCCACAATTTTACGGAAGATGGGCCTCCTCTTAAATGTAATCAAACAACCAATGTAACCTTTAACTATGCACATATTGTGCTCCCTACAGGAACGTTTTGGCTATGCGGGGTAAAAGCTTACTCCTACATTCCAGCCAATGCTACTGGTGGCCCCTGTACCATAGGTCGCTTGAGCATCTATATGCCAAGCAAACAAGAGATAATGGAAATAGCTGGGAATCAAACACGAAAGAGAAGGGAGGCCTCATCCCTCAACCCTGAATGTAATTCAGAAGTAATCTTATTCTCAGCATCACAAATCTCAGCTGCAGCATTCCTTACACCTGGGGTGGGAGTTGCTATGAACTATCAAGCTATAAAAAAGATTGCATGTTCTTTAGCTAAAACTATCAACACCACTTCTGCTGCCTTATCAGCAATGCTTAGAGATGTGCAAGCCTTGCGTGCCAGTGTATTAGAAAACAGAGCGGCAGTTGACTATCTTCTTTTACGACACAACCACGGATGCGAAGAATTCAAAGGCATGTGCTGCTTCAACCTGAGTGACCATTCGACCCTGATTGAAGGGGAGATCACAAACCTTAAACACCTAGCTTTGGACATTAAACAGCATAATGATAACGGGTTTAATTGGCTGCAAAAATTGTTCCAAAATTTCGGACTGTCTGTATCAGCTTGGCTCGCGTCGGGCTTACAAACTGTCATAATAATTGTACTCATGATAATCATTATATGTATTGCTTTTGTCTGCTTGAAAGCTTTAATATTACGCACAATCTTTGCTAAGGTAAATGCTTTAAACACAGGCTACTTGCCTTTGCAACAAGATCAAACCCATGATTGTCCTTGAGGGGCAAAAAAGGGGGGGGGGGTGTACGGCTGTGACTCTGGTCACGGGGTGGACTGACGGGCGAGTAAAGAGTTAACAGGACTGAAGTTTGTCAATTGATTTGCAGAAGAACTGATAGCACAAGAGCTGACGTGCACAAAGCTGCTGAACAGAGGACTTAACGGGACTAAAGTCGTCTACCAACCGATATGCGCAAGGATTGATATGTATAAGGCTGCGGAATGGCAGCATTAACAAGACTGAAGAGGTCTGCCACCTGGAATCTGCACGGACCCCCAGGGAGGGAAGAAGCAATACGGAGGTGTTGGGGTCTTGCCTCGCTAGCAGGGTCCTCCCAAGCAGACAAACAGACAGTCCTGTGATTGCGAAACTTGCTAAAAGTCAGCAAAAAAAAAGTCAGCAGTATTTGCCCAGAGCCCCAGCCGTATAAAAAGAGACTTGGGAGCTAGGAGAGTTTGAGCAGGGACGGGAACGTGACCTGATCATCCTCTCCGGCTGGACCGTGAGTATCCCCCCCCTCCCCTTTTCCTGGGACGCTGGGTTAAGGTAACTCCTCGAGGTTGAGAGCCCTCTCACTAGGAGAGTGAACAAGAAAGCTTTCAAGTAGGAATAAGCAGTCCTTCCCATTAATAACGCAGTAATCGACGGTTTCAGGTTATCCTTTCTAAATTAGTAACTGATGGTTTTGTGTTATCCTTCCTAAATTAGTAATCGCATTATTTTAATGGATGTTACTAATCCAAGAACTTGTGTGAGGAAATAAACATCTTTTTTATTATTATTATATTACTGTCTCAGTCGTTGCTATCGAACCTTCATAGCATGACAGCGTGACAGTTCCAACAGGCTTAAATCCCATTAGCATACCACCTACTCATATACCTGTTAATACCTTTCCTGGCTTCTTGCTTCCTCAACATGATTCTCACATTCCTAATGTCTTATAATTCAGTGTGTGAATCTCCCTTATGCAGTTTTTTTTTCGTAATTGTGACTGAGTAAAGACACATTCACACGGCACTCTAGTAAGTACCTTATAGAGACCTGTACTCTGACATTTGCCTCTGGTTTTTTTATAGTGCTTCACTCAGGATATTAATCCACACGACAATGTTACATACAGACCAAACTGAAAATCTTCAAGTGACACCCTGGCTCCTACATCACAAAACTGATTTAAAAAAACCTACCTTTGATCAGTAAAATGTCGTGAGGCACAGTAGCAATCTACTATCCTCCCTTCATCTCCTAATTATAGCTCGGCGTTTAGGACCTTTATTCACATAGGTAACTGCTACCAAGAATAGTCTTTGGTGGTTCTTTCACAAGTCAGCCCTCACCAATATAGCAGAATTTGACTCTTTGTAATTCTATTAGAAAAAGGCAATCTGGTTTGTAAGGCAAGATCTGTTCTTCATAAACCTGTGCTGTTTATCGCTCTTGGCACTACTGCCCTGGATTTAGTTATTTTTCTCTCAGTATTTGTTCCATTATTTTAACGAGCAGCACAATTATAGTCCTAGGCTTTGATCCTAAAATGAGCTCAGCAGGAGCTTTACAAGTGACAAAATTCCATTAATTTCACACCCTTTTTCACTTAGAGCCCTGTCCAACCAGTATGAAAGTCACTGGATATTTACTCATTGACTTAACTGAAACTTAGGTAATATATTAAGGACCTGGTTTAATGACAGCAAACATATCAGCACTCTTTCCTTTGACTTGAAAGTGTTTTACACCAGGTCTTACTAAAGGATTAACTTTAGTGTATTTCCCTCACTCTTCTTTCCACCTAACTCTTTCAGGCATTTTCTTTTTTTAGTCTTCAGTTCCACTCTTCCCTTCCCAGTGGAAACCAGAAAGTGAGAGGGATGGGAAGAGACGGGAAAAGAAGCAGGTTTAAGCATTAAAAATGCTCTTATTTCATCTGATTTGATTTATATATTACAGTTAACAACAACAGAGGCCAACTCCACATTATGGATTAACAGCTTGGCAGTGAAGGACAGTCTCATCTATTTATTTTTCATAACAGAGTTCATGGGTTTTGGACTGCCAGATAGGACGTGCTGGGAGATTTCTTTGTATTTTCCTAACATTTACTCCTAAACAGACCTTGGATGAGGGGGCAGGCTTTGATTTGTAGAACATTTGATATTCTGTTGTGTATTAGATATTGTGTTTCCTCGGCACTTCAAACATCTGACTTATAACAGAGAGACTAAATAATAAAAAACGTAGAAAATATTTTAGTATATTAAAATTAGAAATAAATAATAAAACAAGAGAATTACTTTGTTCTTTTCTGGATGTTAAGGCTTGGGGGGGGGCAAACCTACCTAGCTCAAACATTACACATCAAGACCTTAACACAGAGGAATTTTATATGGCCAAATTACATAAAACCATAAAACAGCTTATAATGGAAATGCTGACAGATCCTCACCAATAGTACATTAGCAGGGTTCACTAGAATGTGAAGCTTTAAAAAATTGAAACTTGCTTTTTCATGTGATATTCTGACGTTTTGACTTCCCAGAACTCCTTGGTCATGATTTTCCTAGCCTACCCAAAATGCAAAGAGAACAAATACCACAGGAATTTGTTGATTTGCTGACTAACCTGAGAGGTGTTTGGTGCTTGTTCCTTATTCAGACAATGATGGGTGCAGTGGAAGCATTTGGGGCTGATGTGAGGACAACTGATTCCATTATGAAAGTTTCTACTTTCTTGCATATGCAGAGGGATAAAGAGAAGAAAACTTCTACAGTCTTTAGATACCTTCATACTCCCCAGTTTGTTTTTACATATTTCCTTCCGCTTAAGCACAGATATAAGTTTCAGTTGGGGGCAGCTGGACTTTTTTTTTTTTTTATGTTAGAAGAAATTTGGTTATGAGTGCTTGCAAATAACACTTTGGATTTCTAGGACATATTCCTTTTAGAGGAAAGGACTATAAATCTTCACACACTCTTTCCTCCAATCCAGGAAGAAATTGTAAGGCCACTAAAGCCCAGCAAAAAAAGTGAAATAAACTATTCTCTTTTCTCCTGCAACTGCCATTATTCAGAATATTAAATGAGAAATCTGACAGCTGGGAATATTTAGATTGGAGCCCAGAGAGAAGATGCAACATTATCAAAACGGATTCTACTCTACTTTTTAAAGTCTCCAATGCCTCTATTAAAAGACTGAGAGGCAGAGTTATTCTAATAGAAATTATAATATTTTATGTTTATATAGGACAATGGAAGCCAAAACTTAAAACCACAAAGTACTTTGCAACATTTTATCATTGGGGTTTGAAGTGTCCAGATTTGAAGAAATATCAGACACTTTGAACTTATTACCTGGTAAACGCTGACTGGGGAAAGGGGAGGCTGAAATGTGTACAGATTTACTCTACTTTCCAAAAGATCGCAAAATAAAAAATGCCATCAGGGAGAATACGAAACAGATAGCACATATCACCAGAGTCTGGTCCAAATAATCAAAAAAGATATAAAATATTGGAAATAACTTTCCTCTTAAATTAGAGATTGCTAGATTTCTTGCTCAGACTGACTTCAAAATACAATCTAACTATTGATGATTTATTTGTATGTGGGGAAAAAAAGATGATTTTGGAAATTAATCCTATCAAATCTGAATCATAGCCTTACCTGTAGTTAAGAACATGTCTTAACAGGAGACAACATAATATTAACTGACGTAATTATTACCTACAGCAATCTGATTTTCTTCTTTATAAGAACTGTGTTTAAAGATCATCTAAACTGCTTCACTGTGAACATTCAAGACTGAGGTGAACAGCATTATCTTATTCCTTTTCAAGATGAGGAATCAAAAAGTATGGAACACTTCAAAATGGTGAATATTTAGGAACATAAGAGAGAGGACTGAGCTGTATTTTTTAGTTCTTTGCACTATACAAAATCCCCCACTGCATACCAAGTAGTTTCATCTAAAAACATTTCAAACAAAAAATCTAATAGGTGCTGTTTTTGAAGGTCCTGTCCTCACTCATATGTTGCATTGGAAAATATCAGTTATGCTGAATGTTACATCTCGCAGAACGGATCTGGTACTTGCCATTCCAGGGCTGTCACAGGCTTTTCCTCCCTAACAGAATTCATCTGCAACAAGGCCACTATCTAAGAGGTTTATTAATAAAAGATTACACTGCCACCATATTCTCTTTGTGTTCATATAAATAATTTAGGCATAAAGGAATTCCCTGATCCTTTTTACAGACATGGAAAAAATATAGTGCAATGTCAAAGAGGATTGTGGCAAATCAATCCCTTCTAATATTCTTTTATTAAAGACACATATGATGAGTTAGAGAAGTAGAGTGAAAAAATTGTCAGAACAATCAAATCTAGGGCACAAAGTAAAAAGAAACATGGAAGATACAGACACTCTCTATCTATATCTATACATCATCCAGCAAGCAAACAAGAGGAAGCAGTTTTATTGATGCTAAGGCTGGTCAGAAGGTAACTATGTTTTCTGAAGCATTTCAAAATTTTCTCTCTCTTTTTGGTCTTAGGTACTGAAATGAAACAAAATCACTTCAATGGAAAGAGTGCCCAAAACCACTAAAAGGGCCGAACTCAGTAGCTCAGCTGACCAGGGCACTCCACGTGATGATCGGAAGTTTCTCCACTTTGATAATTCAGAGGGAGACATGGCCTTGAGCCTGTCTGCCCTCGGTCCAGGTGAGCGACTCAATCACTTGGATGTTCTGCTGCAGCCATCTCTTCTTCTTGGCTCTGAAATTGAAAAATTTTCCTAATGAATGAAACCCATCAAACACATTTTGCAGAAAAGTCCAGAACCAAATCTCATTGCTATAATTTCATCAATTTCAAATGAGCTAGGCTGATTTGCACCAGCTAAGGAATAGACCCAGAGAGAGAAACCTGATAGATTATAGGTGACAGATGACTATTTCCTCTCCTTGCTCATCATCTTTCTGCCACTTTAGAAATCATCTAAATTAAACCTTCAAGCAACCCCATTTTCCATTTCTTAACTCCTCTTCTCTCTCATTGCTCCTCAGTCTAAGGATGTATTCTCCAAAACTGCAGAATTGGTCTGCACCTACAGTTTTTAAAATAAGTTTCTGAAGGTCTAGGTTTCAAACATATTCTCTCCCACCACATAAACAACCACCACTGGTATTAATACTCTCAGATCACACACTTGATTAATGCCAGCTCCAAGTTACTGTAGTTTTATGCCATACTTACCCTGGCACTGTCACATCTGATGAAGTTACAAGTTGAATTCACCAGGAAGGCTATGCCTGACAAATTTAAATAAACAGGAGTTTGCAAAGGCAGTCAGGAGAAGTTGCTATCACCTACAACAGGAATAAAGCTGGAGAAAGGTCCAAACATCAGAATCAGTGTAGGAAGTCAAAGTCATATTCCATAAAAGAAATGGAATTTTTTTTCATATACAATTTTTGCATCTGTAAAAAGATCCGTTAAAAAAGTAACATCATGCCATCACACTAACTGACCATTTACTCCCTTCCACTGCTCCGGAAATATGTATTAAAAGCCTGACAGAAATGGGAGTGAACCTTCAGATCTCTCAAAATGAGTGTTTAAGGATTTATTTACACTCAGAAAATTGCAGTAGTTTTAATTTATTCTCTGGTTACTGGTAGAGAGGAACGACAATAAAGACAAACCAAATAAACATCAGCTCTTTAAACTAAGTTTGTTCTTTTATACTTTTGCATGAATACAAGCCTTATTAACCAAATTTCAGGAAATGTTGTATGTTTGAATTATAAAGCTACAAAATATAATTTCAATCCTCTATTCCTATCATAAGCATTCTAACAAGCAGTCTAGAGACTTACTGCTTTTATAATCCCTTTGGTTTGGAAAAAATGAGATTATTCCCCTATTAGGAAAACAACTTCACTCAATTAACCATTAATCCCACAGTTTTATTGCCAAGCTATCTCCTCTTCATAAGAATTTATAAACCATTCCCAGTGTGTGTTTCACATCATACTTTGCATACCTTATTATGTTGGTTGACATTATACTTATATTAATTTTATATTATAGTATTACCAAATCATAGAGCTACCAAGATAATGGAAATATCTTAAGAAAAATAGTCAGACTTTGCTAATTTCTGGTAAGGACAAGTCATGCTAAGATACCCCTATTCTGTAATTACAAATATAAAAACTAATACAAGAATACTAAGTCAGCTGCTCTTACTATTCCATTAAAAAGTGCTGGTTCTCCCATATAGTGGAACCTTTTAAACATGTACTTTGTTCCAACATATACAGTTGGAATACCCCTACCCCTGTTAAAACAAAACAAAAAAACAAACAAACAAAAAATACAGCTTTCAGTTATGCTCTTCAAAAGCATAATTAGTTTCTGTTCATATA
Source organism: Apteryx mantelli (assembly GCF_036417845.1). Classification (NCBI taxonomy): domain Eukaryota; kingdom Metazoa; phylum Chordata; class Aves; order Apterygiformes; family Apterygidae; genus Apteryx; species Apteryx mantelli. The sequence continues at coordinate 111,436,343 of NC_089978.1, forward strand.
TTTCAACAGCCATAAATGCCAAAAGACTTAATAAAACATACAAATTGCTCAAGAGATTAAAAATCCAATATCCATTTTCAGTATTTTCTTTAAAATCATAAATATATAGAATTGTTCCTGTCATTTTTAATAAGGACACAAAGAATCAATGTACTGGGCATTGGCAAGGCAGCTAAAAAAGAGGGTTTGGCTCACCAATCCACTACAAGGCAAATCTGTCAAGGTCAGTCCGCCGAATAACGCCACTTGAGTAACGGATAGTTGGGGAAAGCGGCAAACAACAAATTACAGTGTTTCCAATATCATTGCTATTCTGTAAAGTTACAAATGTTCTAAAATACATGCAAAAAAGTTTCTAAAGCAATAATTAATAATATTTTTAATAGAAAATCTAATGTGCCAAGAGCACTGTCTCTGCCCCTTCACACCCAGGGCAACCCCTTTGCTGTGTTCCAGTCTTACCTGCAGATTTTTTCCTCTGTCTCTCCTACCTGTCTACTTCTGGGCTCACTTCTCCATTAGGGAATTATAATTTAATAAGAGTATACATGAATTCCCTCCTGGCAAAGGAGAATTATCAAGGTCTTTATAAAGCCTCAGGCACTATGGAAAAGCTAGAATAGAAGGTTAGAAAATGTCTCAGACTTATGGCAAAGGGCAGTATATTTCATAATCAGAGGACACATGAAAATGTGGATATGTGTTCTTGAAATCAAAAAGCAGAGGTATTCTTAGGACTCAGAAGACTGCAGTAAGGACAAAAGTGTCCCCATGTTGAAGGAAGTCCTGGAGATTTCTTAGCAGCCTGAAATCCTGAATGATCCACTGTCAATGAGAGATGCCTTTTTGAATAAATACAGTAGGTCAGATGCTTCTGCCAGGCTAAATATACAATGCAACTGAAAACTGCAGAAGCCTTCGTAGCTACAGAGCACCCTTTTTATTTTGCATAAAAAATGGTGACATAAAACCTTTAGAAAGCCTCTTTCTTACAGTTCTCAGGAACAGAAGCATTGGATGGTGGCTCTAATATTTAGCTCTAGATTTTTAACCCTTTATTTTTAGGACATCTGAAACAAGGTTCAAGATTATACTTACTCGTCAGTGAGCTAGACACAAAAGCTGGAGACATTATTATTTATGTTGTCATAACATGGCTAAATGGAGAATTTAATAATTCTTCTAGATCAAATATATGACTATAAAAAAATCAATGGAAAATGTCTTTAAATGAAAGGAATATATCCTCAATTTTTTTATATTCAGATACCTAAAATATTTCTATTGGGGTGTGTATTTATGTACTTATTCCTCCAATCATCCAGACTTTTAAAGGTGCTGCGCATGTGCCACGATTGTGGGAATTTGATTATGATCATAAAACTCTTGTGACCACCTCCCTAAAAACTGCATTACTTGAGACACCTACACTTAAGACTCTTGATCTACATCTTGGTAACCTAGAAAACCTTTTCTCTCTTTTGCAAATGGATAAGACTCATCATGGTTAAGTTGTCTCCAGTTATTTCTTAGTTTAACACAACCCTTTTTGATAGCAGTAATTATGCTTCACTTGAGAAATAAACGGGGGAAAAAAAAACAAAGGCCCATAAGACCATTTCAGTAAGATACCTACACTTTGAAAATTATCTGTTTTTTAACATGTTTTGGGGACATTTAATGTCCTTGTCTCTGAGCATGACAAAGGGGGATTCACAAAGATTTGGGGCTTCCTTATGCAGACAGCATAGACAGGCACGTCCTCCAAAGGATAACTGTGGATTCTAATATTAGGAGCTGTGAATCACCCAGTGGAGGAGTCTCTTACTCTCCCTCCACTGGTGATAGTGGGAAATTAGAAAGATTGGCCTTTCTGGCCAAAGTTAGGCTTTATGGGTACCCCTCCTGAGCATCCCTTTCCAGTCTGCATTTCTACATGCTCAGCAGCACTGTCAGGTTGCAGGAAAGGTTGACAATGCTGGAATGAAACAAACTTCTATAATAAATTCCATAAGATTAGGAAACTAAGGGTCCTAAAGCTGTAATTTTAGCAGCTCTCAGGGAGCTACCTGAGAAATGACCCATGAAAAAAGGAAATATATCTTTCTGAAGTACTGAAAAGCAACATAAGGATTTTTGTTTCAATATGAAATCCTGCAAATAGTGCCATTCATATGCTAATATCAGGTAACTGTGAGGCCAAACTCCTAAACTTATAGAGAGTTTCTTTCCTATAAAGAGTTCTTTGAAGTTGCTTATTCTTGCTGCAGGAAGGAAGGAAGGGTGACATAGCTTGAAAGGAGAAACATGGGAGATACAAAGAAAGAGAAAACCAAGGGAGAAACAAAAAGAGAAAGAAAAACAAAATAGACCCAAGCTTAACTGTTTTATTTGCTAGCATATTTTACTCTTCTAACTGTCATAATCTAAGGGAGTTAAACACAGAGACATGAATACATTTATGTAAATGAGTATCAAATGAGATGTGCCCCTCAGGCTCTGAAAAGTTGCCAGTATAATTTTTCTATTCATCATAGAGCAGTATCTCTTATATAAAAAATGAAAATATCAAGCATAACAGAAGGAAATTCCCTGTCATTTTAACATGTAATTTCATAATGCAGTGCAAAGCAAAATGCCAGCATTGAAGACATTCCTAGAAATGTAAGAAATCAGAGCAAATACTAATATACTGCCATCATTAAACACCGAACAAAAGAGAATGTCAAAACTCATGCTCAGAAGAGTTTCCAATCCATAGCACTGTAGAGAAAAATTGGCTTAGATCTGTCAACAGAAAAGGTCCATTTTTTAATTTATGTGAATATAAAACAGAAATTTTAAGTAATCATTTTAAAAAGAGGCTTTAAAACTTATTCTTTCTTTGACCAAACATCTAGTTTAGTACGAAGAAACTTCATCAGCAAATTTCCCTTGAAGTTCTTAAAATAACAAAGAAGTATGGGTATCATTTCTAAAAATACTTCTCATAACCATGACGTGTATAGATGTAAATATGATCCTGTAGGTATTCCGTGGGCATATTTCAAGCAGGAATTTCCCTGCGTGCAAGAGTTGTCCCAGCCACAAGACAGACTGGTAGAAACCTGTGTGAAATGTGTCTTTTCCTCCCTAAATATATGTATCACATATTTCACATATATTTATAAATCCAGAAAAACATATTTATGCACTTTATCAGAATCATTACAAAATCAACTGAATTTCAATAATGTGAATAGACAGCATGATTTAGGTTTTATTTTTATGAAATAGGGTTCTAATATATGTTTTAAAAATGAATGGAAATTAATTGTAATAAGAAGAATAAGAAAAAAACTTACATATTGCTTTATGTACCATAACATTCTTTGGATATTTTTCAAGCATTTATCAGAAAAATTGCTTCAACATACTATAAAAGCCTCCATACATTTTCATAAGTGTTCCCATCCCTTCTGATATTTCTCTCCCTTCATACACTTATTTCTCTCCTTCATACACTTATGAAAATCTTCCACATTTCCTCTTTTTGATAAATCCAATATGCATATAAATATGGGGTTTTTGCTATACATCACTTTACCATATATCACATTTTTAAACACATACATTATATATGATGAAAATATTTCATAACATACTGCTTCTACCATAGGAAACACAGGAAAATCTACCATCAGTGGTCACCCAAGGGACCAACAGAAAAAAATAAATCATTGCTTAACAGAGGTGGTCTTTTTGTGAAGTCAAAGCAGCAGAGCTGCGTTCAATACTTGTGGGAATACTTTGGTTTGGTTTCTTTAAGAGAAGAAATGGCTTAAACAGGGTAGTCCCATGAATATCTCCCTATCTCGCTTACTCCACGATAAACTCAACATAATAACCATATGTAACACAACTCCATGTGGGCTTGACTGATCTTAAAGGTGCATTGACCAGCAAAGATTGAAATGCAGAAGTGATTTAGCCTTGATGAAGCTCTTCTGGGCATTTTTTTTTTAATATTAAACAAAACTTAACTTTGAACAAAATGACAATGTCGGAGAAAGAAGGCTTTTTTAGTTAACAATTTCCTACAGCTTTTCAAGATCAGAGCAAATCCTCTTTATTTCTTATATTTTTCCATATAACTTTTACCAATAACTGAAAAAGGAAAAAACGGGGGTGGAGGGGACAAACCCCAGATCCTTCAGCTTTCAAATATTCCAGATTCATTTTTCATAATCTCTACCTTCTCACCAGTTTTGTCCACACTCACATACTCAAGGCCCAAAAACTTTTACAGCAGTCATTTCTGAATTAAGCACTATCACCCTTTTTTTCCCTTTGACAGCAACAGCAAGAAGCGTTTCATAGTTTCTATCAAAGAAGACACGGTGGAGTTGGACTCCTGACAATGAAGTTAGGAAGGCATAAAAGAAAAACGGAGGCATGAAAACACTGGAACAAGCAGGAAGGCAGCAGAGCAGAAGCACACAAAGCACTGGGGGAGGAAGAGAAATACTGAGATCTCAAGAAGCAGCTGAGGAGAATGAAGTAATATATTTCAGAGGGTAAAAATACTTATTCCAGTTAGCAAAAGTCTTCCCCTAATATCAGCTTCCTTCCAGTCTCTCAGAACATGTAGGAAAATGAAGCAGGCCTGGGGACTGAAGGCCCAAGAAGCCAGTCGGCTGAAACGTGGAAAATTTGTGAGACCAGCTCTGCAGACACAGAGAGAAAGGAGGCCTCTGAGGTGTCAAAAATTTCACAGCTCATTGTTAGAAGGCCAAGGGGCTTTTCTTGTTTCATATTGCTGTTTATTTTATAATCCCTGAAACCCTTCAGAATAAAGCTGTGAGCATAATAAAATACTTCCTGCTAGAGCAAATTCCTCTTTCTTACCAACCACAGAAATCCTCCACACACTCTCTTTCTAGTACTATGAAGTACTTGCAGGACCTGTTTGCAACTGCCAAGTCCTGCAAATCATCACTAAAAAGTGACAACGACTATGAGCCCACTTACTTTTAACATGGTTTGCAATCTAAGGCTTTTGGTCTCCTCTCAGCTCATGTATTTCCAGGGTATGAGTGGTCAAGAATGCCTCCTCTTTCCTACTTGTCCAGACACATATCCAGATTTTTGGCCAACCAAGGCTGTGTTTAGTGCTGTCAAATGAAGACAGCATGACTGTCATTATGCCTTTGTTGTCCCTAGACTAAACTAATTTCAATATAGTCAATACAGGCCTAATGATGAAGGCCACCTGGAAGCTCCATTTACAGTAGAGCACAACTGTTTGCCTGCAGGTAAGACAGGGCAGCAAAAGTTTTGGAAGATCATTTCAGGCTCTCTGGAATGGATGATGGTCACTCTCTGGAAGGTCTTCAAGAAGTCATTCAGGTATCTCCAACTGCAGATTCACAGTTGCTTTTAAGCCAAGCCAAGACAGAGTTGCTAGTGAGGGGGACGGTCTGACCTTCTTTGTGCCCTGAGGAGCACCATCTCTGTAGGCCAGCCTGTGGGGCAGGCAGGGAGCTTGTCCAGCCCAGAAACAACCCCTGCATTTGTGTATTTTAATTTTTCCCAATCAGAACAGCTTCTCGGTCTGACTGACTGACCACACAAACACAAGGAAGGCAGCAGAAACTGCCTGGGACAGAAGGAATAAAGTGAGACAACTCCTTTGAGCAAGAGCCCCTACCCGGAACAGTTTAAGATGATCATGAAACAGCAACCTCAAATATTTCTGAAATTACTTGTTTCAGAAATATCATGCCCCAAAGCTTCTTAACAGCAGTGTCCACAGAACAAAATTTGAGACAGCTCTATTTATCTTCAGAAAGATGTTTAAATTTCAGCACTGGCTGTAGCCAGAAGAACATGGTAAAATAGGAAAAGTCTGGATATTAAAGTCTAACTGCAGGCTCTGCTTTCTTACTAGTCTGTTGTTAAGAGTCTCCCATCTTAACCTACACCAGTAAAGCAATGGTAAGGACCTCACACACTTACTTTCTATAATCTTTCTAGGACTCAAATATTTGAGAAGATGATGCGAACAGTTTTTACCAGAAGGGACTAATGAAGTTCCCAGGGCAACTGACAGGGCATCAAGAAATAATTTTTGGAGTATAACATTAAAGTGACTTTCCAAGAGTGCACTGGAAACCCAATGGTTAGGAAAAAAAAAATCCCAAGAACCAAAATCAAACAAATAAAAAAATCCTTGAACTTTCACTTGCCTCAGAGGAACAGGCTGGGCATAGAGGAGCAACTCTCCACCAGCAGGAAGCACTAACCAGTCAAGCTTCTTCCTCCTCTTCCAGCTTGTCAAGTTCTAAGAAAACCAACAAGTAACTATTTCTATTTGTGCTGATTTAAAATATTTTTTAATGGCTAAAGGAATTCTATAATAAACAGCTTTTTTGTTTAGCTGAGATGTTATAGGGCAAATGCTAGCCTGGAATGAATATTTATAGCAGAGTTTTAAGTCCTTGAAAATAGGGATTTATATTTATAATGGAAAGGTTGACAAGTTCTTACCATAGCTGTATTAGCAGACAGACCTGTAATAAAAAGGTGTCATTTTAACAAGAGCACTTATAATGGCAGTATAATGTAGTTAGGAAAGAATGAACTTTACAAGGTGAATGTACAATTTAACACAAATATTCATGCCAGAAAACCAAACAGCAGATCATAAGAAAAGTCTGTTTAGAATACATTTTCTCATAGACCATCTGATTTTATAGACTTTCACCAAAAAGTAATACAACACATTATTCCATAAATGAGAACTTTTAAAGTCTTCATCCATTTTAATATCTGATATCTTACACAAAGTCATATTTCCTTGGATGAAGTTTATAAATAGAATTCAACAGATTCATAAACTGCATCAATGGTACTCAGTGGCCTAACAGTGTAATACTAATAAAAGGCATTGCACAGGCAAGCTTAATCAATTTCAGGATTTTTTTTTTTTTAATGCATGTCACTTATAGCATTATAACACAGTGTCCTTTAAGGTATTAATTAATGAGAGGAAAAATTCTGAAACACCTCCTGCACCCCAACGTTTGGGGAATCGTAAGTGGAAATCTGGAACTTTTCTACAGATCACATGAACAAAGCCTGTGTAAAAACTGGGATGAAGAGTTTCCCTTCTTCCTTGTATCAGCATAAAGCCAGAAAAACTAGCTTTGTACAACAGGTTGGGTTGATATGATCCCCTCCCAACCCAGACTGGAGGCTAGCCAGATATACAGAAACACCACTTCTATAGCTAGTGTTAAAACCTATTGCCGGGGTAACTGTCACAGGCCTAAAGCTCCCCTTATAAAAGGACTCCTATAAAATAATTCAGACATCAGCATCATCTCCTCTGTCTGATTCTCGTACTTCTAGCTGGTCTCTTCAAAGCTGTGTCAGAGCTCCTCTGCTTAGCACAGACAAGAGTGTATTTCACAGGGGGAGCTGCAGCTCTCCCAGTAACACCAACTGATCAGCCACATATGCAGTATACACAACTGACAGCACAAGGAACCATCCGCTCCATCCTACGAGCCCTTCTTCACATCACGACTGCATACAGCCCTGTCCGAAATCCCCCTTTTGTGGTACTACTATTATGTCTTCCCAAAAAATAGTTCTTTGGAGCTGTGATAGGGGCTAGACTGATGAGCAGTGTTTCCAAAAAGAAAAAAGTCATTGCAAGCATTTTTGTGTAGTACTCCCCGTAGGGCAATAAACCTGTCAGTCAATAAATATAAAAGCCTTAGTTCCACAAACACTTACACACCTGCTGAATTTTAAGCCTCTGAGTAGTCCCTCTGAGTGTCAGTAGGCCTTCTCACTTCAGGCTAACCAAAATCCGTAAGTGTTTACAGGATCAGGAAATGAAGCACAAAAGTTGCTGGTCTTCTCCAACACCATCTAGAAGAATTAAAAAAGAAAATCCTTCTAGTTTATAAGAATAATTGTAAAAAAAGAAGACATTGTGTGGCTGTTTTAGTGCTATAAGGAAAGCAATACAAGACAGAAAAGAGTATCTACATAATTTTTCTTTAACTTTATTTCAAATTCAGGATTGCCTTCTGCTTTCTCCTCCTTTTTCTTACTTTGTAATTAACACTAAGTAGCCTGAAATTGCTGCTGATCTTTCAAAGTTCATTAAAAAATCATCTTCTGGGAAAAGAAAATATAACATATCTCTTGACTGTTTTAATAATGGGTTCCAGTCAAGATTGAGGCAAGACTGAGGCAGTCAATTAAGTTTTCCCCAGACCTCACCAAGGACATCTCCAGAAAACTTACTGGAGTTCATTTATTTCTTCCACTGAGGTGATACTTGCAACACTAGATGACAAGATCTAGAGCCAGTAAGCATATAATACCGATAATGTGAGAAGGTATCCCTATCTCAAGGGAGGTACAGTGACCAGCCAATGGGGCTCCAAAAGAAGTTACTGCAATCACAGAGGCACTCAGAATAAAGTGGGAGTATCCAGAGTGGACTTTGAATGGTCCAGTAGAAAAATTACCTTGACGCACACTGATCGTATGGAAACATCTTTATATACAGGTATTTTAAGTAACATGTAACACTTTTCATTAGCTAGAAATACATGCAACATTATTTTTAATATGAAAATATATATAAAAGTCATGGTTCCAGATATAGGCATATTTTAAATAACCATTTGGACAACCGCAGTTCCTGCAAAGTGACAAATGCAACAGCAGCTTTCCAAAACTCATTAACCAGAACTGGAGGATTAGTTGATAAATACACTTCCTTTGTGGATCACAGTCTACAGAAAGACAAGAGTTCTGTCCATCATACAGAAAATGATTTTTAAAAATCATTTTTCCTCAAACATTAATATGAAAAGTTGGTGTTCTTTCTTTAATATCAGATGAAAATTTTTCTTCTTACTGAGACTAATCTTTGAGATCTGACCCATATAGTTCTTGAAGCAAGAGGAATCAGTAGTTCCTCAAGACACACAAATGCTATCAGATTTTCTGAAATACAACCATGAGCTTATTAGAGAATTTTCTCATTGCTAAAGCCTTATGCATCTTGCAACTATACATTTCATTTTTTCTGTTCAGAATGCTACATCAGCAGCTGAAGGAATACATACATTCATTATACAGCAACACATTTCACTGTCTCATTTCCAGATATAGAAAAATACAACATAAATTCAAGTCTGGATCCTGAGAAAGTGTCAGCTTTAACTCTTAAAAAAATCAGAAAACCGAGATCCTGATTTCAATGAAAGCTGATGTCTCTCAGCACCTCATCAGCATACTCAACCAAATTCAGTCACTCTGTCGATCAGCGCCTGTTATTGAATATTGATTTCTCTGCAAAAGTGACTAATTCCCTTCAAAAAGCTGGGTAATTCAAATTGCTTACCTCGCAGTGCACACGTTTCCTGTTAAAAACCATCAGGAAGCAAATACACATATCTGAGGAATGAGTTGTGTTTCTTTGTGCATGTTTGTTCCATAAAATAAATTTTTTCCATCCTATGAAATTGAACAGCCTTATGTCCACTGCAGACAATGGAAAAAAAGTCATTGACTTCAACACACTTTATATCAGGCCCTCTGTACTTAATCCTAGCTGTTCCAGACACAGATTTCCGACTGCCTAATGTGGGGTTAGTCACTTGAAATCATTCAGGGCTTTTATAACACCTCATTATGTATGATACAACTTCTTTCACAATAAATTCTTTCAAGTAAAGCTTTTTTTCAGAGAAACAGGCTTATGATTAATTCACTATGTGTATTTAAAAACTGCACCCTATTCTACAGAAGGTTAAAGGTGAACTTACTGCAACTAATTACTGAAATCAAATAACCAAGTTAATTTCATAAAAGTATGTCAGTGTAAGTTTATTTGGGGAAAAATACTCATATGAAACATTTTGAAAGAAGTTCAAGGGTGTAAATCCATAAATAACACTTCAAAATGTTGATATTACCATAAAGTTATGAATGTATAACAAAAAAGAATTAGTTTTTTTTAAAACCAGAGGAGGAATGTTATTACCCCAAGGAAAACAGCAGAATTCCCCAAGTCAGTTGTTTTCTCCTTGCTTCATGGAGGATCTACATAGGGCTCTTCAGACCACTTTTTGATTGGTTTCTTTGTAAAATTGTAAAGAAAGAGCACACACACCTGAACAGATCAAATAGTATTAGACCTATCCAATTTAAGTTATTTATATCTTTTCCTACCATACATATTTCAAGATAAAGGAGAACTATCACAGCATCTTGTCTGCTCCTTTCCAAACATGGCATCTGTCCAGACTTAATTGTTGTTGCTTTCTCTTTCTGCTTTCTGACCTAGCTTTCATTGGGTTGCAATCCAAGGTTTCCTTCTCTGATCAGTCACTTGCAAGTTTTATTTAAACTGTGCTTTTGGCTTGAGAGATTGAAGTTGTTGCACTGTTTCCCTTCCACATCTCTCTAGTCTGCTTCCACAGTCTTGCTACGAAGTAACCTGCCACCACTGCAGCTATTTAATTAGCTGGTTTCAAAACTCTGTGGGTTCTCTGCAGACAGTTCAAATATACACAGATCTCAAGGACAGAAGAGATCACAGTGAACATCCATCACAGCATAGCACAGTCCATAGAACTTCTCTTCATCAGCTCCTGCTTTAAACTGAATGGTTATGCTTGAAATAGCCAAGAGCTTTTAGGAAAAAAACAAACAGCTGTATCAGTATAAAAGTTACCCATGCTAAAGAATCCACACCAGCCTTTATTGTATGATTCCAGGGTGCTGCTTTTCAAAGTGCTTTAATTTCAGGATTAATTTTTCTGACTTCAACTATCAAATATCAATTCTCTAAAAGCTCATTAGAAATAATATTATTAAAACAATTTAATAGAGGTCAAACAGGGACTTTATTCTCACTCAGACAAAACATTTTGTCAGAGAGGACCTAACTAGTTAAATGCCATTGATAAAAGATTTCATTTGTGATAAATTCAATTCATTGTCATACACCTGAGGGGATTCCAAAGTGATTAACTCTTCCTCAGGACTGTTCGGCAATGTTCGTCCTCTGAACTATTTCCACTCTATTTTCCCATGCACAACATATTCACTAAAATTCCACTCATTTCTAGCATGGAGGTAACAGGCATTATTATTGATAGCATATCACCACTCTTCTGAAAGCAATTCCTTCAGAGAGAATTCCTCTTTAGAAAGCAGTTATGGTTATGATTTAAACAGTGATTAAGTCAAGGTATGGCAAATTTCTACAGAAACTCCTGAGAACAATGTCCCCCCTGTTGTACCCATCCACATTTGGTCCATGAATGAACATGCACCTCCTAACTACTGAGCAGCTGTTCTTTCCACCTGTCCCTAAGTCTTTCAGTATAACCAGCATAAAAGGTCCAAACCACTTAGATATTTGTTCACAATATATCAAACTGAAATCCAACTATTTTATCTAATGTCTTTTCTACCTTTATTTTGGACAGTCGGCAAAAATCAAATTTCACTCAGTTTTACTACAGCAAAAAGGTAGAAAATTACATTTCCTCATCTTATAGGACACTGCAAGGATAAACACTTCAGGCAAAATAGTGCTGAAGATCATGGAAACTAGCTAACGTGAATATAAAAGATAGAAGGCTCAAAATAAAGCTGAGCCTGTCATTCCTAATACTTGAGAATTTACCCTTTTTATATGGGAAAAAGGAAAAAGGGAGAAAGGGAAAGGGAGGGAAGGGAAAAAAGCAAGTCTGACTAGTCTGACTAGTCTGACTGAACTATTTGCAAGTTTAAAGTAGGCTGGGATTTTGGTTCTTTACTTGCTTGGGCAGAAGTTTCCAAGGAATTAAGACTCTCTTTCTTGCTGTCTTAAACTGAATACTAATCTCAGGTGAGCTTTAGTTCTAAATAGAGAACAGTCTAAAATTTCTAAAATAATACTAGAAGTGATAGTCTGCTCTTCTTTAAAATCTCTTCACGCATATGTAATAAAATGTTTTATTCTTAAAAAAAAAAAAAAGATTCCTTAGTCCTCTTATTTTCCCCCTCCAGCTCTCAACCTATGTTGTCCTATTCTCTATTCACCCTCCTAAACTTGAGATGATCGGGGATGGGACTAGGATAACCAATAACTACTTACATCCCTTGTCAACTCCTTCTAGCCTCTCTAAAGTTACAGCAATGGTTTATGAAGTTTCTATCACATCATTAGAACTGTAATGGTTAATTACTAGAAACTGCATAAAGACCTATGCTGTCGGCAACCTTTACATTTCTCTGCAACACAGGAGTGTAGACTCATCCATAGATGAACGGGGATGGGGATGATGAATGGCATAAAATTACAATTAAAAACTAGTTAAGACAAGCCTGAGTGTTCTATATCCGGCATTTAGTAAGATTTTTATTTAAAAATGCTATCCAGTATTTATTTTGCTTGGCTGAGATGTTTCTCCATTATAAATTCTTCCTATGTATTGACAATGCCCTCCTGGCAGGGACCTGAGCCAGCTGCTAATGGTTTTGTTGCTGATGGGAGGGGGGCGACTGTGTGTCCTTGACATGTCACTGGAATAAATAAATATTTTCAGACAGGGATGTGAGCCTAGATACTGTAATTTTTAGTTGACAGATTAGGACAACTGGGTTGAGAATATCTGACAGCTAAATACAGTCTGATTTATAAAACTGAGCAGGAAAGCATGACAGACATATGTATTTATTAAAGATAGATTTATAAAATATCCCCATTTAATTTGACAACTCTGCCAGCTAAGGCCTCAGGAAGTCCAAAGATATTATGCTGCACATACCACCATGACACTACAGATCTGGTAGAAGTTAAAAATCAGAAATAAATAGTTTTAATGCATTAAATTCATAAATTATATGCACATCCATTAATGCTGTAAAAACTCAGCAATCCGAATTGTTCCACATAGTGGATGAATAAAAAAAGGTTCTTAATTACGATGTTTTATAATACTTCTTGTACTATTGCTATTCATTCAAGTATATATATGGAACAATATTTTTTATGGAATTCTAACATAGCAGTATTCTTGCTACTTATTAAACTGGAGAGCCAGCCTGTACAAATTCAAAGCAAAAAGGACATGCACAGGACTTTTTTTCAGAAAGTTGCTAAAAAAACATTGACCTACAACAGTGTGACTGGTGGTACGTCTACCACTGAAATAATACTCTGGTCTGTCTTGATTTTGAAACTCATCTTTCTCAACACAGTTTCTCTCAATTCATCTCACTTTTATCTATCAGTCAACATTTTAGAAAACCAGATAAATTGTGCTTTACTTTTCTTTTCCTAAAAATCAGTACTTTTAAAATATATTAGTTTTTCAGAGTTTCCTTCTGATATAACCAACCTTCTAAGAGACTAAAGAATAGTAATTGATCAACTAGCCATTTGGCATTGAACTCTGCTTCCAGCAATTTGATAATTTTAAGTAAGTGAAACTGTACACCTCATATACCTACCTGAAGTGCTGCAGCTACAAAAATACCTATATGTGCTTCACTTTATGGCAGGACTGTAGTCCCAGCGGTCACTTTATGGCAGGACTGTAGCCCAATGGCATCAACGCAGCTACTGACAGCATTGCAGTTCAGATGTATGTAAAATCAAGCATATGTCACTATCCCTGCATCCATTACATGATGCACATCAGGGAGTTCAACCATGTCAAAGCCATGAGAGAGAAACTTCCTCCTCTTTTTAAAGTATGAGGCAAAACTTTATGGAACTTCATCACAAGAGATGGTGAAATTTTGCTAAATCCTTGCTGCACTTTCAAGCTTTTTTCATAATGTAAACTTTCCTGGGGGAGGGAAGGTAAGCATAAAGATTCGGAGTTTTTATGTTTTTTGATAAAGATGCAGAAGAAGAGAAATTATTTTGCAGAATTTTAATGCCATCTCTCCTCTGCCTTTTCTGATGAAATTCAAAGTATCAACTGATTCTTCTTAAAATGTGAACAAGCCTGTACCTACAGGCATTTTTAGTAAAGTAAGTCTGTACAGCAACAAGGCCAGTGTAATCTCCATACAGATAAATAAGGTAAATCTATATAAACAGTATTAAATGTGTCCAGAAATCTAAGCACACTTGGGCTAAGCCAAACATTTGCACTGTTAAAAACATTTTATACTCTCTTGCTAAAGAAGGTCACTGAACCATTACCGAACAAAGAACCCAAGGCTAAAAATTAAAGTGCTAGCCCTTCCAGAAATTTTTTTATTGACTTGAGTTGCTGTAACTGAAGAAATAAGTTTCTCCTTCTTTGCCAGTACTTTCTGTCCAGGAAGAAGAAATGTAAACTTACTTTTCCTCTGTGGCCCTCCAGATACAGATTTTTCTATTCGTTTTTTTCTGACCAGAATAAGTGGAAAACTTTCCCTCCTGTATCTAGCATAACACTGCAAAGAAGACAAGAAATTAAGGGAAAGAGGCAAGCCAGTTGGTAAGATAAAAACCAAATAAATCAAAAAAACTCCCTAATATATATAGTGAGTGTCTGGGACAACCCAAAGAAGCCAAGTATAAGCCAAATCTAATAATTATTTTAAACACATAGCTCAAACTATACTAGTCACAAACAAAGTGATAGTCTTATCCTACTTTTCTGCAGTCCAACCTTTCTTCTCTTTCCTTTTTCAAAGTTTTGCACTTAGAGACATTATTATCACTCTTGTCCTACCTTGGGAAAATCCTTCACATTTTCAGTTCTCATCTTTCTTATGGACAAAAGAGCAGCAACTCTAAGATCAAAGAAATATTGTGTATCAGCGGACCATAAATTAGTAACTTTGATAAACAAGGAGAGACAGTAGTGAACAAGAAACAGAAACATCAAACGAAGAAAAAATGGCAAGAGGTAAAGAAATGCAAAGCCAAAGTTTTTTCTGAAATCAGTTTTCTTTGTTTTTCCCAGAGGGTAGTATTAATTTTTGGACAGGAGTAGTTAAAATCCATCCACAGCAAGTTTCTGCAAGATTTCAAATTCTCCAAAAAAAAATAAATAAATAAAATCCTTATATGATTTTGCTATGTACCTCAAGTCCAGCGTGTTTGAAAATAAAGTACCAGGATGACTCAGATGCATGCTAAGTTGTCAATAGAGGTATATTTACATGGTAGTAGAAGACACAAATTTGTCATAAGTAAGATTTGCCAGACTGTTTGTATGGTGTGAGAGGAAAGAACAAAAAACCTTCCCTAAAATTTGCAACTAGGTAAAGGAAAGAAGTAGGCTTTCAAAGAGGTGATTACCATTTGAAAATGATTTCAGCAACAGAAAAAAAAAATGTATCCACTGAAAAGGCTTTTTACCACTTAGTTTATTATTGAGAACTTCTTTCTTTGGAGTAAGGATGACAATTTTTGATGCATTAAGATCTTTGATCTCAACTGATCACAGTGAGGTTGATAGTTACTAAAGAAAAAAAACTTTGCAGCTCTTAAAATGAGAGTTAAATTAATCTTTAGTCAGGAGTGCTAGATCCAGGCTCAAAGCCTATTTCAGCAAATGTCTCACTTAACTCTACTCAGCTTTAAAGTCCAAAATCTTTAATAAGAGCTTTCACAAAGTGTTGAGAAGGTATAGGCTACAACAACACACAGTTAAGCCCTCTGTTGAGCAACCACCTTCATCACTGAGTCTCCCCACTATTCATCTTATTTCTGTTTGCATTTTTTGAGCTGTGATAAAACAGTGTTATGCTTTTACATATTAGATGAAAAGTCCCTGTGTTTAACTGAATTAAAACTTAATAGAAATATCTGGCTCCATATCCAGCCCTTATATAGTATTTTTGTAACTGACAACCTCTTATTTTCTGAATTTTGGACGAAAAGCATAAAAACTGAGCTTCGAACAGAAACATATTTGCAAACTCAAGTAGCTTATGCCATTCTGTAATCACTTCTCAGTCTGTATATTATTACTGCTATTGAAATAGATGGCAAAAATACAATACCAAGGCTCTACACATGATTAACTTTTTATTCTTCCTGCAACTTGCTCTAAACTTCAAATGATCTTTCAGGTTAGCAATAGTGTGTTAAGAGCTAGATGCCAAACTGCATGAGACACTTTTTCCAAACAGAATCACCTCCCTTGGATGTGGTCCCTTTTCCCTCTCTTTCTCTTTTCTCCCTTCACCCCCAATAGCTGTTATAGACAATTGGATGTTTTGTTTATATTTGTGATAAACACTTCAAAAGGTTTTGATCCTAGAGTTAAAATATTCCATCAAAAGATTTCTCCTCCTTTCAGCTCAAGCTTTGCTCTTTTTGCTGAGCAGTGCTGCAGAAATGACACCGGTTATTCCAATCAGCCTGTCAATAGGGACCCAGAGTGGGCTCACCAAACCATTTTCCACAGGTCCCAGAAAAACAATCATGTCATAAAGTAACTACCTGCCTTCAGTCACTGCTCTCTGAGCCACATTAACAAATCATACCAGACATTCAATGTCCAAAAGGTCCATCTGTTGAGCCTTCTGGTTTTCCAGAAAGCTCTTCATCTCTCATATGGTGTTGGGAGCCATATATGTCAGCTAGAACAGCAGCCTTCCTCAGACAACTAAATATTAGTAGATTTTGTGAACATATTCAATGGAACTTCCAAATGTCATTGTTAAAGGCCATATCTCACACATATACTGAGGGATTTTAAACACCTACAAGGGTCTGCCCAGGACAGGATTCAAAGATGAAAGCCTGACAAGATTTTCCAAATAGAGCCAGCTTTAGCACAATCAGGCAAGAGATCTTCCCACTAAGCTAATTCGAGCAGTAGTCAACCCAGGTACAGGCAAAATGAAGCTTACCTTTGTCAAAATCCTACAGGTATACTGCCAGCATTATATTATTTGGGGATCAGATCAGATCTCTGAATAATGAAAACAAGCTGGCACCTTTAGGTTTTGTTTGTTCAGGGTTTTTCATTTGTCAGGAGGAAAGGATATGGTTTGGCCGAATCATCTCCTTGTTAACATGCTTTCGTTTATGTGTTGAAACCACTCCCATTACACCCAGCAGGTGAAAAATGAACGCACTTGCACAGCAGCCTGATGTGAAATCTCAATAGCATACTGAAACAACTAGACATTTCAATTCTTTGCTGATAAATTTGTTCCTTTGTAAATGTGGAACTTACTTCAAAAATATCAATGTGATGCCTCAGTGAACATCCCTTTATTGAAAACCAGAGTAATGATATGATTCTGGTCACAAACAAATGGCCTGACAAAGTCCAAATATAGAGAGTCAAGGTTCTGTTCTGCCTTCACATTCACTTCACATTCACAAGACTGATTACAATGGAAGTGCCCCCCCAAACACCTCGGAATAATTGGCATTTAATTTATGAAACCTTTAGGTCCTCTTTGCTCTGATGATGAAAGCTTTCTTCTTTTTCTGTTACCAATACTACTTGCTATTTATATAGCTCTTTAAAACCTGATGGCATTTTGCTCAGAAAAGGGGAGTAGCTCTATCTGCATTACAAGATATCAGGGGAAAAAAGTGGGACATTGAAAGATAAACTGACTTGCTCAAAGCTACTGGCCTTTGCAAGGAATACTAAGTCTCAGATATCCAGTCCACTGTGCTCTATCTATTCAAGTCACCTAAGAGCTGCTAGGTGCATTGGAGTTTGTACGCTGGTAATAAAAGAATAAAAGGAAAATAAGCACTTCAAAAAGAAAACATAAGCTAGAGAAAGTGTTAGAATGGAGTAGCTAAGCAAGGATTGAAAGATATGCCTGGGGACATGGGCAAAGACATGGCTGCAGACACGGGCTGCACAGCAGGGCAAAAATGAAGAGAAGATAACAGGAGGTGAGCGGAGGAAACCCAGTGGATAACATAATCAGAGTAACAAGACAAGAACTTTAGTTGCCCTGCAAAATGAAGCACTTGTAAATCAAGAGAAGACATGTATCAGAGTTTAGGTGAGGCGTGACTGTCAACTTGAATTCACAGGAACTGCAGAAAGGAAAAATATTTTCTTCAAGTTGTTGTAGAAGATAATAGAAAAGTGAGAAATATGTCTAAGGAAAGTTTCTCATTGTAAATAGAGGTACCGCAAGACACAAAAATTCCAGGCACAGATTTGTCAGAAGCCTTTTAGTTCATTAAAATCTTGGCTATCAGTATTTTATTTTAAATTATTACTTATTAGTAACTCTCTAGTAATAACTCAGCTAACACAAACCTCAGATAAGCATGGGTTCTGCTTTATAGCCTTCTATCTGGAAATCTCTGTTAAATTACCATGGTGTTCTACAGCTAGAGAAATTGTCATGAAATAGCTAAAATAAGTGATATAGCATTACTACAAAAATATTTCAAACAGGAACATAGCTTATATTACAAGGAGCAGAGGCAGATTAAAAATACCAGATTAGGTCCTTTCCATTAAAATAATCGCGAGTCACACACAAAAAGCTCTGTTACCCCCGACTTTACCTAGACAAAGTGAATGTAACACCAGTTAAGATCCTCTGTTTTGTAGACCACATTGAGAAAAACTATTTAGATTTGTATGCTAAATAGATCTACAATGAGGTGTCTTGCTTGTCTATTCTCCATTTCATGTTCCTAAATACCTCATTTGTAGCAATTTTGCTAAGGCTGCTTTCTTCTCTCTTGTTCCTTGGCTTGCGCGACCTCATCCCTGTTGTCTTCCAAGAACAGAAATTGAGGTATCACATCAGCATTCAAGAAGGTGAGAAGGTGAGTTTCCATGTTTTCAGTGCTTCCTGCTGGCTTAGACTGTGATTTTTTCAGATATATGCACTGTGTTACATCACTCGTCATCTTAAAACATGCTAAAAAGAGGTGAAGATTTCTCATGTGCCTTCATAAGCGGAGCAATGAAAACCTATATATATATATGTATACAAATATGTGTGTGTGTATGCACACACATGTAAGTGTGTAAGAAAAGTGATTATTTTTCATATTTTATATATATAATATGTAAAAAACACAACATGAAGTCAGTTTTTAAATCAGTAATATCTTCTCCTTTATGAACAATCCCTTTTATTCCCAATTCAGTATTGTATCTTAGGTGTCTTCAGCTGCAAGACTTCACCATATGTGGACATTATTTTCTGCTGTTGTTCACATAAGGAAATACTTGTACTGTCACAAATGCCTGTCAATACTTTATCAGATCTCAGATACATCTCCAGATCTCCAGCAGCCCAGACACTGGTTCCTTATTTTATTCCAGCCTGATAAAATCTGATGGGATGTTTCTCTTTTCTGTATACACTTACCATAGGCTAAAGCTGTCGCCTGTTCTTAGCCAAAGTTGCAAATCAGTTGGAAAAATGGCAGAAAATGATCATCTGTTTTTCAAGCACTGTTTTGTATTCCTCAACACTGTGATATTATATATATCAGCTCAAAAAAAAAAGTCTCCATTATTCAACATAATTTTAAAGCTTAACAATAAATAAGTAACACAGTTTATTTGCTTGAGGAGGGGTGTGTGTGTTAGTTACACAGAAGTGGACACAGCCTGTTTAAGTGGCAAAACTGCTGCTGCCAACAAGGGCAAAGATGCAAATAAATGCAAATAAATGAAATTTACCTATTGCTTCCTGTTCCTTCCGTTCCAACAACTCTGCCACAAGCTGAATTTCACAAGGGGATAATTATGAATTACAAAAAAATATCTAGCCATGAAGACTATTGTTTTAATGCTACTCTAAAACCCTCTTTTGCTGCAGAATAGCCGTAAGAAATTAACACTGTGATTACTTTACTTGACATCGTGGAATCAAAATCAGCACTGACAGTTCTTGACCCTTACAGCCGTCCTTTCCTCTGTTTCTTTCTTTCTTTCTTTGGGTTTTGCATGTGTAAACGGCAAAACTAACAAACCACTAAATCCAAGCCATGATTTCCTGGTTTCCCTGGGGTCCAAAAACTAGGACTGCAGTATTTTCTTCTGAGAGGCTGTTCAATAACTCTAGGTTAGAGGACTGGCTAATATTTTTAACATCTCCTAAGACCCCTCATGGCTTGACCAAAGGCCTGGGAAGGAATTTCTGACTGCTGGTGTTGAGCTTGACATCCTGCAGAGCTTGTGAGACGTCTACTGGAATTTTATTTGCATGAACCCAGTGGCTGCAGTGCAGTACCAAGCAGGGCCAAGGGGCTGCAGTGGCCTACAGAGCCTAGCAGCGGTCCCTCAGAGCGGTTGTGCCCTTTCTCGGCTGACCTTCAGGGGCAGCTGTGTTTCACAGCCCTCCATGAGCTAAAGTCCTATTACTCCAACTGTGGCTAGAACACACTGATTTTTCTCCCGAGTTTTCTGGCGCCTGTTCAAATCAATGAGTCTTGTGTGAGTAGGCTTCCCTCCCCTTATGCCAAAGCACTTTCAGAAACAGAATACAGATGACTGTCTAAAACATCAGGTGTGATATTCATAATGTCATTTCCAGGCCTTTTAAGATTACAAAGACTTCATACATAGGGAATATTTGTTTTAATGTAACTGTTCCCCATTAGTTTAAATACACAAACTGGAATCAAAAAAATGTTTAATTACCATGGAGCGTTTAAGTATAGTTGCATATAACATGTTGTATCTCAAGAAAATGAAGAATATTTGCATTCCTTCTTGAATGGGCTTCTTCTAAACTTTAGAATAAAAAATAATTATGAATATCATTTATTTGCATATATACGATGTATCAAACATTGTATAATGGAAAAACAGCAGGAACACTGCAGTTGCAGTTGAATTCAGCTTTGTGCTGTAAGCAAGGATTCTACATCTGCACAGCTCACTGTGGAAAGAATAGTGAACTTCAAATGGCAGCAAATGAGAGAAAATTAGAGGCTTCACCTTTGATACTTATAAAAATGTCACTGTTCACAGAAAAAGAGGAGAATGGATTCAGAAAGGTGTTTAGTTGGATGTTTAATTCTTTGCGTGTGAAGTAAGTAGTGGTGTTTAAAAGGCTGATGGAAGTTCTTCCTAACTTTCAGGGCCATTTCACATCACAAAGATCTGATAGGCTGTGCACCATGCTTTGATGGCCATCTATGTAAAAATTAATTTCAAAGGGTGCCTGAATTTTTGGTCAGGAGACATATACTATAAGAGGAAAAGATTGACACAGTAATATTTATCAATATTTTTCACATATTTTTTAGCTGTTTCTGATGTTTGTAAAGGTGGAAACAAATTTATTTCACACTTGCAAACTTGAAAAAATTTGCTCGACATGAGGAATTGGATTATGACTGCCATTGATTTCTAATTCTGCGAACAAACACAACAACAGGCCCTTATAGAAATTATGGAGTTCAGCAAACTAAATTTAAGGATCTCCAAAAAAAAAAAAAAAAAAAAAGAGCCAGAAAAAAGCCAGATCTAGTGTTTGTGCCTACAGGTGTAAGAAGAGTACTGGAATTCTGTTATTTTGCTGCTACCTTTTAAAAAATAGCATGTTTTGTCTTTTAACATGAAAACACATTTCAGAAGTATCTCTAAGAAAACCAGATGTTAAGGAATAAGCAAACAGGAAAAAGAAGATAAAATTGGAAAAAAAAGGAATACCTGCTAAAGCTGGAGTGTCATATAGTTTCATGGCAGAGTTCTCTAGCTATTAGTTGCTCTATCACGAAATATGTACCTGTTGCAACAACAAAATTTAACACATTAATAAAAACAACTAATCGATACAGCAGCACCAGCAGTTGGCTATCTGCAAAGTTCAACACTTAATCATAATTAAATCAGGAATAGCTGACACATCCAAGTGTAAGAAATCATACAAACAATGCAGTAAGTAACCAACCACCCTTTAATTATCAAATTGGTCAAGTCTGGCATTGACTTCAATTATTTCTGTTTAAGTTCACTTGAAATAACAATTAATCCCCCATGTACACCTTTTCCAATTATCAAACTAAGATTTAAGATAAATCAGTGAAAGCAATGATAGTTTAATTATATTAAACCACATAAAATATACAATGAGGAAGCATGTTCATGCAGATAACCACTTGGGTGCCACACACACAATAAATTAATAAAATAAAAATAGCAGTGCTTTTTCCTTTCCCATGAAATATTATGTTGCTATCAGAGCAGCCACTCTTGGTGGGTAGATGGGTATAAAGAAAATAGAGAATTTACAGCCATGGATATAATTTCTTTTCCTAGGGCACCAGGTGCTTTAAATGCCACCAGAAGGATGCTCTAGGCAATGCCATGCTGTCCAACAAGGTTTGGCATAGATTAGCTCTAAGCCTTTGTGTCTTTGCATGCTTTGATTAAGGGCCAGTGTTAGAACTCCTATGGGCTTCTACTTGATCCAGTGTAGCATAGCGTTTTGGGGTTGTTGGTTTTTTTTTTCAATCACAACTGCCAAAAATATGCCAGTTAAGATAATTACATTTCAATTTAAATTGGTAATTTATTGGAAAATTTCAAACAGGGCAGAATATCATGTTGTGTTTCCAATCTTATCCCACAACAACACTTCTTTTGTTTGTTGCAGATGATTTAAGGGCCCAGTCCCATGTTTTTGGCTCTCAGTAAGACCAGAGATTTTTAGGACTCTTCGTACTTTTGCAGGATTGTCTCTTTAGTCTGTTTTAAACCTTCAGACCTCCCCTTGATTTTTGAACAGCCTTATTAATACTTCTTCATACCAGACACTGTTCATGTAAAGGAGCAGAAAAAACAGAGGATCTGCTTGGATTTGCCTTTTTTTTTTTTTTTTTTTTTTGCTTTGAACATAGTGGTTTTATCTGTCTGTTGTTTTCTCTAACTACCTTTCTTTATGAGTTGTAATAAGCTGTAAGAAACAAATTCTTCCTAATGATATGTGCTCTGTTTTGAGGAGAACAGAAGAACCCAAGAACCCAAATGTCTGCCACTTTTTTGTTGTTTTTATTATTTGTTTCAGGGCTGACACAGAAGCTTGGCAGTCGCAACATACTGTAAGGGAAATCATTTTCCTTTGTTTAGAATGCAGTGTGTACGGTCATTTACATAATAAAATCCTCACACAAATAACAGATGGTGAAGAGGCACTCATTTTGCCACATGTTGGAAGCATGATACAGTTCCTTGCTGAACTCGTTTCTCTTACTTTTGCCTACAGATGTCTATCAGCTATTAAACCTTGGGGTTAGTCAGCTGGCAAAAGGTTTAAAGACAGGCAAAAATCTGTCTACAAAATCTTCCTTCTTTCAGGAGAAGCAAATGTTACACCGTGATAGAAATGCTCAATCAATTGAAAATGGTTTTCACTACCATGAAAAGTAGATAATAATCACTATTTTTGACACTCGTTGGGCTGAAATGGTTCACTATAGAAGATAATAAACACCTTTATTCCACTGAGTCTGAAATGTTTTCTCTCTTTTGGAATTCTTTTCAGAGCAGAAGTCAGGGACAGAAAGAGCTATGCTAATGCTGTATATGAGCAATATCAGTTCTTGGATACATTACCATTAATTCTATGTGCAAATTAAGTGCCAGAAAACAAATGTCTGTCACATGGAATAATAGCCTTACAGTCTGTGTACAGTACAATGAAATAAGATCACACTACACTCCCTAATTAGAGTTAATGGATCTGCTTCTGATGACTTTTATGCTAATTTCATGATCATGTAATTCTCTCTATTGTCTCCAGTGGAGTTGCCCTTGAATAAGAAAGGTATGCTCAGAATCTGTCCCTTGCATGGGATATTCAAATAAGTGCTGCAAAGCAAGAAATAGGCAAGAAACTCTTCTGCTACTGCAGCTTCCTACTCCCATCCCACCCTCTATATTTATCATCACTCCTCAAGATTACCAGATTGTATAGTTCTGACTGTTTCATGTTTGCCCCTTTAACATCTAAAGGCATACAAAGTCTATTTAATAAAACTGTTAACTGGGCAGCACTTTCCTCAGAAAGATGTACATGTATACAAGATCTCCTTTCTGTAAATATGAAAAAAGAAATGCCATACCCAAACTGAGCCCAAACTTAAAGGTCTGCATCAAAAAAGAAAAAGGTACATCATGCATGACAGTACTGAGCTCTCATCTGAAATGCAAACCTGATCTGAATGTTTATTTTACATTTAGTTAGCTCTGATTAACTTGTTTTTGTGCCACATGAGGCTTGTCCAAAAGGAAACACCGATATTTTGAACTGCTAAAACATTAGCTAGCACAGTTTAAAAAGGAACATCAGGCCTGGTTATCCTATAACACGGAGCTCTGAAGATCGTCAGTCTTTAAAATCCAGGAAGTGCATGGTTGTTTTTAAAGTCAATAGCTGACAGGTGCTTTCTGATGCTGTCATTCACTGTGTTTTGAAATTCATCTTCTCAAATATTTGCCCCTGTAACTACTTATCATTTTGGAGAATGTGCCTACATTCATCCCTTACCACTAAGTCACTGAATTTGACACAGCTGAGTGGTCTACCAAAGTGGGACACTCCTGCTCCAGGGTTTTCCCCACCAC
The DNA here is from genome assembly GCF_036417845.1 of Apteryx mantelli. Classification (NCBI taxonomy): domain Eukaryota; kingdom Metazoa; phylum Chordata; class Aves; order Apterygiformes; family Apterygidae; genus Apteryx; species Apteryx mantelli. The sequence continues at coordinate 111,460,888 of NC_089978.1, forward strand.
CTTGCTGCTTGCAAAGGAGCTTTCCAGGAAATGTCCATCACCTTGCTCCAGAAACTGTCATATTAAAACCAGCTAACACAGCTCAATGGTCATGCAACCAGCTACTTTCTGGATACATCAGAGCAGTGTATCAGGCTGCTATGTTTCAAAATCATCATATCCTATGGGAATATCATGCACCAGCACTGGCCAGTTAATTTGAAATCACCTGTATGTCATGTCAAAACATAAAAGCAAATGGAGCATTTTTTTTTTTACCATATCCAGAACCATGCACTCACAAGGTTACATAGAGGTGCAGGTATGAAAAGGGAAAGAAATCCATACTTCGTATACTTCACATGAAGGCCAAATCCAAAAGGGCCCTGTCTCCCTTTTAGATGCTTTACCTAACACTGATGATGTCACCAGGAACCTACTCCTTATCCAGTTTTCGTATCTCCAGGCTATATGCACAGGAGAAAATCCTAAGGCAAGCATGCTGTCTTCAAACTTTCCCTTCCCCTTTTCTCCATCCACTCCTCTCAAATGATCATTGATAAAAATATGTAACCAAGACACATGTAAACTGACAACATTTTCTTTTTCTCTCCCCTCTCCCCCCCCAAAAGGGTGATTAATGTTTGCAGCTCATCACTGGCTCTTGACTGACTTCTGCCACAGTGGTACATAAGCCCTTTTGAGATAATTATTGACCTACTTCAGCTCCATCTTTAACAAATGCTTTAACAGTGGCAGTTGAAATTACAAAATTTAATAATAAAAATGATTTGCTCATTTGTCATTATGTTTGTTATGGCTGATAAATGAACACTACACACTGCCACTAGCCTCAGGGCAACAATAAGTAGTCTGTAGTACTCTTTTTTGGAATAGTCTGTATTTAGTGATCCTATTTTGAACTCATGCCTCCTGACTACTAACTAGAAATACTCTACATTCAGCCCAGTTCAATGGTAAGATAATACTCTGTCAACTGATGAGCAGGATTACAGTTATCTGTGCTTTTTGCCTCCCAGGATACTCTTACATCAGCTGAATTCCCAGGCTTACACATCCAGCATTTGTACATTGGATTAATCTTGCTGTGAGTTTGCTAAAAGAATTGAAACAGATATTGAGCTGTTCTGTATACCTCAAAAATGTTCCTCAGATATAACAGCTCAGTCTATTTATAACACTAACCACTTTACACAGCAACATGACGGTAGAAGGCAAAACACTTATGCAGTCTCTCTCCAGGAGCCCTTTAATGTTTAGGGGAAACTCAAGTAACAAAATGCACTTACAAAACCGACAGAGCTTTGACCCACTGCGCTGCAGATATATACGGCCTACCAAACAAGGCACTAGTCTAGGCCATAGGAGACCTCAGTTCAATTTGCAGTTGCGTTAGTGTTGTAATGCACAACCTTGAGTAAATTGTGCCTGTGTGTTGGCTTTCTCCACCCACGAAAGAGATTTTGGCTCCTCTTATATTCTGTAAGACACTGAGATCTACAGATATGAGAGGTAGGTATTATTATGTTCCACAACTTTATCTCAACTAGACTGAAATGTATTCTTCCCATGCCAATGGCACTGCTATTTGGATGTTTAGCATGCACTTTTCCATTATCCAACAACAGATGTACTTTCTGGATAGTCTTGAAAAGACTGTTTTACAGAGCGTTTGAGACTATTTTGTTTTAATTTTATTTCTTTTGTTGCTTATTTTCTTTAAGCATTTTATCCTCAGGGACTTGGCTAAGCCATGACCATTAAAAAAATTATACAGCAATATGTAGTTTCTGTTTTCCATTTAAGCTAACTCGTACACAACTATATCTCAAAGGATTGAACATACCTTTTCCACTTTTCTGATTCTCTCTTCATGAATGTTGCATACAGTCTGGGCAATGTCCCTTCCCATTGTAGGACAATTATTAGAGCCAAATGTTGCTTGAAGTATGGATTATATTTATCTTGCTCCTAGGATTAAGAGCAGAGAGATTTCCTTACCTTCCTGTTTCTCCAACTTCTGTCATCAGGTTTCCATAAACAAATCAGGCAGCCTCCTTTTTGAGACCAAGGAGATGATGACAGGAAGAAAGCAGACCAGAATGAAGGTTGCAGAAAATATGACTTGTTCTAAAAAAACCAGCAATTTTCTCTACTCTCCATTCCAAGGAGGCCAAAACTGCTAGAATAAATTTAGCCTACCAAAAGTATGTTTAATCCAGGCCATGACTTTAAACTCCCTTGTTTTCTGTTCCCACTCATCCCCCTTTACAGTTTTTAAAGCCACAGCATTTCAAATTTGACATATTTTTACATTTTTAAAATTAGTGAGTTATACTTCAGAAGGCTTTAAAAAAATTGAAGCTGCTCAAAACTTACAAAGAAATATTCAGTAATCAGCAGCAGCGAAAAGAAAGAAAAGTGAAATTGCTTCAAAATAGTGTTATAAAGTCACTACAGCAGAGATTTTCAGAACTGTCCTGGAGTTGCACATATGCAACTCTCATCAAGTTTTATAGAAATTGTATATGTTTTGCCTACATCGGTCTGAAAAAATCCAGTCTGCATGCCCAACGCCTAGTAACGTAACACTTTGAATTTATTGCTTAACTTCCTTCTTAAATTCCTTTTCCTCAAGTATCAAATCTAGAAGAGGGTTAAGATCTGATGGCTTCTGATGTATTCTGATGTCTACAAGTAGTCTTTATTCCATTGGAAGTAGCCTAAGAACCAGCCTGGGAATATTTAGGTAAGCCCAAAAGGTGACACTGACAAGGAAAAAAAGAAAACTAACCTATTTGTATTTTCTGCAATTATTCCTAACACACAGACTCAGCCTAACAAACTTCAAGAAGTTTTAAGGACATAATTATCTAAAAGTCTCCCTTTGTAAAACTGACATTTTACAGAATGTGGGAAAATACATTAAGGAAGAAAAAATTACATTCCTCCTTCCTCCCGCCCCAGTTTTATGTGTACAAATGGAGCTCAATTGCTTCCTTCTGTGAACCTCAGTGCTAGTATAGAATTAACATTTATTTAAGCTAGTTTACATGTCTAGGGGTAACCTTCAAGTAATAAATACTTTCTCCTCTATGTTTATTATTATGCCTAAGGGTTTCAGTGGCCACAAAAAACTAGCTAAAACTTAAAAAGTCAATCTCTTCAGTAGGGCCAAAATCTAAATTGTTTCTCCCCACAGTCAGTTTCAAAGTACTGAACCTTATAACCACCCCTTAGCTCAAGAAGTTTTCTCAAGTCTTCTCAGATCAAGAAGTTTTGAGGGTATTTCACAAAGCTGCTAGTTGTTTCCCCCAACCCTGCACAAACAAGATTCCCACAATTCATTGTAATGGGAGCATCACCCCCCCCCTCCCCCGATACTAATAAAAAGACACATCACCTAATAAAAACACCTAGTTACATTTTTGCTGAACATCATTCACAAAGGTGAGGATACGGAAGGGCGTCAAAATGTATTATTTTGCTCAAAGCCCTTATTCCCTTAAATAGGCATGTATTTTGATAGGATTATGCATTTCAATCACAACGGGAGGATTATTTGTTAATATGTATTCCTCATGTAATAATGACTAAAATTTTTAATACCAAACTGGATGCTTCCTAATAATTTAACTCCTAGAATGCTGGCATGTTCAAGTATTCGAAAAGTTACATATTTTCTGCAGAAAAACATATGTAAAAATAGCTTTCAGGGCCTATGCAACAGGCCTTCCTTGCTATCTTACAAAAAGACAAATTAAGTAACTACTATTACTTAAATAACTATTTACTCAAATAATTGATAATTGGTACTATCAATAATTTAGGAGAGAGAATTTTCTCTGTAGTCTCAAAGATATAATTATATTATACTGAAAATATTCTAAATTAAACTTCCTACGGAATACAATAGGGCAGAGTACACATGCATGTTTATTTTTTGATCAGTTGAATTAATCATTAGTGCATCCATACAGCACTTAAATCTTCACAACAAGAAATACATTTGCATTACTATTAAAGAACAGAATGAGGGTACAAAACTTATCTCATTCAACACATTCAAAAGACAGGGAATTCACTGGAAAGGAATATCAGTGACTTTCATTTCAGCAGCTGCTCTTTGTTACCATTTGTAACACAGCCTCTTTTCAATGCATTCACACTGTTTCTTCACCTTCAGGAACTTCTTCACCTTCGCACACTTTTCCATGAAGTCACATCAACATGGAAGAAAATTCAAGGTTTCACTACATGCCCTGATCCACTTTTTCAAAGCCTCCTGGTTCCCAACATTGAAAGTGAGTCCCAGCGCAGAGCCCAGCGCAAAGAACTCTAATAAGCCAGTTGAGTTTATTTCCTGGGATATACCACTGAGACCAGTTGTTAGAGGCAAAGAAGAAATAGCAGCAACTTCTGAGAAGGGCAGTGAAACAGTGGCAAAAGTCTAGGACTGGATGAGCCACATGAGGAGGAAGCATTCAGGGGAGAGCATTATGCTAGGAAAGGGAAGGATTAGGCATCTTGAAGTAAAGGTCTCAAAAAATCCATTGCGAGTCAAACTCAGCAGTTCCTTCCAATTAGTTCTAACAGACCTCTCCCCCCATTTTTCCATATAAGAATTTGACAATTTTTAAATAGGTGTTTATAGTAAAAATTACATTAACTGCCATTTTTAGGTATACACTGTATCCTTCTTAATTTTGCCTAATGTAGTCCTGCTTGTGTGTGCACATACAGACAATACCAACATAATTAAACATGTGTCACACACCATTTAAAATATGTGTAATAATTCTCTTCTTTCTTCCCCTTTCACCTTCCTTTTCCTTGTCAGCCATTTTCTTCACCTGCTTTTCTGGTCTTCACCTTCCATTTCCTTTTTCTATCTTTTGTCAGTCTTTCCTCTTTCCGCCCCCTCCCAAGTCTTTTATTCACTGTTACTCTCCTATTTTGCATTTCAAATTTGTTTTTGACTACAGGGTTCTCAACGCTATTTTAATAAATGCAAGCTGAATTGGTCCAACAGGCACCAGCCACTTCTCCTGTGCTGCATTGAACACTAATTTGCTTTTTGTTTGTTCATGCCTAGAACAATATATTGTATTCAGATTATACCCGCTACAATATATTGTTTCAGTTAATAAAAAGCAATTTCATATTGATTGCAGAAGATGCAAAGGAATATTTGAGGTTAAAAATAAAAACAATCTAACAGGGTAGAGGATTAAAAAAAAAAAAAATACCACCGTCTGGCCTTGTAATAGTACACACTGCATGTATACATGAAGTAAAGGATTAGAACTTTAAGAGCTCAGAAATATAAAGATTGAGGAATAGGATTATTATTCCATATAAACTAAAGGCTAAATATTCTAATGAATTCAGCTTCTCTTTTTTCATTTAAATTAAAGGATAGTCCTAACATCCTGATACTAGCCACTCCTTCTTCCCCGAAGCCTGCCTCTCAGTCATCCCCTTCCTCCCTGACATGGCCTCCAGCCTCTAGAGCATGGAGGAGGAGAAAAAAGTACAAGAGAGGGATGAGTAAGACACCAAGACCACTTCTATTCAGAGGGACAGGGTCTTCACAGAGATGACATTCTCTGGGTACGGGTCAGGTGAGGATAATCCAGACTTTAAATTATGAACACACAAAGGATAATCCAAACTCTAAATCATGAAAGCACAATTTAAAATAATTAACAGTGTCCTGCTGCATGTGTGTTTGGGGGAATGGAGAGGGAAAAACTCTAGCTCCCATCAATCTGTTATCAATTATGAGAACAAAAAGTCCATGAATACAGGGTTGAATCCACTCAGGGGATAACTACTTCACTGAAATCAAACCTTGTTGCAAAAAACAAAAGGATATGAAGGCCTCTGCTAATGCACACACAGAAAAAAGACTGATGAATAGAAAGGGGTGAGAACAAAAGAAAAGAAAGACAAGAATTTAATTAAAGTAATTGATTTGAAAATGTAGAGTATGTTTATCATTGAAAGCCTTCTTTGCTTGTACCGTACAGCAGCAACAGAATGAACGTTTCTTGTTGATGATGTTGGTTTGGCTTAAGCCCAGGTCTTACAGTATCAGAACATTTTATCTGTACGTTTTCTTTCTTCTTTATTACAGGGGTTGCTATAAAGAAGGTTATTTTTATGTTAATGTTCTTACTCATTCCTTCTCCCTCAAAATTCCTTTCCTTTAATCTTCTCTTAAGAAAATTTGGCAGAAAATTTTCCTCTCCATATAAAGAGATAGGGAACAGGTCCCTTCCCCTCCCAAACCACACTTATGACTTGTTACATACAGAGGAGGAAGTGGAGGATGATGGCAAAGGAAAATAACTGGGAAGATAAAGATACAACATTTGCTCATTTAAATCTACTCCAAGAAGCATGAACCACAAGCAGATTCTAACCTGCATTCAGAATTATTGTTACTTTGTCCATCTTCTGGTTTGTCTATTCCAAAATCATGCTTATTCAAGTCATGAATACTGTAGCAAGATAATGTTATTTACTTCACTTTGTTCAGTGTGGTCTTTTCATGCATTTGGAATGCTTCCTGATACAGTTTCTTTTGGACAGAGTTTTAGAGGCACATACCAAAAAAGCCAAATTGGCATGTTGTCTCTTAGTGGTGATGCAAACACAACCCTTGCTGCTCTCTAGAATGCACTCCTTATTAAAGCAATGTATAATTATTATTATTATTACTACCGATCATTTATTCTTGGCAGCATTGGTAAGACCTCCCTACCCACTCCAGGATAAACAGCCAAACTTTCTAACTAACTCAAAATTGAAATGAGGCTCTTCCCAGAGAACCCCTTAATCCCTGTCTTGTCATTTGAGAGGAAAAAATACACAATTTTGTTTCAACTTTATCCTTTTCACAGTTACACCACCCTTGTAGGTTCAAAAAAGCAGACCAGTCAATGAGCCCCCCATGAATCGACACAAAAATTCTTTCACAAAAATGTCAGCAAGAGGTGCTCAAGTACTAGCTACACATTATCCCATTGTGGTTTGCATGCTGCTGACACTTCTCAGCTTCATCAGCAAGCGGTAAAGCACTTAAGGGTACTGGTGAAGTAATACCTTCAGCAGCATAAAACATATCATGCAAGGAAGTACTGTAACTGGTTTAAGTACATAATGCAAAAAGGTAAGCAATATTAACATTAGCTTAATTCAAATTGGGAAATAACTTGCATTTATTTCTTTTTTTATATGCACATTTTTTGTTAAAAGACATTACATGGCACTGAATTGGTTGTGAGAGGATTGACTATAGCCATGGTAAACAATGACTAGGGAGAGACCGAATAGTTTTGTTCAAAACCACATAAAAGTTGTATGACCATAATGAATTATAGTGATAATGACTGGCAGCCTAAGAGAAATGAAATTGTAGTGTTGGATAAGCCTCTAATACAAGATGTCTGTCTCCAAGGAGACCCATTTGTTTGACCCAGTGAAGACCTATTACAAAAGCAGCACTAATCACAATCCTTGCAGTAGACATCACAAGAAAAGGAAAAGAATGGACTTGGAAATTAAATTATTTTCATACTCCTACAGTGCATAGTCACCTGTAAAAAACCAGAAAGGGAGAGCACTACTGCAGGAAGCATCAGAAAATAAGTCTGTATTTGCATGTTCCAAATGCAAAATAGAATTGCAGCATCTCTATAATTATACCCTTTACTAAGGGACAGTTCAGTTCTGCAAGCATTAGCTGTGGGTTTAGAGCATGGTTCATAAATCACCCTGTGGCAAGATTGGGATTAGGCAGAATGAAGCAGTATATTCCTTTTCTATAAGAGAGGGGCCATATTTTCAGTTGGAACACAGCAGCAGAGCACCATGAACTTGAATGAAGTCTCTGCAGTCAGCAGTCCCACATCAGTATGCACTAATTCCTATCTGTTCTGCAATTGCAACTTGGTGGAAATTTGCCTGGTTGATCTGGCACCTTTCATAAGAATTGGAGATATCACGAATTTTGATACCAGTAAATCAACAGTCACCAGTTTTTGCACCATTCAGTAAAAATCTTTCTTCTGATCTTAAACAGGGATCAAGTTTCTTTATAAAGTTCTTTAAGATCTAGATTGAAAAAAAATCTGTAAAGCTAGGTAATAGTAACTGTATCACTGCGTAGCACAGTGAAATTACAAATACTGTATTACCATCTACTGAGTAATAAATGCATAAATGAGTTATAAATGCTAAATTGATTTTTTTTTAATCAGCCTTAAAATTATTATTATTGATACTGTTTCATCATCTGGCAAGCATTTGTGCAAAGCATCATAACAACAAAACAATGCTCCATAATTGCTATTATGTGTGAGAAAAGACCATATGTAGATTCAATGGAAACCAGTGAGAGAACCATTATGAACAGAGGTGACCATAAAACCACTTGCCTAATATTGTTGAGCTCTTCTAGCACTGCATCAGAGAAGAATTTTAAGGAGTGAATGGCATGAACAACATAGTTTTGTAGATATTCAAAAGGGACCTTAGGAGAAAGCACTAAAACATGAGTGCAGCAAACTCAGAGGTGGTGATTCCTGGAAAGGAAAATCTACAAAAGCAACTGGAATCCGGCCCAGCTTTCTCTGCTAGAGGCTGGTGCTCTGTAACCAGGGATCCCCAGCTCATTTCCTTGGGTGTCTCTGCTGGTGACAGCCATATTTCTGAACAGGCAGAGGCATGCCTTCCCACCCTACCTCCTGTCAAAGACGAAGTGTTCTAGTCCCCAGGTCTTATAACCTGCACCCTGAAGGTTGGTTAAAGCCAGGCTCATATGGGATTTTAGAGCACCATCATTTTCCCCTCATCACTTTCCCAAAACACTAGCTCAGCGTAGCCTGGCAGCCACTGCTTCCAAGTTTTGTCTAATCACACAGCACTGTGCCTGCCCCCAGGGAAACCCTCAGTGCTGCCCTGGGACTGTGCAGTCAGAAAGGGCCTTCATTCAACTACAATGACTATTTTTCCATAGACCATTTACTCACCGCTCTCCATTTTCACCACACCCTTTTCTCCCCTTTGTGAGCCTTGAGGAAGCCTGAATCAAGGCTACTCTCAGCTCCCTGATCTGCCCCACAGGTAACCTATTACCTTCACCAACCTCAGGCAATTCTCCAGTTTCACAATTCACCCACCAAGTTTCTAGGGCCTGTATTCAAGGGAGCTGTGCATCTCCACAAGGTCCACATCCCAGATTCCATAGATCCACACAACTTTCAACTTCATGATCAGCTCAAGACATGAGCAGCAGAAAACCAAGAAGCAGCATCTGAAAAGAAGATCTGTGCCATCTCATTATGCTGTGTGCCATCTCTCAGCACTCATCTGATAGAAAATATCAGAAACCAAGTCAGTGCCACAGGCATTATAGAATGAGGATTGATGCCTGGGTGCGAACAAAAAAATGAAAAAAGCCACCTGACCCCAAGATTCGGTACGACAGAAGCATGAACATGAAGCTGAGACAATTAGTCCACCATGCCATAGGTGGGAGAAGTATTCATCTGAAGTGGCTTAAAAGAGGAAGGCCAAAACCAGGAGCTGCTCCTGTGATGAGAAAGGGAAATCAATTTCATATTCCACTGGGAAAGCAGACAAAACTGTCTGGAGGAGAAAAGCAAGAGAACAGCATTTCGGGCTGGGGTGGGAAATGGTTGTGGAAAGGCAGAAGATGACCTTGACAACAGGCAACATGTTTGTTCTGGCAATCAGGAAAAGCAAGATTTACAAAACAGGAGAGGGAGTGAAATAAATATAAGAACAAAAGATAACAATAGGATTAATCCTTTTATTTTTAAGGATAAAACACTTTCAATCCTAATGGAGGTATGTTACCAATTTCTGAGTTACAAAAGCAACACTTGCTTCTCCTTTACTCTGAACACTACATGCTAGCAATATAGTGATATTCTGTGCCAACTTCTGCAAGGTGTGAGCAAGTGTATATCTAGAGAGGGACAAAACAAATAAGTCCACAGTTTATCAGATACAAAATGTCTTTGATACAAACCATCTTCCTGAAAACTTGCCTGTTTTCACCTAGGACTGTTAATTTCTGGGGCCCAGGAACTAAGAAAACTGACATTAGAAGAATTCGTACCACTAAGGCAAACTAGAAAGAAAAAAATCATCTTGTATTACACAGAAAAAAATGATTGCTGCAGTTTTTCTTCAGTATTAAAGGAAAACCAGCATGACTCTAGTTAACATTTCAAAGAAAACAAAATCTCAGGGAGAATACTGCCAAAATACTGTTCAAAGTCATATTAGTAAATATTTGTCAGATCTCCCAAGGTGTTATTAAAGGCATGGCTTTTAAATGGCTAAAGCCATTTATACATTAAGACACTGCTGAATCTTTACATTTTTGCTAGAGAGGTGCCACCAGGACCAAAATCCCAACTCCTTTGAACTAGATACTGTATTTTTACTTTCTATTTCTATTTCAAAAAATCTATTGAAAGTCTGATAATGTGATCAAGCCTAATATTCGTGCAGTAAGAAAATATAATCACATAAAACAGGATTATTGCTCCCTCTTCTCAAAAAACATTTAAAGATATTTGAGAAGAGACAATAGCAGCAAATTTGGCTTTACACTGTGGTACAAGGAGCACAAACTTTCAGAAGCAGCCCTTAGACTCTAGAAAGAGGAGGAAAAAATAGCAAAATACACCAAGAATTTAAAATCTTGCCTTCGTATTCTATAATGGCAATGGTTTCCAGGATTACTGCAATTTGGCTATACCCACAAGGTGATGTAACTTAAAATGTTCTTATTTTTCTTCTTTGTCCACAGAGAAGTTCCATTAACCTTGAGCTTGCAATGTCAAAACAGTAATGCTAAAATCTGTAGTTTACACTGCTCTTTCCAAAAACATTTAGTAAAAATATAGTTGAAAGCAATTTGCAGAAAGTGTAGGGGTAGCTAATAGAAAATAATATGACGGATCAACATGAGGATTTTTAAAAAGAGCTTATTTATCTGCCAACATCCTTGTCACAGTTACTATTTAAATAAATTCTAAGAAATAAAAAAGTATGTGCTAAACTTCAGACAGAAGGATTCTGTTCTACAAATGAGGCCATAAGTATGATTTAATATAAGATCACCTTACCTTTTTAATACAAATGTTTTAAACCTTATTTTATGCTCCACATGAATTATACATCTGCAGTTCATATCATTTATAAAAGATGTGGCCTTTAAGGAATTTGACAATGGACTGATCTAAGATCAAGGGAAAGTTCTCTAGAACATTTTTAGGAATAAACATCAATCTAACAATATAATTTTTCAGGAATTTTGAAGTGAAATATGAATTTTTATCAGATAATTATCAACTGGAGGTCAGTGTATGTCACTTTCCAATCATTTTCTATTACAGATATAATACAGCGATGGTATATATGTACTGGAACAAATTTTCCTGGCAGAGTTATAACTGTGTAGTCTACAGGCTTTAGGGAGATAGTATAGGTATAACAAAGATGGTTAATCTGCTCTTCTGAACTAAACCGTGTAGCACCCACAAAAAAATTTAAGCCTCTCTTTACGATACTGTTTTATCAGGGACAAGTTAGTGAAAAAAAGCTCAAACTAATCAGGGTCAACATTCTACACCACCTTAAGAATACAATAGTTTTCAACATATATATAAATATATAAAAAAACTATATTTTATCAGAAATCAGAGTAAAGTATTTATTTAGTCCAATTTATTTAGTTCAAATTTATTTAGTCTTCACTATGCCATTTATCTCTGCTAGGGTGCCTCTTCTTTCCTTTCTTATGAATTTTATTCAAGACCTTTATATTGTGCCTCATTTTAGAGTCAAACTTGATCTTTTTCCCCCTTAAGAGATGGAGCTGAAGTCTTATTCTGGTTGATGGATGTAAACAGAAAATAACTTTGGTTGGTTCACTTTCCATTTCTCGTCCTTAAACTTTTCATAAGCTACTTTCAGCTCTCATTGTTGCAAATTATTTTTTCCAACTGTAAAGTGTCACACAAAAAAGAAGAAAAATACAGTTAAATAAAATGAATTCAAAGGTGGCTCTTGATCTACATCAGTATTATCAAGGTGAGAGTATGCCCTATAATGTCCACTCATTTTTATGAGGGTAAAATACATAGAGTAGAAGTGCTATATTAGGTAAGTGAGATAAAGTGGAACGTTATGTCACGCAATTATTTCTTTCTTTTGTCTCGGGATTACTAAAATCAGTGTGGTCTGCAAGGGGATACAAATTAAATTTTCCCAGATACTGGCACTAAATGCCTTCTAACAAATGGTCTGTTAACCTCTTTCAAGGACCCCCTGACATTAAGTGCTATTGGCTCTGTGTTTGCTAGTAAATATCAGGCAAAATTTAAAACATGGGTTTTAACCGGTGAAGCAGAACATGAGGACAGATTCTGCACCTGTCACAATCTCTTTGAGCTTGTACATGACTTTGGACATTCATGTCACTTCTTTGAGCTTTATTCCCTCACCTATCTATCTTGGAGGCCCTAGAAGAGATTCTACTTCTTTGGGGCCCTAAGCACTGTTGGGCTGTGAAGCACAACTATAATCCAGGTGATAATAAATGCACTCTCTCATCATATCATACTACAAGAAGAGTGCTTGAGGGGATTCCGTTGGGAAACTGGGAAGCTCCAGGAAGATCTTCCACCTGTGAACATGCCCAAACAGAAATACCCCTCAGCTGTAGACCCACAGGATTCACTGCAAGACAAAGAGTTAAGAGAATTTGCTCACAAAGACCAAAAAAAAAAAAAAAAAAAAGTTTTAGATGCTCTTCTCTTAGGTGATTTATGTTTTTCTGGGAAAGAAAAGTTCTCACTGTATAGCTTGCAAATTCAAATATTGCAAGAGAAGCCTAGAGCAAAGGAAGGGCACTCTCTTTTGAAGAAAATGTATGTAAAGTTTTAGTGATTGGATGTTTGTTCCCCCCCCCCCCAAATAAATTAATTGCCTAAAATGGTGGGATAGCAGCATCATTACAGTCTGTCATTTCATGCTCAAACACTGGATGGGTTCCATAGGTGAAGACATATGCTTCCCTGTCTTACACGCTAGTTGGGCTGCCACTATCCTCCTGCCACATCAAGAAGGTATATGCCTACCACAGGCTTCTGGAGCTCTGCACGAGATCATTTGGAGAGATTTTCTAGGCTCAGGTACAGAAAACAGCAGATTAGGTCCTTTCTGGCTATAACATGTTTTAATTCTTTTATGGCCATCCTGAAGATCAGTTTAGGCACACAGTGCAAGCAGGTGTAATACATGTGATGTACCCCTTCCACTGCAAGCTGGCTTCACCGTGCCCCAGCTCACAGCAGAGTATAGCTGAGCCAACACAGGGAAAAGCCTACTTTAGCCTCCCACAAGCTCTTAATCCTCAAAAATAATGGAGACACCACAGTAGAAAAAAAAAGGAATGATTTTGTCTCAGAAGCACAGAATTCAAAGGGCTAGGTTCGGTGCAATGCAAACTACACTTTATCGTATTGGCTGCTCTGTTTTTCCCACAAGGCACTAGCTATTTGTCCCATAGAGCCATAAGTCCACTGGAAACATATTAATGCATCAGTCCTCATGTAGTGGTTATAAATGAGATATTGCTCCCATTTCACAGTTGGAAAAATAAGTGCACACAGAGAGTAAATTACTTTCCCAGTTGCACAACATGCACATCTGTGGCAGAGCTGGGAGGGTTTATACATTATCCCTCTGCTTAAACAACCATCCTATCCCTCCCCAGAACTAAAACTATTCTGATGAATGGCAAAAAACAGAGAGAAGTTCCTGAGAATAGACATGTCTAAAAATGTCTTTAGCACAGTTTAAAAATGGACTTGAAGCTTTAAAAAGACAGTCTGGGGCTCTGGAGATCAGTAATGGGCTTTTAAGCTTGATTTTTCATTTTTGTGGTTATGCAGCAAGATTTTAAGTAGTAGGCCAGCTCAGTCCATCTGGCTGTTCCCGCCAGTGATGATAGCGGTGGCCTCTGCTTATACATACTGTGCTCATCAACAATATTCTGCAGCTGACATGCAGCATACTTTTTTTTTTGTTCCAGTCGGGCTTTGATCTACAGCATTCAAAGATGAACAGTTCCTTTCAAGATATTTGCAAACCTTGTCAGAGTCTGATTGTAGCATGACATTAACATTAGGCTGATTATCACTTGCCTGAGGAAGCACTGTTTCCATGAACACACTGGCTTTTCTCTCACTCTCTAGACAGCTAGATAATAGCACAGAGTGTGAATGGCAGCAGCTCCACAGCAAAGCCCTGGTGACAGTGCTGAAACAAAAACGATTTAATTTTCCTGTAAATGCTGGAAATTTGGCAGTTAGATTTTAGGATAGCTTTGCTGCATCTTTCAGATTAAAAAAAAGCCAAATGATACCTACTCTCACTCTGACTAATTCAGTATACTTCCGATGAGTACAGAAAGTCTATTTCACTCAAATATGCACTGTATCCTTATAAACTAGTTCTGCAGGGGGAGAGGAATGAGAAACAAAGAAGGGGAATAATCTATTTGAAAATGACAAAATATCACTTTTCTTCATTCTTTTCTCTTTTTCTTTCTCCTCTTTTTACTTTTTTACCCCCTCCCTCCAATTTCTTAAATGTTTTGTAAATGGAAAAGCAATCACTGACTTTCAATGTAAAATGACTAGATGAAGGTAAAGAGATAATCTTTGTGGAAGAGCACAGTATGCATGCCACCTTTACAGACAGTTATAGCAGTCTCAAAACACAGGCCCAGTTCCACTATACTGTTCAACACCTCCTTGGGAGCACTGAGCAACCAAAATGCATCTGAATGAAAACAAGGATCAGTCTCTGCTCCCTTCCCCGCCAAAATCTTAAATGATACTGCACAATTGCTGGTCTCTGTAGGGAAACAAAATCACCAGAAAAGTAATACTTCAGTTATCCAAAAAGTAAAATAAATCTGTGTTCCATACATTGCTAAAGACCCTATTCAAACTTCTATCCTCTAACCACTTTAATCCAGTTAGAAGTTGTCCTGATTCCCAAGTTAAAGCAAGACACTAGAGGGGACTTAGATCTCCTCAGTATCTAATCTCATTTTGGCAGGTTTGCAGATTTTCTGCCAAGCACAGTGGAAATGTTAAAATGTAAATGAGCCAAAGTCCTATGGGCATCTGACAAGAGTACCTCTGGAAAAGAACCTTTTTCCTGCACCAGAGCAGCTGAGCTAACAGGGTAAGCATTCATTTTCACTGAAGCATGTTGCTACAACCCTCTGCTTATTTTAGCATTGTCAAATTTTCCAATAAAACCTTTGGGGATATACTCCACCTTTGATGTGTGCATGTAATTTTCATTAACTTTAATGAAAGTACGTATCAAAACAGGAAAAATTTCATTATGGAAAAAACTGGGGATCTTCCTCCATAATTGCAAGCATTTGTCCATGTTATTAGTCCTAGCAATTTAAAGGGAATTCAGAAATAAAACAAATGTCCAACAGAATGAACAGGAGCTGCATAAATTGGTGGTGTCTTTCTCAGTCCTTGACAGTAAAAGACTAGCCATAGATGTTTTGGTCTCCTGCACCCTCTGTTTACTAATTATACCAATAATAAAGGATAAAGAAACTACTTACAGGAAAGATAGAAGAGAATTCTAGAAGAAAAAAAAAAAGAAGAAGTCATATACTCCTGCCCTTATTCAAGGAGTATTCTGAATGAAACATTGATTTTAGGAAAAGAAAAGAAATTAAAAGAAAGGTCTGAGTGCACATACCATTATGCACAGGAACAAGCACAAACATACTTCAGAGAGACTTGCCAGATCCTGGGGTACCTGTTCTATGTTCATGTCACTGTCCTAAAATCCATTCGTGTCAGAAAGGAATAAGCATGATGATTCATACCCACCCAAGATTACTCATGAACCAGATCTAACTGATGTATATAAGATCAAAGAAGAGAACACCAGTGCTATTTAATGAATTCTTGAATTAATCCAGCAAATAATATATTTTTATTTCTGCACCTAGATCTAACTGATGGTTGGAGCACCAGGAGCATAGCCTCTACCTGCTAAGGGTGTATTTCCTAAACAGTTTCCCCTCCCTCTCCAGATGACTTTCCCAACTGTCACTTTAGAAGTTGTATGCTTTGACAAAATAACCTTATGCTACTTGCCTACAGTGCCTTAGTTCCCAGTTGCCTTCTTTCCCTAAGCAAAACAAACTAAATGCAGAAAAGCAGCTGAGCCTGCCTTTTTTTTTTTTTTTTTTTTTTGGTATTCATTAAAATGAGTAAATTGTAACTAACTTAAAACTCTTACCATGGACATATTTTTGTGTGTCCTGATGGTTATCTTCAGAGGCAATCCAGCACTGACTGGGGCATGAAATATAACATTCAAACCATATGATTACTTTCACAAGTTGACTTTTATTACTCTCTCCCCACCTCTTCCATCCTTTCTGCAATGTCAGTCTCCACCTAATTGCCAGCATCTCAGGCAAACACCCCTGAACTGTCTTTCATGCTAATTGTACTAAACATCCCTAAACAAAGAGGAACCAGACAATATTAATTCTTTGACTGTCCTCAATGGTCTCAAAAATTCTCGTAATGGTCAAATCTTCGACCAATATTAATGCTTTGACCATTACGAGAATCCATAATACATCTTTCAAAACTTTTCAAGGACCCTCTCTGCTTCAGAATAGAGGGAACCAGCCAATCAGTGGTCTGTTAAATTTGGGAACAAAGAGCAGTATTGGCTTTTATCTGTTCCTCATTAGAAACAAACAAAACACTTCCTCTAAGGAACTTCTGTTGCACCATGATACACAGAGAAACATTTATTTTCTTGGTTAAAACTAGTCACTGAAACAAAGTCAACATGATTTTTTTTGTTACTCTTCATTTTAATTTGGGACATAAAGGTAATAAATGTTACTCCAAAACACTAACATATTGATATCTAATGCACTTTAGGAATGAGGTACCACACCAGGTAGGTCTTTCATATTTGTTTTCAATATAAGTGTTAACCTGTACACAAAACAATTTTGCGCCATATATACCTTCCTGGCAAGAGACTCTCATCAAAATACTCACTAAAAACTATGTTCTGAATTTCAAAATAAAAATTAATAATTATCCATAAAAATTATTATCCAAAAGACTTCAAAAGAGACATCTTCACAGTTGATTCAAGTGATTCCAGATTTCTCTATGGGGATCACTTGAAATAATTACGAAGATTTTATTTTGTTTATGAAAAAGTTTTGGTAAATACGGGTCAACAAGAGGCTTCCATTCATTCTTTCAAAGAGCTTTTACTGTTGTCTGGTATGTCACCACCTTTTATTTCCTCAAAACACAGCAAGAAGCACACCAAGAAGTATAATTCAGAGCAGAGTGAGTCACAGTTCTCAACCACTCACCTGACAGAATCATTTACACATCACCAGCTATGCAAGACTGTGATTAAAGTCTAGCTTGATAAGTTATATTTTTGTTATAATCAAAATTCAGGTTTAAATTTAACTTATACCTGAATATTATCATATTTAGATTAATTCACACGGTGATCATTTTGGCAATTACATGACATTACTTCTTATTTCAAATTACATACTATGTTATCTGATAAATAAAACAGCATTTGAATCCTAAATTTCTCAGAGGACCAAAGAGCTTGAATATGAAAATGATAATACCAAAAGGAGATGGAGTAGAGAGAGGTCAGGGTACAGTGTTTAAACACACTCCTATGCTATAACAATTCACTGCAACTGAAAGACTGATTCTATCTGAAGCAGTCATGTGCAACAGTAAGTATAAAAATCTTCCTTATTTTTCACTTGGCCTAATTAATAGTATTATAGTATTCTCCAGACTTAATGTTACAGTGAATTAATGTAAGGCCAACAGCAATAGGAAAGAGTTTAATGGCAACCACTGAACAGAACATAAAACACAGGGAAAGGACAGGAAGAGAAACAGACCTAGTGCTGATCTCTCAGTTGTACAAACCTCCCCCTAAAGTTCACACCACTCTGGAAACATATGTTTAAAATCAAAACCTTTTGGCAATCTGATCACCTTTGGTATTCTTTCATTTGGCCACTTTTGGTTTTGTACTTGGAGAATACATAAACCCTTCATAAGCAGTCAAGTGTCATCAGCCCAATAAAAAGACATCTGTCTCTGGGCCCTCATTTGAGAGGTGCTAAGTATTTGCAGCTCCTGTACAACTCTATGGACCTGTTCTGCAACTTTTGAATGGTGTTTTTTGAAACACCATTGGTTGCTATTGTTAACTGGAAGAATCAGTGCAGATATTTCTAACTTGAGAGGTACAATATGTTCCAAGTTAGCTGTTGGTTGTAAATAAGACATTTTTTATGTGGTTATTACTTTTGTGCTTAGGCACCCAAACATAGCAGGATTAAAAAAAAAATCTTATTTTGACAACTAAAACCTCTCAAACCCTCTTAAAACAACAACATTCATTATTGTAAGTGACGCTTCCTTTAAAATCTCTCTCATAAATTGTCATGCCAAATACCTATGTTCCAAGTCCTCCACAGGAGAGCTTAACTCTGAGAAGTCAACTAAAACTCCAGATTTGTTTGCTTTGAGACTCTTAAATAAATAAAACACTTTGTGCTGAGATATACTGCACAAAAAATGAAACAGACCCTCTTCACATCTGTAAAATATAGGACTGTCATCAAAATAATCTCTCATGAGTGGTATAAAATAGCACCAAGAAATAATGATGTTTGACTAAAAGCTGGATAGTGTCTGATTTAAACATAATGTAACAATGATGTTGCAAGAAAATACAGCTCAAAGTTTTATCTTATGTTCCAAAAATGACATTAGAGAGTAGCTACAGCTTCACTAGGGTCTGTTAGCATCTTCTGAAATAGTGTACTTTAGATCATTGTACAGGGAAATCATAAGCAATAGTCCAGGATGTGTACACAAATGGGAGAGAGAAAGGGATGAACGTGCTGTACTGCTTCTCGGCTTTTTAAAGGCATGGTGAGGATCTTATTTAAATCTTCAGAGTAGAACAAATAATTAAATTGGCTAAATTTTACAATAGCAGCAAATCATCATTGCTTTTCTCAGCATTTATTTTCAAAACAACATGCCACATTCATTCAGTATTCATGTGGCTGTTACACTTACATGTGCAACTTTAGCACAATAAAAGAGGGAAAAGTGTAGGAAAGGAGAAAAAAGTCAGATGTCCCCAAATGAATCCCTGCTGTGCCTACACACACAAGTCATATTAATGGAAAAAATATTCAGTAAGTTACATTACTAAATTAAAACCAGGTGAAGTTCATAATGAGTCAGGATAATTATGCCAGCATTCCTCTGAGTCAAAAAGCCCTGGCTGCTGCTGGCTTATGTGACAGAACAGCTGCTTCAGTCCCACAGAACAAGTAGACTGATGCTTTGTCTTTGACTTTCTATTCTTTTCCAAACCCTGTTTCTAATAAACTAACCTCCCTAGGCAGAATTCCTTTTTTGTCATTATTTTGTTAAATATACTGTCCATTGTAATTTCATGGAGCTATTAGTTGTCAACAGTGACTCGGAGGAAAACCATTAGCACAAAAGATTTAAGCCTGCAAGTATTTCTAATTGAATGCGAGTTCTTCACTGAGTAAAAAAAATCCAATATGGGGCCACACCAAAAGACAGGTACAGAGTATGTTATTGGTATTGCAGCAACACATCAGCTGACAAAAAAAGGAAACCATTGCAAAAGGCCATCCCTACACTGAAGGGGCAAGGCTACAAACAGAAAAGACAGAAGGAGAAGAGAAAGTATGAACACAGAAAGGGAAAGCAGCATATCAGGATCATACAGAAAGGCAGTGGCAGAATTCCGCTCAGGTCCAGGCTTTCTGCTTCCAAGAAGTGGAAAGAAAGAACTTATCAACAAGTACATCATTTTTCATACCACAGATAATGGCATCACCTTCTGGTCGAGGCAGATACGGGTTTGGTACAAGTGCACTACACCTTCCTGGTTCTCAGGTGGAGTATAGCTTGTAAGCCAGACTATTTTGAATAGGTTTAGAGAACTGTAAGTTGTTTTATGGGTGCTATTCTTATCTCTCTTTCCCTTAAAGCCAAGCTTCTTCAACAAGCATCCTGTGCATGATTGAGAATACAATAATGCATAGATGAATTAGAAACATCCAGCATCTCATAAGCTGTGATAATTAGAGCAACAGTATATTTCATGACACTCAGTACTAGTTTCTTGACTTTTCCACAGCTTTACAAGTCAACAGAGGTACCTGCCTTTCAGATAATAACAGACCAATGGTGATTTTTTGAAAGCAGAATGGGTAGGAAATTGGCAGGGATTGCACATTTCAAGAAAAGAAGAGAAATGCTGGGAATTAATTGGTTTGCATCTGTTGATGACATTATGGTATGCATATACACCCTATGTTGTAAAGAAACAAGGTACTAAGCAAACATTTTAGGAATGTCAGCTGAGTGATACGGGAAAAATATCAGGAAAATAAAATAGATAGTAGAAAAAATAAAATAGATTATCCCAAAAGACTTTAAAAACACTGTTTCCTGTATCAAATGATTCTGCTAAGAATCCTAGCGAAGAATCTTTAATGGAAATTTTGTTGCTGCTTTGGATAATTTAATGGAACCAAGGTAGTGCCATTCTGACACTGACATAACAGAAGCACGAGGAAATTTTTTGGGTAAATTCCAAGCTTCTCCGCAGTGGCAGAGCTGTGGGAAGGACTATTGGCTTAATATGCACTATGAATGGCAGGAAAGTTGTGACATCTCAAGGAAAAGACAGAAATATTATATGGAAATACTGCATTGAAATATTGCAGAAGCAGTGCACAGAATAGCACTTCAGGAGGAAGAGAAGTCTCCATTCTTGTAAATATTCAAGCCTGGGAAACTTTCTCTGGCTGACCCTGCCCTGAGCAGGGTTGGACTATATGATCTCCAGAGGTGCCTGCCAGCCTCAACCATTCTCTATGATTCTGTGAAAATGAAGGTAACATCAAAATTGGCGACAGCAGCATTTTAAGACATCATGTTCTAAGCTAATAGAAAGAGATGAGAAATTTAATCTAAAACCACTTTATCATCTCATGCTGTCCATGTGTTTAGATCAAAAATTTTAATTTGTGTATTCTCTTTCTTTTGCCTTTGTTTTCTAGTGATATCATATCTCTTTTTAGCATTTGGGAATTGGCAACTTATTTACAACTCAATTTAAGCTTACAAAAAAAAAAAAATCTTGGGGTAAAATCCCCAACAGGGTATTAAAGAATTAGTTATTTTTAGGTATGGAATTCTTGTTGGATCTGTAGAAATATTATTTTCTCAAAACAAGAAATAAACACACACACACTGCCTGGATATCAGTCTAGTTAAAGTTATAATGTTCATTTCAACTATGATCTAGAAGGTAATTCTAACTAAGCTTTAACACCATATTTTTGATTAATCATCTCGAAACTGTGAGAATTCTTCTGGTTAAAATTCAGTGTGCTGTGGTTAATGGATCCTAAAAATACTCAGTGCAGAGGCCTGTTTGCTATCTATTTAGGAGCCGTAAAGGACATACAGATACTCTGCTGATATTTGCAGAATAGATATTGAACATTGTAGGCTAGAGCATAGCATTTGTGCAGCTGAAGAGACAGACTGCCCTGCAACAACCGGCAAGACTGTGCTTCACCCAAGTATTTTCTCATATGGGTCAAACATTTGACACTTATCATGTACAGGCCCCATCTTGCCATCCCAACCAATGGCTAGTGAGCGTGCTCTCTTTTTGATGCTTCGGAACACAACAGAGTTTTTCTTAATAAATATTCTTAGCTGAGAACTTAATCAAAAATAGCCTTTGCGACATTACTGAAGTCTGTTTATGTTTCCCTTGCAACACTGTGAGCCAAAAGCAACCAAGGTGAAATGTAATGCCACAGCTCAATGCTACTTGAAATCTGTGCAACTGATTTCTTGAGGGGGAGGAGGGGGAAGATCTGGATCATATACCAAAAGTAAACGATGTTAGCAATTATCAGCACTCTAATATTAAAGTTTTAAAACACTTCAAACAGTGTGAGCCAAAAATTATTACAGGTCTTTGACAGAGTATACAGTGGCTGCATAAATAGCTAAAGAGAGGATCTGGACTGATGTACAATGTCTTTGATGCCTGATTTTCCTTTAGAGTTTAGCATCAATAGTTCTCTAGAAACGCATGTAAAAATACATCAGGAAATCACACTGAAATCTTTGTAATGGATTCATAGGTATGATTTAATGTGGGTGTATATGTATGCAAACTTGGTTCTCTACTTTCAGACAGGCAAGCAACATGGGAAAGGCATTGCTATTATAATGATACAACAATCTACTGCAGGAAATCAGATGATTTTCCATTAAAACATACATTATGAACATAAAAGTCTGAAGTTTTTACTCAGAATTTACTGAAGTTATAGAATTTAAAGCTCTATGACAAACATTAGACATAACCATCTAGATGTTAAATGGATATATTTTTAAAATCCTTAATAAAAAGTTCATTTTTTCAGAGGTTTGAATATTTGATCTAGTCAGTCATTCCATAAATGTTTGTGCTCACAAGTTTAGCAGCTCAAACTCAAGATTACTTTAAAGACAACATAGAATCAAAACAAGGCAGCGGGCACCTAACGTCTTCTGTATCAGAAGTGTTGTTGTTATGGTTAAAGAATGAAAGCTCCAAATTTCCTGTATATGGTTTTTTGTTTTTTGTTTTTTTACTAAGGAAACAGCTTGAGTATATGAAATGAATCCTTAGAAGACAACTTTAACACTGATTTTGTTTTTTATTTGTAAGTACTAAAACAACCAGGGGCCTTCAATCTAGTTTTGGGAAATGAACAAGCTGAAATCAAGGTTAACTTTGAAGAACTACACTGGGATCTATTTGAGTTCCAGTGATTAAAAAAAAAAAAAAAAAAAAAAAGATTAATTAACTGGTAAAACAGGACTGCTTTTTTCATGTATTTGTTGAAAAATGTGTCCCCTTTTAGTAAAAGTTTTCAAAATGAAGAATTTTATAATTAATGAATCACATATTTCCTTAAAAAATTATAATTACCATATACTTTTCTCATCCTAGAAATAAAACCACAAAAAAGAACTCTTTGCAGAGCCAGAGTAAAAACTTTAAAGCTGATGATACTACTTCTATTCATAAAATTCCAGTTAAAATATTATCCTCCATTATTCCCTGAACTACTTTTTAAGATCTAAAAAGAAAAAAAAAACCTCTTATAAGATTCCTATACTTTTCATTGTCACCTGATTAGACATCTCATTGATTTTTCTTGTATTTTCATCTAGATACAGAAATACAAACAGGATATGCAGAAATATAAAGACATATTAATTTTCCCATTCCTAAAAGAATAAATAAATCAGATTTATTTAAAAAGTAAAGATGCAAGAAGAATGCTGAATGACATATTATGCTTTGTTTCATAAGAAGACCAAGCCACATAAATCTAATCCATTTCTAAGTAACAAGGGTGATCAGATTTACCTCTGATCTTTATGCACCACCAGTCCAGCATACCAGCTCTGTGGAGGGGCAGACTCTTTTGCAAAAAGTAGGGCTTCATACTGGGAGGGAGGGAAGGATGCAGAGGGAGAGCTGAAAACTATCGCAACACAGGCAGGAATAAACAGTTGATCACAGAAATTGAGGGGCACTAAACTTGTACCAAAATTATCTACCCGGAGAATCCTAACTTTCACTTCCATTTCCCCAGAAGACAGCTGGCCTGCTGCTCCTTCTCCAAAACTTTTAGTTGCTTGCAGGTGTTTCATGAACCTTTTGCCCCAAGCCTGGGGATCTTTAGCATCTCTAATGGTCCTACTCCAATTTTGATACATGCCTTTTACTTCCGTTTACCCCACTGCTCCAAGCTGCTCAGCTGTATCGCTACTCTCCCTGAACTGCTGCATCATATTGTGATGCACTGAGAAACAGCTATTGCTTTTTGCTAGAAATGGGCAGGAAAAAGCCTATGTAGAGATGTTGCTCAGTACATCTAGAACAGGATCCTCTATTCCAAATAAAAATACACTTATGAAGCCCTAATTAACAATACTTAATCATAATGCCAAGCTTGCCACGTGTCCAGACAAACCCAGACATGCCTATCCCTCCAGCCCGGCTGGTCATATGGGCAGCCTGGTTTCTGCCAAGTCTATGGCAAGGATGTATTCCCTCAGTGCCCCAGATATTTTTTTCCATTTTGATTCAAGCCAAAATTACCCAGGGACCCCAATAGTTTTCTGTAGCACTGCCTGTGCTCATGCCAGACTGAAGCTGCTGCAAGCCAGGCACTCAAACATTTTTAATGGACAATTTGCTCTCTTACATGGATACTTGAAAGTCCACCCTGAAATCTATACCACTGGCCAATCTACAACCAAGTCAAATTTCTTGCTTTCTGCTTCGGACAAAATTTTCACATATACCTGAGATAAGCAAAAACCTGCCTCTCTCATTTTGGAGCCTTAACTTTCTTTAATTGTTTGGGGTTTGCTTCCCTTTTGCCCCCAGTGGGGAAACTTTGAATGCATACTGGAGTGAGAATAACTGAGATGCAATTGCAAGACCAGCAGCACTTCATATTTTCCAAAGAGCTTCTTTTCTTTCTGCCACTGCAGCTTTTTCTCCCTCCTTCCCTCTTCAGTGATGACAGTGCACTTTCTTTGCCTTCAGGGTCTCTTTTGTCATTTACATTCAGAATTCACTAGGAAATGCGGACAAGCAGACAGCCATTGATCTCCGCTAGACAGCTGAGGTGGTGACTCAGCATCTGCACCAAAATATTGCCTTGAAGATAAGCAATTAACCTGATTAAGTACCCAAATTATTTTCAGGTAATTGTAAGCTCCCAGCATACGTTCCATACACTTCTTTGAATGCTAGCTGCTTCAGCCCTATGCTGCATTCATATTTCTCTGTCTGGCAACAGCTATGTATTTAGACTGCTAGATGGATATTCGTAGATAAAAGCAATGATGAACAAAACTGCATCTCCCCCTGTTTTGGTATTCTGTGACATTCCCGTCTCAGCAGACTGTGTCTGGCAGTCTCACAATGAAGCACTGCATGTGTCAGGGAGATGGATTATATCTGCAGTGTCTGAATTTCAACCCTGACTATATGAGCTCCTACTTAACCTTACCTCGGGGATCTAGAAATTTGTGTCATTGAATTAGAACAGCAAATGTATATTTTTTATATGTCCTGATTATGTCACACTACAAATATTGAATAATGTGAGATAAAATGAAAGAAAAACATCTTCATTATTCATGTTTGGCAAATAGTATATGTACCCTTTATTCTGAACTGTAAAGCTCCAAGTGTAGCAGAAAAAAAAAACCCCACAGAAATAATAGCATTCGGGGGTGTCTGGGGTTTTTCTGGAGTATTTTTTTTTTTTAATCTATCATTAATTCCTGTTCAGAGTCTTTAGGCAGAACAAATAGAAACAAGAAATGGATGGATTAATATTCCCCCTTTTCACTAACTGACATATGGGCACCAATGCTGCAAAAATCCTATAAAATAAATTGATTAGTCTCAACTCCTACTGGTCAGTTAAAAACATTGGTGCTGCAACTTAGAGTTTAGCTGAAATTTATATCTAGTGTACATTAAATGAGACAATAAAATGGCTGGAAAATTTCAGAGTCACAGACACTAGTAAGATGGTGCAGACAAAGTTGTGTTAGCCAGAGCTGTACACTACTTATTCTGTGAATAATTGCTAAACTGAGACCTTTACTGTTATAAATTCAGCTCAGAAAGATATAAGTGCAGAGGTTCATGAAGGATGGCTATAGTGACACAAGACTGCTTAATTCATATTGGTGTTCACGCTTTTAAGGCTATGTTTTTTAAAAATAAGTGAAAACAACTCCCCAATTCTATAGTGTTTTTCCCTTGCACAGACTTGAATCAGAGTAAATAATATTAAAAAGTTAACTCTGCAGTGGTCTGTGAATATAGTACTATACATGCCTCTCTCTGCAGGAGTCATACTTTCACACATTCATTGCACACTTAGCCTGTGTAACTCCCTGTATCAGAACAAATTACTAGAAAGAAAAGCACTGGAAAGATGTTTATTATCAGAGATGCAGTTCAAAAAGATATTTCAGTATTTTTCCTTATGCCTTGTTTGCAAATAGTATTTACCCAACCTGAATCATCATATATAAAAATATAGAACCCAGTCAACAAAGAAAAAAAAAAGGTCTTAAAGATTTGCAGAAACGGTCTCACACACTTAAATTGTTCTCCTTGGCTCACCTCACTCCAGACAGAGCCCAGCAGCTTTCCAATCTTCCCATGCAGTTTAGAGAATATGTAATCTCACACACACCCCTTTCAAAACATTTTTGAAGGAAATGTTATCCAATTATCAGAGAAGGACAATGGTTAATGTGATACAACTCTCTCACTGCTCAAAGTAGATTAAAAAAATCCTAGGTGGTGTTTCTCCATCTCTAGAATTTCTGTAAGACTCAAAGGCTCACAAAGTGTCTGTCCTGAGAAAGGGATGTCTTATTTTGGCTGGTATTCAGAAGACTTCAGCTGACACTTACCTATGGCATCAAGGTGTCAAGCATTTTGTTGGATATAGGAATTTATCATAACACTTTTCTTAGGCAAAATATTCCTGAAATAGGCACATAAAATCCCACACTATAAAATACTAAATATTTATTGAGGTTTCACAATTCATGTGACAGCAAGTGACCCTGACTTAGAAAACTGAAGCCACCATCCAAATACCTCATAACAAAACAGTAGGATATTAAATGTATTCTTCCCCAGAATCAATGGAAGAAAAAGAAAAACTGAAAACTTTTGTAAGGTACTGCGCCTTTTTTATTTTACCTCATAGCTTATAGCTACATACCAATTAAAGAGAGAAATAATCTGCACCACTCTGCACTGAAACAAGACTGCTTCACTGATCTGCCTATTTTGCATTCCAACCCTAACACCTGTGTTTTTTCCCAGCCAAAACAATGTTATTTCTGTAGGAAGAAGAAAAGTGAATGTGAAACACCTGCTAGAGACCAATCTATGACTACATGCAGACATATTCCACTTTCCACAGTATTTCAGGGGCCTAACTGCAAATTTTGCACATCTTGCAAAGCGTAAAAGAGCATGACACACTGCGAAGCCTTTGGTGCCCTTATTTTAGAGACAGTCTTGAGCACCGAAAACAGCTTGATGTATCTGAAGATCAGTGACAGTGACTAACACTGTCACCAAGATTATTTTTGTCTGCCTTTGTCCTCTAAATAGTAGGAAAGGCTTCATCTACGGGTCATTCCAAGACTTTGTCTATGTTGCCTCAGGGTGTACTCTGCACCAGTAGTTTATACAATTACATCTGTTATGAAAACACCATTGATGTTCTTTAATTTCAGCAAAGCTCCCGAAGGTATTTAGTTATCAAATGCTCTTGGACCCTAATGTCCATCTTTCAGGGAATTAGCAGCGCCTGCTTTCTAGAAGACTGTGTCCTGATTCATGCTCACCTTGAGAAGTGTTATTTCTAGAAATAGGTATGGATAGGTATGGGTCTTGTTACTGTAGCAGTGAGTGCAGGACAATGACTGGTCTTTGGTAACCATTGCCTCTTCCTTTCTACTAGCACTGATATGAAGTGGAAAGCTTCATCTGTAGTTAAAACTTATGAGCTTGAATTTATGAACTGCATAGAGACAGTGTGGAGTTAAGACTAGGCAAAACTCCTTCCCAGACTAACTAAAACTTTTTCCTGATGCAATCACAAACAATTTAACTTCTTTCCATTTATTCTTTCCATTTATTTCTACTCTCATACTCTGTTTCTGCCTGTACAGATGCAATGCACTGCTGTCTCTTACTTAGTCTCTTAACTGTTTGATGTGGAATATTTTATTACTACTCCAGTGTACTGTAAGCAGTTACTTAATAAAATATCCTAGTTAAATTATGTGATGACTCTTCTGCATTCAAAACAATACAGAATATTGCTATATTTGATCTAAAACAATTTACATCAACCAATTAACTTAAGTGGCTAAAAGCTTGCAGTATCAATCCTTTAGCTTTGAAACAGCATTAAATTTGTAGCTGTTGGGGGCGGGGGAGGAATGGGCAAGGGGGGGGGAGTTAATCCATGAAATATGTTCATATCCTGCATTCCCACTGAGTGTAATTCCTACAGTTTTAAATAACATTCATTTGCCTAAAATTTATGATTCAAGTGTTTCTGGACACTAAAAGCTAAGGTAATCCAAGGTAATCAAGAGCACATTGTGGCATTTAAACCAGTTACTAAAACGTCCATGAGCATCCTTTGACCAACTTCTGTCAACTACTGTAGTATGATTCCCAAAAGATTTTGTAAGGCTCTGTGAAAGAAATTAAATGCTGTTATTATGTGAAGGAAAAACAACATTTCATTCCTCAGTGTCTCAACAGCCTTGCAATTAACCTCAATATTAAATACTCCATGTCAAGTTCTCAGAGCAAGATACACACACTGTATGCATAGTGTTCAGGTTTATCAACATGTATGATATAAAAAAAGTTAGAGTTGTGAACTGAGCTACAGAAGTTTAAGAAATGCTTTCTTATGTTTATATTTTCTCTCAATATCTCTTCATTCCTCACAGCTGTATTTTCTCTTCTAGATCTCACAGAGAGAAGATATAATTTCAAAGCTATCAGCCCCTGCTAATGAGACTTATTTGTGCAAAACTGACAGTAGGATATAAAGACGACTGAGCCAGACTTTTTGGAGGTGCACAGCCATAAGACAACAGACAACATTGGAACAGGTTGCCAGAAGAGGTTTAAATATCTCCAAGGATAGATATTCCATAATCTCAGTTGGAGAGGTCCCTGAGCAACTTGGCCTAAACTACTTTATAAAACACCAGAATGACCACTTATCTTAATAATTCTAATGCATCAACCTTTTCCAGGGATCCATAACAGATGTGAGAAAGGGGGACTATTGCACACCAAGCAACTATAGCAAATCATCTACCAATCTGTACAAGTATTGCCCATTATGTAGTAGATGAGAAACACAATCAGCTTAAATCAGCTATTTAGAAGTATGCTGAAGAGATATCAACACAGCAAAACACCCACAAGGCATTGTTAAACCAGGGGAACCTTTCCCCGGAGGACTAGCTGATCAGTCTCACAGATGTTCAGCAACTACAAGAAATGTGATGAACCTCTGTTGGACATACCAGGTGAGACAGATTAGCAAAGGTATTTAGGTAAGTGATGTGCAAACAACAAGAACAGCAGAAATTCAGAAACCTACTCAAATGCTTTCTATTATTTCTTCACTAAATTTCCCTGTCCATAGAGATAAAAGTTCCAGATGTATCCAAAGAAGTCTTCCACAAACAAGTTCTAGTGTTTTTTTTATTTCAGCAGAAGGAAAGGTTAGGAAAGGCAGGTGAGCAGCATCTGACCTCTAGTGGATCCATACATATGCAGTGTCAGGTCCAGAAGCAGGAGATTTTTGCATGCATACACACAAGCAATTCCCTTCCTCCTCCTCCCTCATCAGACTACATACGTGTGCTCATGCACACATATACTCCACAGCAAGAACACATCTGTGGAAGGTTGAAACTAGTCTAAACAGTCTGGACTATGTAGTATAAATTAAGGGCAAGTCTTCATTATTCAGATGTAAACAGTTGGGGGTGGAAGGTAAATTGTGTTCAGATTGTTAACACAGAAAACTTTTCACCTTCAAGACTATTGCTTTATCACAGGATCCAATTTTCTTCTTTTCCTTCAAATCCATGCCAGAGGCAGCATTTCAAAGCCTGCAATAAAAGCCTTTGTTTTATTCATCTAGAATTTCTTCCTGAACTTTGTCACTTACACAAAGGAGAGTGTTTGACAAATGGTCTGAGGGCTTCTCTATAATTCCAATTTCTTGGCAAAAGAACTGTTTAGAAGTTTTTTTAAGAGGAAGACCAACTGAAACCAGAAAATAACCAGCCAGTGTGACTTTGGAAAGCAGTA
Source organism: Apteryx mantelli (assembly GCF_036417845.1). Lineage (NCBI taxonomy): Eukaryota > Metazoa > Chordata > Aves > Apterygiformes > Apterygidae > Apteryx > Apteryx mantelli. Next base: position 111,491,125 of record NC_089978.1, read on the forward strand.
TCTGGGCTAGGTTGTTAAGCCCTTGGAAGACTATTAATCATCATTAGGTTGTCTTCGTTTTCCCCAGTGATCAATATCCTGGAGAAGACATTTTTAAAGCTAGAATCAGAGAATCACAGAATCGCTGAGGTTGGAAGGGACCTCTGGAGATCATCTAGTCCAACCCCCCTGCTCAAGCAGGCTCACCTAGAGCACATTGCACAGGATTGCATCCAGGCGCGTTTTGAATATCTCCAGAGAAGGAGACTCCACCACCTCTCTGGGCAACCTGTTCCAGTGCTCTGTCACCCTCACAGTGAAAAAGTATTTCCTCATGTTCAGATGGAATTGTCTGTGTTTCAGTTTGTGCCCATTGCCTCGCATCCTGTTGCTCGGCACCACTGAAAAGAGTCTGGTCCCATCCTCTCGACACCCTCCCTTCAGATACTTGTACACGTTGATAAGATCTCCTCTCAGCCTTCTCTTCTCCAGGCTAAACAGGCCCAGCTCTCTCAGCCTTTCCTCATAGGAGAGATGCTCCAGTCCCCTAATCATCTTTGTGGCCCTTCGCTGGACTTGCTCCAGTAGTGCCACATCCCTCTTGTACTGGGGAGCCCAGAACTGGACGCAGTACTCCAGATGTGGCCTCACCAGGGCTGAGTAGAGGGGGAGAATCATCTCCCTCAACCTGCTGGCAACACTCTTCCTGATGCACCCCAGGATACCATTGGCCTTCTTGGCCACAAGGGCACATTGCTGCCTCATGGTTAACCTGGTGTCCACCAGCACTCCCAGGTCCTTCTCCGCAGAGCTGCTTTCCAGCAGGTCAACCCCCAACCTGTACTGGTGACTGGGGTTATTCCTCCCCAGGTGCAGGACCCTGCTCTTCCCTCTGTTGAACTTCATGAGGTTCCTCTCTGCCCACCTCTCCAGCCTGTCCAAGCCTCTCTGAATGGCAGCACAGCCCTCTGACGTATCAGCCACTCCTCCCAGTTTTGTATCATCAGCAAACTTGCTGAGGGTGCACTCTGTGCCTTCATCCAGGTCATTGATGAAGAAGTTGAACAAGACTGGACCCAGGACTGACCCCTGGGGGACACCGCTAGCTACAGGCCTCCAACTAGACTCTGTGCCACTGATCACAACTCTCTGAGCTCTGCCATTCAGCCAGTTCTCAATCCACCTCCCTGTCCACTCATCTAACCCACACTTCCTGAGCTTGCCTATGAGGATGCTATGGGAGACAGTGTCGAAAGCCTTGCTGAAGTCTAGGTAGACAACATCCACTGCTCTCCCCTCATCTACCCAGCCAGTCATTCCATCATAGAAGGCTATCAGATTGGTTAAGCATGATTTCCCCTTGGTGAAGCCATGCTGACTACTCCCGATTACCTTCTTTTCCTCCACATGCTTGGAGATAGCCTCCAGGATGAGCTGCTCCATCACCTTTCGAGGGATGCAGGTGAGGCTGACTGGCCTGTAGTTCCCTGGGTCCTCCTTCTTGCCCTTTTTGAAGACTGGTGACGCCGCACCGGGCCCGAGCAGAAGCAGCAGCGGAAGAGACGCCGGGGCGGGGGCAGGACTCCTTGCAGTTCAGAACTATCTCTGAAATATCATCAAAGAAATAAAGGAAATGGCTAAAATTCCATTAAAGCAAGGTGACAGTGCATGAGGAGGTACAGTAAGAGAATAATTGTCTTGTGGAGATAGCAAATTGGCTGAGTAGAAAGCTGCTGGACAAGTTACACCAACAGTTTAACCACTTGGGCATTACAAAGAAAATGGCTTTCAAGAGATGCAAGCTTTTCATCTTCCCTTTATAACTGAGCTGAAAACACACTACCAAATTTAGTCAATGGGAAGTGTCAACCTAGCTGCTAAAAGAAACAGGATGAAACAAAAACAGATTTCAGTTTAGGTAAAGATGTATTTGTTGAGATTCAAGTTGCATAGGCATCTTACTCTTCAAAGCCATCTAAGTTTCTCACAGCTTCATAATGCATGTTCAAAGGCTGCTGGAATTCACACCTCAGTCTTTGCAACAGGCACAATGGACAGAAGTATCTGTTGACAGTAAAGCTATGTTGCCAGTCAAATGACAGGCAAACACCAAGAAAAGAAACAGAGGACCAAAGACAGTAGTCCTTAAAAATAGCTTGTTGTATGGAAGGAGGAATGGTCACTGGTCTTCGGAGGCATGTATTTGCACAGACTGTATATATAAACAGGTCAGTTCCACTTTCCTCCTTCAAATAACAGTCTCCGAGAGCAAAGCTAACAGGATTTTATCCAACACAAATAATGGAAGGAAGTTGCCCCTTACATTCACAGGTGGCTTTATCTTATGTTCTTATGAGATGCGATTGCTCTGGCTCCAGTTAAGCCATGACAACATGACAGTGTATTCTACATTCAACAACTCAATATAACCACAAAAGCCTAAAACAGATTGCTCAACCCTCACAGAACAACTGAATGCTCTCTGGATAAGAGGTCAACCTCTCTAGTTGCCAGTTATTTTTAACTGTGACCAAGAAAAAAAAAAAAAAGAAAAAGAAAGAAATTTCTAATGCAAACCAGTAGTGTCTTAATAGGCTTCTTTCTGAAAAGAACTGAGAAACAGCAAATTGATACTAAACTGTAGAAGTAGCATGCATATATAAATTAGAGAGGGAGGAAGAGCAGGGAAAAAAAAAAAAGTTACCACAAAAGTAAGTAGTAATAATGCCAGCTGTTCCATAGGGCAACAAAAGAATGCTTTTGGAGAAGGAAAATGAAAGATTGTCACAATGATAACATGAAGTATGATGACATCAGCCCATCTGTATTACTTCTGGCAACAAGCGAACTTAGTGCCATTAAGTTCTTGGATTACTAAATTTGCTATTGTAGCAACTGTAACTGATAGTCATACAGCTTAAACAGAGGAGCTAGAAGATTAACATACATCAATCAGATGGTTTTGACTTTGTTCCTACTGGACTAACTCTTTGGACAAATATTCTCAGTTCTACACCTGAAACTCCAAAGTAGCTGAAATTGCATATGTATAAAACAATAAAGGGAACAAGCACTCTATTTCTAATTCTGGTATCTCCAGTTCAATCTGTAGAGAAATTCTTCAGTAGTTTTAATGGAAGAATTTAGTGCATAGTTCAGAACACACTCTTATATTTGAAAAGCAGGGAATCTCTTTTAAACATGAATTTGAGTGCACACACTGAGATGAGAACAGATGATGACAAATGAAAATAGAGCAAAATTTCTTAAAAAAATAAAAATTGGAAACTCCAGCTCCATTAAAATGTACAGATTAAAATCTTAACAAGCCTATTGTTGTCAAAGTTTTTTCAAGCTCTTTGCTGTGCCGAAGCAGGCTAGGTTTCATCTCCTGGGAAGTCTTAGAGCTGCACTCATTTGTCTAGATTTCTCTTGTTACTTCTTACACACTGAGTAAGCAAGATTCAAATATTTCATTTGCATATTCTTGTTTTTGCATGGAATCCTGTGCCATTCTGGTGCAGCGTAACTATTGAAATGCTAAATGGGTGCCTCACTCTGAGCCAACCTCTGTCCTTAGCAACAGTTTATGAATATATTTTATTATTTTAATGAGAGATCGAAATAGCACAAATACTTGGCAATGTTGTAATAACATGGCTACATTTCTCATTCAAATGAAACAGCATTAGATACAAAATGTTCATTAAAATAGCATTTGTGTCTGACTTAACCTTAAAAACAAGATAATTCAAAGCTAAGGCCAAGTTCTAACTCATTGGTTGCAGTGTGCACTGCAACCAATATGATCTCTACCTTAACCTACGGGTAAACAGGAAGAATATGAATTGCAAGAACTAGAAAGAGTTTGGTCAGCAAAGATTTAATCCCAGTTTCTTTGCATTAGTATCAAGCTCAGACAGTAAATGTTTTTTTCCAAGATATTTTTAAGTTTCCTTTGTACTATATTTTCAGAGTCGTAAGGCCAGAAGAAATTAGCCATTCTGATAGTCTAATACTACCTTTACAATTTTTGCCATTGTACAGTATAACTTCATTCCTTTTGAAAATCTCAAATATCCCTAAATTTCTAATGTTGGCTTCTCAAGAGATTATAGTCGTTTAATGCAAAAGTTATAGCCAATTCTGGTACACAATAGAATTTGATCTAATAACCTTGCTAGAGTTGACTACTGCAATATAACAGTTTTTACAAATACAAAAGTCATTACAAAGCTTCTTCAAACAGTGAAAAAAAAATACTGTTTTAGATATTCCATTTAGTTGAAGGGAAAAAATGGCCAGAAAGAGAAGAGAGGCATGTATAAACACCATGTACTTGTATACACCTAGTGGCCTTTGTCAACTGAGAGAAATAAATAGTAGTCTGCTCTGAATTGCCCAGTGAAGCAATTCTGTGCTCCATCATAAGCTTCCTGGGGATTCTGCTTCTCCCCATTAACTAGGTAGAAGCCTAGACTCATGACTCAGGTGTTTTAATTTAAATATTTCAAGTGGTTGATGTGAAAAATGAGCTCAGTTACTTTCAGAGGGCCTTTAGTTGTATGTAACAACCAGATTATGATTTTTCTAAAGTCATTCGTAAGTTAGATGTCCATTTCCAATGGAAAGTCAAACATGCTTTACGAAAAGATGGTGTTATTGTTTATCTGGAGTATACCAACAAAGCAGATACACAGAGGAAAAATGGCGCACAAAGGATCTCACACACACACACACACAGTCAGCAAAATTTGGACTTGCCAACTCATTTTACAGGTGGGAATGGAAGGGGCAGTTTTTTCCTTTTCTCCCACCAAGTAAGCATGTCTCAGCTTCATTCAGATCAGCCCCATGGATGTCTGGCCCTAGGATTAGGCATTTGGTTCACATAAATAACCCTCCTGATTGCCTGAATCAGAATTTGGCAAGAATAACATATTAGTTCTATCATAATGCTCATCACTGTAGTGCTTGCGCAACTGCCAACAATACATTCAGCAACATGGTATAAACCTGTCTTGGGCTTGCTCTCTATTCTCAGGAGAAAGTAGTATATACTGGAGAGTGTGTGTGTCTGTATGTGTGCGCAAGCATGCATGCATTCTTGGATTTTTTTTAACACATACACACTCACTCTTTTAGATCTATGCTAGATAAAGCACAGTCAAATAAACACACTTTGCATTTGAAGCCAAAGTAGGGAGGGGATGTATGTGATCCATAGGGGATCACAAAGCTGTTGTACTGCTTTGGGCCAGCCCTCCAGAAAGTTCTTGCTCCACCAGTACTGAGCTACCAGATACGAAACGTGCATACTGTATATGCGTTTGACTGACTAACTACAATTGGAACAAGTTTTTCCATTTCATATTTTTCCTCTGCAGTATTAGCTGGAAAGAAAGTGTCCCTTGGGATCCTCAGGGTTATATAACAGTTTTCTAGATATTTCTGCTGAATGCATTCAGAATGTATTAACAATATATATATTGACTTCACATTTCAGGCAACATCAAAATTTATTGACCCTTGAGGTAAATATTAATCTCAAGCTAGACTCAGTCAATTATTTACCAGTTGGTTCAATACGTCTTGATGATCATCTTAAGATGATTCAATACATACTTGATATGCAAGAAAGTTTATTATACTGTTACATGGTTTTTAATGTACTGTTCTTTCTATTTTATCTTAGCAGATAAAGTTTCTAAGTGGTATTTTGATAAATAATTTTGTCTGGTTTTAGTTGATATTCTTTATCATGATAAAATATGTATACTTTAAGATTACAGAAAATAAAGTAAACATGCATAATGAATACATAGTCCTGTACAGCAAGCTTGGGGAATGAAGAGTTTAGCACCAGTAAGTTTTGCTTAGTGATGAATTCAAAAAAACTCCACAGATAAAGTACACAAGTGTCATCTTAAAACAATATATATATGCGCGTGTGTGTGTGTGTGTGTGCATATATATATCTTTAAAAACAATTTTTTTTTTGTATTCACTAATTTGAAGTAAGGAGAGGAACTGATGCAGTAATATGAAAATGATTAAAGAGGCAAAGAGTTTTCCATAATTACAAAAATCTGAGCAACATATCCCCAGAGAAAAAATAAGGATAGGTGGACACAGAGTCATAAAGCTCATAGATCTGTAAGTCTCACCATGGAGAATTCAATCCACTAGTCTTTCAACCCCTTTGCTTAAAGCATAGCTCAGAAAAAACTCTGCCCACCAGCTTCACACTGCTGTTGTTACTAGAGGCAAAAACCCTACCATTGGATCACACACACCATTAAGCTCTGAAAAGCACCTAAATAAGGTCTGCTACGGACTGAAGCGCCTTATGATCACTTAAGCTGCATTCTCATAGCTCCTGTGGGCCTGACTGGTGAAATCAGAAAAGCTGTACAAACCCAGTCTCTCTCCCTGCTCAAAGTTTTACCATCAAAAAAAAGAACATGAAGCATGAGATAAAACTAATGCTATTTATTTAGGCCAAGAGCAAGGCTTTTTTGACACACTCCGCAGAAAGATCATCCCCCTGACTACATCCTCTATATGCCTGATGGGGGACTCTGGCACCATACGCACACATCACCACGTTCACACAGGCTCCCAGGTGTTCAGAAGTAAAGTGAGGGCACAAAACAAGTAAGCAACTTGACAAAGGTCATGCATCAAGTTTCGCCCATGGACCAAGACTGTTCAAAGCTTTGTGCCATTCATTCTCTGTAAGAGATCTCGGGTTTTGGAGGGCAGGGAAGGGGGAGACCATCACAGCTAGCTTTCCCTGGTATATTGCTGAAAGCTACGATTCTAATAGATTTTAAATAGTAAAGTCTATTTTACACATACATCCCAACATAGACCCACCGAAGTTATTATATGTTAAAAAACAACTGTCAGATACATTTCTTTGTTCCATTTCTGGAAGATTGTATTTCTGAACTTGGTTTGGAATTTAACAGTAATGTTTCTCATGAAACATAATATCAGGACAAGACCAATACATTTACCAATAAACATTGTACAGGTGTTGTTCCAAGAACGCAAAACAAACCTGAACTTTGAAGCCTGTATTATTTCTTTAACATCAAGAAATATTTCATATGACAAAAATCACAAGGCACCGACCTGGATAGGCTTATCATTGTGTATGAAACAATGAAAAGGGTTCTGAAAAGCAAGGGAACCCGAAACATCTGTCTGACTAGCTTCAAACACAGCACACACACTGCTATCAGCAGACAGAGACAAAATTCAATGTTTTCAGACTGGGCCATTTTAAAATTTGGGAACTCTGACAACACAGTTAAACCCTGAATTGTATATTTAGAATAGCAGACCTGAACCTGCTTACTGTTTTTCCACACATTTCCACAAGAGTGATAGTGTCCCTCAAGAAGAAGCTAAGCACTCAGAGCATTCCAGATGCCTGGATATACAAAGACGAGATATGGGTGTAAAAATACAAATACAGGTACTTGAAATTGAAAATACACATAAATTTACTGTTTACTGCTCTACATCATTACACACTGGATTACCTATAGTTTTTGTGTAGTTTACACAAAATCCATTAGTTAGACCTGCAGTTTAGTATGGACTCTTAGAAGTCAGTAGACTACGTCTGGCTACAAGAACTAGGAAAGCACACCTACATTCAGTAAGCTTTCATTTTATGGATCCCCTGGAAGATTACAAACTACTGAGGAAGGTCCTCTCTATTATTACACAGGCCAGAAAACAGAATCAAAGTTGTAAATCAAACATACAAGAAGAAATTTGAGCTAGAACTACATAAGTGCTTATTAGCAGAAGATAAATACTCTTTCGCAATTTCCCTTAGTCCTGAAGCATGTTTGGGATTACTGTAAACCTTAGGGATCACAGAATCTTCTGGTCTGTTTCCTTTGTCTCCCATTTTTAACTCAACTTTGCTCCCTCACTTCTGTGGTTAACACCATCAAATACCATTGTCTGAAGTACATCACAAAAACAGCTGCACTTTCCAATGCAGCAGAAAACAAAAAGTAAGTTAGAACTTATTCAATATAGACTTCAACAACAACAATATAAAAGTATGGGTTTTTTGCACAGGAAACCAGAATAACATACCTAGTGGCAGGGAGCAGGGAGGGGGAGGGCAAGCACAACTCTGGCAAGATTAAGCATGGGACTACGTGAGTGAAACTTAGTCTTCCACTTAGGTGAAGTGGATCTTTCAAGTGCTTCTGTAAGTAGCCCATGTCACAGATTTAGTGCTTTTATTGCATGTGTACATGATGCCAATAAGTCCTGCTCAGTCAAACCCCAGTAGGAAATCTCAAAGCTGAAGAAAAAGAATCTCCCAGACAGAAGAGTTTTGTCCTTTGAATAAACATATATGCCAAGGGCAAAGACATCACAAGATACTTTGAAAAGCACATTCAAGAAGACTTTCTTGGATTATTTTACTTAAAGTAGGCATCAGCAATCTGGTGATGAGGATAATCCTTAGCAGGGTTCTATTAACCATTAAAAAAAAAAAAGAGAGAGAGAGAGAGAGAAATCAGACAAAAAAATTGTATCAGATCTGCTGTCATTTAAAATATAGGAAATAAAGACAACCCAGGAAAATGTTTTTAGTTATTCAAAAGCCAAGAAAAGTTTCCTATAACAATCATCTGTCTATTGAACGGAGAACAGGCTAATGAGTTGATAGGAAATATCCATTAAGGCCATTCAGGCTAGAGCCGGGTAAGAGATGTAATTCCCCCTCACACACACACTTTTGTAGCAAATGTAATCTCCATTATATTGGTGCACATTTGAAAAAATCTGTGCAAATGCTGCAGCTTGGGTTTTATCTTGTGCTACATATGTGCCTTACACATAGTAAAATCTACAGGAGTGTAGGGAGCTACCTTTTACCAGTCTTCACCTCTACTTTAGTATAAAACAAGCCCATTGTTTTGAAACAGACTATTAAAAAAATTAAGAACAATTTCATATGCTGCATATATTCTAATTCTTTAGCTGCAGTTTCTGAAGATCTTTTTTTTATTTTCCAGCTCTTGAGGTTCATGAATCAGACTTCAGCAACAATCAATGTCAGCTCCACCAGTAGAAGTTGAAACTTCTTGAACAATGTATTAATTTCACCAAAATAAGCTTTAGGGCTAAAGAATTATTAATCACCAAGTCAGTCAAATGCAATGATATAATGAATTCAGCAGTACAAAAGAAAATGTGTTCCTATGTTCAATGGAGAAAAAGAAAAATATATATACAAACAGGCTTTGGTAAAGAAAGAACAAAAACAAAAGTGTCAACTGAAGCAAATATTAAACTACAAATTCATAAATTACACTTTTCTATAGGGAATTAGAAAAATTACTAAACAAAAAATGATTACGTCTTCCAGATAAAGAATGTGAGGTTTTTGAACATACATTTTACAGAAGAGTAAGTCCAAAAATCCTCTCATACCCCAGTCTTGGAAAATATCCAATTTACCAGAAAAGTAAAAAAAAAAAATCTGAGTTTCATAGCTAATACCTTTCAGCATGGTTCCCCCCAAAAAAGAATACTGTGTACTTAAAAGAAAGCTATTACATTATGTGAGTGATGAGGCATGTACTGTCACAAAAAAAAGAATATTTTCCATAGTATAAATAGTTAGATACTTGTTCAAGAAAACAGTTCATGAACATTACTGCTGTCAACTAAACAGGTGCAGCAGGTTCAACAACATGATTCCAAAAGGAGTAAGTCTGTCAATACAGCGCACAGACTAGCCCAGGTGGGAAAACCCACAAGCCATATTTCTCTGTTAGTTCAGCCCTACAGATAAGCTTAAATCTCCCCATTAGTGAAGGCAGTGGACAGTCATTTAATGAAAAAAATAAAAATAAAAAAATAAAAAAAAATCCATACATGTCTTGAGAACTTCCTTCCAGGGTAGCTCAGCAGAGGCCTGAGATACACTCAGAGAATGGGGAACTGTAAAGAAGGTAGAGCAGTGGTAAAACCAATAATTCAAAAATGTAACAAACATACTCTTTTGGGTGGCAACTCAGCATGCATACAAGAGAAATGATCTCAGAGTAAGTGCTGCTTGGATTACTGAATATTACTATCAACCTTGGAACAACATCTTTTACTGCTACTGCCCTTGAACACAATCAATATTTGTTTGGCAAATAGCATCTATTTATATAATTTCGAAAAGACAGGCTTAACAGCAGTGGCAGTATTGCTACCTCTATAATTCATATTTGTTACTATTCATAGGCGAGATATCCAATATCTTGGCTGAGGGCAGAAATTAACTCTGCCTCTGATGAGAATATCTTTCTTTTATTATTAATTTGTTTCTCCAGATGTTGAGCTTCCTCAGGTTTAATTTCAGCTTCAAACTGTATTCAATTTTGCAAAGGCAAGAATGTTAAGCACACATGATTGGTAAAGCATCTGAAAAGCTCATTTCTAAACTGAATGGGAAATCGACTCTCATATTTCAGTGAGGAAACCAGGAAGAATCTCCTCCTCCACGTTACAGCACTGCCTAATTTGCTAGGTGCCTCATAGTGAGCTATTGTCTGTTTTGTAGCTGAGGGACCTTACCTGATGTGTTAGATGGAGGCAAGTTGATTAGCCTGACATTAGACTGGCAATAACAAAGTATGATTGCTATTAATAATGAAAACCATAATAAATACACCATTCCATTGTTCTAGATTCTGTAGCAACAACAAGAGACATAAGACACACTAGTTCTTTGGAGCAGAGCATAAACTGTCACATTAGAAAGCTCTGGTTCAGTGCAGGTATAAAAGTGGTATTTCCCACTACTGAACAGGAACTGGGAGTCTGGCCCTAACTGCTTAACAAGGCTTACTTGGCTCTTTTCTACATCTTCTTCCTCTTAATCTCAAATCACTGCAACCTCCCAGCAAAGGCAAGGTGAACTGGAAGATGGCCAAGATTTGCCAGAGGAGAGCAGGAACACCCCAGTGTACCTTGTTTTCTTCTAATCCCAGCACACTTTTCACACTCTTGACTTGGATTTTAGATTATATACTTCTGCCAGAGTAACAAAAAGCTGCTGTAGGAGATGCTAGCAGGCACCTTATTTGGAGGAAGTGAGAGCTCTCCATAAGCTACCAGAGGTCAGAGAGGCTGACAACGATGTTTCATTAAGAATAACTGCTGCCAAAAAAGAAAATCAGAAAAACCTTCCACCCTCACAGCTTCCACATGCAGTGTAAATTGTCCTACAGAAAGATTTTTTTTTTTTTTAATAAAAAGATCAGGAGACAAATTACTACAACAAAAGTAGAATAAAAACAGGTGTCTTCTAAAAGAAAGGCCAAAAAAACTATTCTCTTGTTTTAATCCCTTGTTAATAATGCACTAAGGTAACTTTATGGAACTGTCAACGATGATATTGCAGACTATAACCAACAGCACAAAACTAGTAAAAAAGTCACCAAAAACTGAGCCATTTTAGTCTTCTGCTTTAAGATGCTTTTGTCACAGATTTCAGATGACCCTTGTAAAGGGGATACAGTAAAGATTATTATAAGCAACCATCACCATTAGCTGAAGTCACCAATCTAAAAAATGATTATGCTGTTAAGAAGTCCAAATGAATCAGGACATACACCTTTAAGAGGTTCTCACTGCAAAAGGTGGTACTTGGTATAAAACAAATCTTGACAGTATACAACATTTCTGAACAGTTAGAAGCTTAACATCAGAAGAAACGCTTCCCAGGGGTGGGGTGGGAAAACAATAAACAAACAACAACAAAAAACAACACACACACACCCCACACAGTATTTCTCTACTTGCAGTTGAAATCTGGGTCAAGGCTGCTGGAAGTTAAAACTACTGGAATACCCAGATTTAACCATTCCTCAAAGAAATCCACGCATTCCAAACTGGCACTCATGGAAAATAAACAACATGTTCAGGAACACTAGTTCCTGAAGCTGGGAGGGAAGTCAAAACACAGTGAAAGAAATCAAAAGCAAAAAAGCATGCAGTTGACAAAATTTCAATCCACAAGCAGCACCATATGGAGCTGCACATGCTAGGGCAATACTACATGCCAAGATGCAGATGATGATAAGAGCTGGAAGCATCAGCAACATGTGCACAGTACAGGCAGAGACATTAACTGAGAGCAACTGGTCATTAACCAAAAAAAAGGGGGGGGGCGGGAAAGGGCCAGTATTTATGAATTTTAAACTGAATTCAAGTTTCTGGATAAGTTTACTTAAGTCAAACAAATAGGTAAAATTCAAGGCTTAAAATGTTTAGCCATATGTCTCCCCAAGATTCAAGAATGCAATTCAGTGTATGGATAACCAGATAGGGACAGAAAGCAAAAGTTTTTAATCAGAAAAAGAAAGTAATTTATTAACTAGGCTAATAAATTATTTAACTATTAGTTATTAATCAGTAACAATATTCTGAATTGCAACAAGTTTGCATTCAAAAACAGGTAGAAGACTAGAACAGAAGAATTTGAAGATGTAATCCACGAAAAACAGAAATTCATAACAAGGAATAGAAAAGCTGAAGAAGCCCAACAGTCTCATGATTCGTACTGCTCTGATGTTCTTTCAGCATGTCTTCACCTAACACAAAGGCTAGAAGAGCTTATCTGCAGTCATAACAAGTAGAAAATATAACACACCACTCCACCTGAGAATGTATAGAGGTAAGCATTAGATGAATACATAATAAAGGTATAATTTTCACACTCCACAAGTTAAAAAAAAAAAAATCTGGAAAGTCTTGATGTATTAGTACAGTTCTGCCAGAAGGCTCTCAAAAGACAAAAAGGAGATCTACACACTGAGCAGACCCCCACACTGGGAGTATGCCGTTTCCTTCAAACACTACTTGAACTGTGTTCTACAGGATGCATGTAGAGCTACAGGTTCTGATGCTACCTAAGTAAAAAGGGTGAAATAAACCTTGACAGAGACAGAAGAAGGGCCTATTGTAGATAAATTATCAAAGCTACTGCCAAATCACTTCCAGAAAGTGATTATGGTTATTCAAATAGGCAGTTACATGAGCGTATTTCTTGCTTCTATTAGCAACTTACAGGAGAAACTTTCATCACCAAAAGCAATTTTTTCAAGGCATCAAGACAGTGCAATTGTACTGTTCTTACATAAAACATCTGCCAAAGATGTCTAGGAATTAAAAGAAAATCAGAAGTGGTGAGAGAAAGGAGCAGCAACACTGAGGAATCAGTGCATTTGTCAAAGTACAGACCAAACGGATCAAAACTTCCTATGCTATGATGGTAGTGTAGGAAAAACTACCCTGACACAAAGCAGTCTTAGAGTTGGTTTACAATGGCTGGAAGGAATATAGGTACAAATAACCTAGATTAATATTTCCCCTTCTCTAAGGTACCCTTAATGGAAGATACTGGAGTTAGACAGACACTTCCGATTCACTCACTACATGTAGTGAAAATGTTCAAAGACCCCTTAAATGGTGAGCAGTTCATTGAGCGGTTAGCAGGAAAGTACAGATTAGGCATGCCACAGCTATCATACTCAAACTTCACACAGCTCAAAGCTCAAAAACATTCTCAAACCTCATAAAGCTCAACTCAGAACTCATACTCAAGCCAAAAGACAGGTGGAAAATGGTTTTAAAATTACAGACATATCACAAAACAAACCACACTGCTGTGCCAGGAAGCTTTCCTCACAACCAGGTATGTTCCATGAAGAAACAGGTGACGCCTTTACAGAAGGGAAGGGAAGAGGCAGAAATTTAACTGTTTCTCAAAGAAGATCCAACCAGTATGGCAATGAAACAGGTGAATCTCAGGGCAAGGGATGCCCAGAATAAAAAAAAGTTACTGACACCTCAAAACAGCAGTTCACCTCTATCAGTGGACATATGCTGGTTGGCACAACAAAACAGTGCATCTCAGAGGCTGACAGCAGGGTATTTGTAAGCATTTGATATTCTGTTTTAGCTTAATTAGCTCAGATTGTTAGTGACTATAGTTACATTTTGGGAAGAAAGCTGCATGGTCTTTAACTTTGAGCTGTTCTTTCAAGGACCTGCTCAATCGGTCATGTTCTGCAGAGGCTCAAGTGTCCAAACACGGATCATCCCCAGTAGATTCCTTGATTCCAAGCAACTACTGGAAAAAAGAACAGAAAGGAAAAAATGCATGTGAAAAGAAGCAAGAGAAGAGAGCATGAAGACAACCCCCCACACCTTTTTCCTCCAGTCCTCCATCATTCATCCTTTTTCTTGATATGTCAAGCAATTTCATGGTGTATACCAAGTTATTTGTAACACCAGTTATCTGGAGAAGGACCAAACACTGTTCTTTGAATGGGAAAGAGTCTAAAGGAAGGCCTACACCGCTTCAGAGCTTACACAAAACATACAAGTTGAACAGCATCTGAACAAATCCCCTCCAGTGGGTACATTCTGTCTGGGACAAGGTTACCAGCCAGAATTTGTCTGTTTAGTAGAAAATAGCCGGAGAAGGTTCAACTTTTGTGATGGGGCCCCAAGGAGCAGCCAGAAGTGGATGTTTTTGTTCCCTTTCCTTAAAAGGGGAACTCTAAAAACACAAGCAAAAATCCCCATACCAAAAGGGTTTTAAAATGTTTCCATTATAACAAATTGAAATAAAGACATTTGAAAAGAAATCTCCCTTGCCATCATTTCTCCACAGGGCATGCCTGTATTCCAGGCTTATTTTCAGTGATTTATGTTGCAACAAACTCCACACAGACAAAGTAAGTTTTAGGAAAATTATTTCTTGCCACGTCCTCTGGATTTGACTGAAGTCCTGCTCCCTGAGGAATCCCCTCCTGCTGTAGGCCTCTGCCGTGAAAGTGCAAGGCACCCAGATATGAAATAGTTTACTCTCAAAACAGCTTCCAGGTTGTTCCAGCTGCTCCAGGCTCAACCGCTCTCAGAAGAAGGAGTTTCCCCCCATCCATTAGGCAATTCCACCCGGCCCAGCACGCTGCCACAAGGCAGTAGGAAGCAGATGTCTCTGCTGCCCCACAACGCTTTTCACAGAACACAACATATAGTTCACAGCAAACAAACTATTGGTAAAGAGATACCCTCTGTCACCCTTCTCAAATCTGGGAAACAACTAAATTGTCTAAAACATCAGGATCCTGCCAATGAATAGTCAAGCTTCTAAAAAAAGTAGAATTACTGTGAAGAAACTTCTCAGTGAATACAGATGACAAAGTGACTCCAAAATACACAGACTCAGACCCTGTTTGGTCAGTGTCTTGTTTGCAAAGTTGCCATCAATAAAGACAGTCATATGTTCTGTGTTAATATAATGCAACCAGGACCTATTGCAGAAGACCTCCATCCTTACAGTCTAAATCATGACTTATTCAATTAGTCTTAACAGTAAAAGTTATTGAAAGCTTAATGCTAGAATAAATAAATTCTCATTGTATTCCAGACACTACCTCAGATCACCAGTCATTCAAATTGTTGTTCTCTGGAGTAATAAGTAACAACAAGGGGAGGCAAAAAATAAAATAAAATAAAGGCTGGTCTAATCATTTTTGCCAGAGGGTTACCTGCTGTCTCTAGAAGGACAAGTAGAGTCCATTGTGGCACATTGTAACAGAAGAAAAAAAATTTACAATTATTTGAGCATCAGAAGTGATCCAAGTCAAAATAGGCCTACACACTTAAATGTAGAAATCTAGCTGGCATGCTCACAGTGCCACTGGTACTGATTTTTTTGCCTGAAAAAAATCAGTTTTCCTTCATGCCAAAGCATCAGAATTATTTCACTATACACTATTTCATCTGGAATGCCAGTCCTATCCTTAAAAAAGGATAAAAAAGGCTTCTGTATTCTTTGAGTTTTAAATGATTACTGAGTTTAGTTTTCAGTATGTCAAAAATATTCTTTGGTAGCATTTTTTCCTCGTCCATTTACTGGAAAGGGGTGCACAGGCTGACTTCAAGCAGAAA
The DNA here is from genome assembly GCF_036417845.1 of Apteryx mantelli. Classification (NCBI taxonomy): domain Eukaryota; kingdom Metazoa; phylum Chordata; class Aves; order Apterygiformes; family Apterygidae; genus Apteryx; species Apteryx mantelli. Next base: position 111,507,109 of record NC_089978.1, read on the forward strand.
ATTAATTTTCGAGCTGTTTTATACCTGCTGTCTATCAGAACACACCTGAAACCTGTCAAAGAAAGCACACCCATCCAAAGCAGCTAATAGCCCAGCAGGCAAGACGCTCACCAAGGATGTGAAAATAAGACTAGAGTCCATATCTGCCAGATTACTCTCACCTCTCATTCACCCAAGATAGCCAGGAAACCACCATGTTTTGTTGGCTACCTCCTCTTTTTTCCAGTGTGCAGTCATTTCCATCCACAATTCCTCAACCGAAAATATGGAAGCACACACCCCTAGCTTCAAATGAAGGGGGTGACTGCCCTATATCTAGGACCCACTTCAACACAGTACTGAAGAACCTGCTTCAAGTCACACATGTGCTGTGGTATTCTGCTCAAATGGCATGGTTTGCTGAAATCAGGGCCTGTGCAACTGCAGATTGCTTTAAGGCCCAATCCTGCTCTCCCAGGAATCTGCATGAACTTTGCCAATTCCTTCAACAGGAGGAAGAATAACACCTTCGTGAATAAATCAGGGAAGAAAATCAATTCTGTTCTAAACTGAATCCATAGGCCCTTTTGTATTTTATATCGCCCTCTTTGGAGGGACTGCAACAAAGCTGCCGAGAGTTTGAAACCCCAGTGAACAAGTCCCTCTAGGCTCCCTAAGAAAAGCTCACATATTCACTGCCACTCACTTGTTAGTCTCAGGATTAAAAAAAAAAAAAAAAAAAAGGCATGCCAGAATGCTGCCAATAGTTATCTATTTATATTTGGAAATTCAATAGTTTTATTTCAATGCAAGATCATTCAGGGGGATAGTTTGCAAGCTCAAAATGCAGAAGTTTTTTCTATTAAGCATGGAGAAATATTTGATTTCTCTTCCCACTTATTCATATTTCTTCTTTTGATTTAATTAAGCTCTCTCTAGGCTCACAAGTCTGAAGAAAAGGGGGTTTCTCCCTCCCTTTTTTTGTAGTAGGAATAGAAATTGCTCTCCAGGCAGGTTTTTCCAAATGCTCACAGCTTTGCTCTTTACTTAAATAAAAAGCCTTTGAAAGACAGCAGTGTAGGATGGTTCACCATAGATTTGAGATTTCTCTATTCTAGCATCATTCCTACAGTGCTCCAATTTGAGGGTTTTTCAGGCAAAACCTCAGCTGCTATTTTTGTCCAGCCATAGATGTCAAGATAAGGGAGCACACTTTGGAACTTGATACTAGAGTCATGTTCATCATCAAGGATGTAAGGGGTGGAGGTGGGGGGGAATCATCTCATCCTCACTTTGTTGTTAACAGACACTGTCACAGCACCCAACAAATTTTTCTTTATATGTATTTTTAAATTCCAGGGCAAGATCTTGTTTCACTCTTTAACTTAATGTCACACTCTCTGCTTCTAAATTTATTTTTAAGCTTAAGTTGTTCAAAGGGCACTTTCAGTGATATGGAATGGAAGCTAAATAGGTGTTGCTCTGTAAAGTGATATATTCCCTAAAACAGTTTTCAGTGGGTATTATAAAGCTTCAGCAAGCAAACTCTCAGGGGGCATAACTAGGTAATGCATCAACAAAGACACATAAATACAAGAGGCAGCTGGGCTATTATTAAGAAATGAAGCAGAAGCCTTTGATGGTATAGGGTGAGAGTTAGAGAGGGAAAAAAGCAATTTGGTTAAATGAAAAAAACACCAGCGTCTGCATCTAAAATGGAAAGCAAGCACAACCATTAAAAACAAAACAAAACTTTCCCTTCCTACAACAATGTCTTTTTCTCTCTCCTGGCTGCACCCAGAAGTGCAGGACAAAGTCCATGACTGAAGTGCAGGTCAAACAGAAATTTTCAGACATGGTTCCACCTTCACTGAAATGAACAGTTTTGGGCTCTGGGCACCTCTGAAAGAGGCGGTGTGAACTCTAAAGCTATGTCGATATCCACATGGGGGCACAGTTGTACTTGCATGAAGTTCCATTGAACCGAATGGTGCAATAGCCCTCCCTCAAATCATAAAAACAACAGCAGGGCCTTTAGTTTGTTGCCTTACTACAGAATTTGGCACCCACCTTTGTCTTATTTTATCATTTCTGACCAAGTTCTTATTTCCACCTTTAGCAAGCTTTGCTTTTCCTCTAAGGTAGTCAACGGTATCGTGGAATATAGCAGAAAACCATAAATTGAGAGATTAGCTGCTTCAATTTGTTTTTTCAATGTGTTAAAAGAAAAATCAGTGATATTAGAAGTGAAGATTACTAGTCTCCAACAGAGATATTTTTTGCCGTGACATACAGCAGAGGATGTGAGTGACATTGACAGATCTATAACCATTGAATATACAAATTTTTCATTTAATAGTCATAGAATTGTAACATTCATTTGACTTGAAATGTGCAAATGTGTTTGAAGTTTGTGCAACAAACATCGGCAGAAGTACTTTCCGAAATCCAGCAGCCAAACATCCTCCCTATCGTTAGCCCACAGCACAAGCACCCTCAGGAAAAGCACCTGCTCTTTGCTTCTCAGTCCCTCATTCAGAGATAACAACAAAGGTTGTTTCATGCTTAGCAAAGGCTCCCATGTTCAGACCCGATCAGTGCAACATGCTCACCTCTCATCTAGCACCTGACCCTAGGCCAGAGCAGAGCAACTCCCCCATCTGACTGGCATTACCTGTCATATAAAAAAGAGTCAGTTCAGGCTCTTACAATAAGCTAAGGCCTTAGAGATAGCACCAGGCAGACTTGTTTCAAAGAGGATCCAGCTACATTTTCGCCAGATCCATGAGTTAGTCTTTCACATTTCATCTTTCATTGCCTGTGATTTTATTCCTGTATGTAGTTAATAGTTTTACAAAACTATTACAAAATGGATTAACAAAACAAAACAAAAAAAAATTACCCCAGAGGACTATCTTCTTGGCTTTGTGAGTCCCAGGCTAGGAAAAATACCAAGTTTTCAGCCCTTATTGTTACCACTACAAACAAGGAAAGATGAGGGAACAAGGCCCACCTTTTTTCACCAGGACACAAAACCTTTTCAAGCAGCCTGGAATTAGCCCCTCTCTTTCCCCAGAGCTCACTTCTTTACTTCATCATCTTACTTACCCACATTATTGTTTCTTTCCTAATTCCTCGCAGTCAAGTCTGTAGTCTTTTAAAGCTGCTGCTTTTAATGGGCAGCCAAAGATAGGAGAGTAATTAGGGCCTGCACTAACCCTTGACAAGCTTCAGGTATAGGGAGTATATACACGTGTCTCACCACAGCCCAGACCAGAGGCAGCTACTGATCCAATTAGTGTCTCATTTTAAAATTACAGAATAAAGTTACTATTTCCATCTACAGACTATGCATCTCTGCATATTAATATGAGATAAAATTCACAGGTTTAGTTATTTCTCTTAATTTCCAAATTGGAGTGAGATGAGTTTTCAATAGGGCACAAGCAGTGAAAATTTGTGAATTGAGGGTAAGTAGGAGGGACAGATTTTTTTTTTTTTTTTTTTAAGTCACACCCAGGGAAATGACATGCCTAGTGCTAGAAGAAAGCAAACCATCCAACTTCCATTTGTCTCCATTAACTTTCACGCAGCATAACTTAAGACTCTTATTTCTAGTCAAGACAATTGCTCTGCGAAAGGGTGTTACCAAAACAGATACACATTAAATACATTTTAAAAGAATTTTTAAGAGGTCTGTAAAGGGCCCAATGTAGTTTCCTCCAAAATCATTAGGATCATTGCCATAGATTTTAAATGGGATGTTTGGAAAGAGTTTCCCTGGAGAGAAAACAAAATATATGTTTTTCCACCAATTCATGACTCCTACAATTATGCAAGTGGAAACAAAGGTTCTTTGCCAGCACTTGTCTTGTCATAACTCCAATATTATATAGCAATAATAGGCAGAAGAAATAAGAAACCACCAAGTACATAGTAACCTGGTTTTCACATTTTAAGGGCAGCACTCAATGTAGAAACATACATTAAGCATTAGGAGGAAATAGGTTTTTTTCATTTGCTCTTCTTTCTAAATCCAGCTGGAGGCTCCACTCATCCCATGCACCTCTCCCCCCCGCCAAAAAAAAAAACAAAAACAAACAAACAAAAAACCAACCAACAAGATGCTACTCTGCACCTACACAGCACCCTCACCAATGCCCAGGGCAGCACCTATGCTTGCTTTGTAGAAACAAGATGGGGCATCACAAAATTAGCAATTAACTGCTGCAGCTAAGCCCCTGCCTGAGTTGGGAAAAGAGTTGCTCAGTGGGTCTCCAATCTGGCTGACACAACAGGGACCAGGAAGAGCTTGGCAAGAGCATGGCTGGCCTTCAGCCCCCACCACACCTCTGAAATACTCTGCCTCTGCTACAAACTTGTGCCCTCGCCCTCTGACCTTGCCTCAGCTCCCTGCGGCTGGCAAGCAGAGTGTGAGCCCTGTTCAGCCAGCTCTGCTGGCTTTCCTGCTGCTTTTTTCAACTGAGGAGCCCCATCAGGGGAAGGACTTTCCCCTATACCTACATGGAACAATATGGGTTAAACAGAGTGTTAATATCATCACCTTTGGGCAATTTATTTAAATTTCAGTATAAGAATGAGATAACTATCAGTTGAAATGAAAGTGCCCACACAAATATTTACTTATTTTCAAACTGAAATGCTGCCAGTAGTTTCAGATATTGCATTGCTTCTGAGTTCCTCTGTGAATATTTGAGAATAATAATCACATTGGTATAGGTATCTATATTCCCTATTACTGTCAGACACATGCTAGCAATGACAAAAAAAAACATATAGAGAATCACTGAAATTGGCTATCTATGGAATTTTGGCAATGAAAAAGATGAAAAATAGAACTCCTCCCCTTTTCAAACTAAATGTTACTTTTATCAAGGTAGAAGTAAAGCATTTCAGACAGAAATGTGATGTTAACACTAAACTAACCTTAAAAATTAAAATTTTAGAACATTTATCACATATTACTATAATGCATTATGGTGATGGTATAACTTATTATAAAGAGAGAAATGAAAATCACAAAATGCAAGCCTCTCGGCAAATTCCCATAATCTTCTCCTCCCCTTGCCTTACCCTGTTCCCCCACAATCACATCTCTACTTTAATCACAAATGCAATTATAATAGTACTATGTGGCCATTGCACTACATATTTTCTTTCAAAATTATTTTCTCCCATAAACAGGCATAAGAAATTTCATACATCGTTTTCTTAATCTAAGCAATGTCTTGGTCTGCCAAGAAATCAATTAACTAGAACAAGAGGAAGATATTCTTCAGTACTCAATTTTCTTTATCATAAGGAAAATACTTTTATTACACACAGAGGATTGTAACTTATACCTGAACATGGTGAACTTTCATACTTTGTTGTAAAGCCTATCTCAAGACATCTAGAAGGGAGCCTGCACATGCCTCAACCTAATATCAGTTTTCTTAATTGAAACATAAGAGAAAGAATCTTTTAAGTTGAAAAACTTTGAAACCCAAAAAGGACTGGAATCCACTCTTTTGAAAGCATTTAAGTAGACTTTATGCTCAGCTCAGCTTCTCTTTTTCTTTTCTTTTTTTTTTGTTTTTCTTTATGGGCTTGTCTACACAAGAAGGGATAATGGGGAGGTATATCATTCACAGTAAGCTGAAGTTAACTAATTGCTTCATGCTGAGTTTTAGGCTGCAGCCATATCCACACAGCCAGCTGGCTCACAACTACAGTGCAAATAATTGCTTCCATATTTGCATGGACTTTCTTTGTATTAAGCATTACATGACCATAATCCATGTTCCTTTTCCCCTTACTATTCTGTAAGCATTGTAGCATTTCACCTTCTAGATACTGGAATACACAACAGTAAAAGAACAAAACAGATATTTACCATTTCCCATGACTCTTTGCTTGTCACCCCATAATCCATCTCCTCCTAGTGCACTGGCCAATACCCCTACCCAAACAAGCCACCCTAGTGGAAGTGGTGCTGCCTGCTGCATCTCTGGTTATCAGTGCAATGGCACTGGGAGGTATATTTAACGCTTTGCCAGGGGACCGCTTCCTAGTGCCAAGCCCAGATCCTGGTTACAGAACAGCAGCTGACCTATCTGCAGCCACACCAAGATGACAAGGCACAAAGATTGCTAGAGAAGGTTTTCTTGGAGCAGTGTTTCTCGAAGCCACAGCCTGAAGGACACGGCCTCCCTGCCCCCTGGCAGTCAGGTAGCCCATTCTCCTTGATGATGTTCTGCCAGAGAGAAAGACTCATCAGCCAGAGTGGTATGAGATGGCAAAGATCAGGAGAATCAGGAGATGTCAGCATGGGACACCTTAAACATCAGTATCATTACTCTCCATAGTAGTAGACATAGGAGAAAATCTAACCATTCTTAAGTTAAAAAAAAAAAAAAAAAAAGAGGATTGAAATCATGTATATCCTGCCACTGTAGGACTCTCCAGACTAACAAGTAGGTTTGAAAACAGAACTATGCTTTTCCAATTTGTGAGCTCAGAGGATGGAGACCAACTGTACAGAGAATACGATTATAGATACCATTAGTTGCCTCAGCGTAACTTGGAAATCTCTTTTTGTGCAGATTCATCAATAATCTCCTAGAGATTGGCATGCCTTATCATCTATACTCACAAGACCTTTTTCATAGAAACACATCTCTCTTATCAATGGTTCTAACCACATAATATTCATCAGCTTCCAATTAACAACATCTAGGATGGCATTTTGATGTAAAAGCAGCCACATGCTTTTGAATAAGCAAGGGATCTCTTGTGCTCTTGCTGCTGCTGTTACTGCAGTTCTTGGAAAAAGCTATTCTAACTGTGCAAGATAATCTTTTCTATTAGGCTTGTTTTGATAACATGGCAAAAGTACAGATATTATGCTTATTATTTTGCAGTAAAGTTACCTATCAGTTACTGTCCTGACTGATAATGATTTTTATTTGACAAAAGGATATTCAACAGAATGGCTTAACCATCAGCAGAGCAAGTGGAGGACTACATTTGGCTGAAGTGAAGCTGATGCTCTTTCACAACTAGGTTAGTGCTTGCTAAGCAATGTCTCCGCCTTGTGTTATAAGTTCATGTTATCCATTATATAACATCTGTGAAAGCATGGTGAAAGAATCTCTCCGATGGTTGGAAGGCATGGGTTCACTCAGGTTTACAAAGGTACAAGCAGCCAGCAATCAGCTTTCTCTAAAATGACAATTACTAGGGACACATCTAGCATTCTGCTTGCTAGATAAAGACTTGTTCTTTAAATTACAGAATCCAGTTTCTGGAAGTATGTGTTTTTTCTTGTAGCTTATATAATTTTCTATGTATATTTCATGGGCAGTCTATGCAATACAACATGAATATTTCAAGGACTTTTTCAGAATGTCAAGGCTAGGGAAGTTTTCTCTTTCTTTATTGGGTAATAATATTCTCTTATTACTCTTTTTTTTTAAGCTGTGTCCGCTGAATCAGGAAAAATTTAAGTATGAGTATATTCAGGATTAGGAAGTGTACTGTACAGAAGTCCTGCTATGAAAATACTACACCCTATGAATACAATGATGCTTTGGTTTTACAAAAGTGAGAAGTGGCTATGTGATTTTATTACTGAAATGAAAAATATACAAAAGTACAAATATATAATCCAAAAATGCAATAAGCATTGTGGGAGAGTGCAGTGTGACATCTTATCCACTCAAACAAATCTCTGTAAAATGTGAATTAAGTCTGAAATCCTACAGCCACACAGTGTCACAGTCTTTATATCTGCTCAGCCCTCAGAGAAAGAAAACTGGCAAAAAGCATCATTTGGGTTGGAGAACTGAAATAGCAGTTTCTGCAGCCACTGCTCTTAATGCCTTTGCAATATTGCTAATGGTGAGACAGGCCTGTCTGGGGTAAGGAAATGGTAGCCCCACCAAGAATATCTCCTAAGGATCTCCAGAGCCGGAGGAGGAATGATATAAAGCTTCTGTCCCATGCCAAAGAAGCGAGAGGAAGGGGAAGCAGAGATTTAACAAAGCACTTCTTTCTATGAAACTCTTTGCCCACTTTGCTCATCAGCTATCTCTGCATGTCCCAGGTTCAAGCAAGCACCCACACACTCTACAGCTCTATAGCAGGTGAGACTCACATGCACAAAGGCAATTCTGTCCCATCTCCACACAAGGGACATGGTCCATTACATTCTCACAGGTGCCCCATACATGTCGCCTGGGATCGGGACCCAGTCTGGGATCCACAGGCAGCCTGGAGATAGATGGACAGAAACTTTGCTGCTGGCTTCACAGTACTGTACTTTCTCAGCCCTAAGAAATCCCATGAACTTCCAACTCATCTGGCCTTCCTTCTCTCTGACTTCTGAGAGCTTGACATATTTTCCTCATTTCTTTTTCTCCTCCCTCAAGTCTTGTCCACTCAGCTGCAGATTCCATTGAAGATAAGCTAAATAATTAGCAGCAGTAGTCAATTGTTTCATTTTCACAGAGGCCATCCTCTTGTCACAGTGCTGGGAGATTATGGAGGCATTGTCAGCATTTAAATCCAAGCCAACCCACTGTTACCATGCTACGCTCTCACACTGCACAATGCAGATGCCTGGAGACAGACAAGGTGGATCCCACCCGCTCTGTATCACTTTCAGCATGCTTCAGGGTCCACTGTCCTGGACTCTCCATATGCTCCTAGCAAAAACAACTGACTGTTATACTTAACAGGTGTGTTGACATATGGCTGTTTTGCACTGGATTGTGGGAGAAGCAGGACCAGTTATCAGGCTAATTATCAGTTACACTGGCAATCCTGCAAGCATCTCTTTTAGCAGAGGAACTGTGAATAGGAAGCAGAAAAAAAGTTTCTTTATGAAGACTACAGTGAACTCAGCAAGGTATATATCATGTCATTCACCAACATGGTCCTGCCTGACATTTTGCATAAGTGGAAGGTCAAAACTGCTTGTTCTGGAATGTGTGACAAAGCATCTATGCTTGATGCAGTTTGGCTTTAATAAATTGTTTTCCCTATCTTTCCATTTTATATCCCCTGCAGACATGTACAAAGTTCACTATCAAATAAATGGAGTTTTGAAATGATTGCTGACAATGTCTTCATACTGATATGTATTTTCACAGAATTATTCCACAAAATTATTTTCCTCCTTAGAGTTCATGTCCTACAGCAACACTAATTCTCTTTAAAGGTAAAAAAAGAAATACCTTTGTACCTCTGTAATGATCTGATCTACATGTGATTAAATGTTTCAGGAAATACCTTGCTCGTTGCCTCACTGATGCTTTGAAATGCACTTCATAACACACGATAATATTTGTAGTCTCAAAAAAAGGTTTTGAAAAACCTTTCTTTTCAGCTCCTACTTTCTGCTCAGGCTTTCATTGCAAGAGGCCCTTCTTTGTGGTCAGCGGCTGGAATCCAGGCCATCCTCAGCTCACTTTCTTTCACAGACTGTAGCTCAGCTTTGGTGTCACAGAACTGAACCCCGTCCAGCTCCTCTTACTACAGAAAATAAACAGATTGCACTAGAGGTAGAGGGGAAGAGTTCTTCAGGGTTCTTCCTTGCATCCTTGCAAACTAAAGTCTCAGACTCTTTTGATCTGAAGCTACCTGACAACCCGATTGTAATGGCCAGCATAAGGGCAACATACACATATATGCATACATGCCTACTCACGCTCATATAACAAATGTTTCTGCTGTAGAGTTTCCCGAACTCTCATCTCTCCAGAAATGAGGATAGCCTAAGCAAATCTGTGGCTCCCAACAAGATGCTTTTACTTTCCCTGCATCTGAGCCCAGCTGGAAATAGGTTGATCCTGGTTCAGCTTAAACAGAGCAAGGGTCAATCAGTAGGAAAAGAAGGAGACTGTGTCCTAGAGGGATACAAATCAGTGTGCAATGGTGGCTTTAGTGATGCCAAAATATTAGATAGAAGAGATCAACTTTGTTAGGTATTAACTTCATATTAATTCATTTATTATGCTTTAAAACAGAAGTATGGAATAAACAATATCTTGTCAGAAATACGTACCACAACTTGTATCCTGGCCACATAGCTCACTTCAGCATGCTCATTTCAGAAATTTTGCTCAGAACCAACTTCCTTTCCATCCTCCTTTAGATAAACCCCATGTGTTTCATTCAAGAAATGAAAGCATACCAACCAGCCCATTCAGAGGAAAAAAGGTACTGACAGTATCCTACTAACTTTACAAAAAGAGTGGTTATTTGTGAAACTAAGTAAAATTTTCCTTTTTAAACAGAAAGAAGAACCTTCCTGTATATTTGTCCAATAATAACTGCATGCTTAAATTCCCAACAAAATGTATATGAAAAGTTAATCTACTTCTCAAAAGCAATGTTCGCATGTTTCTTCCCCTCACCTTCTACTGCTCCTGGTAGCCAGCAGTCCTGACAACTCTGCACACATGCTCTTTACTAAATTTCAGTGTCCAGACAGATTAAACCAATAACATGAGTTCTTTCTTTGTGTTTAACTATTGAAAATAAAGGGTCAGATTTTCAGCTGACATAAATCAGTCAGATTACCCTGGAGTCAGAAGCGAGTGTACCAAATTCAGCTGACGGAAGCATAGGAAGTTACACATAGACTCATTTCAGTGGGGTATGCCCATGTAGACAACAGCAATTTTGAGTCAAAGGGAAAAGATATATTTTCTTCATTAGGCTTTTCATCAGCAATGCCTTAGTTTACCTGTTCTTGATTCTAGCTTATCCTTGCCAAATTTTAACTAAACCAAAGGAGTACTAAAGAAATACTGTAACAAAGCTAATTGTAAACAGGGTCAGAAAGACTCTGTTCACCTGCTCCTGTTATTTGCAAAGACAAGGCTATGACAAAATCCTAAGCATGCCTCAGGTAATACTCCCATGACTTCTACTTTGAGTGACAGCAGATTTCTACACTCAAGATGAAATGCACAGGTCACACCTCTGAGCTGGTGTTTCAGGCTGTTTGCAGACTCAGAGAAGTAACAATAAAATCTGAATTTTTATGTTTTTTGTTAAGTATGTGAGGGCTATAAATGTTGTATGTTTTAAGGAGATTCTGAAATCTTGTATTACCAGATGTTACGCTGGTTGGGGGCCTGCGCTATTTGGGCCTTAAAGCAAAATGGTGTACAGACTACCGCCATCCCAGAACCATCATCTAGGGATGGAGGGGACTCCAAGGGGGGTCCCAGACCACTCCTCGGCCCTCACACAGGCTCACAGCAGACGATCATCTCACCTGCCCTTAGACACCTTCAGCAATGCTGATAGAAAGATTATCTAATGTTTAACTTGAAGATTCCTTACTGAAAATTAAGCCCATTACTTTTTGTCATATCTGTTATGAAGATGGGGAACAGACTGTTCCCTTCCTCTGTGCATTAGCCATTAACATATTTAAATATTAATCACATGTTTCTCTTCAGTCTCCTCTTCTTTCAGGCTAAATAGTTTTACTCAGTAAACCAGGTTCTCTAGATGTCTTAATTTTCATTATTCTGTTCCAGATTCTCTTCAACCAGTCTTGAAGAGCAGTGCCCAGGACTGAACAAGAGTACTTCAATTCTGGCCTTTCCAGTGCTGAAAGATTCATATATATAATAAGCCACACATCTGTTGATACATTCTAGTATGCTTTTTTCCTGTTTTGCAACAGCATAATTATATTTACTTATGTTTTTATACTTAATAATTTGCAGGCCCTTTTCCATAAATGTGCTCCCCTGCTCTTCCCCAGCCTGCCTTTGCACGGCTGATTATTTCTACCTAAACTTAGCACCTGGCACTTGTCGCTGCTGAAGTTCATCCCTTTTTTTTTTTCAGATCATTTCTTCTACTCATCAAAATCATTTTGAACTCCCAAAGTTTATTTTCCAACATTCCAGCAATCCCTCCCTGCCTGGAGCTGGACAGATAACTCCAGAAATCTTCTTGAAACAGCTTTCAATCTTGATAGCAAACTATGAACTGTATGACTATGATTTCCTAAATAGCTTTATTCTCACCTTTTAATGTTTTCACCTAGGCCTCATTTCCCTTGTTTGACGTGAGAACATCATATGAAATACTATCAAAATCTTCTTTAAAGTCAGGGTACATTGCATCTAATATTATTCTTTCTACTGCAAAAATAAAGTAAATTTCTTTGGAGAAATTTCTTCCAGGAAAAACTGTTTACTATTCTTCATTTCTCTGTTGTCTTCTAGGTGCCTACAAATATTCATTTAAATAATTAAATGTTAGATAAACTAGTTATTCCAACAGTTTTATTCCCTTCCATGGCAAATAAGCTTAGGAGGAATCTTTTTTCTGAAGATGTCAAGGCTAGCACTTGTCACTTGTGGTTGAAAAATGTTGAAACTGTACCAGTCAAGCAGGAGGTAGAATGACAAGAGAGCTAGACTCAGGCACATTATGAAAAGATCTCTTGCAGAGGAGGAGAGGTAGCCTTATGAATGCCTTCAGGACTACAGTACTGACTAGGAGACAGAAACCATCCTTGGACTCACAGGAGTATTCTGCTCCTAGTTCTGCTATGGACCTGCTGTGTGCCTTCAGGAAAGCCATTTAACCTTTTCCTATTGCAGATTTTCTGCCTATATGATGGGCATAATGATGCTCACTATCCTTTTTAATGTGCTTTACTAGCATCAAAGATGAAAAGTCCACTGTAAGTACTAAAGTGTTATTTATGTGTTCCCTCCCTCCCGGCAGGGGAAATGAAGTTCAGAAAATGCAGTAGTTAAAAAAAAGAAAGAAAGAAAGAAAGAAAGAAAGAAAGAAAGAAAGAAAGAAAGAAAGAAGAATCCTATACAAAGGAAACAAAGTGCATGAAGACCTAAGGACTTGCAGAGTCCATGGCTCTACTGATAGAACATAATGAAGGTATATGCTATGCCTTTAAAACTCCTGCTTCGTTTCACTAGCTGTCCCCATGCAACCCTTAATTGCACAAGACATAAGCACATAAGGAGAAGAGTATTATAGGAGAAAAAAAAAAAAAGTGCCATCAAGTTCTGCTGTACTGTACGCCTTTCCACCACCACCACTAATCTAAAATCAAGATTTCAGTTCATTGTCATTCTTCTTAAGGTTATTTTTGCCATAAACCTGAGTTAAATGTGAATTTTGTCTAGACCTCAGTGACAGAAGATAGACTATCATCTTTTCAGGAAATACCAAGCAAGGCACGCAGCTACAGTGACCCTACAAGAGAACAGGAGACTAGTTTAAGCATTTAACCTTTCCCCCCAAAAAATATGAATAATAATAAAAAAGAGCCTCCACAATAGTCAGTTACTTATATTTTAGGACTGCCTATGTCAGAACATACAAAAAGATAAAAGGCAAGAAAAGAGAAAGGAAAAAAGGCTGTTGGAAAGCTTTGAATGGATTTGTTTTTAATACAACTTACCCAAAATATTTTGTTTTATTTTATTCACATTCGTTGCAGCCCCTTGACTTGAACATCATCAGATCATGCTGCCCCACCACATCTATTTGTATTCCTTGCAAATGAAAAGTAGCTGGTGAAACAGGAAATTAAAGCTTGAAATTTGAAGTAGGGGCTTTCCTAGTGAATTTCAGAAATGCCCAACACGTTAGGAGGTGGTCTTCCTCTAAAGAATTTGTCAAAGTTATATAATTAAGCCATAGCATTTGTAAATCTCATTTGCTAGAGCGTCACCAAGTACAAATCAGTAATAGAAGTGTTCTTTAGCCACCTGACTAACAGATGATGTAGACAGACCCATTTGCACAGGCTGTGTTTCTAAAGTACTTCAAAGCAGAGAGTCTTCTGCTAGCCTACGGCCTGTATAAGGCATTTGGTATTCTGGAATGCCAACCTGTGAGACGTGAAACAACTCTTTATGGGGAAGGTGGTCTTCATTTGCAAATGCAAAAAGATAGCATGTGTATGCATCCTGGCCAAAGCCTTAGTCTTTATTCTTTCTTCCTTAATTCTCTATATTGGTATATATTGTGAATTATGCATTTCAGCACTGCTGCTAGCTTTGTCATAACACTCAGCAAGTAGAGGCCATTTCTAATGTTTTGTTCTTTCTCGTTTTCTTCTTCTTTTATTCTGTTCAACTCCATTATTGCCCTCCAATGCACCTATCTGATTATATCTCCCTTTAAACATGTTCAGTTCTGCTCTCCTTTTCATGTTCCAAGCACACACACAGATGACAAATAATTATCATTGACTCATTCACCAATTCTGAAGAGAGGCCACTGTGTGATGGGAGACTATCTCCTTTTCCATTTCTTATTAACTCAGGAGGTGGAGATTTATTTCCAGATTCTGCTTTCTGCATAGAATGCAGTATATTGGCAGTAAGCTTTGGGCCCAGGACCATTCTCTTGATTTTTCTCACTATTATATTGTAGGGTCTGGACTATGTTGGCCAAATTACCTTTAAAATCCATTGTCAGCTGAATAGGTTCTAGTTGAAGTGTTGATTCTCATTTCACTGTGCAAGCTAAAAGTTTCAAAAATGTCTTTTCTGCTTCCTACTGAGTCACAAATGCTACTTTCAGAAGCATCCTTCATTTAAATGTGGATGGTCTTCACATTGGTCCATTCTCTTTTAATAGGGCAGGATCCTCAAACACTGCACAGTATATATCACAGCTTCAAGAACATATTATCCCATGAATGGGGTACGGTCCCAGATGAGGCCATATACATCAACAGGAGCTTGAGGAAAACATTCCACATCGTTTTAGTTGTGCTTTAATGCCTTTTAGATGCTGGACAAAGAAAGTAAGCCTTCACTAAATGAATAATTTGTGTTTGTGGATCGTAGTGTGAGAACCTTGGAAACAAAAGGGTTTTCCCCCCTTCCCTGCCACATCCGAGCAGAGCTTTCAGGCACACCTGCAATGCTACACTGAGGCATTTGGCAGTGAAAAGCTACTACTACATAAGTAGTTTAAGATAGCATCTAGGCTTCACTAGTAGTGTTCCTCATCACTTTAAATATTTTCACCAGGAAAAAATACTGGAAACCAAATGATTCTGCAATATTAGGTATCCAAATCTATAGCTGAGATTATGTTAGGACAGCTTGAAGTATCAGGATATTGAGATAGTTTTGGGCAGATTATTTCTGCTGGGCATTTGATACAAGTGTTTGATATATCTTTAAGTATAATCTCCACACTGCTAGTAGGTGTGTAGCCTCACTCACAGATCTCCATAGCAAGGACAATCATAGCTTAAGAAGTAACTATAAATCGACCACACTAACAATCTTCTCACAGTCAAGTAATCAAACAACTCAACTTCTCTTCCATTATGAAGAAAGATTACAGAGCTCTTGCTCTAAGCTTCCTGTTCCAAGATTGATTTCCAGTTCAATATTGTCCCCTCCTTAAGAAACTTCCTTGGCCAGGAGAAAAAAAATTTAAGCCAAAAAGTTGTCCCAAGTCTAGCCAACTCTATCAGCAAATTTCCTAATATAAACAGACTTTTGGCATCACAGATCAAAATTTGATATCTATAGTGTTCTTTCTCTCTCCAAATTAACCTCCTTCTTATCCTTCAGACTTACTCTATATAATTATCTTTGAGAGATAAATTACAGTTTCCAGTATATACACACATATCATCATTGTAGTGATGAATAGTATAAATAAACAAACTAAGCACACATTCCATCTAGACTTATAATGATGCATGTAGCATTTTGTTAGAGATGTTGCTGACACATACTGCCTAGTAATTAAAATACCACTCACCTGCACCTAAGGAAGGTGCCTGGCATGCTCAAGGGAAATGAAGAATCTTTGTCACACTTGCCTCTCCTTTAGGTGCCAACATCCTTACTTTGAAAGTAAACCTAACACAAGACCTGGGATTAGATGAATCTGTTCTGATAAACAAGGGTATCTTAAAAAGAACTTTCCTAGCTTTTACTAATTCTGTTTCTTCATTCTTCATTTTGGGGCCAGGCTCTTTTCAGTGGTGCCCAGCGACGGGATGCAAGGCAACAGGCACAAACTGAAACACAGGAAGCTCCATCTGAATATGAGGAAAAACTTTTTCACTGTGAGGGTGACAGAGCACTGGAACAGGTTGCCCAGAGAGGTTGTGGAGTCTCCTTCTCTGGAGATATTCAAAACCCACCTGGACACGATCCTGTACAATGTGCTCTAGGTGACCCTGCTTGAGCAGGGGGGTTGGACTAGATGATCTCCAGAGGTCCCTTCCAACCTCAACCATTCTGCGATTCTGTGAGTCTATATTTATATTGTTGAAAAAGACTGATTCAGGTCTTTTCCATTTGTTACTGCAACATCTCATTTGCTTATGAGATAGGCACAAAAAAAAAGC
Source organism: Apteryx mantelli (assembly GCF_036417845.1). NCBI lineage: Eukaryota > Metazoa > Chordata > Aves > Apterygiformes > Apterygidae > Apteryx > Apteryx mantelli. Next base: position 111,523,481 of record NC_089978.1, read on the forward strand.
ATTATTTTCCTGTGTTGTGTTCTTTCTCTTCCTCATCAGCTGGAAGAAAAATTATTAGTAGCAACACTGATGAGGATTTTAAAGGTATCCAACTAAGTCCACTTTTGTGCTTCCTCTATTAGGCCATAAGTTGTTCAGCAGCTCAGGTTTCCATATCCAGCAAAGCCTGTACCAGAACTCTCTAGCTCAGTTGCTCAGACCATATGTTAAAATAATGTTCTGAGATGTGTTTAGGTGTCCTTCCAGATAAAGGTTTTCATGGGTATCTTCTTGCCTATATATCTATCTTGCCTTTATATTATTTTCATCTACAAAACTCATTAGACCCCTTAGTAAGGACCAACAACTTCATAACTACACCAGATTTTATTTCAATTTCTCAAGGGAAAACTTAATTTCTCCTAAAATAACAGCAATTCTCCCAATGATTAAAGTGTTTCCCTTCTTTATTTGTATGCCCTTCTGTTTTAATTTTTCAGGGTTTTATCAGATATTCTCTTAAACAAAATGAATTATTAGTTTACTAGTTTTTCAAAATACCTCAATATCTACATTTAATGGAAACAAAACTGGAATACATCAGTAGCAAAAAAGCAAACTATCAAAATACAAGTGTGCCCCTACCAATTCCCTATGCTATCCTGAACTTCTACTAGAAAATGGGAAGAAAAACTAAGCAGAATAGAAGGGAATTTTCTTTCCTTTTTTCTCCATAATAGAAGACTCAAAGATACAGGTACAGCTGAAACTTAGAAATTTAGTGGAAAAAAATGGCACTTCTATGCATCTTTATAAAGCATCTATAGAGAAAAACTTCTGTATTCTGAAGATAAGTTCTCAAAGGCCAAATTATTCTACAGAGGGGATCTGTGAACAGATTGTTGGCAAATTCCACTTGCCAAAGAACCCCTGCACTTTGCTGTTTCCATCACCGTATGGGAAAGGTAATGTTTCCCACTAGCATCCATTTGACAGATCATCAGCACCAGAATGTTTCCCAGAAAAAGTTCTCAAGACTGCAAGACAGTTGCCTAGCATCCTATACCACAAAGATAATAGTGGTTTATATCAAAGGTAAAGTGAACATAACAAGCAACTACCTGGAATACCTTTGGAAAGGAAAAAAGGTGGCATTGTCAGGATGTAGCAAGGACAGACTGCTCCACAAGGAAGGGGAGCCAAGGGTGGCAATGGGACCAGTAGAGTTGTGCCTTCTCTCCTCATCAGGTCCCCATCCCACAGGACCCAGCAGGTCCTGTGGCCATAACTGGTTCAGTTGACCACCCTGCAAGTTGGAAGTGATAACACAGGCCCAAAGTGAATCCAGGAAATCCAGTCAACAAATCATGACAGGACTGAGGACAGGCTTTCCTACAACATAGCCCAAGCAAGCAGCCATGGCAAGAACATGGGGACAGGGTGGGGGTGGGGGTCCCAGGTGGGGCTAGTCAGGGAAATTAAGGCCAATTAGTGCACCTATTAGGGCTCTGATATAGAGCAAATAATAAGCAAACAGAGAATTCAGCCACATTCAGAAAGAAAAAAAAAGATGAAGACATTACTAGCTTTGCCTGAAGTTCAGGACATAAATATTAGAAGAAGATTCTTGGGTAAGATAACCTTTTTTGGAGAACTCTTAACTGAAGTTCTAAAGCATGCTCTTTAATGATTTCAATATGTAAATTCTGATGGAAGAAAAAAGTACCCAGAAATATACATTCTTAAAAAAAAACCAACAAAACAGCTAGTATGTTTCCACCTGTTCTGGTAAACTATTCACTAAACTATTCAGCAAGTAGCCACAGATGCATCTTCATGTGGCCTAGGAAGTACACAAAAACATCTAGAAGGAGACCAAAGTCTTTATCCACCACATCAAGAAGCCATGCAAAAAAGTATGCTCAAATAGAAAAGGAATTCCTAGCACTTGCACAGACCTATTACTGGCTCAGTGCATATTTATTTGTTCATCTTAGATTTTAACAAGAAGCAGAACACAGGTCACTGGATATTTTTTCAACTAGGATTCAGAGAGTATGACTTCATCAGGTTTTTTTCCCACTCTCTGCACCTATCACGCAAAAGTTTTTGTAGGAGAAAATACTCTTTCTAGAGTATTTAGAATAGAGTTGGTGACCAGCCACCAAATTAAGAAGAAAAGATGATGATAAGAACTACCTGACCTCATCCTGGCAGCAATGTTAGTTGATCAAAGCAAATCAGAAATGAAGAACTAGCACATGAGACTTGCCAGCAACTTCAACTCCACCTTCATCAGAGGCGAGTGAGTCAACTTCCAGCAAATACATTACCACATTGGCAGGACTAAAACAACCTTCACATGACTGATAGCCTGCTCCTGAAAGGATGGCTAATTTTGATCCCTTGAGTACTTTAGAGGTCTGCATTCCGCCAGTACCTGCAGAATATAAAGTTATAAACAAGTATGCAATCAGATCACAACAACCCACATGCTAGTCCACTCTTTTAAGTAAATTCAAACTATTCAGTACATAGTCATGTGGAATGTAACAGATTAGGGGTAGCAAGGGGAAAAAAAAGCACCAATAACAACAATCACCAGGGACATTAATCTCCTCAAAGCTACCTGCCAGATTTTGGCAATGGAAGCAACAGACTTGTTTTTTTGGAAAGGACACAAATGTAGTACTGCGGCTGATTACTTTTCCAGATATATTGGTTTGGCTCTACTTATATAGGCCTCACTGGCACACATTGTCCAGAAAGTAAAGTAAATAAGAAACATGAGGTCCTCATGTCAGATAAGGGACCTTTAAAACAATCGAAATATTTACATAGAACTTTTATTTTCAACATTGTTGTCATGGTTTATTTTGCCCCCAGAGCAATAGAAAAGTGTAGAGATGAGCTGTGTTTGGAATAACACAAATTGAAAGAAAAACAAAACTGACAAACCTTCTGCAAAAATTAATGGGTTGATATAAAACACTTCTAGCCAGTCAACAACCATTGCACCTGGATCTGCTCCTGCAGAACTTCTGACGGTAAGAAGATTAAAGATGATTCTATCCACGGCACCCATACAGCCTTAAACTAAATGTTCCAACTCAAAGGAATGTTCAACATGAGAAGGTGAAATAAAAATCTATCAACAACAAATGTCAATGCTTGGCACAGCGCAAAACCACTGCCTGACCTGAGATCAGGGAATGGAGCGCTCAGACATTTGGAACTATTCAGAATTTAGCAGATACTTCTAGCATCCTTTTGGTTAGGTTTCACACAAATTTCTGTGGAGGACCTGGACAGATCGACAGTATTTTCCAGTTCAACAAGGAAAGAATGAAGGACCTCTTTGAAGTCTCTGATGAAATGTAAACTACTTAGAAGACTTCCCATGAGTCCACATCAGATGTCAGAATCCTCCTTAAAGAATTAATCCTAAAAACTCGCTCTATATGTGTATGCTCCATACACGTGCATGTGTGTGTTTGTGTTTTATAAATGTCGGTCTGTCATTTTAAGTTTTAATGTGACTGCCAGACAGAACCAGGATGTGTTATAAGGGAAGGATAATAAACAAGGGAAATTCAGGAAAGGGGTTTTCCTAGCAGCAGCACAAGGTGCATTCTTATTTATAACATCAGATTGCACCAAATATTTCATTTTGTATGAGGTCACCCATTTGCTAAAACAAAATACTACGTTTCCTTTCGGGGAAGGTTAATGTTAACCTGTATCAACCTGAGCTGATGCAGTGGCTTATACCATGAGGATCTTATTCTTCATTCTTGTGATAGAGGCCTTCCTTGGTTTTGAGCTTCCAAATGCGGGTAGTTCTTGACCAGAATATACAGTCCAAGCCCAGAGTCCAGCAATCTCATTTATGCCATTTTATAAAACAAATGAATTTGACTTTAAACCTAGATTGTTCAAAACCTTGATGGAAAGAAATACACTACTAATGCCTTAAATGTAAACACAGAGGCTGAAGGCCCATATGATTTATCATCCTGCCATCAGGTTATCTTATTTATTAGAAATTTTCTCACAGTGAAACAAATTATTTCAGCAAATATTAAGCTACCATAAAAGGTGAAATAGAAACACAGGTGCTGTTTGCCCATGCAAAACTGGCAGCAGTTTTGCTTGAAGTTTCCTCCTTTGTTGCCTGATGCCCCAGGCTCTTCCGAGCACTTGTGCAGGACCATTGGGGCAATATCCATGGACACTGTGAGCCTGATGTTTCCCCAGCACCTTGTCTTCTGCCTGTGTTTTGTAGAAATCATTACTGAGAAGTGCTGTGAGTGTCAAACCAGGGCTTGCAAGGGATACTGATAAAGGAACACCCACTTTGCATTTCCCAGTGTTGGCTGAGACAGCTACCTACTTAAGACTGTCGAGACATGTTCAGAAGCAGAGCTGTAGTCATATAAATAACTTCACTGATGAAAATGTAAGTGCATAGAGACTTCCAGCACTTTGAGGCTAGGCATCAATTTAGTGGAGGATTTGAAGATCTAACTTTTAACTCTAGATATTTCCAGGAGCAGTAAGAAGAAGAGCTAGATAACCTGAATGCTGTGGTGGATGTAGTCCAGAGTATCTATGCTTCCTCTGTGCTTTTGAAAAATCTACCCCTGTTCTTGAAGGATAAGGGAAGACATTTTCTTTGTTGTTAAAAATCGCAATACTTCAGAAAGACTCCACAGAGTAACTCCTTACTGATAATAACCTGAAATAAGTAAAATCTTCACCTCTGATTGCAACAAAGATAAAATCTCCCCTGTAATATTGTTTGTTGTATTTCAGTTCACTGGAGAATAAAACATGTAGTTACATGGGATTTAGATGATATTTGCTTACCTAATTCATTTGCTACTTTGTATTTCCATTTCAGGAGATTCTCTGAGGTATTTGGCCCTGACAGGTGTACCTGAAAGGAGTACAGCTTTAGTAAAAGTCCAAGTCTTGCCAAAATTGTAGGCCTAGACTCATCCTATTCAGGACTATAAATTACTGAGGCTGACTGTTATCATCCTAGACTCCCCAGAGTCCCTTTTAAGGTCCCAGAGAAATGGGGAGCTGGTGTGCTGGTGAGAGGGAGAGCTTCCAAAGGGCGCTTCAAATTGTAGATGGGCTGACTGGTCACCTGGATGTGCTGTTTCCTTCTTGCTCTGGCATGTGTGGGTATGTAAGGTTTGCTTCACCCCTAGCTGTGATGCCTGCATAGGAATGGGATGGGCCCAAACCAGTCTCTCTTTCACGATAGAGGAGTGCAATAACATGCTCCCTCAAGCGTTTTTAGAGATCCAGAGGCACAGAAAAATCGAAAAGGAAGTTGCAGAAGAAAGCAAAAAACGCCACTGGTCTCATTAAAATTGCTTTGTGTACACTTTTGCTGGGACTCCATTACGTGTCATTACTTCAGTTATTCCATAGCATTGTTTTATCAATTTCCATCATTTTAACATTGTAAGTTTACATACTGGAAGGAATAGAAATTCAGGAAGTTATCACATCTACATTCAGAACTGAAGAACAGAACATTTCTTACCACAGTTAGGGACAGACAGCTATTTCTATGATGTCACACAAATAAATACTCATACATCCAAAAGAGAAGTCTGAGAGTTTAGTATTTATTTCTATTCGTCAGCAGTCCAACATAGGGTTAACACATGTTGCTTATAATCATACATTTATATGTGTATTTTTATAACTATAGTAAACTTTATAATATACATGATACATATATATGTGTCTCTTAAAGCATAGTCAAAACCATCATCAGCTGAACAATTAACACAGATATACTACTTTTAAACACACTTGCCTAGAAGAGAACCTGCACTAGGGAGTAAAAGCACAGTGTATTCTGTATTTCTGTAGAAGATTACCTCACTTCCCTCCATTTCCTCTAAAATCTAGGTAGAAGAGGAAATTAAGGGAGACAAACTGAACTGTGATGCTTAGGGAGTCCCTTGATTCTGCCTGTCACAGTTTTAAGCCTGCTTGGGGCCTCAGGGGAGTCTGGCTGTTCTTACTCCTCCTCTGCCAACCAGACAGTAACGGCCCACTGCTTTTATTCATTACCCTGAATGTAATGCACTAAATTTAACAAGTAACACACTCAGCAGGAATTTATTGGCCTTTTGCAGCATGATTGCAAGGTAGGATATGGATATGGATTCCAATTACTGCTGACACCCAGATAAGAGGAACAAAGCCTATATATGATTATTATTAATCAAAGGTGATATCTGGTATTACAAAGAAAAGAAAAACAAAACAAGAATAATTTAAAAATACTTAACTATATATTTTTTTTCTATCAAAATGTCAGTTGTTCCACATAAAATTATGCTGGTATTTTCTAGCTAGCAATAATAAAAGAAATGGCATATTACACACAAATTGCATGTAAGAAAATGTAAATAACAGGAGTCATTGATTATAAAGTGATATGCAGAAAATCCACATCCCAGTAGATGTAATATACTGTGAAAAGCATAAAATAAAAATATACATATATTCACAGTTATATAAGTATTAATGATCACTAAACAAAATAAAAATTCTCTGTAATATAGATAGCTGAGATTCATATTCATCTGACAGTATTAAAAGATGGGATAGGAAGAAATTAATTTTTCTTGTTCACATCTGGAGCTTAAATAGGTACAATATGAATGGGCAGAGAACAAGCCAAAAGACCACAGCATCAAAATTCCAGAAACCAGCAGATGTGAAACACATGTAAAGCTTTCCAAAAGTCCCTCCCAGGTGAGCACAGAAACTAACCATTTAGCTGCATGTGATTGCACTCATTTTGTAACACTGCAACCAACAACTTATTAAATATTAGGGATATTCAGACTACTAAGAGAAAAAGAATTCAATTCCAAGTGTTTAGAATTTCCATTCAGCCTGGACCTAGAAGATGAAAATTTTTTCCAAGCTATCTAAAACAATTAAGTCAGCAGAGTGGGACCAGAAAGCTTGTGAAGTTTCTCATTATTATCTATTCCTGATATTTAGACTTAGAGCATCAGACAAAGAATATTTTCTGGTAACAATTCCATTCTCTTTCTGCAGCAGAAGCAGGAGGGATTACTTTTCAAAAACAGGAAGTTAAAAAAGATGAAAAAGTAAAGTCTAAGTTCTGAAGTCAAAATTTCTGAAATGATGCAACAGTACAATTTGTTTGAAATCCAGTGAGTCTGCTATTCACAAACAGTGCTACCTCAGATTCCTATGGATATAACTTATCCATATGTCCCAAAAATTAATCAAAAAAGGGGAAAATGGCATTGCAAATACTGCACCGGCCCACTCTGGTCCAACTTTACTACTCTTTCCTGATTCTTGAAAAAGCCTCTTTTCTGTATGCTATTCATTTCCTGGTCACTTCAGTAATGGTGTAAAAACAACTTATCTGCCCACTGGGAACAGAACTGACATCAGCAGTATTCTTCATACAAACCAATATTTCAGTATTACTGCCGGTTAATAAATGAATCTGAACCAATAACTGGGAGACCAAATTTCAACGAGATTTCTGCCAGTTCTCCTGTCCTTAATTAAAGATTTTATTCTACAAGCCATTATTATCATGCTATCTGCATAAAACATTGCATATGCATAAACGTTATTGCGCGTATAACCTGTGTTAGCTTGCCTCTTCTGGGATGCTCTCTCTCATCTCTGAAAAGGGAGAGGCCAGTTTGTTCATGCTGAGGATTATATTTTTCACCTATCTTGTGAAGGAAAATGTCATAAGCACATCAGTGATCATGTCTTACACATACAAGATAGATAAAGTACAAGCTGTAAAGATATACGCTTCTCATCAAGTAAGGGAAGGTAGGAGGGGAAACAAATCTTAATTTTAGTGAAGGCAGTTACTTGGGTGACACAAAAAAGCAATCATGTTTTGTAATCTCATTTTTGCTGTTTTACCTGGTATATTTGAAAGAATTTTGATATTGGGTACAGCAAGATAAGCTGTACACACAATAAGCAGGGAGGAACAACATATTTTTAGGAAAAAACACTTTTTAAACAAACGGTATAAACATTATATATTATCTATCTCACGGTATTGATACATACATATGAATGAAGGGTTGTATGGGAGCATAAAATCATTTTTGCAGCATTTGGTGATGTAAGGTATTACTGATAAATATTTGATTATATATATACATGATTTCAAACTGAGAAACAGTTGGGTCGGTGATGCAGCCTTGATAATGAAGAGAACTTTTACTTTTATTAATAGCGCTAGCATTTTCTTGAAATATATGAAGTTTGTCACTGAGGGAGAAAAGTAAGTAGCTAAAAGGTTGATTCATCAGAGCATGCAGATACATGCATAACTTTAAGCTTGAAAGTAGTGCTCACCAGAGCTTTGTGAATAAGGGTTTTACCAAATCGACAGGCTAAAAGTTCAGATGCAACAGAAGAAAACAAATGTAATACAGAGCAAATTGTCGGCCTTAGAAACAGAAACTGAAAGAACAAAAAATCCTTTCTGCAGAGATTAGGGTGAACAGCCTTTTTAACATGGCAACAAGAAACAGGAGATAAAGACTACTAAAATACACAATTTCCCCACCATTGGCTTCAGTGAGCTTTGAATCAGACCCCAAAAGAAGGGTTACTTCTCTAGTGCCATAGCTAAAACACACGCTGGCCTTTTTTTACAGTCATTGCTCACATTTAAATAAATGCACAGAAGCTATGTTTCTATGATTGTGTACACGTTATTTTGTTGTGAACATGAAAGAAATGTATACCCTCATATTGCAACTGGATGCTTATATGGAAAAAAACAAGGGTGACTATTGTGGCTCATCAGTATTACAACAACTGTTAGAACTCCAGCCTTTTGTTCTCAAATGTTAATGGGAAAAAACAACAACATCTTTTGTAAAAGATTACAATTTAGAGTGGTAATGATACATTTGTCTCAAGAGAATTTGTATTCTGTCTGCAAATCAATCAAGATATGGTGAAACGATTTAGAAAGAAATCACAGCTGAATGCATAAAATCTTGGGAACAAAGAATGATACCTGCATATAAGAGACAGCTGACAATACCCATCAATGGACAGAAAAATGCATTTCTCCTTATTCTTGTTAATATATAAACTCATAATTCTGGTAGTTTCTACTATAAATAAGACACAATTTTTGTTTACAGCACACTGTCTAGAAAGATACTGTGCACTCTGTATTTTCGCTAGCACATACCATGGATGTATATTAAATCAAGACTTTCTTGATTGGAATAAAATCACTGAAATGTGGATTGAGTTGATAACTTTAATGCAAAATATTATCTTCTCTTTTTTTCTCACAATGCTTTTAACACCCTAATCCTTAAAAATCATTTAAGCAATTGAGTGGGAGAAAGCATCACATTGGAAGGGAATAATTTCATGCCTCAGATGTGTTGTGAAGCATGAGGCCGAAGAATGAGTGACTTCAGTCACCTGAGAAGTGCAATGATTCCCAGAAAAGCACTGCCTATAGAATCTTATTGCTATTGCTGCATGGAAATTATTTTAGAAAAGGTCACACCCATGGAGCTACTAAGAATTATTAGAAATGAGTGATTAAGGTGGCAACCATATAGCCTGTAATTCACTGTTTAATAAATAAATGTGCTCCCCCAACATGCTTTCAGAAGTAAAGTGCACATTATAAAGACTAAAAAGTACCTTGCTTAAGTGAAGTGCTTCCCTGGCCTAACGTGACTGTCAAAGCTCTGCTACAGCAGCTGAGAAAACTCAGTGTTCAAAAAGCTATATTTTACCCCAAAGACTTCCACGGTGACAATTGTCCAAACCCAAATTAAGTGCTCAAGAGATACAAAGACATTTGCAGACTAGGGAGGCGACTGCAAAGGTGACTGTTGCTCTACCTCATGGTCACCTTATTAGGGGGGCTCTGGTCTCTGGAGAACAAACTCAGCATGACAAGAGAAAGATGACAGGTAGCACATATTTCCACTTCCTCTGAGTAATTCCTCTAGCAGGGATCCACCTCTTGGAGGAGCCATGGTCTTCATAGGTTTGAGTGCCAAAGAAAGAAAAGCTATGCATCCTACCAGCATTCAGGTTTAGAGACAGTAGTGCATCTCTGGGTCAGCACTCTATGCAGGTTGGGAGCAAATGCTTAAAATCTTTGTTCAAATAAAGTGAAGAGCTTTTATGGCCATTTTTTTTCTTTTAAAATGAAAAATCATTTACACTGCAGATCTGAAACAAAATGATGTCTTATTTATGCAGGTTTTGTCTTTAATAAAAAACAGGCTTCAGAAAACCTGCAAAAATGAAACTTTAAAAATTCCATCCATCATTTTATATATAACAGGCTGCAGTCTGGTTTGCTGATGCATCATCTCACACTACTATCAGCTACTAAACGGAAAAGGCATTTTGATTTTGGAAAAAAAAAGCCATTTTTCCTTTTAAAAAATTTGAATGATAGCTATTTTTTAAAGTTATATCATGAATTAAAAGTTTCATCTTTTTCTTTAAAGTTTATACTTAGATCATGCTGCTTCTTTTATTCTTGGTATATGTTGCAATTTAACCCCACCATATTCTCTAAAAATATTTTCTTCCTTATTCATGCCAATTGCATCAATTATATTCCGCTTGACCATTAGTTGCAGGAGAGCTTCCTTTAATTCTGTGGTACTATTTTTTTTTCCATTGCCTGATGATAATCTAAGGGGAAGTGTTGTGAATCTTAAAAAAAAAAAAGAAAGAAAGAAAGAAAGAAAGAAAGCTAGTTTAAAATTAAAAGAAACAAAGAAAAAAGCAGTTCCTAATTTTAAATCAGCATATTTTGTACTACTGCTAGTCTGTTATGGAACTGAGGAACTGATCTAAGTATCTGTAATACTTTTGACTTTGCTGTGACAATGAAATATTAACATTAAGAGACTTAGTTTTGCTACCCTTGAAGTACCGTTCAAAGTACCTCATGGGGTAAAAAGTGATAAGAAATCAAGAGGAGGAGGAATACTTGAGGAATTATTCTCGCAGCCCCCTCAAGGTACATAATAAGACATGATTCTGCAGCCAGCATCCACCACAGAGGCCATATGTAGAGGCAGGTTCTGTCAGAGAGCAGTTAAGAGTAAAAATTAAGATGTCTAAGTTTAGAAGGTGCTAAGACTCCCATCATTTCCAGCTACATTGTCCTGAAGTTTTCATCAGTAAAAACAAACATTTGAAGGATTGTCAGAAAAAAGTTTTTTTTTTTATGGTTTCCAATTATTTTTTGTTTTGCAGACATGTTATGAAGTGAAAAAAAAAGTTTTAAACAGCAAAGAAAATTGCACATTCAAGATAATTTTACAAGGCATTTACTGATTGCCAGAGTCCTGGAAGTGCTGTAATTGACTCCTTCTGCCTTGAACTTCTTGTGTTGTTTGATTTTTAGCAATTGTTCTGGGAATAAACAGAACCATGAATGTTGGTCTTGGCATTGAAGCACAGGCCAGATCCTGCAAATCTTGTGTTTGTTATCTTGCAGATCAGAAAGCATCAGCTATGGAAGGACTACAGAGACTTAGGAGGACTTTCCAGTTTTTGGGTCACATTGAAGAAACCGATTTGCAGCTAGTTGTGATAAACAGTACATACTGTGGTGAGCAGGGGGCTTAATTACCTACACTAAAGGTTTCTTGGTTTGAGAACTTAAGCCGGAAATCACAAAATGGCAACAATGCAATTTTCATGGTTTTTTTTTTTCCTTGAGAGTTGGTTTGCATGTCCTTGTTTGCAGATGTCACTGGGACAGTGTCAGGTTGCTTTAGACCAAACATTCAGATTTCTTATCTATATTTTATAAAACTTAAACCTGCTGGCAATATTTGCTTGATTTCTCTAATGGTTCCGATGGAAATAGTGGTTTATTTGGCTTTAACTGTGATCATGGATGAAACATTACTGGACTATGCCAGGGCACTGAAACCAGCTCTAAACATAAACTGAAACTACTTAGTCTACTTATTAGTATAGAAACTGCAAAAAGGGAAGCCCTAAAAATCCTAAAAATTACCTAACTGAAGAAATAAATTTTCTGTATATATATTTATAATGGATAATATTCCCTTAAAATGGCTTGGTGATTTTTTTTTTCTTGAAGTGGTATAATACTGATCTTTTATAATGTGCTGCGGATGTAGTATCAACCACCTTCCTAGTTCAGAGCTGCAGGGTCCCAGCCATGGCAGTGTTCATTAACACCCAGCACTTGGATAATTTATCAGCCAACCAGTATGCAGAGTTTCACATCTCTCCTCTCTAATACAAGAGGGACCTTCTCCTCTGGTCCACTCCCATTCCTAGTTTAACCCTTCAGCAAAACTTTTATGCTATCTTTACAGAGAGTTCTAATCCACACTAAATATGCTAATAAAGAAATACCTTGAGGGCCTTTTTTGATCATTTCAGTTATACGTATATGCTAAATCTGCAGCTTGCAGTGTTATCTTCAGCAAGAATCACTGTCTCTGGTATATGTAATGCCATTTGCTTTGTCCTGTATAATAGGCAGGTTTTAAACATACTTTTTTTTATCAACAAATGCAGGCTGTGAGATTAGCTCAGAAAGACACTTGCCATACAGGCAAGACTGATGCCCTGTCTGCCTAATTTGACCTTCCAGTCAAGAGACATCATTACAAATAATTTGGTGGGGGAGGGAAGGGAATCTAAGGAAAAATGGCCATTGTGCCAGGATCTCTATGCACATCTCTCTGCAGGATGCACAGAGGAACCCTGAGTATGAGGGCCCTGCAAGGGACAATAGTGGAAGCCTATCGATTTTTGCAGCTAGCCTCTTTTTTTTTTTTTTCCTGTGAGATCCCCAGAAAGAAGAGTGTCAACAGACAATGCAGATGAGGAGAGTCCCAGCAGCAGTACGGTGTGTGCTGCCAGATAGCCAGAGAGAAGTCATAGCCCCAGAGAAACACATACATGACTTCTACACCAATGGCCTTGTGCTTCTCTGAAAAATCCTCTGGGATCTGCCGGCTTTGGGAGAGAAATCTCTCTTGCTCTTTTCAGGATAGGAAAAACTTTGCCTCATCCCATGGGACAAATATAGGAAATATCTGCTAGCAAAATCTCATGGAATTTTCCTTTGATCAATGTGTTTTCTTGTCCATTTTTCCACAGACAGAAGAGGGGTTTATGCCCTGGCTTGAGATTGCTAAAACTGTAAGATCATATTACACTTTATACAAACACTGGAAAAAAGCAGGTTCAAGAACAGTGCTGAAGAAAATGGTGGATCTTTCTCCGTCTCGAATCTTGGTATGTGAGCTACAGGCTTCTGCAAGCGTGTAACAACATCTGGAAAGGTGCTGTGCTCTCGCCATATACCCTGCCATGACCAAATGCCCTGGGCTTACAGGCTCTAGCAGAAGGTACCCAGCACCTCCCAGGACTGGACCCTCCTTTCTGTCAGAAGGAGAAAGGAAAAGCAGTCAGTTTAACATAGAAGTGATACGCGATTTCCTCAGAGCTTCCCTGTCTTGATGCACGTACCAGCTGAAGATCGGACCCTGTGTATTAAAACAGGTCTTTTGTAAATATTTCATGTTCCGGAGGCAAGCAAAAATGCCTGCACTGCCCTTTGCATTTCTATTATTTAAAGGGTCACTAATCAAGCAGTGAACTTACCTTTCCGACAAATCTACGTACCAGACAATCAATATTCATTTGGTGCTAACGATACTCTTTTCCCAGCGTACCGTGTGAATGCGAGCTTGGCTATCTCCCTCCTAGCTCAGGATTAGCATAACCTGGGAAATGAGCCCCGAGGATACACTAGGGTGTGCTATGTTGAACACTGCAGGGAAAATGTTTGCAACAACCGCCAACAACAGTCGCTGCAGTAGTGACAAGACTAGGAAGGGTTAAAGTTTTGTCTGTGACACTGAAATTGAGGCCAGCTGTAGGTCATATTCACGTCCCAGTCACAGGAAAATGAACCTGTGAGACAGAACCTAATTATCTGCTAAACCAAAAGCCAGTCTCAGTTCAATAACTTACGACAGAGCTGGCAGCCAGATATAGTGTTGCCATGGTAATGCTGAAAAAAAATCCACTGCAGTAGAGAACAAGAAGGAAAAGAAGGAGACTGTAACCCTAAATATGCTGTAGCCATTTGATCTTGGACAAGTGGATATGTCTAAAGAGCCAGATTGCTACAACTGTCTATCCACTTTAATATCCTCTATAATTACTGAAATGAAAAATGCAATTACAGTGTGCTCTGAGCTAAAAACCAGGAGTAACTGGCTAACTGGGAATTAATTTTAGAGTGAACAATATCAGCTTCTTTCCCCTCTCAACACACACAGACTTAGAAGTATGTGGGGGCTGGAGATCAGAGGCGCCTGCTTCCCGCTAGTCCAAAATCACTTCATGCCAATCAAACTTTTGGTTTTCACCATCAGCTTCCCCTCCTCCCTCTTCTTCCATCCACCAGGAATTATACACAAGGGAAAAGTTCAGTAGAATGAAGCATTAAAACTCTCGCTTTGGAGGCCATAATGTCGGAACTACTTAGAGTTATGAGTGACATGAGTTTAAAGATCTCAGCAAAACGTCCTGAGAATGGTCCCTTGTATGAGACGTGTAACAGTAGATCACAAGGCAACACAACCAACCTATGTGCCCAGGAATCCTGGGACTAAAGATCCAGTCCTGCCAACATGTTTTTATTCAGAGGTAAGCACGGCGCTCCAAAGTACCACCAGCACAGGGTCTGGGGCTTTTCCCAGCTGAAATCCCTAGCAACAAAACAAAGGAAACCTTACTCATGAAGCTCTCTGAGCTGGACACACACACCCCCAAAAAACAGCTGTGGAACTCCAGGGCTGCTCTGGCAGTTTCTTAAGCACCGTCTCAAAAAAGTTCATTAAAAATCAAACACCAACACATATCAAACACAAAATTCAACATATATTTTGAAATATATATTGAGAAATACATATATATATATACATATATATATAAAATTCTGATTATTTTGGTCAGTGGATTTGACATCAAAAACATCAGTTGAGATTTCATGAAAGAACATACATGTTTTCATGTTTGTGCATGTTAAAGACAGAAAGAAAAAATTTAAATGAAACATCCTGGTTAGAAAATAAATACAATTCAAATCAAACCAAATCAAGCACTTATTTTGGACAGCAGCTCTATATAGGTGTTTTCAGCTTGCTGCCAGAGCTACCGCAAGCTATCCAGAGCAGCTTGCTAAATGGTGAGACTTCACCCCCAGATGCTGGAAACTGCATGGCTTCAGACTCTCACATAGGCATGCTATTCAGGCTCAAAATGTTCTTGCCATTACTAATTTTATGAGAGACTTTAAAAAATAATAGTATTCCAGGGGTTAGGATAGCAAAATCATTTCCAGCTTGAAAGTACGATTAAGAAATATTATTGTCCTCATATTTTTACCCTGCATAGGTTTTTTTCTTCCAACTGGGTGAAGTCCAGATTCAGTTATGTATCTATCGCTGCTGCACAGTGCTGTATAAGTAGTGAAGAAAAGGAAAACTTGTCCAGCAATATTTTATTGGGTATTCTTTTTTTTAAAATACATTAAAAAAAAAACAAAACACAGGCAACATATACTATGTAGGACTCTCTAATTTGTTGTAGACTAGCATCCTGATCTTGTAAGCGCTTACCATTAGTATCTAGTCCAGTGAGTAGTTTCACTGAGCTGATAGAGGTGTCTGGTATCTATAAAGAATTTGAGTATGACCTTTCTATACATGCATACTTTTTGTTTGCAGTAATGTAGATCAAAGGGAGACTACAGTATTATTTTCAGTGAGCCAGCCTGACACCTGACATAAGTGAGGTTTGCTAAAGTCAATGGGTCTGATCTTGCTTATGCTGATCATGAATTTGTCCTCATTTTCATCACTGAAAGTATAACTATCATCTTGTGCTTTTCTTTAGTTTAACTTTATATTTCTGAAGTGTTGGTAACATCTTTTAAACCAGTCTGAGAATGTGCTCAGTCTCTGTGTAAAGGATTTTTAGGAAAAATCTTTCTTAAATGATGGAAATTGGCTTTAATGCACTGATTTCCAGCCTTCAAGGATCTGACTTAGTAAACTGATAAGCCATTTTTGAGACAAATTTTTTAACAATGTCTCTGAATCTTTACAAAAAGGCACAATCTTACAGGAAATTGAGAGAGAAGCAAATAATACAGAAGAAGAGAAAAAGTACTAGAAAATGTAAGATAAGTACAGCAAAGGAAGCAACATTTCTGCTCTTGTTTGAAGAAGCAAAACAAAAAGCACACTGACCTTCATACACGGGATAAGGAACATAATTTTGACTTTTTTATTCAAGTGCATTTGTTTCTGTTCTGAGCCTGCAGCCACTCTGAAACAATAGCTCCAAAAACTGTGAACTACCCTTCTCCTCTTAATTACACTACTCTGCTAAGGGAAGGCAGGATCATACACAGGCTGAAACAAAGGAGGTTCCCAGGATGGGTTTGTGGGACAGCTGTTGAATGGAGCCACATCTATTAGCCGTACTTCTGATATGTCTATTATTATGACTGGAGATTGTTCTGTAGAGAAAGCAACCATCCTCATGCATGAAGTTAGTCGCACATTGATCATCAGCAAATCCCAAGACTTTACACATTAAACTACTTCTTGCAGTTGTGAAAATGGCAAACTATAGTACTGATGTATTTACACAGCCAAAATCCAAATGTGCCTCAGCTGATCTTCTGATGTTCATGAAAAACAGCAGGAAAAGACAAGTTAACGGAGAGCACCATTTTGTCATGGCAGAAGCATTAGGGACAGTTATTGATTAAACATTTTGTCTTTTAGCATCAGCATTAAAAAAACAAAGAAGTAGAAAAGAGAAATAATGATCTGACCATTAGGGCAGTAACAGTAATGGAATCCAGTGATCAAATTCTGGCTTTGCACATCTACGTATGAAACTCCTACTTATATAAATCTGAGCTACTTGCAAATGTCCATGGACAGATTTCACTAGCCTGTGATTTTATCCAACTTCCCACTTAAAGTATGAACTCTAGAAATGCAACTGTTCATGATAGTCACAGTGGACTATTTTAAGGGAGATAGCTTTGTGAACAACACATTTAATTTGTGAAGCTCATGGAAGCCTAGTGGAATGGGGCAGTTAACGTGGGATTCTGTTTCCTAAGTGTAGGTGTCTACTGCCATTTTAGATGCCTTGGAGTGTCTGAGGCATCCACATGAGGCTGGCAGATACAGTACAGTCCCTACAGACTTGTGGCCTTCTGGAGTGATGTAGCGAGGGTATCCTAGGGCATCTCAAATGGCAATAGACAGCTATATTTAGGCAACTGACACCCCCACCACCACCACTGACACTGAAACTTTTCTATATTTTCTAAAGATTGCCAATGCTGTATGACTCTTTTGTTGTCCCAGGTACCCACTTTAGCAGTCTTTTATCACTAGGACAAGTAAGTTTTACTAGTTCTAACATTTGATTCTATACTACCTGTGAGCCCTGCGAGGTACCCTGCAGACAGACGCCAGGACACTCTATCTGTGCTCCAAGCTAGCTGGGAGCCAAGAAGCCCCATCAGGATGCTCTGAGGTCTGAGCAGACACAGTGCACCTCACCAGAGGGTTCAGTAGCCTGGGCTCTGTGCTGCACTAACCACTGCTTCTTGTGCCCTGCTAGGAGCAGCCCACATGTGTGCCAGCAGAGGTCACGTCTGTCTGCAAAACACCATGGCATGTGGCTTCAGCATGTGTGAAAAGACTCAAACCACAACTAGCCAGGTTAGAAAATATACTCTGTGGTACAGGTAACAGTGTAGGTACAGTGGCTACCTAGACCAAAAGCTTCTTTGTTTTTTGAGATGACTATAATACAATAGCTTGCTTTTCCACTATATTGTGTGGTTATATATCCCTTTGTCAAATGGGAGAAAAATGCTGCCACCCCTATTTTACACAGTTATAAATGACTATGCAAAGCAGACAGCAATGGAGAAATGGCCTACTTTGTCCTAGTCATACTGAGTGTACTGAATTTTCTTACATAGATGGGTCAGCACTGTGCTGAACAACTAGCATTAAATTCAGTGGTTTTACTATGCAGTCAGGACTGAGAGAAATACCAAGTAACCAAATAAACCTGTTTTGGTTGGCCTCATAAACCATGTTATAATATGTCCTAATAAACAGGCATTATAGAGCATTACTTGATCTAATCCTCCTAACATCAGCACTTAGCATTAGATGTTAAATTTTGCTTTTTAAATAAGAGCCCAATGACTGTCTTAAAAATGGGGACTGTTGATTACTGCAAATAGAATCTTTAGTAAAACCATACAATTTACAAATTGGGATTCTATGGTTACTTTTAAAAGCTCATGTACAGTGCATGAATCATCCAATAAAGCTGTTTTATCAAAAGCTAAAATCTCTGTTTAAATTTAACAGTTAATATTTAAACTCATGTTCCATTAAAAATATGCCAGAATAGTTTTGCATCATGTTAAATGATACACAGTGAGCCTGCTTAATTTGTTACCGTGTTTGTTGCTGGTTTTAGATCCTGAGCAAGCTAGCTAAATATTGTATTTCTTTGCTTAGGTCTAAATAGAGCCTTTCAGTCTATGAATATAGATGATTTAAAATTCTCTTCCAAAGGATTCAACTTTGGTTCAGGATTCAACATAAATTTTTCATCTGGTTCTTGAAGTCTGTGACTATGTAGGTATGATGTTCTGACAAGGACTGCCATGGTTTGAAGTGCCTTCCAGTGTGTATTACACTGTCCCCGGTGTAATTTGGGGATATGTAAGTAGGAAAGGATCAAACCTGTAGTATGGAGTTTTTCAGGAGTGGAAACAGTTTAAGTGCTTTGTAAGAATGGTGGCCACTCTTCAAAAATCTCAAAATTTTATGATGACATCTTAGCAACTGAAGCCAATGACAAAAGCTCCCCTTGATTTTAACAAGGGCAAGGAATCTCTTTATGGAAACTACAATGCTGCAAGATGCCTTTATCTTCCAGGGCATAATTTCCACTAAAAAACCCATCATGAAAACATCATAACACCAAATGTCACAGTTGCTATCTAATCCACCTTAAAATCTCTCCTTTGCACAGAACAATGTGTATCTGGAAAAGTTTGCCAATAAGCTATTTTTATTAGAAAAAGCCATCAGCTCCAAGCAGAAACAGTCATAAGATCACACATTACAGATTCTACCTGTGAAGAAAAAGCTTAAAAAAAAACAAATTAAGTGAGCATAATGCAGGTTGCGTAGAGATGCTGTGCCTGGGAAGTCCACACAAACCACTTACATAAGATTCCAACATTTTCTCAGTCCTCTTCAGTCACAAATGTATCTGCAGAACATGGAGATACTTGTAATCAAGAAAAGATACCATTATTAGGATTTGAAAAGGCCCATGCAATTAAAGCAGAAGTAATTAGACAAATTCACAGAAGAAAAGAAGAAAAATCTGCCAAGGGGCTTAAACAGATTGGTGTCACCCATTAGGCACTGGATTACAAACTGTGGGAGATGAGAAAGCGCATCAGCAAAGTATCACTATGCTTGTCCTGATCTTATCCTTTTCTCTGGGCATTTGCTAGTGGCTATCGTCAGAGAGAAAAGATTCTGGCCTAGATGCTACATTGTTAGCATTTCTTTCCACACCGGCATGGTCTCTTTTGCTGCTGCTTAAGATGTACTGAGATAAAGCCAATGGACAGTGTCTAGATGGTGCATAGTTATTGTCTTTGAAAGTCATTTGATGCATGAGGGCTGTGTTATACATGCGTGGTTTTAATGAGGTTCTTACAGGTTTTTCAGGAGTATTGTGCAGCAGGCAAGAAAGGCAGAAAGAGAAAAATTCTCATCTTTGATGTCACACCTGTTGCTATAGACACCACTACATGTTGCACACTATTCTGTTTAAGGGGCTTAAATGCGGAATGACCAGCAGACATTTTTAATCCACTGGAAGCTAGGGACATTCTTCCATGTTCAGTTTCATACAGGAATGTATCCGTTGGCAAATTTAGGCACAGCTTGCTAATTTGGCTTACTTTCTCATATATGCATTGCATTATGCACCCTCCCCCCACCCCTTTTTTCCAAAGCATCCTCCAGATTGTTTTGTTTTGTCGAGTGAGAAAAATGAAATGTTGCAAAGTGTAATATCTCCTTATGCAACAACTGGAAGGAATCTTTCAGTGTCATTGTTGGGCCAGTCGCTGAAGGTCTGGTGCTACTGCAAAGCCTGTAACAGCACTGCAGGTGCTACCTTTGCAAAGCTCATACCCCTCCCTTCTTGAATGGGGATATCTTGCCTTTACAGTACATTTATACAGACCAGGCTAAAAAATAAACAAAAAGGAAATTAAATTCCATTCTCACATGTTTTTTTTTTCTGTATTCAAAGAATAAAAAGTGTAAAGGAGATTTTTAAAAATCCCAGGCCACTATGGTTGGAGAGAGGCAGTTACAAGCATGAAGACTTATCCCACAACAGGCAGTCCTGGGGTACCAGCACTGTCACTCCTTCCACACGGTTCTGGGTACCTCACCCCACATGCATTCACTTCTACTTGGGTAGGGATGTGAGACCACACGCTCTCACCCATTCCCTTTCTTTACAAATGTAGGCTACTTACTGTGTATGGAGGTAGCAAAAGGGTAAGGTATTAAAAGTTGCACCATAATCCAAAGGAACTGTGCCCTGCACCTGCATTGGGCTGTCACAGAAGGGAGTTTCTTTCCCACACCTACAGGGAACCAGGGGCCATGATGCACTGCTTGCACAGATACATTTCTGTAATTTTGTAATGTATTTGGGAGATGAAAGTCATGGTATAACACAACTAATCCTTTATCAAGATCATGGAAATCCTGAATAAGACACAAAAAAAGAACATGACAAGGTTTGGAGTAGTATCCCAAGATTTGTGAAATGAAATTGATTTTCATTCAAATCAGGTCTTTTACTCTTCTTGAAAATGTCAAGGTGTCAGCCTTGGCCATTACCAGACTATGATTTATAGTTGAGACAAAGCGATAATACTCAGGTGACTGTCTGGAACTGTACTGCAGTGTCTGGAAAGGCAACAGATGACAGCCATCTCTTTTCTTAACCAACTTGCACTGGTTATCTAAGATCAGCCTTCCCACACACCTCCTCCTCCTCAAACCCTTGATAGAAAAATGATAAAACATATAGGCTTGAAGATTTACTTAGATCAGATAAATAAGCATTGTGAAGGGAGTAGGTTACAGAACTTTGGAGACACGCATTAAAAATAATCTTTTAGCTAAACTGTATCTTAGCTGTTTGGATGAATACCTGTAAAATGTGATACTGAGCGCCTGTTTCAACACATGGGTATGTTTTAATCCATATGTACAATCTATTTCTGTAAATTGAGTACATTAGAAGTACAGAAAATGCTGGAACCAAGTTAAATTTTCAAATAGTAAGAATAATATACCTTATTTCATTTTAAATGAAGACTAAGAAATCACACTTCTAATCTTACTCTTCTAAAAGAAGATCAAAATCTAAGTACTGTGGCTGAAGTGGCTATCACACAGGCATTAAACACAGTTTATTCAATAAATAGATTGATGGAGGTTAAAAATTACCTGCCTAATATTTAGTCAACCACTGATGAGGTAATTCAGTTATCTCTCCCAATGACATAAAGTTTTGCTTGAATAAAGGTAACAGAATTAGAATCAGAGGCCAGATTTATAAACTCCTATGCCTGAAAATGTAGAGGCAGGATAACACAAGTACCTAACACTTTAGGTGCTGGACTCCTACCAATCGCAATTGGAATTAGGCACCTTCAAGTAGCTCAAGCATATCTTTTTCTAATGTTTCTCTCCTTACTCCTTCAACTATACTTGCATTTGGACACTGACAAACAGGAGTCATCATGGGTGATCCACTGAAATGTGGTCTCAGTACAGTGGAGTGAAAAAGAGAATAAACATGATATATGTACAAGTCAAACAAAAGCACAGAGGAATTACTAGCACAGCTAATAATATCATTCCTGACAGCACTGCTAATAACACCATTACTGACATAATGTGTCTAGTTTTAGTACTAGTATGTGTAAGGGATGTTGACAAATTAGAAAGGGTTCAAAAAAGAACTAGCAACATGATCTGATGTTTCCAAAAATCTGACCTCTAGTAGGACACTGAAGACACTTTTTATTTTATAAATGAAAATGCTAAGAGGCAATAGTAAATGACCATTTAAATTATCAAGAAAAGATCCAGTAGCTGGAAGCTGATGCTAAACAAATTCTGATTAGAAATTAGCCTTTATTTTTAATAGTAATGTAACAGACCCCTGGGACACTGTTCCTGGGATTATTATGGATTCTCTGTCATCCCAAATCCTAAAATATACTTGCTAACCAGACAGAAATTGTTGGTGTTGATGTGGGAGTTGCTTAGTGAATGCTTTGGCATGTTTTATGGAGGAAGTCAGACTAGATGATCAAGTTCCTTCTTGGCAGCAGATGTACGATATTCCTGCTATGTGTGGGAGACATGAGGGAGGAAAGCAAGGGAGATTAGGAAAAGAAAAAGAAGGGAAGGAAAGAAGAAGGAGATGTCTGTCTGGCTTCCTTGCTTTGTGCATGCAAGATGCAAGCCTTGTGTGCTACCATGTTTTGTGGTTCAGTGAACTGCAGATGGCATCTAGAAGCTGAGGGGCTTCAGCCCCTCACAAGTTTTACAGCAGTGCAGGAGAGTCTGATAGTCCACTGAAAAGACTACTGTAGCTATCAGGATCTGCTGTCACTACTTCATAGTCTGAGTTGGATGCACACATAAGACTACTTTACAGAGAAAAATGCGGAAACCAGTGACTCTCTTTTGAAAGTTACTCCTGAACAAGTGCTCTTCTTACTGGCTATTGCAGAAGATCATTAGGACCATTTAGATTTTCAATCTGAAAAGTAGTAGATGTGGATGCCAAAACAAAGTTGAAAAGTTGATAGATAATAGATGAATACTGGGATATGAGATCCCATCATTCGCTCTATTGTGCTTCCCTCTCTTCCCGGCCACAGCAGTAAGTGACTGTAAACACTGAGAGAACAAATAGCACAAAGTGGGCTGTAAAAAAATGTATAAAATGTCTTCTCACTCTACCGCAGTAAACTGTGACCTGATACTGACCACTGAATGCTTCACTATTATTTGCATTAAACTGCAGCTTCAGAGTTCCAACCAAAATCAGGGTCCCACTGCACTAGTCACCATGCTCCCAGTTAGTGAGTGTCAGTCCCATCCAAAAGAGCCCACAGCCTATCTATCTCATCGACAGAGTCAGAGCATCAGCAAAAGAAAGTAAAGGTACACTCACTGAAATGGAGCTCAAGAAAATTGTCTGCATTCATGCTGAGTCTCAGAAAGTGACTCTAAATCTTTAGCCATTGATGTAGGAAAGAAGAAGAGCACTTAGACTGCTGTTTGGAAACATTTGAAAGTATTTTTAAGTTTCAGTTATTGTACGTAGTAATTTTGATTTCCCACTAGCATTTAAGGAATGATGATTTTAGAAAGCCAAACAGCAGCCTTTGGAATTTGTTAACTCATAAAAGCCTACCATCACACAACACTCAGATACCTGCAACACCCAGAAGAAATCTAACTCTAAGAGTCAGTCTGGAGAGATTTCTAAGATTACACCAATAATCTGTTTCACTTTTAAACATCTATCCATTTTTTAGAACTGGGTGCCCCACCGACTCCTAAAACATCAGTATTTTGATCTTATTCCTCTATTTCAGTAAGAGGTATGTAGTTGAGAATTACCATCCAAAACATGAAGGTGACACACACTAGGAAACCTCAGTCTTCTAGATTTACAATGTAATGGTCAAACTAAGTTACTGAATGCTCCAGGGTGTGTACAACTATATTAGCAGAACCTATAAGCACTGTGTATCTTCAGACTTGTAAGAAATCTTCCTAATGGAGATATGAATCCTCCTCTTGCAGTGAAATGTTATAAATCTAGCCATAAAATGGCTGCAAGCAGCCTTTTTACATGCCAGACTTGCTAAATGTCGATGCACACGCTGTTCTGGACCTGCACAGATACAGAAGTTCGGATGTTCTGCAGGGCAAAATTCAGCGTATGGATTAGGCTCACGTAGTCTACCTTGTCACCTGCAGAGCTACACAACTAGTCTGCTGCTAGTGTGTACTGCATGCCTGCTGTATGCCCCACGCAGAATCCTCTGCTACATATCTGCTTTGAGGTTAAGCAAGGATCATCAAACTTCTGGAACTGCAAATCCAGCTAAGTGCTAGTACTGAATATTTCATTCACATCATTGTCCTCAAAGGCAGCCACTAACTCTGATGAGGAGAGTAAGCAGGAAATTATTCCATATCCTCCCCCGCCCCTGTTATTAAATCCCATATTCTACAAATCCTGCGTTCTGACTGTGTGGAGATCAGGGCTATCACGCCATTCTTTGGAAGAAAATGAATGGCAAGGCAAGCCTTAGCTGGAAAACTGTGACTAGCTGTCTAATATCTAACCTCTGACAACTGGTTGGTTCTTAATGGGGCTGAGGGAGGGGATGTAGAGTCTGCAAAAGGTTTCAGATAGGACCAGTTCTTACATTCTTCATGTTCAGGATGAAGAACCACCACAAAGACAAATGAAGGCAAAAAGTGGGAGCAAGGCTAATTTGCACACTAAGGAGAAAGAAGTTGGTGTCTTGTAGGGCCTTACACTGGAGCTGTGGAAGGGACTTTAATCCACTGAAAGCAAAGAGACGATTACCACAGTGGAAGAGAAGATTGTTCTTAGAGAAGGTGAAAGGTGACAGCTACTCAATGTAATGGTCTTTAAGCAGTAATATTGTGATTCTATTTCACAGAATAACCTTTAGCAGAAAACAACAGTTAATTTGTTCAATTTGTAGAGGTGAGTATAGATAAATCAACCCTTACAGGACAGTATTTCTCTTTCTCTCTCTCCATGTATGTATGTTTACTGCGTATATATACCAACATGCACACATAAATTTCAGGAATAAAGTGAAAATTACACGAGGATCCCATAATCAAACTTATTTCTAGACAAAAAGTTGTTTCTTTCACAGCAAAGGCAATTTTTAGAGGTGAGATAGTGCATTTTCTCCATGCAGAACAACAGACAGTGAACCACGAGGACTTTTCCACTGCTAATTATATCCTTGTAAGAAAATTAGTAAATAAATTGGATAATGAAAATCTACTTCTTTATGCATTGAAGATGTTCTCTTCATCTGATTTACCTTCATCTGATGGAGATGCTTTGAGTAAAGGGAGGTATTATTAGAAATGCATTCTGTTAGGAAATATTTGAATATGAAACTAAATCCTGTGCTAAACTTTTCAAGGAAGTATCTACCTTCACTGAAGTCTTTTCAGGCCCCTACTTATTTCTACTTTAAACTTCTCACTGATTGTACTTTAAGCTCCATCAGTGAATGTAAATGGGGTTTCACTATACGTTTAGTGCATTCAAGCATTCTTTGTTACAGTTCCCACCCTGCTGCATTATGTGAGCTCTGCCACGGAAGTCCAGCAGTCGGTTTGTTTTCTGCTATTAATAAAAGAACCTACTTTTCCCCACTTCTTTGAAGAAGTTGAAAGAGCTACATGTTAGAGGGGGAGGTGGGGGGAACAGACTGTGGTGTAATCCCCAAACGCAAATGCTGTCTAGATTAGAAACCTCCCTGAAGAAAATTTACAAATGCTAAGACTGTGCTTTTTGTGTGATGAACACTAGAGCAATAACTTAGCCACATACTGGGTTCTGCCTAATGCTTAAGGAGCCTACTAGGTGAAAAGAATAAAATGAAAAAAAAAATCTTCCAGTTGGCTCTGTGCCGATGCCATCCAACCCTTTCAGTATCCAGTGATTTACTAAGGGAACTATTTTCATTTGTATTTCATCACTGAGGTATCTTAATATAATACTTAGGAATCTGTTAAAGTAAAAACCACCAAATGGGTTTTACACATTGTCAGTGTTTCTACATAGTCCAGGAAAAGCTTAATTAAAGGGGTGGGACATGTCTCTGCTCAATAGCTGTTTTTCCTTCATACCTTCCCATGCACAACACATGCACACATCTAAGAAAAAGGGGCTGGGGGGATGGTGGTGGAAGAAAAACACCCAAAACCAAAACCAAAAATACCAGCCCTAAACTACACAGCACAACCTTGATGATTTGCTTTGCCATATACATAAATAAACATGCTCCTCACAGAGAATCAGTTGTAACAGCTAACAGAAGAAAAAAGAAAATTATCTGCCTTTTTCCCAACAGGATACTTGTATTGTTAAAACTATCATTACTGTATCTAGTTTCTCATGCAATTACAGACTAATCCTTAATTCCTAAATAAGCAAGAACACAAGTAAAGATAGGAAACCCAAAAGCCTACCAGATGAACTTTAGTGTATAATCAACTGGATGATTCATGATGAATTTTAAATCCAACTTATTAGCTTAAAAATGTTTATAAAGATGAAATAATTCTATCAGTGTTGATCTTAGTAATCTTATGTTCACTTACTCTCAAGAGCTTCCACAGTCCATCCACCTGTTACTCAGACACTGTAAGTAAAATATAGCTTTACATACAAATTAATATAACTAGATTAATGCACTTCATCTCATAAGAATAACTCTAGTATTGCAGAGGAATGGAACGATGCAGTGATCAACAAACTCTAAAAATGCCTATTGTAAGTATCAAACAACAAAAAATTTTAACAAGGAGATGAATGTCTCTAACAGACACATTGTTTAGACAAAAATACTTTAAATGAACATAACAAAATAACTCTATTTTTATTTGAGTGATACAGTCTCAGCTGGCATTTTTATAGGATCCCAGATTTTTTTCTGTGTGTTGCATATATCTAACTGACTAGCTAGCTTGCTACAGAGAGTTGTGTGGGTTTTTTTGGTTTTGTGCGGCTTTTTTTGTGGGCTACAGTTCCTAAGAGGAGATGACTGCATTTCAGTGTGAAATTAAGCACCCAGTCAGGAACTGAGCATAATCATCATATGGGCAAATCAAAATGATGGCTACATTTACTGCCTACAGAAATTTTTGCTGCACTGCATATTAACACACTGAAAATGTTGTGTTAGCTGAACGTGAATGTGCCGTTTTTCATTACCAATGTAAATGTATAACATCTCCTGTTAAACTTCATTGACATATTTCATCAAATAAATGGAAAAATGCCCCGGAATGTGATAATTGCAGATTCTTGTTATACAACTTAGAGTAAAATATTCTTTTCTCTATTTCTAACAGTAATTAAGTTGGATTGGAATTCCCTTGACTCATGTAACAGTCTACACTGTATTAATGGATCTTAGTGTTTATACGGTTTGAAAAGAAATCCTGTCCTACATATGTAATATTATATTAAGGTGCTAAAGACTTTCAGGTTAATGAAAAGTATTGATCAAATCACTCTAGCTTGATCTATAAGCATTCTTTTATTTAGGTTTAAAATAAAACAGTGTCTTGCTGAAACTTAAAATGCTTTAAAAATGAAGCTTTGGAAAATTGTTGCATCTCCCATGAAGACTAAAAATTAAAATAGACAATTATCATAATAATAACCCAATTGTACATGGCAGACAAAAGAAAAGCTAATACTTTCCTCTGCTTTTTGACTGATGTTTTGTTGGGCTGTAGCTAAACAGCACTTTAAGTTGACAGTAAATTAGCAAACAATATGAGGGAGGAAAAAAGAAAGAAAATCATGCAGGGGTTAAGATGTTTATGTAAAACAGTGATTTTCCTTTTTAAAATTAAAATGTACAAATAAGCTGGTGTCAGAGACTAGGTGATCCTTCATTTCCACCGCATTGAGCAGGCTCACATCAGCAGCAGACAGCCGTTAATATATGCGTCTGGCTCAGTCTGGTCTACCAACCAGGAATTCATCGAATTGTTAATATCATTCCTTTTTTGTATGCACCACACATCATTTTCACTCTCTCTCTCTCTCTCTCCCCCCCCTTCTCCTTTGCAAGAGGTTTTGTTTTGGCTTTTTGTTTTTGTTGTAGCACAAGCTGATTACCCCAAAATCACATATTAAATAGCATTTAAAAGCATTTTGTACTGAAATAGGAAAAGTCATATATAAACGAATATATTGAAATTCTATACGCGTATCTTGGCAGAGTATACAAAAGATGCTTTCTGTTTATTTGAGCTAATAGAGAGAGGTCTCACATACTGTCAACATGTAAACAAGCCTGCTTTCTGCAGGGTGTCTGTAGGCATTGTCACGTAGTCCTGGGAGAGGGAAACATCTTGTTGATCCTGATGGGAGTTCTGCCTGAGCGAAGCTCCCCTCCATCCTCCTCTGCCCCACCACAAGGACCTTGATGTGTACCAGAGGCTGGTTTTGCTGTGTTGAAACTGGGGAAGAAGAGAGAGGAGGGGAAAAAGGGAGGCCATGGACCAACTTTTTCATCTCGTTGGCAAGGGGCAGCAGTGAGTACTATGGGCAGAGAGGAACCACTATAGTTATCCCAATTCAAGCGTTAGTGCAGAGGCAATACTGAATATTCACGGCTTTTGCTGTAGCACCAAATAAGCCAGGTAGGGATTTTTAATGATTCATTTTACTCCCACTCTCACTGCAGAGCAAAAAATATTTGAAATCATTAGATTGTTAGTTCCTGACTGAGACAGACATTTGACACTACAGTTTCACCTTCTTTGTGTGTGCAGTATTAAATGCAAAATGAATTCAGAGTACTGTGAACACCCACATTCAAGAAAGTTTTGCTGATTCAAAAATAAATGCCATGAAAATGTTTAAGTGTACAGACATATACACTGTATATCTGATTGAATCTATCAGGATTTTTGTTTTGATAAATACTATGCATAATTTAAATTGTATATCAACATGTATATACCTACACACAGTATAGCTTTATCTCATTATATAGCGTGAATGAACAGAACACATGTTCACCTGCTCAGTACCTTAAATATACTGTTTTAGGTCATGAAAACTATTATACATAATACAAGTCAGTTGTTACCAATGTGCTCCATCAGTCTTAACACCTAGTTGGGTACATCAGTTCTGCATATTTTGCACAGATTTAGACCTACATCACTAACATTACCTAAATAGGAATCAATGTGAGATAACATATCTGTGTTAAAATAATTACTTCTATGTCCAAATGTTTGCAAATAGCTCTTTTGAGTGTTCTGAGTATGCGGAATTGATGGTTCATGAAGAAAAGAATTGCATCTTTACCAGGAACTGTATCATCATTGTAATTGTCAAGAAAATTTTTTTATGATGGTTTAAAGATTAAGGATTTAAAGATTAAAGATTATATCTTGAGCAACTCTGAAACTACATACAAGTAGATAGTTTCTGTCTCTTAAGAAAACAAGACAACAAGAAAATGCATTATACTAACAGATAAGAACAATTTATTTTAACAATAGTATTGATGCTTACAATAAAACACAATTCCTCCCACACAAGTGGAAAAAATATACTGCAGCAAAAATACCACTTCTGAAATGAACAAATAGTTTGGATGCTTGATCTGTGTGAAGCCTTTGTCTCAGTGAAGCCTGATGTAGCAACAAGGTCCTGCAACATCTTGGGTTAGAAACAGGAAACAGAGAAAGCTTAATCATGCCTAACCCACAGATAAAATATTAAGAAATACAAATCAATTTCTGTGTTGTAGATCAGAAGTTCAAGATTAATGAACAGTGCAGAGAAACTTCTGTCCTGTTACATCTTCTTCTGCAAAGTCAGTGAAGTACTTAACACATGGGGGACAACCTAAAGGTCACTCCGTTTTTGCTAGAGGGGGAAAAAAAGGCAAAAAGTGCCAAAGAGGCTAGAAGTTGAGCCCAGTTCTTAGAGCATTACCGGCTCCGGTCAAATGAATCCGTACAAGAAATGCGAGCAGTTTTGTGTCCGAAGTTATTTTAATGCTGTAGTATGATTTTCACATGAACTTTCCCCATCGCATTAAAATGTAAATTAAAGGAGAGAAAATTTTCAATGTCGTATTGTGTTCTCACTTAGACAAAGAAAAATGATGGCAACTAATTATAAAATACTCTCTGTCCTATATTACAGGAAAAACTAAGCAACAGTTTTCCTGCAGACTGAAATCATTA